>NC_140991.1:129273713-129873713 GCF_052327205.1 Somniosus microcephalus
GGGCAAAGTATTAACGTGGATAGAGAACTGGCTGGCGGATAGAAAACAGAGAGTTGGAATAAACAGCTCGTGTTTTCGGAGTGGCAGGCAGTGACCAGCGGGGTGCCGCAAGGATCTGTCCTGGGACCCCAGCTGTTCACAATATATATAAATGATCTGGATCAGGGAATTGGATGCAATATTTCCAAATTCGCTGACGACACTAAACTAGGAGGAGGGGTGGGCTCTGATGAGGATGTCAGGAGGCTACAGTGTGATTTGGACAGGTTGGGGGAATGGGCGGATACGTGGCAGATGCACTATAATGTGGATAAATGCGAGGTTATCCACTTTGGGGGTAAAAACAGGAGGGTAGATTATTATCTAAATGGCAATAGATTGGGAGATGGGGAAGTGCAGAGGGACCTGGGTGTTCTTGTGCACCAGTCACTGAAGGAGAGCATGCAGGTGCAACAGGCGATTAAGAAGGCAAATGGTATGTTGGCCTTCATATCAAGGGGGTTCGAGTATAGGAATAGGGATACCTTACTACAGCTGTACAAGGTGCTGGTGAGACCGCATCTGGAGTATTGTGTACAGTTTTGGTCGCCCCATCTGCGGAAGGATGTTCTTGCCATGGAAAGAGTGCAACGGCGATTCACCAGGCTGATACCTGGAATGGCGGGAATGACCTACGAAGAGAGATTAAATAGTTTGGGCTTGTACTCACTGGAGTTTAGAAGATTGAGAGGGGATCTCATCGAAACATATAAAATTATGGCAGGCCTGGACAGGCTGAATTCAGAGAGAATGTTTCCAATGGCCGGGGAGCACAGAACCAGGGGCCACAGTCTAAAAATAGCGGGCAAATCATTTAAAACAGAGATGAGGAAGAATTTCTTCACTCAAAGAGTGGTGAGCCTATGGAATTCCCTGCCACAGAGGGCTGTGAAGGCTAATTCAATAAATATTTTCAAGAGAGAATTGGATATATTTCTGAAGGCTAAGGGGATTAAGGGTTACGGAGAAAAGGCGGGGACGGGGTACTGAACAGTAAGATCAGCTATGATCTCAGACGAAGATCAGCCATGATCTCATTGAATGGCGGAGCAGGCTCGAAGGGCCGAATGGCCTACTCCTGTTCCTATCTCTATGTATCTATGTATAACTTTTGATTGTATAGCCGGACAGACAGACAGACAGAGAGACAGAAAGACAGTGAAACAGAGAGACAGACAGACAGAGAGACAGAGAGATATAGGGCTAGAAATTCAGTATAGCCACTTTTGGGGCGGTAAAGTCGGGCGGCCGCTAAAGTTTGCGCCCGCCGCAAAGTCGAGGCCACTTCGCCGATATTCAGTAGCATCGCCCTAAGAGGTTGCTGCAGCGCTAAAACTGGCGATGCACGACTATCTTTAGGCGCTAAGCCAGCGGTGCTGAGTGATACCGCCGAGGCCGGGCGCAGCGCAGGTGCGGTCATTTCTTGATTGACGGCAGACACACTGGCGCCGGCCATCTCTTAAAGGGGGAAGGGTCGAGTTGTTTGGCTGCCACGCCCTGGACACTGCAGCCCTCCAGCTAGGCCTGAGCACTGCTGCTGCACCTGTTTAGTGACCAGGACGATGCAGAAGGCCCGGGAAAGAGCGCAGCGCTTTACTGAAGCTGACCTGAGGCTGCTGGTTCGCGCTGTGGAGCGAAGACGCCATATTTTGTTTCCAGACAGTGGCAAGAAGCCGATGACCAGCGTCTTCTGCAAAGCCTGGAGGGATGTCTCCAACAGGGTAACATCCAACAGTGTGGTTGGCAGGACTCCTGTACAATGCAGGAAGAAGTTTAATGACCTCACTAGGATTGTCAGGGTGAGTACCCTTTCCAGTGTCCTCCTCATCCTTGCATGTGCACCTCACATTATGGGCAAAGGGACCTGAAAGCCCTAATGGCCAGCCCTCATCCAGCAGCTATGGGACTGGCATGACCATCAATTGCACATTCTGCACTTTACACACTGTCCAAGCTATTCCACCATGGGAGGCTGTGCAGACAAGATCAGGGCTACACACCGTACTTAGAGGCCATTCTTTCTCTTGCAGGCCAAGCTGGCTAACAACAAGCGTAGCCAGCTTGCGACTGGGGGAGGCGGGCCTCAGCACCAGGAGCTCACCGACCTAGACCAGCGCGTGGAGCGCATCATGGGAGTCCGTGTCATTGGCCCCATTGCCACTGGAGATGCTGACCTTGTTCTGGGCACCAATGGTAAGGACATGACCTTTTGGACCTCTCTCGTTCCACTTGCGCATCAGATCAACATCCTTTGCCACTGTCCGACCAATGCGGTGAATGGCACCACTCATGCCTCCCTCGCTGACGCCCTGTCCTCACTCTAAAGCTACTCTTGTCCCTTCCTGCTTTCAGATGGTGAGGCGCCAGGTGAGGAGGAGGTCCCTGAAGCTGCCAGTGTCAGACCCTCGTAAGAGGAGGAGGAGGAGGAGGAAGAGGAAGGCGGTCCATCAGTGGCACCCTCAGCCGCGCCAACCCATGGCGATGTAGGGGACACGTCTTCCCTGGAGGGGAGCCTGGGGGAAGGGTCACAGGGGAGTCCAGTTCCTGGGCCCAGCGGCCTGCAGCAACGCGGGAGGGGTGAGGAAGCTCGGCGGCCTTCTCCCCAGAGGGTGAGTGCGGCCTCCAGTCCGGCGACGGTCAGCGCAGAGAAGGTGCGCCTCCTCGAGGAAATGGCCGTCGACTCGGAGCGCAGGCACACGGAGCTCATGGGGGTAGTGGCACGGATGCCTGACGCCATAGAGTCATTGGCTAAGAGTGTCAAGGAATTCGGGGCATCACAGGCCAGATGTCTGGAGGAAGTCGGTGCAGCTCAGGCCAGGAGTCTGCAGCAATTTGGTGCAGCTCAGGCCAGGAGTCTGGAGGAAGTTGGTGCAGCTCAGGCCAGGAGTCTGCAGGAAGTCGGGGCAGCTCAGGCAGCTAGTAGCCAAATGATCAGTGGTGCCGTCCAGTCACTGGCTGGTCTGATGCGGTCACAGACCAGGGCAACACGGGCACTAACTGCTGCCACACTCGCTGCGTCAGCCAGGCATCGCCAGGGCACCCGCCGCGCTGCAGCAGCACAGCGGTCTGTCCTTCAGCAGATTGCTGCGCATGCTGCAGTGCTGGCCCGGGCGAGTGCCAGTGTCTCAGGTGACCAGCGAGCACCTGCCATCAGCCAGCTTGCCCCATTCCTGCAGCCGCCACTGCCACTCCCCCAGTGGAGCTGCCACGAGCTGCTGGACAGACTGATGCTGCCCAGCCACAGCTGCAGCAGTCACCAGTCGGCCCCTCGAGGGCCAGAGCTCGTCTAGGCCGACCCCCAAGGGCATCTGCCGTCACGCCATGTGCCCCTCAGGAGCCTTCCCCCAGCCTTGCTGCAGCCACTGGGCTCACTTTGAGGAGGAGCAGCAGGACGGCCAGGGGCCACACAAAGATGCCCAAGGCATCGCCCTCGCGGGCCAAAAAGTAGAATGTGTGGGAAGTTGTGTTTGTTTTTTGAGGCCGAGAATTTGATGTTTGTTTTTTGAAGGCCGCGGATGTGATGTTTGTTTTTGACGAAGGCCGAGGATGACGGCCATTTTGGTTGCACTGTTTTGTTAATCCTCTCCAGGTTGTGGGAGCGAGTAGTGTGTCTGACTGTTTTTTGGGGGTTTCTTCTGTTTTTGTTTTTCATGCGGGAAGGGCACTGAGTTTGTGGAATAAACAATTTTCTTTATTCAGATTGTCCATGTTTGAACTTTGAAGTTTTTGTTGCCTTAACCGGCTGAGGGCTTGCGGAGCGGCTGCATTCATGTTCTTTCATTGGCACAAGCCATTCCCTGACAGGGGGCCTAGGACCTACGTTCAATAAGCCGCCGACGGGTGGCCCTTGCACCTTGTGCCTCCCTCCTGTGCTGGTCCTCCTCCTCCTCCTGCTCCTCCTCCTGAGGTGGTGCTCCAACCTGAGGTGGCAGTGCCTGAGTCCTGCGGATAGCCAGGTTGTGCAGCATGCAGCAAACGACCACGAAATGGGAGACTCGCTCCGGCGAATACTGCAGGGCTCCGCCGGAAGGATCCAGGCAGCGGAACCGTTGCTTCAGGACGCCAATTGTTTGTTTGATGATGTTCCTGGTCGCTTGATGGCTCTCGTTGTATGCCTCTTCAGCAGGGGTCCTGGGCGCACGGAGCGGGGTCATGAGCCAGGTACACAAAGGATAGCCTTTGTCCCCGATAAGCCATCCTCTTGGGTGAGGCTGTGCCGGAACATGTCAGCCACAGTTGTCTGTCGCAGGATAAAGGCATCGTGGCTGCTGCCTGGAAAGCAGGCATTGACAGCTAGGATGCGCTGCCTGTGGTCACACACCAGCTGTACGTTGAGGGAATGGTAGCCCTTCCAGTTGCGGTAATCCTCGGCATTCTCCAGAGGTGCCCGCAAAGCCACATGCGTGCAGTCAATGGCGCCCTGCACCATGGGGAAGGCCGCTATTCTTGCAAATCCCATTGCACGCTGCTGCTGCTTCTCCAGGGTCATGGGGAAGGAGATGAATTGACGTCTCCTTCTGAAAAGGGCATTGGTCACCTGGCGGATGCAGCAATGCACGGCGAACTGGGAGACGTTAGCAATGTCCCCAGCAGCGGATTGGAAGGAGCCGGTGGCATAGAAGTTCAGAGCCACCGTCACCTTCACTGCCACCGACAGAGACGTCCTGCACCTCAGCTGTGGCTGCAGATCTCTCTGAAGCAGCTGGCAGATCTCTGTGACCACCTCCCTTCTGAATCGCAGCCTCCTAACACACTGCTCGTCAGACATGTTGACATAGGAGAACTGCTGGCGGTATACCCTGAGTGGGTAAGGCCTCCCTTGCCGACGCCTGTTGCCCCCTCTGCGTCTAGCCAGGGCTGCCACTCTCTCACGGCGTCTGTGAGCCCTTTGGACGTAATGCTGAAAGCCAGCGTTGACAGCCCCCATAATATGCTGGCAAACAATGAGATATCAATGAAGGCAAAGAGAATTGCAAAGCTGTGGCCTGAAGCCAGAAATACCTGTCCTAGTGTTGGGCCAAAGCAGTAAGCTCTCTACCTTGGTCTCTCTCCAAAAATCCGTCTCACAAGAGTGAGTGCTGCAAAATGGCTGCCCTTTATAGTGCAGGGGAAGTGCCCTTTAATTTGCGCTCCCCGCGGCCCGCATCGGCTATGTACCGTTCCACTTCACAGTCGTTAGGGCCGCCAGGCGCACAATGGGGCGGCGCGACTGAAGTTCCGGTTTGGGGCGCACAAAGGGCGTTGCACGAGGAAATGACGTCATGATCTGCGCGCGCAGCTGAGCGCGTGCAAAGACTTTGCGCCGGCGCTAAATGTCTACTGAAGTTGGGGCGAGGCGCAGATCGCGCTGCGCCCGGGCGCTAAGCGCCTAGCACTCGAGATCTACTCCTCCTAAGGCACTAACGGCTGGCGCAGCCAACTGAATTTCTAGGCCATACTGTTTTATATATACTAGCTGCAGTGCCCGGCGGTGCTGAGGCTTTCTTGAGGGCATGTTGGTGTTGGAAGAGAGAGAGAGCGACTGGGGGGAAGAGAGAGAGCGACTGGGGGGAAGAGAGAGAGCGACTGGGTGGAAGAGAGAGAGCGACTGGGGGGAAGAGAGAGAGCGACTGGGGGGAAGAGTGAGCGACTGGGGGGAAGAGAGAGCGACTGGGGGGAAGAGAGAAAGACTGGGGGGAAGAGAGAGAGCGACGGGGGGAAGGGGGGGAAGGGGGAGGGGGGAGGTGGTGGAAGGGGATGGGGAGGGGGGAAGGGGGGAGGCGGGGGAGAAGGGGGAGAGGAAGGGGACGGGGCAGGGGAAGGGGGAGGGGGAGGGGAAGGGGGAGGGGGTGGGGAAGGGGGAGGGGAAGGGAAGGGGGGAGGGGAAGGAGGGGAAGGGGGGAGGGGGTTGGGGAAGGGGGGGTGGGGGAAAGGGGTGCGGGAGGGGGGAGGGGAAGGGGGGGGTGGGGGGGAGGGGGTGTGTGGGAGGGGGGAAAGGGGGGGTGGGAAGGGTGTGGGGAGGAAGGGTGGGGGAAGGAGGGGGGATGGGGAAGGAGGGGGAGAAAGGGAGGGGGGGAGAAAGGGAGGGGGGAGCCAGCAGACCCTTTCCCCTCTGCCGGCGATGGCTCCGCAGAGCTCCGTGCCGCCCCACGCACTGACATGGCCCAGCCGAGCGCAGCGCCCCGGTCAGCCCGAGCCCCGCCCCCCGCATTCCCGCCGGCCCCCCGCCCGAGCCGCGGGGTGGAAGGAGAGAGAGAGCCGCCGCTCCTCCGGTCGATGTGTTGCGGGCCGACCCCTGATGAGCGCCCGATCAGCTGAGCCCGAGCCCCGCGGTGACTGCAACTCACCTCCCACTAGGCTCCCTCCCACCCCGCCAGCCATTACCAAAATGGCGGCGATGGCTACGCTCGGCCCCGTCCCACGCCGCCAGCCTTTACCAAGATGGCGGCGATCGCGGGGCGGGCCCAGCGGGAGGGGCGGTGCCTAGCTCGGGCATGGCTGGGCAACAGAGGCCCAGGCTTCCAGGCCTGCAAAAACGGTGATAGGTAGGAAAATTATAGAGGTTAGAGAAAAGATTTACAAATTAATTAACTTTTTTAAAAAACAATTTGTGTTTTAAAAGCAACTTTTTTTTTGCTGGAAATGTAGATTTGAAAAGAAACACTCAGAAAGTGGGGAAAAAAAATAAACTTACGAATCAAGATGGCTGACACTCACCTCAGTTCAGAATGATAAGGCCCGCCCACACACGTCAACCGTCAGGTCACTGAAGTGTAGGATTGGTCAATTGTCCTGTCACTCGACTCTAGGATGACCCGCCCGCACGCGCAATGAACCCGCCCCCATGATGCAGCGATTGGGCGACCGTCGGGTCACTCGACTCTATGATTGGTCAACCTTCGCGTCACTCGATAATGAGCAGAATTTCGAAGGTTTTTTGGATACCGTCGGCACAATTTTTGTCCGACCAAAAAGTAGATATGCCTACAAGAGTCCCCTAATGATGAGCTTTCTTTTGATATAACATATGTGTAGGTACGCTCTATAACTTTCGATTGCATAGCCGGACAGACAGACAGAGAGACAGACAGACAGACAGACAGAGAGACATACTCTTTTATATATACTAGCTGAAGTGCCCGGCGGTGCCGAGGGTTTTTTGTGGGCATGTTGTTGTTGGCGAAGAGAGAGAGCGACTGGGGGGAAGAGAGAGCGCGACTGGGGGGAAGGGAGAGAGTGACGGGGGGAAGAGAGAGAGCGACTGGGGGGAAGAGAGAGAGCGACTTGGGGGAAGAGAGAGAGCACGAGAGACTGGGGGAAGAGAGAGTGAGAGTCTGGGGGGAAGAGAGAGAGCGAGAGACTGGGGGGAAGAGTGAGAGCCGAGAGAGTGGGGGGAAGTGAGAGAGCGAGAGACTGGGGGAAGAGAGAGAGCGAGAGACTGGGGGTAAGAGAGAGAGAGACTGTGGGGAGAGAGAGAGAGAGACTGGGGGGAGAAAGAGAGAGAGACTGGGGGGAGAAAGAGAGAGAGAGAGACTTGGGGGGAGAGAGAGAGAGACAGGGGGGGAGATAGAGAGAGAGAGAGACTGGAGGGAGAGAGAGAGATGGGGAGAGAGAGGGGGGAGGGAGAGAGAGAGACTGGGGGGAGAGAGAGAGAGAGGGGGAGGGAGGGGGGAGAGAGAGAGGGGGGAGAGAGAGAGGGGGAGGGAGGGGGAGAGGGGGAGGGAGGGGGCAGAGAGGGTGGGGGAGGGAGGGGGCAGAGAGAGGGGGGGGCAGAGAGAGAGGGGGAGAGAGAGTGGGAGGGAGGGGGCAGAGAGAGGTGGAGAGAGAGAGGGGGAGGCAGGGGGGAGAGAGATGGGGGAGTGGGGGGGAGAGGGGGGAGGGAGGGGGCTAGAGGGGGGAGCGCGGGGGGAGAGGGAGGGGGGAGGGAGAGGGGGAGGGGGAGAGGGAGGGGGGAAGAGGGGAGGGGGAGGAGAGAGAGACAGAGGGAAGGAGAGAGAGAGGGTGAGTGGCCCGTGGCCGGAAATGGAGCCAAGCCCCGGGAACGGGCGTGAGCCGGCTTGAGGCTGTGAGGGCCGGGCCCGGTTTCCGGGGTAACCCTTCCCCCCCTTCATGCCCTCCCGAGCCCCGGCCCGCTTCAAGACTGCTGACTGCGGCTGGAGCCAAGCCCTGGGAACGGGCGTCAGCCAGCTTGAGGCTGTGAGGGCCGGGCCCGGTTGCCGGGGTAACCCTTCCCCCCCTTACCGCCCTCCCGAGCCCCGCCCCCCGCCCTCCCGAGACCCAAACCCCGCCCTCCTGAGCCGGCTTGAAGACCGCCAATTGCGGCTGGGCCTACGCTACCGCGCTCTGTGTCTTGGGCTTGAGACGCCGCCCGGGACTGGAGTGAGGGAGCGAGTGAGTCGAAGCACGCCCAGTTACACCCTGAATGCGCATGTGCAGCATGCACACAGCATGCTGGTAGTTGTAGTCGTTCTTTGTCACGTTGGACTGAGGCTTCCCTGGTTACTGTTGCTAGGCGACGTGAGGAGAAGGAGCCGAAATGTTTTTTAAAGAAAAGATAAAACCCCGAGAGAAATAAGGAGCTATGAACAGAGAGTTTATTTATATTTTTAGGAAAAAACTGAAGTAAAATTTTTTAAAGTCGGTAATTAAAGCGGGGAAAAATCCATTAAACGTTCTCCCCCCCTCCCCCGTCTGCCTCCGAATGAAAACCACGACGTCTTTGGCGGAAAGCGCTCACTGGGTTTTAAAAAAATAAAAAAAGTTGATTTCCAATGCAAGTGTGGAGGAAATGGCCAAAATATTTGTATTTTTTTTTTAAAAGATAAAACCCCGATGGAAAAAAGAAATGAAGAGTTTGGATTCAAGATGGCTGACACTCACCGCAGTTCAGAATGATTAGGCCCGCCCACACATGCACCGATTGGTCAACCGTCAGGTCACTGAACAGTAGGATTGGTCAATCATCACGTCACTCAACTCTAGGGCGGCCCGCCCGCACACGCAATGAACCCGCCCCCATGACGCAGCGATTGGTCAACCGTTGGGTCGCTCGACTGTATGATTGGTCAACCTTCATGTCACTCAATGCTAATGAGCGGATAATGAGCGGAAGTTTGAACATTTTTTGGATACCGTCGGCAAAATATTTGTCTCACCGAAATGTAAATATGCTTATGACCGTTCTGGAATCGTAAGCTTTCTTTTGATGTAACACACGTGTAGGTATGCTCTATAACTTTTGAGTGTATAGAGGACAGACAGACAGACAGTCAGACAGACAGACAGACAGACAGACAGAAGAGCAATTATATATATATAGACTAGCTGGGGGTGCCCGGCGGGGCCGAGGGTTTTTTGAGGGCATGTTGTTGTTGGAAGAGAGAGAGAGTGCGACTGGGGGGAAGAGAGAGAGAGCGACTGGGGGGAAGAGAGAGAGCGAGCGACTGGGGTCAGAGAGCGAGCGAGCGACTGGGGGAAGAGTGCGAGCGACTGGGGGGAAGAGCGCGAGCGACTGGGGGGAAGAGAGAGAGCGACTGTGGGGAAGAGAGAGAGCGACTGGGGGGAAGAGAGAGAGCGACTGGGGGGGAGGGAGAGAGCGACTGGGGGGAAGAGAGAGAGCGACTGGGGGGAAGAGAGAGAGCGACTGGAGGGAAGAGAGAGAGCGACTGGGGGGAAGAGAGAGAGCGACTGGGGGGAAGAGAGAGAGCGACTGGGGGGGAAGAGAGAGAGCGACTGGGGGAAGAGAGAGAGCGACTGGAGGGAAGAGAGAGAGCGACTGGGGGGAAGAGAGAGAGCGACTGGGGGGAAGAGGGAGAGCGGCTGGGGGGAAGAGAGAGCGACTGGGGGAAGAGAGAGAGCGACTGGGGGGAAGAGAGAGAGCGACTGGGGGGAAGAGAGAGAGCGACTGGGGGGAAGAGAGAGAGCGACTGGGGGGAAGAGGGAGAGCGACTGGGGGGAAGAAAGAGAGCGACAGGGGGGAAGAGAGAGAGCGACTGGGGGGAAGAGAGAGAGCGACTGGGGGAAGAGAGAGAGCGGCTGGAGGGAAGAGAGAGAGCGACCGGGGGAAGAGAGAGATCGACTGGGGGGAAGAGAGAGAGCGACTGGGGGGAAGAGAGAGAGCGACTGGGGGGAAGAGAGAGAGCGACTGGGGGGAAGAAAGAGAGCGACTGGGGGGAAGAGAGAGAGCGACTGGGGGGAAGAGAGAGAGCGACTGGGGGAAGAGAGAGAGCGGCTGGGGGGAAGAGAGAGAACGACTGGGGGGAAGAGAGAGAGCGACTGGGGGGAAGAGAGAGAGCGACTGGGGGGAAGAGAGAGAGCGACTGGGGGGAAGAGAGAGAGCGACTGGCAGGAAGAGAGAGAGCGACTGGGGGGGGAAGAGAGAGAGCGACCGGGGGGAAGAGAGAGAGCGACCGGGGTGAAGAGAGAGAGCGACCGGGGGGAAGAGAGAGAGCGACCGGGGGGAAGAGAGAGAGCGACTGGGGGGAAGAGAGAGAGCGACTGGGGGGAAGAGAGAGAGCGACTGGGGGGAAGAGAGAGAGCGACTGGGGGGAAGAGAGAGCGACTGGGGGGAAGAGAGAGAGCGACTGGGGTGAAGAGAGAGAGCGACTGGGGGGAAGAGAGAGAGCGACTGGGGGGAAGAGAGAGAGCGACTGGGAGGAAGAGAGAGAGCGACTGGGGGGAAGAGAGAGAGCGACTGGGGCGGAAGAGAGTGAGAGACTGGGGGGAAGAGAGAGAGCGACTGGGGGGAAGAGAGAGAGCGACTGGGGGGAAGAGAGAGAGCGACTGGGGGGAAGAGAGAGAGCGACTGGGGGGGAAGAGAGAGAGCGACTGGGGGGAAGAGAGAGAGCGACTCGGGGGAAGAGAGAGAGTGGGGGAGAGGGGAATGGGGGGGAAGGGGGAGGGGGAGGGGAATGTGGGGAGGGGGAGGAGAGGGGGGAGGGGAGGGTGAGGGGGAAGGGGGGATGGAGGGGACGGGAAGTGGGGGAGGTGGAGGGGGTGGAGTTGGAGGGGGGGTGGAGGGGATGGGGGAGAGGGGAAAGGGGAGGGGGAGGGGAAGGGTGGGTGCAGGGGGAGGGGGGAAAAGGGTGGGGGAAGGAGGGGGGAGGGGGGAAGGGAGAAATGGGGAGGGGGAAGGGAGAAAGGTCGGGAGGGGGAAGGCAGAAAGGGAGGGGGGAAGGGAGAAAGGGAGGGGGGAAGGGAGAAAGGGAGGGGGAAGGGAGAAAGGGAGGGGGGGATGGAGAAAGGGAGGGGGGGAAGGGAGAAAGGGAGGGGGGGAGAAAGGGAGGGGGGGAGCCAGTAGACCCTCTCCCCTCTGCCGGCGATGGCTCCACGGAGCTCCGTGCCGCCCCACGCACTGACATGGCCCAGCCGAGCGAAGCGCCCCGGTCAGCCCGAGCCCCGCCCCACGCCCTCCCGAGCCCTGCCCCACGCCCTCCCGAGGCCCGGCTTCAAGACCGCCGATTGCGGCTGGGGCTGTGAGAGAGGACCGGTCCCGGTTGCCGGGGTAACCCTTCCCCCCCTTCCTGCTCTCCCGAGCACCGGCCTCCCGAGCCCCGCCCTCCCGAGCCGCGGGGGGGAAGGAGAGAGAGAGCCGCCGCTCCTCCGGTCGATGTGTTGCGGGCCGACCCCTGATGAGCGCCCGATCAGCTGAGCCCGAGCCCCGCAGTGACCGCAACTCACCTCCCGCTAGGCTCCCTCCCCGCCAGCCTTTACCAAAATGGCGGCGATGGCTACGCTCGGGCCAGTCCCACGCCGCCAGACTTTACCAAGATGGCGGCGATCGCGGGGCAGGCCCAGCGGGAGGGGCGGTGCCTAGCTCGGGCGTAGCTGAGCAACAGAGGCCCAGGCTTCCAGGTCTGCAAAAACGGTGAAAGGTAGGAAAATTATAGAGGTTAGAGAAAAGATGTACAAATTAATTACCTATTTTTAAAAACAATTTGTGTTTCAAAAGCAACTTTTTTTTTTGCTGGAAATGTAGATTTGAAAAGAAACACGCAGAAAGCGGGAAAACATAAGAACATAAGAAGTAGGAGCAGGAGTTGGCCGAACGGCCCCTCGGGCCTGCTCCGCCATTCAATAGGATCATGGCTGATCCGAATCTAGACTCATGTCCACTTCCCTGTCTTCTCCCCGTAACCCCTAATTCCCTTATCTGCTAGGAAACTGTCTATCTCCATTTTAAATTTATTTAATGTTGCAGCTTCCGCAGCTCTCTGGGGTAGCAAATTCCATCGATTTACTACCCTCTGAGTGAAGAAGTTTCTCCTCATCTCAGTTTTGAAAGGGCAGCCCCTTATTCTTAGATTATGCCCCCTAGTTCTAGTCTCACCCATCAATGGAAACATCCTCACCGCATCCACCCGATCAAGGCCCCTCACAATCTTATATGTTTCGATAAGATCGCCTCTCATTCTTCTGAACTCCAATGAGTAGAGTCCCAACCGACTCAACCTTTCCTCATACGTCAACCCCCTCATCTCCGGAATCAACCGAGTGAACCTTCTCTGAACCACCTCGAGAGCAAGTATATCTTTTCTTAAATATGGAAACCAAAACTGCACGCAGTATTCCAGGTGTGGCCTCACCAATTCCTTGTATAACTGCAGCAAGACTTCCCTGTTTTTATACTCCATCCCCCTTGCAATAAAAGCCAAGATTCCATTGGCCTTCCTGATCACCTGCTGCACCTGCATACTAGCCTTCTGTGTTTCATGCACCAGGACCCCCAGATCCCTTTGTACTGTAGCACTTTGCAGTTTCTCTCCATTTAAATAATAACTTGCTCTTTGATTTTTTCTGCCAAAGTGCATAACCTCACACTTTCCAACATTATATTGCATCTGCCAACTCTCTGCCCACTCACTTAGCCTGTCTATGTCCTTTTGCAGGTTTTTTATGTCCTCCTCACTCACTGCTTTCCCTCCCATCTTTGTATCATCGGCAAACTTGGATATGTTGCACTCGGTCCCTTCCTCCAAATCGTTAATATAGATTGTAAAGAGTTGGGGTCCCAGCACTGACCCCTGCGGAACACCACTAGTTACTGATTGCCAGCCCGAGAATGAACCATTTATCCCAACTCTTTGTTTTCTGTTAGATAGCCAATCTTCCACCCATGCCAGTATATTACCCCCAATCCCGTGATTTCTTATCTTGATCAGTAACCTTTTGTGTGGAACCTTGTCAAATGCCTTTTGGAAGTCCAAATACACTACATCCACTGGTTCCCCTTTATCCACCCTGTATGTTACATCCTCAAAGAATTCGAGCAAATTTGTCAAACATGACTTCCCTTTCATAAAACCATGCTGACTCTGTCCTATTAAATTATGTTTATCCAAATGCTCTGTTACTGTTTCCTTAATAATGGACTCCAACATTTTGCCAACCACAGATGTTAGGCTAACTGGCCTATAGTTTCCAGCTTTTTGTCTACTTCCTTTCTTAAATAAGGGTGTTACATTAGCAGTTTTCCAATCTGCCAGGACCTTTCCTGAGTCCAGGGAGTTCTGGAAAATAATCACCAATGCATCCACAATCCCTACCGTCACTTCTCTCAAGACCCTAGGATGTAGGCCATCAGGTTCGGGGGATTTATCCGCCTTAAGTCCCATTATTTTACTGAGTACCATCTCCTTAGTGATTTTAATCGTCTTTAGCTCCTCCACCCCCCCCATTGCCCCCTGTTTGTCCAGTGTTGGGATATTTTTAGTGCCCTCTACTGTAAAGACTGATACAAAATATTTGTTCAGCGTCTTTGCCATCTCCATGTTCCCCACCACTAGTTTCCTGGTCCCATCCTCTAAGGGACCAACGTTCACTTTAGCCACCCTTTTTCTTTTTATATAGCTGTTGAAACTCTTGCTATCTGTTTTTATATTTTTTGCTAGTTTACTTTCATAATCTATCTTCCCTTTCTTAATTAATCTTTTAGTTATTGTTTGCTGGCTTTTAAATGCTTCCCAATCTTCTATCCTCCCACTAGATTTGGCTACTTTATATGCCCTTGTTTTCAGTCGGATACTATCCTTTATTACTTTACTAAGCCATGGGTGGCTGTCTTTTCTTTTACTCCCCTTTTTCCTCAGTGGAATATATTTATCTTGAAAGATGTGAAATATCTCCTTGAATGTAGACCACTGCTCTTGTACCGTCTTACACCTTAATCTGTTTTCCCAGTCCCCTTTAGTCAATTCTACTCTCATACCTTCATAGTCTCCTTTATTTAAGCTCAGTATGCTGGTTTG
Source organism: Somniosus microcephalus (assembly GCF_052327205.1). NCBI lineage: Eukaryota > Metazoa > Chordata > Chondrichthyes > Squaliformes > Somniosidae > Somniosus > Somniosus microcephalus. The sequence continues at coordinate 129,287,978 of NC_140991.1, forward strand.
AGATCCAACTCTCTCACCCTCAAACTGAATTTGGAATTCAACCATATTATGGTCACTCATTCCAAGGGGATCCTTTACTAGGACATTTTTTATTAATCCTGTCTCACAACACAGGACCAGATCTAAGATTGCCTGCTCCCTGGTTGGTTCAGTTACATACTGCTCAAGGAACCCATCCCTAATACACTCTATGAACTCTTCCTCAAGGCTGCCATGCCCAATTTGATTAGTCCAGTCAATATGAAAGTTAAAATCCCCCATGATTATAGCTGTTCCCTTATTACAAGCCCCAACTATTTCCTGATTTATACTCCGACCAACAGAGTTGCAACTGTTAGGAGGCCTATAGACTACGCCCAGTAGTGACTTTTTCCCCTTATTATTCCTTATCTCCACCCAAACTATTTCACTATCCTGATCCTTTGACCCAATATCATTTCTGACTATTGCAGTGATTCCATCCTTGATTAACATAGCAACCCCACCTCCCTTTCCTTCCTGTCTGTCCTTCCTAATTGTCAAATACCCTTGTATGTTTAGTTCCCAGTCATGATTATCTTGCAGCCATGTTTCTGTAATGGCCACCAGATCATACCCATGTGTAGTTATTTGTACTGTCAACTCATCAATTTTGTTACGAATGTTGTGTGCATTCAGATAAAGAACTTTCAAATATGTTTTCTGACAAGTTATTCCTGCTTTTACTCCTTTTACTACTTTACTTTTATCATTATACATTCTGTCCTTTCCTGACACGCTCTGGTTTTTAATTCCCCCACTGCTACCTTGCTCTATTGCTTTCTCCGCTGTCATTTTTATTTTTCGCTCTCTTAAAACCTCCCCCCCACTAATTAGTTTAAAGCCCTCTCTACAGCCCTAGTTATTCGATTCGCCAGGACTCCAGTCCCAGCACTGGCCAAGTGAAGCCCGTCCCAACGGAACAGCTCTCTCCTGTTCCAGTACTGATGCCAGTGTCCCAGGAAGCAAAACCCATTTCTCCCACACCAGGCTTTGAGCCACGCATTTAACTCTCTAATTTTATTTACCCTAGCCAAATTTGCACGTGGCTCAGGTAGTAATCCAGAGATTATTACCCTTGTGGTTCTGCTTTTTAATTTTGCCCCTAGCTGCTCAAACTCCCTCAGCAGAACCTCCTTCCTTGTCCTATCTATGTCGTTGGTACCAACATGGACCACGACAACTGGATCCTCCCCCTCCCACTCCAAGTTTCTCTCCAGCCCAGAGGAGGTGTCCTTGACCCTGGCACCGGGCAGGCAACACAGCCTTCGGGACTCTCGCTCTCGGCTGCAAAGAACTCTATCTATCCCCCTAACGATACTATCCCCTACCACTACAACATTTCTTTTATCTCCCCCCACTTGAATGGCCCCCCGTTCCACGGTGCTGTGGCCGGGTTGCTCATCCTCCCCGCAGTCCCCGTTCCCATCCTCACAGGGAGTAAGAGCCTCAAACCTGTTGGACAAGAGCAAGGGCTGCGGCTCCTCCAACACTACCTCCTGGATCCCCGTACCTGCCTCGCTTCTAGTCACACCATCCTGACCCTGGCCACGGACTACATCTGAATTAATTAATCTAATAATTGGTGTGACTACCTCCTGATACACAGAGTCCAGGTAACTCTCCCCCTCCCTGATGTGTCTCAGTGTTTGAAGCTCGGACTCCAGCTCTTCAACACGGAGCCGGAATTCCTCGAGCAGCCAACACTTACTGCAAATGTGATCACTGTGAGCATCAATGGTGTCCACCAGCTCCCACATATTGCAGCAGCAACACATCACCTGATCTCCCATTCTATGTAATTAATTAAATTTATTAATATTATTCTTAAATACCCTCTGCCCCGATTCTAGATGATGAATATCGCACCTTAGAAACTATAAACCACAGAGTTTAAGCTTAAAAAAGAGAGAAATACTCACCAACCAATCACTTACCCACTTTCTGGTGACGTCACACTTGGATTACTTTTTACCTCTCTCCTTCCCTCTGACTTCGGGGACTGGAGATTGGTACGCCTTACCTGGGTCTCTGAAGCCTTTTTAAGCTTCCCGCTCGCGCCTCCCGCCGACACCCGCGGTCTGAGGCCTTACCTGGGTCTCTGAAGCCTTTTTAAGCTTCCCGCTCACGCCTCCCACTGATACCCATGGTCTGAGGCCTTACCTGGGTCTCTGAAGCCTTTTTAAGCTTCCCGCTCGTGCCTCCTGCCGATACCCACGGTCTGAGGCCTTACCTGGGTCTCTGAAGCCTTTTTAAGCTTCCCGCTTGTGCCTCCCACCGATACCCGCGGTCTGAAGCCTTACCTGGGTCTCTGAAGCCTTTTTAAGCTTCCCGCTCGCGCCTCCCGCCGATACCCACGTAGAAGCACGCATAAGAGGAAGTTAACACATAAGGGTAGTCACTTGGGTGTTTTGTTCTGTTGTAAATTATCAATTATCATCCTTTTGTGATGTGATTAAACAAAAGTAATGGCAAAGAGTTGAAGTTCTGGCCTATGTATTCTGGGAAATGGAAGTTGCACATTGAGGGGTCATTATCATTTCTGGGAAGAATATAATTAAATCAAGAGCCACGAGCCTGGGCTAATTGGCTGTTTAGCCTAATTTGTTGAAGAAGTTGAAAAGCATAACGATTGTTGGACCAGAATTAGACATAAGCCTTGGGATTTTCCTCAGGGGTTCTTTCGATCGTCCATCGGAACTTCAGTGAGAGAGTGATGGAGACCCCGCTTATGCAGTGTATCTGCAGTTTCTGCCTATTTCCGCCGAAGTTACAGCAGACAATTGGAAGAACCCAGGAGGAAAGTCCCAGCGAAAGAGACTGTGACAGAAATAGAATATTGTAATTGTGATGAAATATGTCATTCATCAGACTCTGTATTTAACTACATATATTGTATTGCCTGCTCCTGTGTTTGTATTGCCTGCTCTTGTGTTTTTACCTTGTATTGTATATAGTGCACCGCCCCCTTTCTCCCCATTGGGTGTGTCGGCTCCACCCATACCTGGCCCTACTTAAGACAAGCCCAGGCTTGTCTTGCAGCAGAACAGCAGAATGCTAGGTGAAGACACAGGCATCTTTCTTTGCTAATAAAAGCCTTGTTTTATCCAGTTAAATATGAGCCTTGAAGTTATTGAGGCGCATCAATTTTATTAGCAAACTTTCAACGATGGATCAACTTTTGAAACCGGAACGCTTGGATTTGGACCCGCATGCTTCGGATGCATCGGCACGGTTTGGACACTGGTTCCAGTGCTTGGAATTTTTTATGGCCAACTCCGAAGCCGTCACAGCCTCTAGAGCCACCGGAGATGTGAAACTCGGGATCCTGCAGAATCGGGTAAGCCACCGGGTTTTTCCACTCATCCAAGATGCCGCCACCTACCTGGATGCCTGCAACATTCTAAAGGCCCACTATCAGCGGCCTACCAATGAGGTGTACGCCAGGCATCTGCTTGCTACCTGCACACAGCGACCTGGAGAGTCGCTAGAGGACTTTCTAGTCACCCTAAAAGTGCTTGGCAAAGACTGCAAATGCAAAGACGTGAAAGCCACGGTATACACAGACGAGCTTATTCGGGATGCCTTTATCGCAGGCCTTAGCTCTAATTACATCCGGCAGAGACTGCTAGAGAAAACGGGCCTAGATCTGACACAGACTGTGGACACAGCGCGATCGCTGGATGTGGCTCAGAAGAACTCTGACTCCTACTCTTCAGGCCGCGCAGCCCAAGCCGCCTCGTACGCACCAAGGGCGCCGCCATGTTGGAAGACATCTTCCCCGCCCGGTAGCCCAACACCGTCGGGGCCCTGCTCTCCCCCCAGAAGCCCTACTACCGCCGCGACGCATCGGGGCCCCAAATGCTACTTCTGCGGGCAGCCGAAGCACACCAGGAACCTGTGCCCGGCGAAAGGCACCACCTGCTGTAAGTGCGGTAAGAAGGGGCACTTTGGGAAGGTGTGCAGAGGGAACCCCGCAGGCAAACCCGCCACCGCCGCGTGCGCGCCGTGGGAGCGGCCATCTTGGACGCCATCTTGTCCGACCTCGTGGGGTCCGCCATCTCGCGAGCAGACATCGTGGACGCCATCTTACCCGGCCTCGTGTGGCCCACCATCTTGTCCCGATCAGGGCCCTACAGTGGCGTCGATCACAGTGGACCAGTCCAGACCACACCCACTATCCAAATCGATGGTGGACATCGAGGTAAACGGGTGCAAGGTTAAATGTTTAATTGACAGCGGGAGCACGGAGAGCTTCATTCACCCTGGTCTGGTACAACGACTCTCTCTAACTATAGTCCCTACTCAGGGCATGATCTCTATGGCCGACAAAACCCAGATATCGACTATTGGGGGTTACTGCGCGGTACGATTGTCCGTTAAAGGCACTGTATATAATAATTTTAAACTGTTAATTATGAAGGATTTATGTGTGAGCGTGATCTTGGGCCTGGATTTTCAGTGCCACCGCCAAAGCATCACGCCCAATTTCGGTGGGTCCCAGCCGCCCCTCACAGTGTGCGGTCTGGCTACCCTGAAGGTAAAGCCGCCTTCGCTATTCGCGAACCTTACCCCTAACTGCCAGCCAATAGCGACCAAAAGCAGGAGGTACAGCTGGGAGGACAGGCGGTTTATCGCGACCGAGGTAGACAGGCTCCTGAGGGAGCGCATTATTGAACGCAGCAACAGCCCGTGGCGCGCCCAAGTGGTGGTGGTGAGGGGTAGCGAGAAGAAGCAGATGGTGATTGACTATAGTCAAACAGTCAACATCTATACCCAACTAGACACCTACCCGCTACCCCGCATATCCGAGATGGTGAACCAAAATGCCCAATACCGGGTGTTCTCCACTATCGACCTCAAGTCAGCGTACCACCAGCTCCCTATCAGACCAGAGGACCGTTCGTACACCGCCTTCGAGGCAAATGGACGCCTCTACCAGTTCCTCAGAGCCCCCTTTGGGGTGACGAATGGGGTCTCGGTCTTTCAGAGGGAGATGGACCGCATGACTTGCAGGCAACCTTCCCCTATCTCAACAACGTCACCATCTGCGGCCACAACCAACAGGACCACGACTCAAACCTCGCGAGGTTTCTGAAAACCGCACAAAAACTCAACCTCACTTACAACGAGGACAATTGCGTTTTCAACACCACGCGCCTCTGCATACTAGGCAGCGTGGTGGAGAATGGGGAAATCGGACCAGACCCCGACCGATTGCGCCCCCTACGGGAGCTGCCCCTGCCCAACACTCCCAAAGCCCTGAAAAGGTGCCTGGGGTTATTCTCGTATTATGCCCAATGGGTCCCTAACTACTCCGATAAAGCCCGCCCCCTCTTGAAAGTATCCTCTTTCCCGCTCTCTGCTGAGGCCCATGCTGCCTTCAAAAGCATTAAGCAGGATATTGAGTGGGCCACGCTACAGGCAGTGGACGAGAACACTCCCTTTCAAGTGGAAAGTGATGCGTCTGACTTTGCCTTGGCGGCCACCCTCAACCAGGCAGGGCGGCCCGTAGCTTTCTTCTCGAGGACCCTCCAGGGGCCCGAGATCAGACACTCCTCCGTGGAAAAGGAGGCCCAAGCCATAGTGGAGGCAGTGCGCCACTGGCGGCACTACCTAGCCGGCATACGCTTCACCCTACTTACCGACCAGCATTCGGTAGCGTTTATGTTCAATAATAAACAGAGGGGGAAGATTAAAAATGATAAGATTCTTAGGTGGCGGATCGAGCTCTCCACCTTCGAGTACGACATCATATACCGGCCGGGGGCCCTTAACGAATCCCCCGACGCCCTCTCATGAGGGATGTGTGCCAACGCCACCGGGGATCGGCTACAGACCCTCCACAACGACCTCTGCCACCCAGGGGTCACACGGCTGTTACACTTCATAAAGTCCCGCAACTTACCCTACTTGATTGAGGAAGTTCGGTCTCTGACCAGGAACTGCCGCACTTGCGCTGAGTGCAAGCCTCGGTTCTACTGTCCTGATAGAGCCCACCTGATCAAAGCTACACGGCCCTTTGAGCGGCTTAGCTTAGATTTCAAGGGCCCCCTCCCGTCCGTCGACCGCAATGTTTACTTCCTGAACATTGTGGACGAATACTCCCGTTTCCCATTCGCCTTCCCCTGCCCAGACATGGCCAGCGCCACGGTCATTAAATGCCTCAATAGCCTGTTCTGCCTGTTTGGTATGCCAAGCTATATCCACACGGATAGGGGGGCGTCCTTCATGAGTGAAGAGCTACGCCAGTACATGCTGTCCAAGGGGATTGCCATGAGTCGTACCACCAGCTACAACCCCCGGGGTAACGGTCAGGTGGAGCGAGAGAACGGGACAGTATGGAGGGCAGTCACTCTAACTCTAAGGACCAAGGGCCTCCCTATCTCCCGCTGGCAGGAAGTCCTCCCAGATGTGCTCCACTCAATACGGTCACTATTGTGTACCGCCACTAATGCCACGCCTCATGAGCTAATGTTTGTGTTTCCCCGGAAATCCACCTCAGGCGTATCGATACCGTCATGGCTCTCCACCCCAGGTCCGGCACTTTTGCGGAAGCATGTGAGGGGCCACAAGACGGACCCTCTCGTGGAGCCAGTGCACCTGCTCCACGCCAACCCACAATATGCGTATGTCCGGCACGCCGACGGAAGGGAGGACACTGTGTCCATAAAAGACCTCGCCCCAGCCGGTAACAACAGCAACAACGACAACGACTACAACAACAACAGCAACAACCACAACAACCACAACAACTATTACCCACCCACTCCACCCACTATTCTTTCATCACCCCCGGAAGAACACCAGCCAACGGTACCCCCACCACCTACTCCTTCAACAACCCCGGTGGCGCCCCCGGCAGAGACCCAGGAGATCACCTGGGACACCCAGCCGGCACCCGCGGCACCGCAACCGTTACGTCGGTCACAGAGGACTATCACACCCCCGGACAGACTAAATCTGTAGAAGGGGTGAATGTGATGAAATATGTCATTCATCAGACTCTGTATTTAACTACATATATTGTATTGCCTGCTCCTGTGTTTGTATTGCCTGCTCCTGTGTTTTTACCTTGTATTGTATATAGTGCACCGCCCCCTTTCTCCCCATTGGGTGTGTCGGCTCCGCCCATACCTGGCCCTACTTAAGACAAGCCCAGACTTGTCTTGCAGCAGAACAGCAGAATGCTAGATGAAGACACAGGCATCTTTCTTTGCTAATAAAAGCCTTGTTTTATCCAGTTAACTTTGAGCCTTGAAGTTATTGAGGCGCATCAGTAATTATAGTTTATTTTTCATTTCTTTCCTTTTACTGAATTTCTGAGATTAAAATAGGTCCACTTAAAAAAAAGGACCAGCAGCACAGGATTTTCATTGAGGAGTTGGGTAGGAGGTGGGACTACAACTTTCGGGGTTGTAGTCCCGCCTGCATCGAGTTGTGGCCAACCCACGCGATTTTTACTTGATTGACCTTGCTGAGCCCGCCCAGCGGGCTCAGCAGGCCAATTAAGGGCCACCCGGCAACAGGTGATGTCACCGATTGATATTTCATCTGTCAAGACCTTTTGACAGATGAAACATCAGCATTCGACAGCTGTTTGTCACTGACAATCTGTACTCCAAGTTAATTCCTTCCTCTCAGGATGATTTAGAGATCTTCCAGAACAGAAAGCTGAATGCTGCAATTTTTGACAGATCGCGGCCATTCTGCTTTCTGTGCCGGTGAGATGAGGGACTCCCAAAACCTGAAGGAAGGCTGTAAAGGTAAGTAAAACTTCTTTAAACACACCAAACACACTTACCTCTGCACTCATGCACCCATCACTCACCTGAACACTGGACATCTCGACCCCTCCAAGCCCTTAAGCCCAACGGCCCGCCTCGCTAACTTGGCATGGTTTGGAGCCGTCGGCAATCCCACACTTCAAGAATAAAAATAGGGATTAGGCTAAAAACTGCCTGTTAACAGGCAGTTAATTGGCACTAATCCCCTTCCCGCCTCGGGGAGGCGGGTCCCAGTGCGGGTCGGGTACCCGCCTCCTTTGAAACTGGCATGGAGGCAGGTTGGTGGCGGGATGGGTTCGTGCCCCCCGATTTCAGGAATTTAACCCCCCACACGCCTCCAATCCCCCCTCCACGGCCCAATGAAAATCCTGCCCAATGTGTTTTTCCCTAGAGTCAACCCAACTACTGTCAATTGCTATGAGTTACAGTGAGCCTAAATTTCCTCACTGGCGTAACTTAGGCAGGCGGTGGAGGAAAATCAGGCAGAGAGCCATTCTGCTCAGATTCACCAGACTGATACTTGGGATGGCAGGAATGACGTATGAGGAGAGATTGGGTCGATTGGGCTTATACTCGCTGGAGTTCAGAAGAATGAGAGGGGATCTCATTGAAACTTATAAAATTCTAACAGGACTAGACAGACTGGATGCAGGAAGGATGTTCCCGATGGCCGGGGAGTCCAGACCAGAGGTCACAGTCTAAGGATAAGAGGTAAGCCATTTAGGACAGTGATGAGGAGGAATTTCTTCACCCAAAGAGTGGTGAACCTGTGGAATTCTCTACCACAGAAGGCAGTTGAGGCCAATTCATTAAATATATTCAAGAAGGAGTTAGGTATATTTCTTAAGGCTAAAGGGATCAAGGGATATGGGGAGAAGGCAGGGACAGGGTACTGAATTTGGATGATCAGCCATGATCTCATTGAATGGCGGAGCAGGCTCAAGGGGCCGAATGGCCTACTCCTGCTCCTATCTTCTATGTTTCTATGCTGACTCAAGTGCCCCCTCCCTCGACAGTACTTCCAGCATTTTCTGCCGGAAATGGGAGTGCAACACACTCCGAGATATCTGCGTTCCTCCAATTCTGGCCTCTTGTGCATCCACGATTTTAATCGCTCCACCATTCTTCAGCTGCCAAGGCCCTAAGCTCTGGAATTCCCTCCCTATACCTCACTGCCTCTTTACCTCTCTTTCTTCCTTTAAGAAGTGGACAGGCATATTATAATAAAACATGATGGAATATGTCATGCAACATATTTCCCATCATGTGTGCTCATGCCCAGTTTGTACATTCTTGGCATCCAGTATTGCTAAGGGCCTTGGTGGAGGGTTTTCTTAAAGTTTCCCGAATGCAAATGGGCATATTCAAACAGTGTCACTTTTTAAGATTTTTAAAAATGTTCAGCCGAAACCATGGTCCTATTACACTGCGACAAGGTGTTGTAGTGATTTCCCTCCCCCCACGTGAAGTAGGCCCACCAAAATCCACGCAAAATATTTAAATGCCCCATACCCGACGAACAGGCTGGGGTCAGTGGCACATGGCGGTGGAAATCCCACCCCCACTGAAGATCCAGCGCTATTGTGGCAGACTGTGAATTCAGTCCCAGCGCACAGTTCTGGTCTCCATATTATAAAAAGGATATAGAAACACTGGAGAAGGTGCAAAAAGATTTACAAGGATGATACCAGATCTGAGAGGGTATAGCTAGCAGGAAAGCCTGAACAGGCTTGACCTCTTTTCTCTAGAAAAGGGAAGGTTGAGAGATGACCTGATAGAGGGCTATAAAATGGTGAAGGTGTTCGACAGGGTAGACATAGAGAAGATATTTCCACATGGAGTATATTCAAAAACTAGGGGCCATAAATATAAACTGGTCACTAATAAATCCAATAGGGAATTCAGGAGAAACCCCCTACCTCAGTTCATCTGCTGCTGAAACCCTCATCCATCCCTTTGTTACCTCTAGACTTGACTGTTCCAATGCACTCCTGGCTGACCTCCCATCTTCCACCGTCCATAACTTAAAGTCATTCAAAACTCTGCTGCCCGTATCCTAACTTGCAACAAGTCCCGTTTACCCATCACCCCTGTGCTCGCTGACCTAGATTGGCTCCCGGTTAAGCAAAGCCTCGATTTTAAAATTCTCATCCTTGTTTTCAAATCCCTCCAGAGCCTTGCCCTTCCCTATCTCTGTAACCTCCTCCAGCCCTACAACCCTCCGAGATATCTGCGTTCCTCCAATTCTGGCCTCTTGTGCATCCACGATTTTAATCGCTCCACCATTCTTCAGCTGCCAAGGCCCTAAGCTCTGGAATTCCCTCCCTATACCTCGCTGCCTCTTTACCTCTCTTTCTTCCTTTAAGACGCCATTTAAAACTTATCTCCTCATGTGGCTCGATGTCAAATTTTGTTTGATAACACTTCTGTGAAGCACCTTGGGGCATTTTACTATGTTAAAGGTGTTATATAAATGCAAGTTGTTGTTGTTGTTCTTTACACAAAGAGTGGTAAGATGTGGAACGTGCTACCACAAGGAATAGTTGGGGCAAAAAGCATAGATGCATTTAAGGAGATGCTATATAAGCACGAGGGAGAAAATAGAAGGGTATGCTGATAGGGTTTGGCGAAGAAGGGTGGAAGGAGGCTCGTGTGGAGCATAAATGCCGGCCTAGACCAGTTGGGCCGAGTGGCTGTAGGCTCGATGTAACTCGATGTAATATTCTAACATCTTCATTATACAATTGTTAGTGTTAATGATTAGCCAAAACACTTCCTGATAACTCTCTGCATAGTTATCCATCTATTGAATCTTGCAGCTTGTGAGCTTGTCACCTTATCTGCCTACTTTGCAATATGGGTATTAGCTCGGTAATCCTGTCAGAATGTTTGCTGTAAATTACCTTGAGGAAACAACTTTGAGATCAAAGCTGCAGGAAACTGATTTTTTGAGACAAGTCTTACTTCTTTGAATCCCAGTGTAATTTACAGCCTTTTTAAATTGAGAAAGATACCTTTTGATGTCCTTTGTCTTGTGGGAGGAGGGTGATTGGCAGGCCGAGGGAGATATTAGGCAGCTTTTCACCAGTTCAGCAGTTCCTCCTGTTTTACCGTACTGCAGCCCTAGTAGAGATGAGCATGTGAAGGCTCCATGGATTGGCCATAACTTCACTTATAATGAAAGGTTACTTCACTTCTGATGAAAGGTCATCGACCTGAAACGTTAACTTTGTTTCTCTCTCTACAGATGCTGCCTGACCTGCTGAGGGTTTCCAGCATTTTCTGTTTTTATATCAGGTTTCCAGCATCCGCAGTATTTTGCTTTTGTTCACTTATAATTTTTTTGCTATTCACACAGGTCCAACTTCAGAGTTCGTGAAGTGTTGCATCTTTTATTACTTTGTGAATCACAGAATTGTAGGTTAAATCTGGTGTGATCTGCTATGTTGATCTTTATGTTCCTGTACAATTCTTTTGTTTTAATAAAGCTGATTTATAAATTACAGCCAAGCAACACAGTCAAATAGAATTATTTTTTTGTCACTGCACTCATAGAATCATAGGGCTAAAAATTCGGGTGATTTATGCCACCCATTACCGGCAAAATTTAGCGATTTTTTTTGAGGCCCGGCAGCGCTGCCGGTAAAAGCGATGGCCGTGGAAATTTAAATTAGGGAGAGGGTGAAGTGCACACCTATCCTACTGATGTCACACAATGCTACCCCAGTGGCTGGTGGAAGGCTGCTGACTTTCAGTGGGGGACACTGCAGATGACCTTTCTGGTTGGCCTTGAGGAGCTGGTGGCTGGGAGTGTGAAATCGAGTGATGGTGTTTCTTCTTCTTCTTCACTGTCCTCTCCCACTTCTTGGTCAACCACTGGCTGGGTAGGCTGCATTTCTTGGCTGTGTGAAATGAGGAAGGTACAAGGGTGGAGTTGTAGTGGGGGGAGGGCGGGAAAGCAAGAGTTGGATGCGAGAAGGAGGATAACGTATGAGGATACCAACATCTTGTATCCTTTCAGCCCCACTGCTGGCCAAGGGCTCAACCATGCCCTGCCAAGAATGGCCAGCACTGTCTCCTCGAACGGGGTGAGGTGAAGCTAGGAATGGTGTGTCTCGTGTTTGGTATAGATTGTTGGTAGGTGAGTGATTAGGGGGGTGAGTGATTGGGGGGTACATTGAGAACTGTGTAAGGCTTAGATGGCTTTTGAAGATGCTTTCACTGACCTTGACCATTAGTCTGAGGTCATGAAGCTTCTTTGGGCTGGAGCCAGATGGTGGGGGCGAAACTGCTGGCAGTGACGGCCTCGGTGATGTGGTCCTACATCGTTCTTTCTGGAGGGCCTCCTGGTCCCTGTGGGTAGAGGACCTCTCTTGCAATGTTGACCCCCTGCACAAAGTTGGAGTGCTGCGTGCGAGTCCCTGGGTGCCCCTTCCCTGGCTTGCAAAGCCATTTGTGTTAGTGTTGAAATGTTTCCCATTTTTTGAGGTGCGGAAGGCAATTCATCTTTAAGAGCTGAAGACTCCCATTTGGGAATTTTTTTTCCAATGTTAATTTTTCTTTAATAGGCTGTAGAGCTGTAAGGGCTGAAAACTGCATTCTATTTACTTCATTTTTAGTTTAATCAGTTCAGGAGGCATTGCCCTTTTAAGCAAAGGACAATGCATTGCCCTTTTAAAATCCCCCAATGCCTAGCAAAATCATAGCCTCACTTCCAGAGGCTGTTGGAAGATGCCACGCCACTTCTGGATGCCACATTCAGGACTGATGGTGGGACTAAAGCCACCAGGAGGCCGTTACACGATCAGTTTAGTGCTGGGCTAATAAGCTTTAGTCCCCAGTGTGAATCCTTCAATCCTACCAGCGCCACCATTTTTGGCAGCCGTTAACCCGTGGCTGCTGTGACACCGGCAACTTTCGTGTCGCAGTCGAATTGCTAGGCCACAGAATCATACAGCATAGAAGGAGGCCATTGGGCCCATTGTGTCTGTGCTGGCTCTTTGAAAGAGCTATCCAATTAGTCCCACTCCCCTGCTTTTTCCAGATGATCATGACTGGGAACTAAACATACAAGGGTATTTGACAATTAGGAAGGACAGGCAGGAAGGAAAGGGAGGTGGGGTTGCTATGTTAATCAAGGATGGAATCACTGCAATAGTCAGAAATGATATTGGGTCAAAGGATCAGGATAGTGAAACAGTTTGGGTGGAGATAAGGAATAATAAGGGGAAAAAGTCACTAGTGGGCGTAGTCTATAGGCCTCCTAACAGTTGCAACTCTGTTGGTCGGAGTATAAATCAGGAAATAATTGGGGCTTGTAATAAGGGAACAGCTATAATCATGGGGGATTTTAACTTTCATATTGACTGGACTAATCAAATTGGGCATGGCAGCCTTGAGAAAGAGTTCATAGAGTGTATTATGGATGGGTTCCTTGAGCAGTTTGTAACAGAACCAACCAGGGGGCAGGCAATCTTAGATCTGGTCCTGTGTAATGAGACAGGATTAATAAAAAATGTCCTAGTAAAGGATCCCCTTGGAATGAGTGACCATAATATGGTTGAATTCCAAATTCAGTTTGAGGCTAAGAGAGTTGCATCTCAAACCAGCGTACTAAGCTTAAATAAAGGAGACTATGAAGGTATGAGAGTAGAATTGACTAAAGTGGACTGGGAAAAAAGATTAAGGTGTAAGACGGTACAAGAGCAGTGGTCTACATTCAAGGAGATATTTCACATCTTTCAAGATAAATATATTCCACTGAGGAAAAAGGGGAGTAAAAGAAAAGACAGCCACCCATGGCTTAGTAAAGTAATAAAGGATAGTATCCGACTGAAAACAAGGGCATATAAAGTAGCCAAATCTAGTGGGAGGATAGAAGATTGGGAAGCATTTAAAAGCCAGCAAACAATAACTAAAAGATTAATTAAGAAAGGGAAGATAGATTATGAAAGTAAACTAGCAAAAAATATAAAAACAGATAGCAAGAGTTTCAACAGCTATATAAAAAGAAAAAGGGTGGCTAAAGTGAACGTTGGTCCCTTAGAGAATGAGACCGGAAAACTAGTGGTGGGGAACATGGAGATGGCAAAGACGCTGAACAAATATTTTGTATCAGTCTTTACAGTAGAGGACACTAAAAATATCCCAACACTGGACAAACAGGGGGCAATGGGGGGGGGGGGGAGGAGCTAAACACGATTAAAATCACTAAGGAAATGGTTCTCGGTAAAATAATGGGACTTAAGGCGGATAAATCCCCCGGACCTGATGGCCTACATCCTAGGGTCTTGAGACAATTGGCGGTAGGGATTGTGGATGCATTGGTGATTATTTTCCAAAACTCCCTGGACTCAGGAAAGGTCCTGGCAGATTGGAAAACTGCTAATGTAACACCCTTATTTAAGAAGGGAAGTAGACAAAAAGCTGAAAACTATAGACCAGTTCGCCTAACATCTGTGGTTGGCAAAATGTTGGAGTCCATTATTAAGGAAACAGTAACAGAGCATTTGGATAAACATAATTTAATAGGACAGAGTCAGCATGGTTTTATGAAGGGGAAGTCATGTTTGACAAATTTGCTCGAATTCTTTGAGGATGTAACATACAGGGTGGATAAAGGGGAACCAGTGGATGTAGTGTATTTGGACTTCCAAAAGGCATTTGACAAGGCTCCACACAAAAGATTACTGATCAAGATAAAAAATCACAGGATTGGTGGTAATATACTGGCATGGGTGGAAGATTGGCTATCGAACAGAAAACAAAGAGTTGGGATAAATGGTTCGTTCTCAGGCTGGCAATCAGTAACTAGTGGTGTTCCACAGGGGTCAGTGCTGGGACCCCAACTCTTTACAATCTATATTAACGATTTGGAGGAAGGGACCGAGTGCAACATATCCAAGTTTGCCGACGATACAAAGATGGGAGGGAAAGCAGTGAGTGAGAAGGACATAAAAAACCTGCAAAAGGACATAAACAGGCTAAGTGAGTGGGCAGAGATTTGGCAGATGAAATATAATATTGGAAAGTGTGAGGTTATGCATTTTGGCAGAAAAAATCGAAGAGAAAGTTATTATCTAAATGGAGAGAAACTGCAAAGTGCTACAGTACAAAGGGATCTGGGGGTCCTGGTGCATGAAACACAAAAAGTTAGTATGCAGGTGCAGCAGGTGATCAGGAAGGCCAATGGAATCTTGGCTTTTATTGCAAGGGGGATGGAGTATAAACACAGGGAAGTCTTGCTGCAGTTATACAAGGTATTGGTGAGGCCACACCTGGAATACTGCGTGCAGTTTTGGTTTCCATATTTAAGAAAAGATATACTTGCTCTCGAGACGGTTCAGAGAAGGTTCACTCGGTTGATTCCGGAGATGAGGGGGTTGACGTATGAGGAATGGTTGAGTAGGTTGGGCCTCTACTCATTGGAGTTCAGAAGAATGAGAGGTGATCTTATCGAAACATATAAGATTGTGAGGGGGCTTGATTGGGTGGATGCGGGGAGGATGTTTCCACTGATGGGTGAGACTAGAACTAGGGGGCATAATCTTAGAATAAGGGGCTGCCCTTTCAAAACTGAGATGAGGAGACACTTCTTCACTCAGAGGGTAGTAAATCTATGGAATTTGCTACCCCAGAGAGCTGTGGAAGCTGCAACATTAAATACATTTAAATCGGAGATAGACATTTTCCTAGCTGATAAGGGAATTAGGGGTTACGGTGAGAGGGCAGGGAAGTGGACGTGAGTCTAGATTCGGATCAGCCATGATCCTATTGAATGGCGGAGCAGGCCCGAGGGGCCGTATGGCCTTCTTCTGCTCCTACTTCTTATGTTCTTATGTTCTCTGCAGTTGTACAGGGCCTTGGTGAGACCACACCTTGAGTATTGTGCGCAGTTTTGGTCGCCTTACCTGAGGAAGGAAGTTCTTGCCATGGAAGAAGTGCAGCGAAGATTCACCAGGCTGATACCTGGGATGGCAGGAATGACGTATGAGGAGAGATTGTGTCGAATGGGCTTATACTCACTGGAGTTTAGAAGATTGAGAGGGGATCTCATCGAAACCTATAAAATTCTGTCAGGCCTGGACAGACTAGATGCAGGAAGGATGTTTCTGATGGCCGGGGAGTCCAGAACCAGGGGTGATAGTCTAAGGATAAGGGGTAAGCCATTTAGGACTGAAATGAGGAGGAATTTCTTCACCCAGTGAGTGGTGAACCTGTGGAATTCTCTGCCACAGAGGGCGGTGGAGGCCAGTTCATTAAGTATATTCAAGAAAGAGTTGGATATAGGGATCAAGGGATATGGGGAGAAGGCAGGGACAGGGTACTGAATTTGGATGATCAGCCATGATCTCATTGAATGGCGGAGCAGGCTCGAAGGGCCTACTCCTGCTCCTATCTTCTATGTTTCTATGTTATAGCCTTCATTTTTCCAGTTTCCTGTATATATCCAATTTCCTTTCAAAAGTTACTATTGAATCTGCTTCCACCACCTGTTCAGGTAGTACATTCCAGATCATAACAACTCGCTGCATAAAACAAATTGTCCTCATTTCCAATGTTCCCCCTAAAGTGCACGGACAATCGCGAGGTCCCGTGCAGGCCACTCACAAGCTATTGCTGCTGAAAGATACCGCACAGCAAATTTAAAGGGACCTTGCACAAAAGAAAGTTAGAGGGAACATTGCTCATTTCCCCCCTGGATTTTTTGCCAACGATCTTAAAGCTGATAAATCGCTCCTATTGTAAATTCAGGCCTCTGTTTCTCCCTTTGGCAGGCGTAAGAGATTATCACCTAAAACTCATACTTATTAAGGATCTAAACTGATAATTGCCCCTCCCCCCCACCCCATGTTGAAGATGGTGTTCTTTTCAATTAAAGCAATAAAACATTCAAAATAAGGGAAACTAGAAAATGAAACTCAGCCATATATATGGCTAGTATATCTATATTGTTAGTGTTAAATTTGTATTATTTTACTTACCCTCACAGCGATACATGGGAAATATTCATTCCACCTGACAAATAACATTGGAATTGGCAAATCAAGAATGAAACAATATTGTTTTTTTCATACGATTTTTGTCCAATTTCACCTTTTTAAAAAAAAAATGGAAAGCACTAAAATCTAGTAGGCACCGAAAATAATGAAATACAAACACAGAAATCCAGAAATCCGAAACATATCAAATCAACGCTGAAGGATAATTTGCTTGGCAAAAATAATTGGGGTGAAAAAAAGGACAGCCTAATCAAAATGTCTATTGAGGGTGAAGGAGGGGAATATCATCATATTAATATTTCCAGTTGAGCTGTTTTACATTTTTTTAAATTGTTTTATTACATTAAAAAATAATTAAGCTATCCTTGTGATGTCTTCTCAATATAGATAAGATACAATTCAGGATCAGTCAGTAACTGAGCAGGGAGCTGCTCGACTTTGGGGTCAGATAAAGTTAAGAATGACAAGTTTTACTGCAGAATCCCTCTCCCCCTTGTGTGTTAGTTTACATCCTTTATATCAAACCGTTCCCTGGAGGCGTTACTTTTATTCACAAGGTTGGTTCTCACTGGCCACTGAACAGAAATGAACTGACTTCTTTCAATGAAATGGTCTTGTATTTTACCACAACAATTAGTAAGCTCTGCATTCACTGCTCTCTGACCTTACTCAAACACCACTGTCTTTGTCTATACTGCTCTAATTGTTCAATCACGACTCCATTCAACACAAGACATCTCAACAGACATCTCATCTGTCATCTCAACCAGATGCAAATAAATGAGCAACTCTGTATGTTTCATTTAATCCGTGCTTAGTCCAATTACTTTCCACCAGTAATTAGATCAAAGGCAGCAAATGCTTTTTATTTAGGTTGTCTCTGATCACTATTGTAAATGGACTCAATTATTTAGTTATATCTAGATTGTAAAGAGCCTGAGTCCACACCAATCTCTGGTTTACAGATTAGGTCATTGCACGATGAAACGGCAGAGAAAGCTATGAAGTAATATCAGAGATGGCAGCAAACAGATTCAGTCCACAGCAATTTTGTATCAAAGGCAAAGTCTAAGTTCCAAAATAACTTTTATTTATTAGACAGTGTACTCCTGCAGTCTGTGGTTCCCAGCACTAGTTCATTTTTACCATTTCAGATACAGAGTACGAATGTATTTCAAAAAGGATACTTCCAAAAGCACCAACAACAACTTGTATTTATATAGCACCTTTAACATAGTAAAACATCCCAAGGTGCTTCAGAGGAGCGTTATAAAACAAAATTTGACACCGAGCCATGTAAGGAGATGTAAGGGCAGATGACCAAAAGCTTGGTCAAAGAGGGTAATGCCGTTGAATGTCAAGGGATGGTGGTTAAAAGCTCTTTTGTTGGAGATAATCATTGCCTGGCACTTGTGTGGCGCAAATGTTACTTGCCATTTATCAGCCCAAGCCTGAATGTTGTCCAGGTCTTGCTGCATGCGGGCATGGACGGCTTCATTATCTGAGGAGTTGCGAATGGAACTGAACACTGCGCAATCATCAGTGAACATCCTCACTTCTGATCTTATGATGCAGGGAAGGTCATTGATGAAGCAGCTGAAGATGGTTGGCCTAGGACTCTGACCTGAGGAACTCCTGCAGCGATGTCCTGGGGCTGGGATAATTGACCTCTAACAACCACAACCATCTTCCTTTGTGCCAGGTATGACTCCAGCCAGTGGAGGGTTTTGCCCCTGATTCCCATTGACTTCAATTTTACTAGGGTTCCTTGATGCCACACGCGGCCAAATGCTGCCTTGATGTCAAGGGCAGTCACTTTCACCTCACCTCTGGAATTCAGCTCTTTTGTCCATGTTTGGTTGTAATGAGGCCTGGAGCTGAATGGTCTTGGCGGAACCCAAACTGAGCATTGGTGCGTAGGTTATTGGTGAGTAAGTGCTGCTTGATAGCACTGTCAATGCCACCTTCCATCACTTTGCTGATGATTGAGAGTAGACTGGTGGGGTGGTAATTGGCTGGATTGGATTTGTCCTGCTTTTTGTGGACAGGACATACCTGGGCAGTTTTCCACATTGTTGGGTAGATGCCAGTGTTGTAGGTAGCTGTACTGGAACAGCTTGGCTAGGGGTGTGGCTAGTTCTGGAGCACAAGTCTTCAGCATGATAGCCGGGATGTTGTTGGGGCCCATAGCCTTTGCTGTATCCAGTGCGCTCAGCCGTTTCTTGATATCACATGGAGTGATTTGAATTGGTTGACGACTGGCTTCTGTGATGGTGGGGACGTCAGGAGGAGGCCAATAGGGATCATCCACTGGGCACTTCGACTGAAGATGGTTGCAAACGCTTCAGCCTTTTCTTTTGCACTTGGGTGCTGGGCTCCATCATCATTGAGGATGGGGATTTTCGTGGAGCCTTCTCTTCCCATTAGTTGTTTAATTGTCCACCATCATTCACCACTGGATGTGGCAGGACTGCAGAGTTTTGATCTGATCCGTTGATTGTGGGATCGCTTAGCTCTGTCTATATCATGCTGCTTTCGCTGTTTAGCGTGAATGTAGTCCTGTGTTGCAGCTTCTCCAGGTTGGCACTTCCTTCTTAGGTATGCCTGGTGCTGCTCCTGGCATACTCTTCTGCACTCCTCGACTTGATGGTAATGGTAGAGTGAAGGATATGCCGACCATTAGGTTACAGATTGTGGTGAAGTACAATTCTGCTGCTGCTGATGGCCCACTGCGTGTCATGAATGCTCAGTTTTGAGCTATGTCCTTCAGGACTCGGCCAGCTCGGTCACTAGTGGTGCTACCGAGCCACTCTTGGTGATGGACATTGAAGTCCCCCACCCAGAGTACATTCTGTGCCCTTGCTACTCTCAGTGCTTCTTCCAAGTGGTGTTCAACATGGAGGAATGCTGATTCTTCAGCTGAGGGGGGCAGGAGGTTTCCTTGCCCATGCTTGACCGGAAGCCATGAGACTTCATGGGGTCCAGAGTTAATGTTGAGGACTCCCAGGGCCACTCCCTCCCAACTGTATACCACTGTGCCGCCACCCCTGGTGGGTCTGTCCGGCCAGGGGGACAGGACATACCCAGGGATGGAGATGGAGGAGTCTGGGGCATTGGCTGAAAGGTATAATTCTGTGAGTATGACTATGACAGGTTGTTGCTTGACTAGTCTGTGGGACAGCTCTCTCAATTTTGACAAGTCCCCAGATGTTAGTGAGGAGGACTTTGCAGGATTGACTGGGTTGGGTGTGCTGTTGTCGTGTCTGAAGTCGGTGCTGAGGTCAATGCTAGGTGATCCGTCCAGTTTTATTCTTATTGTTTTCTGTAGCTGTTTGTTACAACTGAGTGGCTTGCTAGGCCCTTTCAGAGGGCAGTTAAGGGTCAACCACATTGCTGTGGGCGTTGAGTCACATATAGGCCAGACCAGGTAAGGACGGCAGATTTCCTTCCCTAAAGGACATTAGTGAACCAGAGGGGTTTTTACGACAATCCGATAGTTTCATGATCACCATTACTGATACAATCTTTTTATTCCAGATTTATTTAATTAACTGAATTTAAATTCCCCAGCTGCCGTGGTGGGATTTGAACTCACATCTCTGGATCATTAGTCCAGGCCTCTGAATTACTAATCCAGTAACATAACCACTATGCTACCGTTGCCGCAGAATAGAAATATGTTGTGTAGAGTTTCCGCTTTGGGTGCAATCTGCGATCCGGGCACAAATTGTGCCCAAATTTGCACTAGTTTTGAGAAGTGTTATTTTCCTCTCGAGTTTCTGCTGAAACTCATTTGCATATTGCGAACTCAAACTCTGCCATGAACCAGCACAATCAGGCAGCGTTTTAGAAGGTAATTTTATTTGAGAGTGGTAACTTGGTGCAGTTTAATTAATACAGCTGAAAATGGGTTTTATCACACAAAATTTTAATCGGCGACAAGTCCATAACCTGTGAGTAGCCCGATTTAAACAACTGAAAATGACTTTAAAGAACCATATAGAAACATGTGCTAGTCATATTGGTGTTCAATAGTCAGTTTCTAAGTTAACTAAAAAAAATTAAAATGTGCCTATTAGTGTCCTTGTGCCTAAAAAAAACGCTCAATTTTTAGAGCCTCCTTGAAAACCTGCAAACGAGTACAAATAGCGGAAATTCGCAATGGTGATTAATTCAATCTGGGGGCATGGCCAGTTTTGTGGGCGGGGCCAGATTCGAGCGTGATGTTTTTTAAACTAGCGCAAAAGATCATGGAAATTTGATTTGCGCTCAAAGTAATTTGTGCTTAAAACTCCACCATATTTTGCACTGTATTTGCCGATTTCAGGAGAACTGCACCGAAAAAAACAGCGCAACCAAGTGGAAACTCCAGGTCAAGGTGACTGAGATGGGCTATGATGGAAGTGTTTAAAATTGTGGAAGGTTTAGACAAAATAGATCCAAGTAAGCTCTTCGGTTGTTTACAGAATGTAACACAAGGGGTCATATTTACAAATTAAGGATAACAAAAGAAAATAGGAAATGCAGGAAGAACTTTTTTATGAAAAGGGTGTTATTTGGAACAGATTACCAGCATGATTTGTGGAACAAGTAACCTAATGGGGTTCAAGAAGGAACTCCACAGGTTCTTGTCAACAAATGCGATTCAGGGTTATTAGAAATGCACCAAGGAATGAAAGAAGTAAAATAAAGACTTGCATTTCTATAGCGCCTTTCACAACCTCAGGACGTCCCAATGACATTACAGCCAATGAAGAACTTTTCAAGTGTAGTCACTGTTGTAATGTAGGAAACACAGCTGCAGCCAATTTGCGCACAGCAAGCTCCCACAAACAGCAATGTGATAATGACCAGATAATCTGTTTTAGTGATGTTGACTGAGGGATAAATATTGGCCAGGACACCGGGGATAACTCCCCTGCTCTTCATCAAAATAGTGCCATGGGATCTTTTACGACCACCTGAGAGCGCAGACGGGGCCTCAGTTTAACGTCTCATCTGAAAGACGACACCTCTGACAGTGCAGCACTCCCTCAGCACTGCACTGGTGTGTCAACCTCGATTTTTATGCTCAGCCATGTGGAATACTGTGGGCCGATTGATGGAAAGCTTTCTCTTGCCTGAAACTGTTTCTATGTAAGTATGTAAGCAATACAAAATATAAAAGTCTGCAAATAGAGAAATCTTACTTACCAGATTGGACAGCCAACTAGCACTTGAATTGAATTCAACAGTAACAAATCCAACACAAGGTAGAAATCCATACGTATTAGTAGAGTGAGAGAAAATGACAAAACCGGAGGAAATAACGTTTTTGGAAAAATTTATAAATTCATCATATGGGTGATAACTTATTCAAATTATACAGATGCTAGTATTAAAGTAAAGGGGTCCAAATGCATGCTGGGACCCAATCAAATTTGATTGTCTTAAGACACTAATGATTATATAGTTCAACTGTCAATCAACCACCATCCCAACCTTGAACTAATTAGTGTTGTGATGCTTCTTAGCTAGTTGGCTGTATAAGGATAAAATAGTTGTAAGGGGAGGGCACTTTCAATGGGAAGGACGGGAGAATGAGCTTCTGACCAGCTGGTCTCCATGGTAACATATAAGGAGTTATTACCAGTCTTTTCATCTATATATATAATAAAGGAGTCGATCTGTCTGTCCTTCTGTCTGTCCTTCTGTCTGTCTGTCCTCGGGTGTGCGTCTGTCCGGCTATGCGCTCGAAAGTTACAGAGCGTACCTACGCGTGCGTTACGTCGAAAGAAAGCTTACCTTTCCGAAACCCTGGTAAGCGTATTTACGTTTCGGCCGGACGAAAATCGCGCCCGCGGTATCCGAAAAACCTTCAACATTCCGCTCATTAGCATCTCATTATCCGCTCATTAGCGACAGAGTGACCTCGAGGTCGACCAATCATACGCCAGGTTGCTGGCGCGTGCGGCCGGGCCCTCCTACGGTCGAAGTGACGGGACGATTGACCAATCCTACACTTTGGTGACCTGACGGTCGACCAATCGGTGCGTGTGTGGGCGGGCCTTATCATTCTGAACCGAGGTGAGTAGCCGCCATCTTGCTTCCATTCTTTTTCCTGCTTTCTGCGTCTTTCTTTTCAAATATACATTTCCAGCAAAATAAAATTGCTTTTATTAAATTGTTTAAAAAAAAACTTCATTCATTTGTAAATATTTTCTCTAACCTGAAGATTCTTTTTCCTACCTTTCCCCGTTTTTGTTAGGCCTCAAAGCCTGGGCCTTTCTTGCCCAGCCAGGCCCCAGCTAGGTAATTGTCCCACGGCTTCTGCTAAGCTCCTCACACCCCACCCCCCCCACCACCCGGTGTCACATTACCCGGGGCAATGGATTTCAGCCACGAGGGTCACGAGGGTCAGGGTGCGCGCACAGCAGGAGCAGCTGAGACACGGCATCTCTCTCTGTTCCCCGCTCGGCTCGGGCGGCGGGGGGCGGGGCTCTCGGGAGTGCGGATCTCGGGCGGGGTCTTGGGTGAGCGGGGAAGGTGCGCGCGCAGCAGGAGCAGCTGAGACGCGGCGTCTCTCTCTGTTCCCCGCTCGGCTCGGGCGGGGGGGGCGGGGCTCTCGGGAGTGCGGATCTCGGGCGGGGCTTAGTGAGCGGGAAGGTGCGCGCGCAGCAGGAGCTCTCGGGCGGGGCTTGGTGAGCGGGAAGGTGCGCGCGCAGCAGGAGCAGCTGAGACGCGGCATCTCTCTCTGTTCCCCGCTCGGCTCTGGCGGGGGGGGGCGGGGCTCTTGGGAGTGCGGATCTCGGGCGGGACTTGAAGCCAGCTCGGGAGGGTGGGGCTCCGGAGAGCGGGGAGGGCGGGGGGGCCGGTGCTCGGGAGATCGGGCCTCCGGAGTTCGGTGCTTGGTTGGGGGGGGGGGCGAGCCTCGGGAGATCGGGGGGGGGTGGGGGGGCGAGCCTCGGGGGGGGCGGGGCTCTGGAGGTCCGGGGGGGTGGGGTTCTGGAGATCGGGGGGGGCGGGGCTCGGGAGATCGGGGGGGGTGGGGCTCGGGAGATCGGGGGGGGGGGGCTCGGGGGATCGGGGGGTGGGGCTCGGGGGGGGGCGGGGCTCGGGAGATCGGGGGGGGCAGGGCTCGGGGGGGGCGGGGCTCGGGTGATGGGGGGGGCGGAGATCAGGGGGCTCAGGCACTCTCCTCCTTCCCCCCTTCCCCCCCTCCCCCCCCTCCCCCTCCCCCTCCCCTCCCTTCCCCCCTCCCCTCCCCTCCCCTCCCTCCCCTCCACTCTCCCTTCCCCCCTCCCCCCCCTTCCCCCCCTTCCCCCCCCTCCCCTCCCCTCTCCCCCCTCCTCCCCCCCTCCTCCCCTCTCCTACCCCCCCTCTTCCCCCCCTCCCCTTCCCCCCTCTTCCCCCTCCCCTTCCCCCCCTCCCCCCTTCCCCCCCTCCCCCCCATCCCCTTCCCCCCCCTCCCCCTCCCCTTCCCCCCCCTCCCCTTCCCCCCTTCCCCCCTCCCCTTCCCCCCGTCGCTCTCTCTCTTCCCCCCAGTCGCTCTCTCCCTTCCCCCCAGTCGCTCTCTCTCTTCCCCCCAGTCGCTCTCTCTCTTCCCCCCAGTCGCTCTCTCTCTCTCTCTTCCAACAACAACATGCCCTCAAAAGACCCTCGGCATCGCTGGGCACTTCAGCTAGTAGCCTATAAAGGACGGATTGTAAGAGTGATAACGACGACGTGTTAATTCTCTTTTCAATACAAAATAGCCTGATTAATAAAGGCATAGCAAGAGAGACGGCAAAGATGGCCAAGAATATGTGTGTCTCGCTTTAATGCATTTTATAGAGACCGAAATGCTTTGACAGTCTAATATAGTCTATATTTAATAACTCTGAAGTAACACATTAACAGAAAGACTTTTCACACTTGTCTACATTTTTTAAATTACTAGTTTCCACAATGGCAATGCAATTATTTTCATAAGGTTTACGGAACCAAGGCGGGTAGATGGAGTTAAGATACAGATCAGCCATGATCTAATTGAATGGCGGAACAGGCTCAAGGGGCTAAATGACGTACTCCTGTTCCTATAAAAGTCACATAGATTTTGTAATTTTGTATAATGGGGAAGAATGTACTTTACAAGTATTTTTGAGAAGTTATGCTAATTATTTTACAAGGTTGGGTTGATTGGCAGATGTGTTTTAGATCACGTGAACAACATTAGGAGGCCAAAGTAAAACATGTAGCATGCTCTTTTAGTTTGTTTAATATAGCACAAGACATTGTGCCGTAGTCAGGGTTTAACTTTCCTGCTTTTTAGCCTAGGGCAAAACAGGGCTCTCAATAAAAATGACTTTGTAGTGTTGTACTACACCCAAAGATATATGTGTGCACTTAAACCTTGCTCAATTTAAGGTAAAAAAAAAATCACATTTGAAAGAACATTGAGTGAACAGACTGTAAAAATAGGCAGAATGGGAACCAGCCTGGAGGGTGAAAAATTAGATCAAGAAAGCCTTGTCAATGCTTCTGACTGCCTTGACTGGATGTTGTAATACTGCCTTTAGAGAGCGGTAGCAATGGGCAGAGCTGGACTCTTATTAGGGAGTTATCAGCAGTAGTGCATGTTCAGTGAAATCAGTGGATTCAAATTCCTTGCTCTCCTGGGGGCACGAGAGGGACTGGAGTGCTTCCACACCCCGGAAAATAGAATTTTGATTTAATTTGTTAAGTTTCCTTTAATTTTTATTGAAGTTACAGTTTTATTAGTTGTGCCCCTTTAAGAAGGGTGCACATGCTTCCTCCTAATTGGTGATGACAATTGCCATCAATTAAGTCTTAACCAAAAGAGTTGCACTCCTGGGAGCCATGGTGACTGATAGGTGGCTCCTGGGAACTCAGCAAATGTTAATGCATTGATTTAACTGAAAATGCGAATGAATGGGTCACTAGCTGGCAAGTTTCTGCATTGAGCATATCTTTGCTTTGCTTGGGGATGGTGTGTTGCAAGCTTGCTGGTCAATAGTCTGCTTGTGCTGGTTTGCAGTTGAATCAGCACATTCAAATTTCTCCTGCTTGGGAGTGGCAATGGCTGATGAGATAACTCCCTGAAGCACAGGAATTTTGAATCTGCTGATTTATTTGCAAACACAAACAACCAGGCCTGAGCCAGCAAACCCAATATTAAAACTGGGGGATCAGTTCCCCCCACTAAGTCAGCATCTGTGTTCCACAAGTGGGACTCCAGCAGGCATCATCGAATAACCGTCAGATGTGGGTACACTAGCCCAAAGTGGGAAAGTAGGATGGCATGCTGCTGCAGGATTAAAGGCTTGCAGCAACTGAAAGGGGCAGGCATCATCAGATGTCCAATAAAGGGTACACACCCAAAATGTCAGAACCTGCTTTTCTCCTTACAGATGCTGACTGACCTGCTGTGCATATCCAGCATTTTGTGCTTATTTCAGACATCAGCAGAATTATTTTTACTCGATGAAATAAAGTTCAGAGAAGAGAGAATGCTTGCATGTTTGCCACTTACAATGACCTACCCCATACATTGTGAAAAAGTGCTTTAACTGCTTACCATCGATGCCCATGAGGCAGCGTGGTGCCCTTATAGCACAGCCTTCATCTGGAAGCATTTTTCCACTCACATCCTTACACGTATTCATCCCACATGGGGTGTAGCTGCTTGTTGCACGGACCTGTCATCACAACAAATTATGGGCTGCATGCTGACACCTGAGTTTTACCAGAAGCAATTCGCACCATTTGCATTCCTTTAAACACAAGAAAGCTGATAATACCTGAGAGAAAGCTCATACAGACGTTGACCCTCCCAAACCTTCAACCACTTACCTCCTCCGAGGAAGAAGTGCTTCAAATCCTGGGGAGGGAGCCCATATAGGCTGCCAGAGACAGGGAAGTGGAATGTATTTGTTAACTCTGATCCTTATGATCTTTTGCTTCTCTTCCTTCTTATCCTATTGCACCCTGCAATGTCTGTCAGCAAACCACACCATGAAACCCTGCTGTCACTCATTCTACTGTAAGTTACATGTGATCTCTGATCATCGCCTTTTTCTCCTCTAGATGTGCAATAAGAGCTACTACTGCACCCAACGTTCTGATCCTCAGACCAGTGTGCTGCAGGTCAAATGCCCCAGCAGCCAGAGAATAATGCAAGCCATTGCTTATATGGGAAAATTGGGCACAGTGTTATGGGCACAGCAGCACCTAAGATTTTGCCAGCACAATTTCATTTATTTGTGATCTGAAAATGAACTAAATTGCTGTGGGCTGCATGAGAACACAGGAAAGGGATCTGGAAGTGTAGGCAGATAACTAATTGAAACCAACGGCCCAGCGTGCAGCAGCAGTAAGGAAGACTAACTGTATCTTGGGAGGTAGAGCCAGGGGGATAACACCCCAATTATGCGATCCCAGAAAAATTGGAGTTGCATTCACACATGGTCCAGGTGCACCGTGCTGGTATTGAGGAGGGCTACATTCACACCTGGTCCAGGTACTCCGTGCTGGTATCGAGGAGGGCTACATTCACACCTGGTCCAGGTACACCATGCTGGTATCGAGGAGGGCTACATTCACACCTGGTCCAGGTACTCCATGCTGGTATCGAGGAGGGCGACATTCATAGCTGGTCCAGGTACTCTGTGCTGGTATCGAGGAGGGCTACATTCACACATGGCCCAGGTACACCATGCTGGTATCGAGGAGGGCTACATTCACACCTGGTCCAGGTACACTGTGCTGGTATCGAGGAGGGCTACATTCACACATGGTCCAGGTACTCCGTGCTGGTATCGAGGAGGGCTACATTCACACCTGGTCCAGGTACACCGTGCTGGTATCGAGGAGGGCTACATTCACACATGGTCCAGGTACTCCGTGCTGGTATCGAGGAGGGCTACATTCACACCTGGTCCAGGCACACCATGCTGGTATCGAGGAGGGCTACATTCACACATGGCCCAGGTACACCATGCTGGTATTGAGGAGGGCTACATTCACACCTGGTCCAGGTACACCGTGCTGGTATCGAGGAGGGCTACATTTACACCTGGTCCAGGTACACCGTGCTGGTATCGAGGAGGCTACATTCACACATGCTCCAGGTACTCCGTGCTGGTATCGAGGAGGGCTACATTCACACCTGGTCCAGGCACACCATGCTGGTATCGAGGAGGGCTACATTCACACCTGGTCCAGGTACACCATGCTGGTATCGAGGAGGGCTACATTCACACCTGGTCTAGGTGCACCGTGCTGGTATTGAGGAGGGCTACATTCACACCTGGTCCAGGTACACCATGCTGGTATCGAGGAGGGCTACATTCACACCTGGTCCAAGTACACCGTGCTGGTATCGAGGAGGGCTACATTCACACCTGGTCCAGCTACACTGTGCTGGTATCGAGGAGGGCTACATTCACACCTGGTCCATGTACACCATGCTGGTATCGAGGAGGGCTACATTCACACCTGCTCCAGGTACACCGTGCTGGTATCAAGGAGGGCTACATTCACACCTGGCCCAGGTACACTGTGCTGGTATCGAGGAAGGCTACATTCACACCTAGTCCAGGCACACCGTGCTGGTATCGAGGAGGGCTACATTCACACCTGGTCCATGTACATCGTGCTTGTATCGAGGAGGGCTACATTCACACCTGGTCCAGGTACACCGTGCTGGTATCGAGGAGGGCTACATTCACACCTGGTCCAGGTACACCGTGCTGGTATCGAGGAGGGCTATGTTGTGTCTGTGTGTTAATAGAGACACTGAAGACAGGAGTTGGTTTCACAGGTATTTACTGAACAAAGTCTGGAGGGGCACTAACTGATACAACACAATGTACAGGCTTATATAGCCCGAGTGGCCATTACCGGCATTACAGTACACAGGGGGCTCTTAAAGGCACATACACTACAATTCCTCCCCTTTTAGCCAACCAGCACATAATATTTTAAGTAATTATTAATTACATGTTACAAGAAAAATAATCTTCACTTTGCTGCAGTTAATTAATTAGAAGTCAATCTCTCTGGAGGCTTCCTGACTCGGTCCGGATAACGCCTCGGTGGTGTCGTAGTTTCTGGTGGTGTAGTAGATTCTTTTGGCAAGGCTGATTCGGCTTGAATGCCAGTGTCGGGTTCATCGGGTTCCAGTATCACCCGATCGGAGGTAGATATGGGTATCTCTACTTCATCATTAGGCGTATAGATTTGTGGTGTAGGTTGTCCCTTTTCGGATGACTCTATGATTTGGTCAGCATGGCGCCTTATTATGCTTTCTCCGATTTCCACGGTATACATCAGCGGTCCTAGTCGTGTGCAGATAGTTCCAGGCTGCCATTTCTCGGTACGGTAGTCCCGGGCCAAAACTTGTTGACCTATCTGGAAGGTTCTAGTTGGCCTTTCATTCATGCCTTGAAATTGTCGGTTCTCCACGTCCCTTCTGATGTTTGGCTTGATCAAATCCAGCCGGCATCTTAGGCTTCTATTGAAGAACATCATGGCGGGAGTTTGGTTTGTAACCATATGTGTTGCATTCCTGTATGCGAACAAGAAGTTATCCACCTTGTGTTGAAATTTTATGTCTTCATTACCCATGGCCTTTATGGCCTTCTTGAAGGTCTGGACAAACCTTTCAGCCAATCCATTGGTGGCAGGATGGTATGGGGCGGACGTGTAGTGCTTAACCCCATTGTTTTTTAAGAACTTCCTGAATTCTTCGGACACAAATTGCGGTCCATTATCAGAACAGATCTGTTCAGGCAGCCCATTCCTGGCAAATATGGTCCTTAATACTGTGATGGTTTTTTCCGTGGTGGTGGAGGACATCTTTATTACCTCCTGCCACTTGGAGTGTGCATCAACCGCGATTAAGAACATTGAGTCCATAAATGGACCAGCAAAGTCGATGTGTACCCTTTGCCAGGGAGATGAGGGCCACTCCCATGGATGTAGAGGGGCTTGTGGTGGAGCGTTTTGGACCTTCTGGCATCCTAGGCAGCTCTTGGTCATTTCTTCGATGTCTCCATCGATACCTGGCCACCATACAAATGCCCTGGCTAGGTTCTTCATTTTCATTCCACCCAGATGCCCCTCGTGAAGCTCCTTTAGAACTTAATCCTGGAGTTTGGGTGGAATCACCACTCTGGATCCACACATCAAGGTTCCTCGGCACACTGACAGCTGTTCTCTTCTTTGCGAGAATGCTGGCAACAGTGGTTCGCCATGTGCTGGCCATCCCTTCACTGTTAAATCGTAGACTCGTGAGAGAGTCGGGTCATTTCTAGTTTCCCCTTCAATGGCAGAATTTGTTACTGGTAGACATTCGACTATGGTAGAGTGGAAAATCTCCACTGCGTCTACGGTAGGTGCTTCTTCTACCGTTGGCAACGGTAGGCGCGATAACCCGTCAGCATTCCCATGCTGTTTTGATCCTTTGTATTCTATGTTATATTGGTGTGCCCCTAGAAAAAGGGACCACCTCTGCAGCCTTTGCGCTGTCATAATGGGAACACCCTTTTTAGGGTTGAATATGGAGATGAGGGGTTGATGGTCAGTCAACAAGGTAAATTTTTGTCCGTGTAGGTAATGGTTGAATTTCTTCACTCCCCATACCAGGCTGAGTGCTTCCCTGTCGATTTGGGCATAGTTACGCTCAGCTGAGTTCAATGAGCGTGATGCAAAAGCTATCGGCCGTTCCGAGCCATCAGGGAATTTATGCGATAATACTGCTCCTACGCCGTAAGGGGATGCATCGCACGCCAGTCTGATTGGCAGTGATGGGTTGTAATGAGCCAAAACTTCTTTGGACGTGATTAAGTCTTTGCATTTATAGAAGGCACGTTTACAGTCTTCGCTCCATTTCCAAATTATTCCTGTTTGTAGCAGTTCATTAAGAGGGTGCAGAAGAGTTGATAAGTTCGGTAAAAATTTATGATAGTAATTTATTAATCCCAGGAATGACCTTAATTGTGAAACATTTTCAGGTGCTGGGGCTTTTATGACCACTTCAATTTTTTCAGGTGACTTATGCAATCCTTCCTTATTAATTATGTGGCCACAATAGGATATTTGATTCTGGAAAAATTCGCACTTGGGGCGATTTGCTCGTAGGCCCCGTTCTCTCAGCCTAGTGAGCCCCTGCTCCAAATTGGCAAGGTGCTCGTTGTCATTTTCTCCTGTTACAAGGATGTCGTCTAGGTAGCATTGAGTCCCCGGCATCCCTTGGAGGACTTGCTCCATAGCTCTTTGCCAGATAGCTGGAGCGGATGCTACTCCGAAAACCAGTCGATTGTACTGGTACAGACTTTTGTGTGTATTTATCGTGAGATACTTTTTAGAGGCCTCTTCAACCTCCATCTGTAGATATGCCTGTGCCAAGTCAATTTTGGTGAAACGTTTCCCTCCGGATAGTGAGGCGAAAATATCTTACTGTACCGTGAGAAGGACCGGGTTTACAGTCACCTTGAAGTCTCCACAGATGCAAATTTTTCTCTGTTCTTCAGATTTATCATTATTCAATGCTTTCTTCATGACTGGGACGATGGGTGTTGCCCACTCGCTCCAATCTATTTTGGATAATACGCCTGCCTTTTCCAAATTCTCCAGCTTTGCCTCGACTGCTGGACGAATTGCGTATGGCACCGGTCTTGCCTTAAAAAACTTGGGAATTGCTGCATCTTCCACTCTTATTGAGGCGGTGATGCCTTTCAAGGTTCCTAGTTTCTCTTGAAACACTTCTTTGGCGTTGGCCAAGATGTCTTTTAATCGTTCAGGTATGACGTCATCATCGTTTTTTTCCTTACAGGTCACCGTCAGTGCCTGAATGGAGTGCCAGTCTAAACGTATTTTCCTGATCCATTCACGTCCCAACAGCGGTGGACCACCATCTTGTAGAACGTATAAATACAACTTTTGTATTTCCTTGCCGTTGTATACAACAGGCACCCTTATTTTTCTTTTGGGGTATACTTTCTGCCCCGTATATATTTTCAAGATAATGGATGTGTCTTTTAAAGGTATATGCGGAAATAGCCGCTCGTAATCCCGTCGATTTATGACGGTCAGAGCTGATCCTGTATCTAGCTCCATTTTAACTGGGGACCCTGCTATCGTGAGGATAACCCAAATGGTCTGGTAATCTTCTTTGGCAATTACATTATGTAATTTGAGACAGCTTAGTATCTTGTTTTTGGAGTCGCTATCGCTCTTCTGGTCTTCGGAGCTACTGTCCGTCATCATTTGTACCTTTCTGTACTTTTCTTTATTGATTTTTTTTTCCTGTCCGTGGATTTTTTTTGTCCAGATCGGCATACCCGTGCAATGTGTCCAATCTTTCTGCATTGCCTGCATGCTTTGTCCTTGAACCAGCAGTCCCTCTGGTCATGGGTGGATCTGCCGCAGCGATAACATCTCTCGAAACCCTGTGTCATTTCATGGGTGCTGAAGTCCTGTGTCTTTTGTTGTATCTCTGCAGCTCCTCTTGCGGCTGCTTTGTATGATACAGCCATACTGAAAGCCTTGTCCAGTGTTAAATCTTTTTCAGAAAGCAGCCTTTTCTGTGTTCCTTCACTTAGGACACTGCAGACGAATTTGTCTCGAAGATAATCTGCTAGTCCTGCCCCGAATTGGCAGTGCTTTGATAGCTTTCTTAATTCGGTGAGGTAATCAGCGTTACTTTCATTCTTGTGTTGATTCCTCTTGAAGAATTTGAATCGTTCCGCTATCAGCAGCAGTGTTGGGTTTAAGTGCTCCTGTAGGGTATCAACAATTTCTTTAAAATTCTTGTCCATTGGTTTGGCTGGAGTGACTAAGTTTCGTAACAGCCCGTATGTCTTTGCGCCCATTAGATTTAGAAGTACTGACGCTTTTTTTTCATTTTCTATTCCATTTGCGGTGCAATATACCTCCACTCTTTCCACATATGTGGTCCAATCCTCTATCTCATTATCAAAAGCATCAATATTGCCAGACTTAGGCATCCTAGAAAAAAAATGGCACTGCCCGCGCTTTTCTTTCTTTTCTGCAGAAAAGATATGGCGCTTCCCGCGCTTCACCACCGCTGCTGCCGATGACAACGCTGTTTCCCGCGGGTTTCCCTTCTTTTTATTTATTTATTTACAGTTGGAGACTCGTTCTCGCCGGACTCTCTCTCTAGGTCTGAACGCCGACCTGCTTGCAGCGCCAGCCGTCTCCCGAGTGCTCCCTCCCCATCTGTTACTGTTGTCTCCGCCTTCGCTGCTTGGCCTAGCTGCAGAGTCAGCTGCTAGAGCCCCAGCCCGACGCCCAGGACGGATTATTGCAGTACCTGCCACCAGCTTGGCTAGCTGGTGAAACCACAGCTTTTTCTTTTTCTTGATTTTCTTCAACTTTGGACGCCAGAGGAATCGATATCCTTGAGATGCTGCCGAATTGCAGGTAATTCCGTTTCCAATTCGTCACCACTGTTGTGTCCGTGTGTTAATAGAGACACTGAAGACAGGAGTTGGTTTCACAGGTGTTTACTGAACAAAGTCTGGAGGGGAACTAACTGATACAACACAATATACAGGCTTATATAGCCCGAGTGGCCATTACCGGCATTACAGTACACAGGGGGCTCTTAAAGGCACATACACTACAGGCTACATTCACACCTGGTCCAGGTACACCGTGCTGGTATTGAGGAGGGCTACATTCATACCTGGTCTAGGTACACCGTGCTGGTATCGAGGAGGGCTACATTCACACCCGGTCCAGGTACACCGTGCTGGTATCGAGGAGGGCTACATTCACACATGGCCCAGGTACACCGTGCTGGTATCGAGGAGGGCTACATTCACACCTGGTCCAGGGACAACCGTGCTGGTATCTAGGAGGGCTACATTCACACCTGGTCCAGGTACACCGTGCTGGTATCGAGGAGGGCTACATTCACACCTGGTCCAGGTACACCGTGCTGGTATCGAGGAGGGCTACATTCACACCTGGTCCAGGTACACCGTGCTGGTATCGAGGAGGGCTACATTCACACCTGGTCCAGATACACCATGCTGGTATCGAGGAGGGCTACATTCACACCTGGTCCAGGTATACCGTGCTGGCATCGAGGAGGGTTACATTCACACCTGGTCCAGGTGCACCGTGCTGGTATCGAGGAGAGCTACATTCGCACCTAGCCGAGAAACACCGTGCTGGTGTCGAGGAGGGCTACATTCACACCTGGTCCAGGTACACCATGCTGGTATCGAGGAGGGCTACATTCACACCTGGTCCAGTTACACCGTGCTGGTATCGAGGAGGGATACATTCACACCTGGTCTAGGTGCACCGTGCTGGTATCGAGGAGAGCTACATTCACACCTGGCCCAGGTACACCGTGCTGGTATCGAGGAGGGCTACATTCACACCTGGTCTAGGTACACCATGCTGGTATCGAGGAGGGCTACATTGACACCTGGTCCAGGTACTCCATGCTGGTATCGAGGAGGGCTACAATCACACCTGGTCTAGGTACACCATGCTGGTATCGAGGAGGGCTACATTGACACCTGGTCCAGGTACACCGTGCTGGTATCGAGGAGGGATACATTCACATCTGGTCTAGGTACACTGTGCTGGTATCGAGGAGGGCTACATTCACACCTGGTCCAGGCACACCGTGCTGGTATCGAGGAGGGCTACATTCACACCCAGTCCAGGTACACCATGCTGATATCGAGGAGGGCTACATTCACACCTGGTCTAGGTACACCGTGCTGGTATCGAGGAGGGCTACATTCTCAACTGGTCCAGGTACACCGTGCTGGTATCGAGGAGGGCTACATTCACACCTGGTCCATGTACACCATGCTGGTATCGAGGAGGGCTACATTCAAACCTGGTCCAGGTACACCGTGCTGGTATCGACAAGGGCTACTTTCACACCTGGTCCAGGACACCGTGCTGGTATCGAGGAGGGATACATTCACACCTGGTCCAGGTACACCGCGCTGGTATTGAGGAGGGCTACATTCACAACTGGTCCAGATACACCGTGCTGGTATCGAGGAGGGCTACATTCACACCTGGTTCAGGTGCACCGTGCTGGTATCGAGGAGGGCTACATTCACACCTGGTCCAGGTACAACATGCTGGTATCGAGGAGGGCTACTTTCACACATGGTCCAGGTATGAGGAGGGCTACATTCACACCTGGTCCAGGTACACCGTGCTGGTATCGAGGAGGGCTACATTCACACCTGGTCCAGCTACACCGTGCTGGTATTGAGGGGCTACATTCACACCTGGTCCAGGTACACCGTGCTGGTCTCGAGGAGGGCTACATGCACACCTGGTCCAGGTACACCATGCTGGTATCGAGGAGGGCTACATTCACACCTGGTCCAGGTACACTGTGCTGGTATCAAGGAGGTCTACATTCACACCTGGTCCAGGTACACCATGCTGGTATCGAGGAGGGCTACATTCACACCTGGTCCAGGTACACCGTGCTGGTATCGAGGAGGGCTACATTCACACCTGGTCCAGGTACACCTTGCTGGTATCGAGGAGGGCTACATTCACACCTGGTCCAGGTACTCCGTGCTGGTATCGAGGAGTGCTACATTCACTCCTGGTCCAGGTACACTGTGCTGGTATCGAGGACGGCTACATGCACACCTGGTCCATGTACACCGTGCTGGTATTGAGGAGGGCTACGTTCACACCTGGTCCAGGTACACCGTGCTGGTATCGAGGACGGCTACATGCACACCTGGTCCATGTACACCGTGCTGGTATCGAGGAGGGCTACATTCACACCTGGTCCAGGTACACCATGCTGGTATCGGGGAGGGCTACATTCACACCTGGTCCAGGTACACCGTGCTGGCATCGAGGAGGGCTACATTCACACCTGGTCCAGGTACACCTTGCTGGTAACGAGGAGGGCTACATTCACACCTGGTCCAGGTGCACCGTGCTGGTATCGAGGAGGGCTACATTCACACCTGGTCCAGGTACACCGTGCTGGTATCGATGAGGGCTACATTTACACCTGGTCCAGGTGCACCGTGTTGGCATCGAGGAGGGCTACATTCACACGTGGTCCAGGTACAACATGCTCATATCGAGGAGGGCGACCTTCACACCTGGCCCAGGTACACCGTGCTGGTATCGAGGAGGGCGACATTCACACCTGGTCCAGGTACGCCGTGCTGGTATCGAGGAGGGTTACATTCACAACTGGTCCAGGTACAACATGCTGGTATCGAGGAGGGCTACATTCACACCTGGTCCAGGTATACCGTGCTGGCATCGAGGAGGGTTACATTCACACCTGGTCCAGGTGCACCGTGCTGGTATCGAGGAGAGCTACATTCGCACCTAGCCGAGAAACACCGTGCTGGTGTCGAGGAGGGCTACATTCACACCTGGTCCAGGTACACCATGCTGGTATCGAGGAGGGCTACATTCACACCTGGTCCAGTTACACCGTGCTGGTATCGAGGAGGGATACATTCACACCTGGTCTAGGTGCACCGTGCTGGTATCGAGGAGAGCTACATTCACACCTGGCCCAGGTACACCGTGCTGGTATCGAGGAGGGCTACAATCACACCTGGTCTAGGTACACCATGCTGGTATCGAGGAGGGCTACATTGACACCTGGTCCAGGTACACCGTGCTGGTATCGAGGAGGGATACATTCACACCTGGTCTAGGTACACTGTGCTGGTATCGAGGAGGGCTACATTCACACCTGGTCCAGGCACACCGTGCTGGTATCGAGGAGGGCTACATTCACACCCAGTCCAGGTACAACGTGCTGGTATCGAGGAGGGCTATATTCACACATGGTCCAGATACACCATGCTGGTATGGAGGAGGGCGACTTTCACATTGGTCCAGGTACACCATGCTGGTATCGAGGAGGGCTACATTCACACCTGGTCCAGGTACACCATGCTGATATCGAGGAGGGCTACATTCACACCTGGTCCAGCTACACCGTGCTGGTATTGAGGGGCTACATTCACACCTGGTCCAGGTACACCGTGCTGGTCTCGAGGAGGGCTACATGCACACCTGGTCCAGGTACACCATGCTGGTATCGAGGAGGGCTACATTCACACCTGGTCCAGGTACACCGTGCTGGTATCGAGGAGGGCTACATTCACACCTGGTCCAGGTACACCTTGCTGGTAACGAGGAGGGCTACATTCACACCTGGTCCAGGTGCACCGTGCTGGTATCGAGGAGGGCTACATTCACACCTGGTCCAGGTACACCGTGCTGGTATCGATGAGGGCTACATTTACACCTGGTCCAGGTGCACCGTGTTGGCATCGAGGAGGGCTACATTCACACGTGGTCCAGGTACAACATGCTCATATCGAGGAGGGCGACCTTCACACCTGGCCCAGGTACACCGTGCTGGTATCGAGGAGGGCGACATTCACACCTGGTCCAGGTACTCCGTGCTGGTATCGAGGAGTGCTACATTCACTCCTGGTCCAGGTACACTGTGCTGGTATCGAGGAGGGCTACATTCACACCTGGTCCAGGTACTCCGTGCTGGTATCGAGGAGTGCTACATTCACTCCTGGTCCAGGTACACTGTGCTGGTATCGAGGACGGCTACATGCACACCTGGTCCATGTACACCGTGCTGGTATTGAGGAGGGCTACGTTCACACCTGGTCCAGGTACACCGTGCTGGTATCGAGGACGGCTACATTCACACCTGGTCCAGGTACAACATGCTCATATCGAGGAGGGCGACCTTCACACCTGGCCCAGGTACACCGTGCTGGTATCGAGGAGGGCGACATTCACACCTGGTCCAGGTACGCCGTGCTGGTATCGAGGAGGGTTACATTCACAACTGGTCCAGGTACAACATGCTGGTATCGAGGAGGGCTACATTCACTCCTGGCCCAGGTGCACCATGCTGTTATCGAGGAGTGCTAATTTCACACCTGGTCCAGCTACACTCTGCTGGTATCGAGGAGGGTTACTTTCACACCTGGTCCAGGTACACCGTGCTGGTATCGAGGAGGGCTACATTCACACCTGGTCCAGGTACACCATGCTGGTATCGAGGAGGGCTACATTCACACGTGGTCCAGGTACACCGTGTTGGTATCGAGGAGGGCTACATTCACACCTGGTCCAGGTACACCGTGATGTTATCGAGGAGGGCTACATTCACACCTGTTCCAGGTATACCATGCTGGTATCGAGGAGGGCTACATTCACACCTGGTCCAGGTACACCGTGCTGGTATTGAGGAGGGCTACAATCACATCTGGTCTAGGTACACCGTGCAGGTATCGAGGATAGCTACATTCACACCTGGTCCAGGTACACCGTGCTGGAATCGAGGAGCGCTACATTCACACCTGGTCCAGGTGCACCGTGCTGGTAATCGAGGAGGGCTACATTCACACCTGGTCCAGGTAAACCTTGCTGGTATCGAGGAGGGCTACATTCACACCTGGTCCAGGTACACCGTGCTGGTATCGAGGAGGGCTGCATTCACACCTGATCCATGTACACCATGCTGCTATCGAGGAGGGCTACATGCACACCTGGTCCAGATACACCGTGCTGGTATCGGGGAGTCTACATTCACACCTGGTCCAGATACACCGTGCTGGTATCGAGGAAGGCTACATTAACACCTGGTCCAGGTACACCATGCTGGTATCGAGCAGGGCTACATTCACACCTTGTGCAGGTACACCGTGCTGGTGTCGAGGAGGGCTACATTCTCACCTGGTCCAGGTACACCGTGCAGGTATCCAGGAGGGCTACGTTCACTCCTGGTCCAGGTGCACCGTGCTGGTATCGAGGAGGGCTAATTTCACAACTGGTCCAGGTACACCGTGCTGGTATCGAGGAGGGCTACTTTCACACCTGGTCCAGGTACACCGTGCTGGTATCGAGGAGGGCTACATTCACACCTGGTCCAGGTACATCATGCTGGTATCGAGGAGGGCTGCATTCACACCTGGTCCAGGTACACCATGCTGGTATCGAGGAGGGCTACATTCACAACTGGTCCAGGTACACCGTGATGTTATCGAGGAGGGCTACATTCACACCTGTTCCAGTTATAACATGCTGGTATCGAGCAGGGATACATTCACACCTGGTCCAGGTACACCATGCTGGTATCGAGGAGGTCTACATTCACTCCTGGTCCAGGTGCACCGTGCTGGTATCGAGAAGGGCTACATTCACAACTTGTCCAGGTACTCCGTGCTGGTATCGAGGAGGGCTACTTTCACACCTGGTCCAGGTACACCGTGCTGGTATCGAGGAGGGCTACTTTCACATTTGGTCCAGGTACACCGTGCTGGTATCGAGGAGGGCTTCATTCACACCTGGTCCAGGTACACCGTAATGGTATCAAGGAGGGCTACATTCAGACCTAGTCCAGGTACACCGTGCTGGTATTGAGGAGGGCTACAATTACATCTGGTCTAGGTACACCTTGCTGGTGTCGAGGAGGGCTACATTCACACCTTGTCCAGGTACACCGTGCTGGTATCGAGGAGGCTACATTCACACCTGGTCCAGGTGCACCGTGCTGGTATCGAGGAGGGCTAGATTCACACCTGGTCCAGGTACAACATGCTAGTATCGAGGAGGGCTACCATCACACCTGGCCCAGGTACACCGTGCTGGTATCGAGGAGGGCTACATTCACACCTGTTCCAGGTACACCGTGCTGGTATCGAGGAGGGCTGCATTCACACATGGTCCAGGTACACCGTGCTGGTATCGAGGAGGGCTACATTCACATCTGGTCCAGGTACACCATGCTGGTATCGAGCAGGGCTACATTCACACCTGGTCCAGGTACTCCATGCTGGTATCGAGGAGTCTACATTCACACCTGGTCCAGATATACCGTGCTGGTATCGAGCAGGGATACATTCACACCTGGTCCAGGTACACCATGCTGGTATCGAGGAGGTCTACATTCACACCTGGTCCAGGTGCACCGTGCTGGTATCGAGAAGGGCTACATTCACAACTTGTCCAGGTACTCCGTGCTGGTATCGAGGAGGGCTACTTTCACACCTGGTCCAGGTACACCGTGCTGGTATCGAGGAGGGCTACTTTCACATTTGGTCCAGGTACACCGTGCTGGTATCGAGGAGGGCTTCATTCACACCTGGTCCAGGTACACCGTAATGGTATCAAGGAGGGTTACATTCACACCTGTTCCAGGTATACCATGCTGGTATCAAGGAGGGCTACATTCAGACCTAGTCCAGGTACACCGTGCTGGTATTGAGGAGGGCTACAATTACATCTGGTCTAGGTACACCTTGCTGGTGTCGAGGAGGGCTACATTCACACCTTGTCCAGGTACACCGTGCTGGTATCGAGGAGGCTACATTCACACCTGGTCCAGGTGCACCGTGCTGGTATCGAGGAGGGCTAGATTCACACCTGGTCCAGGTACAACATGCTAGTATCGAGGAGGGCTACCATCACACCTGGCCCAGGTACACCGTGCTGGTATCGAGGAGGGCTACATTCACACCTGTTCCAGGTACACCGTGCTGGTATCGAGGAGGGCTGCATTCACACATGGTCCAGGTACACCGTGCTGGTATCGAGGAGGGCTACATTCACATCTGGTCCAGGTACACCATGCTGGTATCGAGCAGGGCTACATTCACACCTGGTCCAGGTACTCCATGCTGGTATCGAGGAGTCTACATTCACACCTGGTCCAGATATACCGTGCTGGTATCGAGGAAGGCTACATTCACACCTGGTCCAGTTACACCATGCTGCTATCGAGGAGGGCTACATGCACACCTGGTCCAGGTTCACCGTGCTGGTATCGAGGAGGGCTACATTCACACCTGGTCCAGGTACTCCATGCTGGTATCGGGGAGGGCTACATTCACACCTGGTCCAGGTACACCGTGCTGGCATCGAGGAGGGCTACATTCACACCTGGTCCAGGTACACCTTGCTGGTAACGAGGAGGGCTACATTCACACCTGGTCCAGGTGCACCGTGCTGGTATCGAGGAGGGCTACATTCACACCTGGTCCAGGTACACCGTGCTGGTATCGATGAGGGCTACATTTACACCTGGTCCAGGTGCACCGTGTTGGCATCGAGGAGGGCTACATTCACACGTGGTCCAGGTACAACATGCTCATATCGAGGAGGGCGACCTTCACACCTGGCCCAGGTACACCGTGCTGGTATCGAGGAGGGCGACATTCACACCTGGTCCAGGTACGCCGTGCTGGTATCGAGGAGGGTTACATTCACAACTGGTCCAGGTACAACATGCTGGTATCGAGGAGGGCTACATTCACTCCTGGCCCAGGTGCACCATGCTGTTATCGAGGAGTGCTAATTTCACACCTGGTCCAGCTACACTGTGCTGGTATCGAGGAGGGTTACTTTCACACCTGGTCCAGGTACACCGTGCTGGTATCGAGGAGGGCTACATTCACACCTGGTCCAGGTACACCATGCTGGTATCGAGGAGGGCTACATTCACACGTGGTCCAGGTACACCGTGTTGGTATCGAGGAGGGCTACATTCACACCTGGTCCAGGTACACCGTGATGTTATCGAGGAGGGCTACATTCACACCTGTTCCAGGTATACCATGCTGGTATCGAGGAGGGCTACATTCACACCTGGTCCAGGTACACCGTGCTGGTATTGAGGAGGGCTACAATCACATCTGGTCTAGGTACACCGTGCAGGTATCGAGGATAGCTACATTCACACCTGGTCCAGGTACACCGTGCTGGAATCGAGGAGCGCTACATTCACACCTGGTCCAGGTGCACCATGCTGCTATCGAGGAGGGCTACATGCACACCTGGTCCAGATACACCGTGCTGGTATCGGGGAGTCTACATTCACACCTGGTCCAGATACACCGTGCTGGTATCGAGGAAGGCTACATTAACACCTGGTCCAGGTACACCATGCTGGTATCGAGCAGGGCTACATTCACACCTTGTGCAGGTACACCGTGCTGGTGTCGAGGAGGGCTACATTCTCACCTGGTCCAGGTACACCGTGCAGGTATCCAGGAGGGCTACGTTCACTCCTGGTCCAGGTGCACCGTGCTGGTATCGAGGAGGGCTAATTTCACAACTGGTCCAGGTACACCGTGCTGGTATCGAGGAGGGCTACTTTCACACCTGGTCCAGGTACACCGTGCTGGTATCGAGGAGGGCTACATTCACACCTGGTCCAGGTACATCATGCTGGTATCGAGGAGGGCTGCATTCACACCTGGTCCAGGTACACCATGCTGGTATCGAGGAGGGCTACATTCACAACTGGTCCAGGTACACCGTGATGTTATCGAGGAGGGCTACATTCACACCTGTTCCAGTTATAACATGCTGGTATCGAGCAGGGATACATTCACACCTGGTCCAGGTACACCATGCTGGTATCGAGGAGGTCTACATTCACACCTGGTCCAGGTGCACCGTGCTGGTATCGAGAAGGGCTACATTCACAACTTGTCCAGGTACTCCGTGCTGGTATCGAGGAGGGCTACTTTCACACCTGGTCCAGGTACACCGTGCTGGTATCGAGGAGGGCTACTTTCACATTTGGTCCAGGTACACCGTGCTGGTATCGAGGAGGGCTTCATTCACACCTGGTCCAGGTACACCGTAATGGTATCAAGGAGGGTTACATTCACACCTGTTCCAGGTATACCATGCTGGTATCAAGGAGGGCTACATTCAGACCTAGTCCAGGTACACCGTGCTGGTATTGAGGAGGGCTACAATTACATCTGGTCTAGGTACACCTTGCTGGTGTCGAGGAGGGCTACATTCACACCTTGTCCAGGTACACCGTGCTGGTATCGAGGAGGCTACATTCACACCTGGTCCAGGTGCACCGTGCTGGTATCGAGGAGGGCTAGATTCACACCTGGTCCAGGTACAACATGCTAGTATCGAGGAGGGCTACCATCACACCTGGCCCAGGTACACCGTGCTGGTATCGAGGAGGGCTACATTCACACCTGTTCCAGGTACACCGTGCTGGTATCGAGGAGGGCTGCATTCACACATGGTCCAGGTACACCGTGCTGGTATCGAGGAGGGCTACATTCACATCTGGTCCAGGTACACCATGCTGGTATCGAGCAGGGCTACATTCACATCTGGTCCAGGTACTCCATGCTGGTATCGAGGAGTCTACATTCACACCTGGTCCAGATATACCGTGCTGGTATCGAGGAAGGCTACATTCACACCTGGTCCAGGTACACCATGCTGCTATCGAGGAGGGCTACATGCACACCTGGTCCAGGTTCACCGTGCTGGTATCGAGGAGGGCTACATTCACACCTGGTCCAGGTACACCATGCTGGTATCGAGCAGGGCTACATTCACATCTTGTGCAGGTACACCGTGCTGGTATCGAGGAGGGCTGCATTCTCACCTGGTCCAGGTACACCGTGCTGGTATCCAGGAGGGCTACGTTCACTCCTGGTCCAGGTGCACCGTGCTGGTATTGAGGAGGGCTAATTTCACAACTGGTCCAGGTACACCGTGCTGGTATCGAGGAGGGCTACTTTCACACCTGGTCCAGGTACATCGTGCTGGTATCGAGGAGGGCTACATTCACACCTGGTCCAGGTACATCATGCTGGTATCGAGGAGGGCTACATTCACACCTGGTCCAGGTACACCATGCTGGTATCGAGGAGGGCTACATTCACAACTGGTCCAGGTACACCGTGATGTTATCGAGGAGGGCTACATTCACACCTGTTCCAGGTATACGATGCTGGTATCGAGGAGGGCTGCATGCACACCTGGTCCAGGTACACTGTGCTGGTATTGAGGAGGGCTACAATCACATCTGGTCTAGGTACACCGTGCTGGTATCGAGGAGGGCTACATTCACACATGGTCCAGGTACACCGTGCTGGAATCGAGGAGCGCTACATTCACACCTGGTCCAGGTACACCGTGTTGGTATCGAGGAGGGCTACATTCACACCTGGTCCAGGTAAACCTTGCTGGTATCGAGGAGGGCTACATTCACACCTGGTCCAGGTACACCTTGCTGGTAAGGAGGGCTACATTCACACCTGGTCCATGTACACCTTGCTGGTAATGAGGAGGTCTACATTCACACCTGGTCCAGGCACACCGTGCTGGTATCGAGGAGGGCTACAGTCACACCTGGTCCAGGTACACTGTGCTGGTATCCAGGAGGGCTACATTCTCACCTGGTCCAGGTACACCGTGCTGGTATCCAGGAGGGCTACATTCACACCTGGTCCAGGTACATCATGCTGGTATCGAGGAGGGCTACATTCACAACTGGTCCAGGTACACCATGCTGGTATCGAGGAGGGCTACATTCACAAC
The DNA here is from genome assembly GCF_052327205.1 of Somniosus microcephalus. Classification (NCBI taxonomy): domain Eukaryota; kingdom Metazoa; phylum Chordata; class Chondrichthyes; order Squaliformes; family Somniosidae; genus Somniosus; species Somniosus microcephalus. The sequence continues at coordinate 129,332,163 of NC_140991.1, forward strand.
TGGTCCAGGTACACCGTGATGTTATCGAGGGGGGCTACATTCACACCTGTTCCAGGTATACCATGCTGGTATCGAGGAGGGCTGCATTCACACCTGGTCCAGGTACACCGTGCTGGTATTGAGGAGGGCTACAATCACATCTGGTCTAGGTACACCGTGCTGGTATCGAGGAGGGCGACATTCGCACCTGGTCCAGGTACACCGTGCTGGTATCGAGGAGGGCTACATTCACACATGGTCCAGGTACACCGTGCTGGAATCGAGGAGCGCTACATTCACACCTGGTCCAGGTACACCGTGCTGGTATCGAGGAGGGCTACATTCACACCTGGTCCAGGTACAACTTGCTGGTATCGAGGAGGGCTACCTTCACAACTGGCCCAGGTACACCGTGCTGGTATCGACGAGGGCTACCTTCACACCTGGCCCAGGTACACCGTGCTGGTATCGAGGAGGGCTACATTCACACATGGTCCAGGTACACTGTGCTGGTATCGAGGAGGGCTACATTCACACATGGTCCAGGTACACCGTGCTGGTATCGAGGAGGGCTACATTCACACCTGGTCCAGGTAGACCATGCTGGTATCGAGCAGGGCTACATTCACACCTGGTCCAGCTACACCATGCTGCTATCGAGGAGGTCTACATTCACACATGGTCCAGATACACCGTGCTGGTATCGAGGAGCCCTGCATTCACACCTGGTCCAGGTACACCATGCTGCTATCGAGGAGGGCTACATGCACACCTGGTCCAGGTTCACCGTGCTGGTATCGAGGAGGGCTACATTCACACCTGGTCCAGGTAAACCTTGCTGGTATCGAGGAGGGCTACATTCACACCTGGTCCAGGTACACCTTGCTGGTAACGAGGAGGCTACATTCACACCTGGTCCAGGTACACCTTGCTGGTAATGAGGAGGGCTACATTCACACCTGGTCCAGGTACACCATGCTGCTATCGAGGAGGTCTACATTCACACCTGGTCCAGATACACCGTGCTGGTATCGAGGAGGCCTGCATTCACACCTGGTCCAGGTACACCACGCTGCTATCGAGGAGGGATACCTGCACACCTGGTCCAGGTTCACCGTGCTGGTATCGAGGAGGGCTACATTCACACCTGGTCCAGGTGCACCGTGCTGGTATTGAGGAGGGCTACATTCACACCTGGTCCAGGTGCAACTTGCTGGTATCGAGGAAGGCTACCTTCACATCTGGCCCAGGTACACCGTGCTGGTATCGACGAGGGCTACCTTCACACCTGGCCCAGGAACACCGTGCTGGTATCCAGGAGGGCTACATTCACACCTGGTCCAGGTACACCTTGCTGGTAATGAGGAGGGCTACATTCACACCTGGTCCAGGTACACCGTGCTGGCATTGAGGAGGGCTACATTCACACCAGGTCCAGGTGCACCGTGCTGGTATCGAGGAGGGCTACATTCACACCTGGTCCAGGTAAAACATGCTGGTATCGAGGAGGGCTACCTTCACACCTGGCCCAGGTACACCGTGCTGGTATCGAGCAGGGCTACATTCACACCTGGTCCAGGTACACCGTGCTGGTATCGAGGAGGGCTACATTCACACGTGGTCCAGGTACACAGTGCTGGTATCGAGGAGGGCTACATTCACACATGGTCCAGGTACACTCTGCTGGTATCGAGGAGGGGTACATTCACACCTGGTCCAGGTACACCATGCTAGTATCGAGCAGGGCTAGATTCACACCTGGTCCAGGTACACCATGCTGGTATCGAGGAGGTCTACATTCACACATGGTCCTGATACACCGTGCTGGTATCGAGGAGGGCTGCATTCACACCTGGTCCAGGTACACCATGCTGCTATCGAGAAGGGCGACATGAACACCTGGTCCAGGTTCACCATGCTGGTATCAAGGAGGGCTACATTCACACCTGGTCCAGGTACACCATGCTGGTATCGAGCAGGGCTACATTCACACCTGGTCCAGGAAAACCATGCTTCTATCGAGGAGGTCTACATTCACACCTGGTCCAGGTACACCATGCTGGTATCGAGGAGGGCTACATTCACACCTTGTCCAGGTAGTCCGTGCTGGTATCGAGGAGGGCTACATTCACACCTGGTCCAGGTATACCGTGCTGGTATCCAGGAGGGCTACGTTCACTCCTCGTCCAGGTGCACCGTGCTGGTATCGAGGAGGGCTACATTCACACCTGGTCCAGTTAGACCGTGCTGGTATCGAGGAGGGCTACTTTCACACCTGGTCCAGGTACACCATGCTGGTATCGAGGAGGGCTACATTCACACCTGGTCCAGGTACACCGTGCTGGTATCGAGGAGGGCTACATTCACACCTGGTCCAGGTACACCGTGCTGGTATTGAGAAGGGCTGCATTCACACCTGGTCCAGGTACACCGTGATGGTATCGAGGAGGGCTACATTCACACCTGTTCCAGGTACACCATGCTGGTATCGAGGAGGGCTACATTCACACCTGGTCCAGGTACACCGTGCTGGTATTGAGGAGGGCTACAATCACATCTGGTCTAGGTACACTGTGCTGGTATCGAGGAGGGCTACATTCGCACCTGGTCCAGGTACACCGTGCTGGTATCGAGGAGGGCTACATTCACACATGGTCAAGGTACACCGGGCTGGAATTGCGGAGCGCTACATTCACACCTGGTCCAGGTACACCGTGCTGGTATTGAGGAGGGCTACATTCACACCTGGTCCAGGTACACCGTGCTGGTATCGAGGAGGGCTACATTCACGCCTGGTCCAGGTACTACGTGATGGTATTGAGGCGGGCTACATTCACACCTGGTCCAGGTACACCGTGCTGGTAGTGAGGAGGGCTACATTCACACCTGGTCCAGGTACACCATGCTGGTATCGAGGAGGTTTACATTCACACCTGGTCGAGGTGCACCGTGCTGGTATCGGGGACGGCTACATTCACACCTGGCCCAGGTACACTGTGCTGGTATCGAGGAGGGCTACATTTACACATTGTCCAGGTACACCGTGCTGGTATGGAGGAGGGCTACATTCACACCTGGTCCAGGTACACCGTGCTGGTATCAAGGAGGGCTACATTCACACCTGGTCCAGGTACACCATGCTGGTATCGAGGAGGGCTACATTCACACCTGGTCCAGGTACACCGTGCTGGTATTGAGGAGGGCTACATTCACACCTGGTCCAGGTACACCTTGCTAGTATCGAGGAGGGCTACATTCGCACCTGGTCCAGGTTCACCGTGTTGGTATCGAGGAGGGCTACATTCACACCTGGTCCAGGTACTCCGTGCTGGTATCGAGGAGGGCTACATTCCCACCTGGTCCAGGTACACCGTGGTGGTATCGAGGAGGACTATATTCACACCTGGTCCAGGTACACCGTGCTGGTATCGAGGAGGGCTACATTCACACCTGGTCCAGGTACACCGTGCTGGTATCGAGGAGGGCTACATTCACACCTGGTCCAGGTACACCGTGCTGGTCTCGAGGAGGGCTACATGCACACATGGTCCATGTACACCGTGCTGGTATCGAGGAGGGCTACATTCACACCTGGTCCAGGTAAACCGTGCTGGTCTCGAGGAGGGCTACATGACCACGTGATCCAGGTACACCGTGCTGGTATCGAGGAGGGCTACATTCACACCTGGTCCAGGTACACCGTGCTGGTAACGAGGAGGGCTGCATTCACACCTGGCCCAGGTACAGCATGTTGGTATCGAGGAGGGCAACATTCACACCTGGTCCAGGTACACCGTGCTGGTGTCGATGAAGGCTACAATCTCAGCTGGTCTAGGTACACCGTGTTGGTATCGAGGAGGTCTACATTCACAACCGATCCAGGTACACCGCGCTGGTATTGAGGAGGGCTACATTCACACCTGGTCCAGGTACACCGTGCTGGTATCGAGGAGGGCTACATTCACACCTGGTCCAGGTGCACCATGCTGGTATCGAGGAGGGCTACATTCACACATGGTCCAGTTACACTGTGCTGGTATCGAGGAGGGCTGCATTCACACATGGTCCAGGTACACCGTGCTGGTATCGAGGAGGGCTACATTCACAACTTTTCCAGGTAGACCATGCTGGTATCGAGCAGGGCTACATTCACACCTGGTCCAGGTACACCATGCTGCTATCGAGGAGGTCTACATTCACACTTGGTCCAGATACACCGTGCTGGTATCGAGGAGGCCTGCATTCACACCTGGTCCAGGTACACCACGCTGCTATCGAGGAGGGATACCTGCACACCTGGTCCAGGTTCACCGTGCTGGTATCGAGGAGGGCTACATTCACACCTGGTCCAGGTGCACCGTGCTCGTATTGAGGAGGGCTACATTCACACCTGGTCCAGGTACAACTTCCTGGTATCGAGGAAGGCTACCTTCACATCTGGCCCAGGTACACCGTGCTGGTATCGACGAGGGCTACCTTCACACCTGGCCCAGGAACACCGTGCTGGTATCGAGGAGGGCTACATTCACACATGGTCCAGGTACACTGTGATGGTATTGAGGAGGGCTACATTCACACATGGTCCAGGTACACCGTGCTGGTATCGAGGAGGGCTACATTCACACCTGGTCCAGGTAGACCATGCTGGTATCGAGCAGGGCTACATTCACACCTGGTCCAGGTACACCATGCTGCTATCGAGGAGGTCTACATTCACACCTGGTCCAGATACACCGTGCTGGTATCGAGGAGGCCTGCATTCACACCTGGTCCAGGTACACCATGCTGCTATCGAGGAGGGCTACATGCACACCTGGTCCAGGTTCACCGTGCTGGTATCGAGGAGGGCTACATTCACACCTGGTCCAGGTACACCACGCTGCTATCGAGGAGGGATACCTGCACACCTGGTCCAGGTTCACCGTGCTGGTATCGAGGAGGGCTACATTCACACCTGGTCCAGGTGCACCGTGCTGGTATTGAGGAGGGCTACATTCACACCTGGTCCAGGTACAACTTGCTGGTATCGAGGAAGGCTACCTTCACACCTGGCCCAGGTACACCGTGCTGGTATCGACGAGGGCTACCTTCACACCTGGCCCAGGAACACCGTGCTGGTATCGAGGAGGGCTACATTCACACCTGGTCCAGGTACACCGTGCTGGTATTGAGGAGGGCTACATTCACACCAGGTCCAGGTGCACCGTGCTGGTATCGAGGAGGGCTACATTCACACCTGGTCCAGGTACAACATGCTGGTATCGAGGAGGGCTACCTTCACACCTGGCCCAGGTACACCGTGCTGGTATCGAGGAGGGCTACATTCACACCTGGTCCAGGTACACCGTGTTGGTATCGAGGAGGGCTACATTCACACGTGGTCCAGGTACACTGTGCTGGTATCGAGGAGGGCTACATTCACACATGGTCCAGGTACACCGTGCTGGTATCGAGGAGGGCTACATTCACACCTGGTCCAGGTACACCATGCTGGTATCGAGCAGGGCTAGATTCACACCTGGTCCAGGTACACCATGCTGGTAACGAGGAGGTCTACATTCACACATGGTCCAGATACACCGTGCTGGTATCGAGGAGGGCTGCATTCACACCTGGTCCAGGTACACCATGCTGCTATCGAGAAGGGCTACATGCACACCTGGTCCAGGTTCACCATGCTGGTATCAAGGAGGGCTACATTCACACCTGGTCCAGGTACACCATGCTGGTATCGAGCAGGGCTACATTCACACCTGGTCCAGGAAAACCATGCTGGTATCGAGGAGGTCTACATTCACATCTGGTCCAGGTACACCATGCTGGTATCGAGGAGGGCTACGTTCACTCCTCGTCCAGGTGCACCGTGCTGGTATCGAGGAGGGCTACATTCACAACTGGTCCAGGTAGACCGTACTGGTATCGAGGAGGGCTACTTTCACACCTGGTCCAGGTACACCATGCTGGTATCGAGGAGGGCTACATTCACAACTGGTCCAGGTACACCGTGCTGGTATCGAGGAGGGCTACATTCACACCTGGTCCAGGTACACCGTGCTGGTATCGAGGAGGGCTGCATTCACACCTGGTCCAGGTACACCGTGATGGTATCGAGGAGGGCTACATTCACACCTGTTCCAGGTATACCATGCTGGTATCGAGGAGGGCTACATTCACACCTGGTCCAGGTACACCGTGCTGGTATCGAGGAGGGCTACATTCACACATGGTCCAGGTACACCGTGCTAGTATCGAGGAGGGCTACATTCACACATGGTCCAGGTACACCGGGCTGGAATCGCGGAGCGCTACATTCACACCTGGTCCAGGTACTCCGTGCTGGTATTGAGGAGGGCTACATTCACACCTGGTCCAGGTACACCGTGCTGGTATCGAGGAGGGCTACATTCACGCCTGGTCCAGGTACTACGTGATGGTATTGAGGCGGGCTACATTCACACCTGGTCCAGGTACACCGTGCTGGTAGTGAGGAGGGCTACATTCACACCTGGTCCAGGTACACCATGCTGGTATCGAGGAGGGTTACATTCACACCTGGTCGAGGTGCATCGTGCTGGTATCGGGGACGGCTACATTCACACCTGGCCCAGGTACACTGTGCTGGTATCGAGGAGGGCTACATTTACACATGGTCTAGGTACACCGTGCTGGTATGGAGGAGGGCTACATTCACACCTGGTCCAGGTACACCGTGCTGGTATCGAGGAGGGCTACATTCACACCTGGTCCAGGTACACCATGCTGGTATCGAGGAGGGTGACATTCACACCTGGTCCAGGTACACCGTGCTGGTATCGAGGAGGGCTACATTCACACCTGGTCCAGGTACACCTTGCTAGTATCGAGGAGGGCTACATTCGCACCTGGTCCAGGTTCACCGTGCTGGTCTCGAGGAGGGCTACATGCACACATGGTCCAGGTACACCGTGCTGGTATCGAGGAGGTCTACATTCACACATGGTCCAGATACACCGTGCTGGTATCGAGGAGGGCTGCATTCACACCTGGTCCTGGTACACCATGCTGCTATCGAGAAGGACTACATGCACACCTGGTCCAGGTTCACCATGCTGGTATCAAGGAGGGCTACATTCACACCTGGTCCAGGTACACCATGCTGGTATCGAGCAGGGCTACATTCACACCTGGTCCAGGAAAACCATGCTGGTATCGAGGAGGTCTACATTCACACCTGGTCCAGGTACACCGTGCTGGTATCGAGGAGGGCTACATTCACACCTGGTCCAGGTACACTGTGCTGGTATCCAGGAGGGCTACATTCTCACCTGGTCCAGGTACACCGTGCTGGTATCCAGGAGGGCTACGTTCACTCCTCCAGATGCACCGTGCTGGTATCGAGGAGGGCTAATTTCACAACTGGTCCAGGTACACCGTGCTGGTATCGAGGAGGGCTACTTTCACACCTGGTCCAGGTACACCGTGCTGGTATCGAGGAGGGCTACATTCACACCTGGTCCAGGTACATCATGCTGGTATCGAGGAGGGCTACATTCACAACTGGTCCAGGTACACCATGCTGGTATCGAGGAGGGCTACATTCACAACTGGTCCAGATACACCGTGATGTTATCGAGGGGGGCTACATTCACACCTGTTCCAGGTATACCATGCTGGTATCGAGGAGGGCTGCATTCACACCTGGTCCAGGTACACCGTGCTGGTATTGAGGAGGGCTACAATCACATCTGGTCTAGGTACACCATGCTGGTATCGAGGAGGGCGACATTCGCACCTGGTCCAGGTACACCGTGCTGGTATCGAGGAGGGCTACATTCACACATGGTCCAGGTACACCGTGCTGGAATCGAGGAGCGCTACATTCACACCTGGTCCAGGTACACCGTGCTGGTATCGAGGAGGGCTACATTCACACCTGGTCCAGGTACAACTTGCTGGTATCGAGGAGGGCTACCTTCACAACTGGCCCAGGTACACCGTGCTGGTATCGACGAGGGCTACCTTCACACCTGGCCCAGGTACACCGTGCTGGTATCGAGGAGGGCTACATTCACACATGGTCCAGGTACACTGTGCTGGTATCGAGGAGGGCTACATTCACACATGGTCCAGGTACACCGTGCTGGTATCGAGGAGGGCTACATTCACACCTGGTCCAGGTAGACCATGCTGGTATCGAGCAGGGCTACATTCACACCTGGTCCAGCTACACCATGCTGCTATCGAGGAGGTCTACATTCACACATGGTCCAGATACACCGTGCTGGTATCGAGGAGCCCTGCATTCACACCTGGTCCAGGTACACCATGCTGCTATCGAGGAGGGCTACATGCACACCTGGTCCAGGTTCACCGTGCTGGTATCGAGGAGGGCTACATTCACAACTGGTCCAGGTAAACCTTGCTGGTATCGAGGAGGGCTACATTCACACCTGGTCCAGGTACACCTTGCTGGTAACGAGGAGGCTACATTCACACCTGGTCCAGGTACACCTTGCTGGTAATGAGGAGGGCTACATTCACACCTGGTCCAGGTACACCATGCTGCTATCGAGGAGGTCTACATTCACACCTGGTCCAGATACACCGTGCTGGTATCGAGGAGGCCTGCATTCACACCTGGTCCAGGTACACCACACTGCTATCGAGGAGGGATACCTGCACACCTGGTCCAGGTTCACCGTGCTGGTATCGAGGAGGGCTACATTCACACCTGGTCCAGGTGCTCCGTGCTGGTATTGAGGAGGGCTACATTCACACCTGTTCCAGGTGCAACTTGCTGGTATCGAGGAAGGCTACCTTCACATCTGGCCCAGGTACACCGTGCTGGTATCGACGAGGGCTACCTTCACACCTGGCCCAGGAACACCGTGCTGGTATCCAGGAGGGCTACATTCACACCTGGTCCAGGTACACCTTGCTGGTAATGAGGAGGGCTACATTCACACCTGGTCCAGGTACACCGTGCTGGCATTGAGGAGGGCTACATTCACACCAGGTCCAGGTGCACCGTGCTGGTATCGAGGAGGGCTACATTCACACCTGGTCCAGGTACAACATGCTGGTATCGAGGAGGGCTACCTTCACACCTGGCCCAGGTACACCGTGCTGGTATCGAGGAGGGCTACATTCACACCTGGTCCAGGTACACCGTGCTGGTATCGAGGAGGGCTACATTCACACGTGGTCCAGGTACACAGTGCTGGTATCGAGGAGGGCTACATTCACACATGGTCCAGGTACACTCTGCTGGTATCGAGGAGGGGTACATTCACACCTGGTCCAGGTACACCATGCTAGTATCGAGCAGGGCTAGATTCACACCTGGTCCAGGTACACCATGCTGGTATCGAGGAGGTCTACATTCACACATGGTCCAGATACACCGTGCTGGTATCTAGGAGGGCTGCATTCACACCTGGTCCAGGTACACCATGCTGCTATCGAGAAGGGCGACATGCACACCTGGTCCAGGTTCACCATGCTGGTATCAAGGAGGGCTACATTCACACCTGGTCCAGGTACACCATGCTGGTATCGAGCAGGGCTACATTCACACCTGGTCCAGGAAAACCATGCTTCTATCGAGGAGGTCTACATTCACACCTGGTCCAGGCACACCGTGCTGGTAATGAGCAGGGCTACATTCACACCTGCTCCAGGTACAGTATGCTGGTATCGAGGAGGGCTACATTAACACCTGGTCCAGGTACACCGTGCTGGTATCGAGGAGGGCTACATTCACACCGTGTCCAGGTACACTGTGCTGGTATCGAGGAGGGTTACATTCACACATGGTCGAGGTAAACCGTGCTGGTATCGGGGAGAGCTACATTCACACCTGGTCCAGGTACACTATGCTGGTATCGAGGAGGGCGACATTCACATATGGTCCAGGTACACCGTGTTGGTATCAAGGAGGGCTACATTCACACCTGGTCCAGGTACACCGTGCTGGTATCAAGGAGGGCTTCATTCACACCTGGTTCAGGTACACCATGCTGGTATCGAGGAGGGCTACATTCACACCTGGCCCAGGTACACCGTGCTGTTATCGAAGAGGGCTACATTCACACCTGGTCCACGTACACCTTGCTGGTATCGAGGAGGGCTACATTCACACCTGGTCCAGTTACTCCGTGCTGGTATCGAGGAGGGCCACATTCGCACCTGGACCAGGTACTCCATGCTGGTATCGAGGAGGGCTACATTCACACCTGGTCCAGGTACACCGTGCTGGTATCGAGGAGGGCTACATTCACTCCTGGTCCAGGTGCACCATGCTGGTATCGAGGAGGGCTACATTTACACCTGGTCCAGGTAAACCATGCTGGTATCGAGGTGGGCTACGTTCACACCTGGTCCAGGTACACCGTGCTGGTATCGAGGTGGGCTATATCCACACCTGGTCCAGGTACACCATGCTGGTATCGAGGGGCTACATTCACACCTGGTCCAGGTACACCGTGCTGGTATCGAGGAGGGATACATTCACACCTGGTCTAGGTACACGGTGCTGGTATCGAGGAGGGCTATATCCACACCTGGTCCAGGTACACCATGCTGGTATCGAGGGGCTACATTCACACCTGGTCCAGATACACCATGCTGGTATCTAGGAGGGCTACATTCACACCTGGTCCAGGTACACCGTGCTGGTCTCGAGGAGGGCTACATGCACACCATGTCCAGGTACACCGTGCTGGCATCGAGGAGGGGTACATTCACACCTGGTCCAGGTACACCGTGCTTGTATCGAGGAGGGCTCCATTCATACCTGGTCCAGGTACACCGTGCTGGTATGGAGGAGGGCTGCATTCACACCTTGTCCATGTGTACTGTGCTGGTATCGAGGAGGGCTACATTCACACCTGGTCCAGGTGCAACGTGCCGGTATCGAGGAGGGCTACATTCACACCTCGTCCAGGTGCACCGTGCTGGTATCGACGAGGGCTACATTCACACCTAGTTCAGATTCACCGTGCTGGTATCGAGGAGGGCTTCATTCACACCAGTCCAGGTACACCGTGCTGGTATCAAGGAGGGCTACATTCACACATGGTCGAGGTAAACCGTGCTGGTATCGGGGAGAGCTACATTCACACCTGGTCCAGGTACACCATGCTGGTATCGAGGAGGGCTACATTCACATATGGTCCAGGGACACCGTGTTGGTATCAAGGAGGGCTACATTCACACCTGGTCCAGGTACACCGTGCTGGTATCGAGGAGGGCTTCATTCACACCTGGTTCAGGTACACCATGCTGGTATCGAGGAGGGCTACATTCACACCTGGCCCAGGTACACCGTGCTGTTATCGAAGAGGGCTACATTCACACCTGGTCCACGTACACCTTGCTGGTATCGAGGAGGGCTACATTCACACCTGGTCCAGTTACTCCGTGCTGGTATCGAGGAGGGCCACATTCACACCTGGTCCAGGTACTCCATGCTGGTATCGAGGAGGGCTACATTCACACCTGGTCCAGGTACACCGTGCTGGTATCGAGGAGGGCTACATTCACTCCTGGTCCAGGTGCACCATGCTGGTATCGAGGAGGGCTACATTTACACCTGGTCCAGGTAAACCATGCTGGTATCGAGGAGGGCTACGTTCACACCTGGTCCAGGTACACCGTGCTGGTATCGAGGAGGGCTATATGCACACCAGGTCCAGGTACACCGTGCTGGTATCGAGGAGGGATACATTCACACCTGGTCTAGGTACACGGTGCTGGTATCGAGGAGGGCTATATCCACACCTGGTCCAGGTACACCATGCTGGTATCGAGGGGCTACATTCACACCTGGTCCAGATAAAGCGTGCTGGTATCTAGGAGGGCTACATTCACACCTGGTCCAGGTACACCGTGCTGGTCTCGAGGAGGGCTACATGCACACCATGTCCAGGTACACCGTGCTGGTATCGAGGAGGGCTACATTCACACCTGGTCCAGGTACACCGTGCCGGTCTCGAGGAGGGCTACATGCACACCTGGTCCAGGTACACCGTGCTGGTATCGAGGAGGGCTACATTCACACCTGGTCCAGGCACACCGTGCTGGTAATGAGCAGGGCTACATTCACACCTGGTCCAGGTACAGTATGCTGGTATCGAGGAGTACTACATTAACACCTGGTCCAGGTACACCATGCTAATATCGAGGAGGGCTACAATCACACCTGGTCTAGGTACACCGTGCTGGTATCGAGAAGGGCTACATTCACACCTGGTCCAGGTACACCGTGCTCGTATCGAGGAGGGCTACATTCACACCTGGTCCAGGTACACCGTGCTGGTATCGAGGAGTGCTACATTCACACCTGGTCCAGGTACACCATGCTGGTTTTGAGGATGGCTACATTCACACCCGATCCACGTACACCGTGCTGTTATTGAGGAGGGCTGCATTCACAACTGGTCCAGGTACACCATGCTGGTATCGAGGAGGGCTACATTCACACCTGGTCCAGGTACACCGTGCTGGTATCGAGGAGGGATACATTCACACCTGGTCCAGGTACACCGTGCTTGTATCGCGGAGGGCTACATTCTCACCTGGTCCAGATACACCGTGCTGGTATCGAGGAGGGCCACATTCACACCTGGACCAGGTACTCCATGCTGGTATCGAGGAGGGCTACATTAACACCTGGTCCAGGTACACCGTGCTGGTATCGAGGAGGGCTACATTCACTCCTGGTCCAGGTGCACCATGCTGGTATTGAGGAGGGCTACATTCACACCTGGTCCAGGTAATCCATGCTGGTATCGAGGAGGGCTACGTTCACACCTGGTCTAGGTACACGGTGCTGGTATCGAGGTGGGCTATATCCACACCTGGTCCAGGTATACCATGCTGGTATCGAGGGGCTACATTCACACCTGGTCCAGGTACACCGTGCTGGTATCTAGGAGGGCTACATTCTCACCTGGTCCAGGTACACCGTGCTGGTCTTGAGGAGGGCTACATGCACACCATGTCCAGGTACACCGTGCCGGTCTCGAGGAGGGCTACATGCACACCTGGTCCAGGTAAACCATGCTGGTATCGAGGAGGTCTACATTCACACCTGGTCCAGGCACACCATGCTGGTAATGAGCAGGGCTACATTCACACCTGGTCCAGGTACAGTACGCTGGTATCGAGGAGGACTACATTAACACCTGGTCCAGGTACACCGTGCTGGTATCGAGAAGGGCTACATTCACATCTGGTCCAGGTAAACCGTGCTGGTATCGAGGAGGGCTGCATTCACACCTGATCCAGGTGCACCATGCTGGTATCGAGGAGGGCTACATTCACACCTGCTCCAGGTACACCTTGCTGGTATCGCGGAGGGCCACATTCGCACCTGGCCCAGGTACACCGTGCTGGTATCGAGGAGGGCTATGATCACACCTGGTCCAGGAACTCCGTGCTGGTATCGAGGAGGGCTACATTCACACCTGGTCCAGGTACACCGTGCTGGTATCAAGGAGGGCTATATTCACACCTGGTCCAGGTACACCGTGCTGGTATCGAGGAGGGCTACATTCACACCTGGTCCAGATACACCATGCTGGTATCGAGGAGGGCTACATTCACACCTGGTCCAGGTTCACCGTGCTGGTCTCGAGGAGGGCTACATGCACACCTGGTCCAGGTACACCGTGCTGGTATCGAGGAGGGCTACATTCACACCTGGTCCAGGTAAACCGTGCTGGTCTCGAGGAGGGCGACATGACCACCTGGTCCAGGTACACCGTGCTGGTATCGAGGAGGGCTACATTCACACCTGGTCCAGGTACACCGTGCTGGTATCGAGGAGGGCTACATTCACACCTGGTCCAGGTGCACCAGGCTGGTATCGAGGAGGGCTACATTCTCACCTGGCCCAGGTACCCCATGCTGGTATCGAGGAGGGCTACATTCATACATGGTCCAGGTACACCGTGCCGGTCTCGAGGAGGGCTACATGGACCCCTGGTCCAGGTACACCATGCTGGTATCGAGGAGGGCTACATTCACACCTGGTCCAGGCACACCGTGCTGGTAATGAGCAGGGCTACATTCACACCTGGTCCAGGTACAGTATGCTGGTATCGAGGAGGACTACATTAACACCTGGTCCAGGTACACCGTGCTGGTATCGAGGAGGGCTACAATCACACCTGGTCTAGGTACACGGTGCTGGTATCGAGAAGGGCTACATTCACACCTGGTCCAGGTACACCGTGCTGGTATCGAGGAGGGCTGCATTCACACCTGGTCCAGGTACACCATGCAGGTATCGAGGAGGGCTACATTCACACCTGCTCCAGGTACACCTTGCTGGTATCGAGGAGGGCTACATTCGCACCTGGTCCAGGTACACCGTGCTGGTATCGAGGAGGGCTATAATCACACCTGGTCCAGGAACTCCGTGCTGGTATCGAGGAGGGCTACATTCTCACCTGGTCCAGGTACACCGTGCTGGTATCGAGGAGGGCTATATTCACACCTGGTCCAGGTACACCGTGCTGGTATCGAGGAGGGCTACATTCACACATGGTCCAGGTACACCATGCTGGTATCGAGGAGGGATACATTCACACCTGGTCCAGGTACACGATGCTGGTCTCGAAGAGGGCTACATGCACACCTGGTCCAGGTACACCGTGCTGGTATCGAGGAGGGCTACATTCACACCTGGTCCAGGTAAACCGTGCTGGTCTCGAGGAGGGCTACATGACCACCTGGTCCAGGTAGACAGTGCTGGTATCGAGGAGGGCTACATTCACACCTGGACCAGGTACACCGTGCTGGTAACGAGGTGGGCTACATTCACACCTGGTCCAGGGACAGCATGCTGGTATCGAGGAGGGCGACATTCACACCTGGTCCAGGTACACCATGCTTGTATCGAGGACGGCTACATTCACACCTGGTCCAGGTGCACCATGCTGATATCGAGGAGGGCTACATTCTCATTTGGCCCAGGTACCCCATGCTGGTATCGAGGAGGGCTACATTCATACATGGTCCAGGTAATCCGTGCTGGTATCGAGGAGGGCTACATTCACACCTTGTCCAGGTACACCGTGCTGGTCTCGAGGAGGGCTACATGCACACCATGTCCAGGTACACCGTGCTGGTATCGAGGAGGGCTACATTCACACCTGGTCCAGGTGCACCGTGCTGGTATTGAGGAGGGCTACATTCACACATGGTCCAGGTACACCGTGCTGGTATCGAGGAGGGCTACATTCACACATGGTCCAGGTACACCGTGCTGGTATCACGGAGGGCTACATTCACACCTGGTCCTGGTACACCGTGCTGGTATCGAGGAGGGCTACATTCACACCGTGTCCAGGTACACTGTGCTGGTATCGAGGAGGGTTACATTCACACATGGTCGAGGTACACCGTGCTGGTATCGGGGAGAGCTACATTCACACCTGGTCCAGGTTCACCGTGCTGGTATCAAGGAGGGCTACAGTCACACCTGGTCCAGGTACTCCGTGCTGGTATCGAGGAGGGCTTCATTCACACCTGGTTCAGGTACACCATTCTGGTATCGAGGAGGGCTACATTCACACCTGATCCAGGCACACCGTGCTGGTAATGAGCAGGGCTACATTCACACCTGCTCCAGGTACAGTATGCTGGTATCGAGGAGGGCTACATTAACACCTGGTCCAGGTACTCCGTGCTGGTATCGAGGAGGGCTACATTCACACCGTGTCCAGGTACACTGTGCTGGTATCGAGGAGGGTTACATTCACACATGGTCGAGGTAAACCGTGCTGGTATCGGGGAGAGCTACATTCACACCTGGTCCAGGTACACTATGCTGGTATCGAGGAGGGCGACATTCACATATGGTCCAGGTACACCGTGTTGGTATCAAGGAGGGCTACATTCACACCTGGTCCAGGTACACCGTGCTGGTATCGAGGAGGGCTTCATTCACACCTGGTTCAGGTACACCATGCTGGTATCGAGGAGGGCTACATTCACACCTGGCCCAGGTACACCGTGCTGGTATCGAGGAGGGCTACATTTACACCTGGTCCAGGTAAACCATGCTGGTATCGAGGAGGGCTACGTTCACACCTGGTCCAGGTACACCGTGCTGGTATCGAGGAGGGCTATATGCACACCAGGTCCAGGTACACCGTGCTGGTATCGAGGAGGGATACATTCACACCTGGTCTAGGTACACGGTGCTGGTATCGAGGAGGGCTATATCCACACCTGGTCCAGGTACACCATGCTGGTATCGAGGGGCTACATTCACACCTGGTCCAGATAAACCGTGCTGGTATCTAGGAGGGCTACATTCACACCTGGTCCAGGTACACCGTGCTGGTCTCGAGGAGGGCTACATGCACACCATGTCCAGGTACACCGTGCTGGTATCGAGGAGGGCTACATTCACACCTGGTCCAGGTACACCGTGCCGGTCTCGAGGAGGGCTACATGCACACCTGGTCCAGGTACACCGTGCTGGTATCGAGGAGGGCTACATTCACACCTGGTCCAGGCACACCGTGCTGGTAATGAGCAGGGCTACATTCACACCTGGTCCAGGTACAGTATGCTGGTATCGAGGAGTACTACATTAACACCTGGTCCAGGTACACCATGCTAATATCGAGGAGGGCTACAATCACACCTGGTCTAGGTACACCGTGCTGGTATCGAGAAGGGCTACATTCACACCTGGTCCAGGTACACCGTGCTCGTATCGAGGAGGGCTACATTCACACCTGGTCCAGGTACACCGTGCTGGTATCGAGGAGTGCTACATTCACACCTGGTCCAGGTACACCATGCTGGTTTTGAGGATGGCTACATTCACACCCGATCCACGTACACCGTGCTGTTATTGAGGAGGGCTGCATTCACAACTGGTCCAGGTACACCATGCTGGTATCGAGGAGGGCTACATTCACACCTGGTCCAGGTACACCGTGCTGGTATCGAGGAGGGATACATTCACACCTGGTCCAGGTACACCGTGCTTGTATCGCGGAGGGCTACATTCTCACCTGGTCCAGATACACCGTGCTGGTATCGAGGAGGGCCACATTCACACCTGGACCAGGTACTCCATGCTGGTATCGAGGAGGGCTACATTAACACCTGGTCCAGGTACACCGTGCTGGTATCGAGGAGGGCTACATTCACTCCTGGTCCAGGTGCACCATGCTGGTATCGAGGAGGGCTACATTCACACCTGGTCCAGGTAATCCATGCTGGTATCGAGGAGGGCTACGTTCACACCTGATCCAGGTACACCGTGCTGGTATCGAGGAGGGCTATATGCACACCTGGTCCAGGTACACGGTGCTGGTATCGAGGAGGGCTACATTCACACCTGGTCTAGGTACACGGTGCTGGTATCGAGGTGGGCTATATCCACACCTGGTCCAGGTATACCATGCTGGTATCTAGGAGGGCTACATTCACACCTGGTCCAGGTACACCGTGCTGGTCTTGAGGAGGGCTACATGCACACCATGTCCAGGTACACCGTGCCGGTCTCGAGGAGGGCTACATGCACACCTGGTCCAGGTACACGATGCTGGTATCGAGGAGGTCTACATTCACACGTGGTCCAGGCACACCATGCTGGTAATGAGCAGGGCTACATTCACACCTGGTCCAGGTACAGTACGCTGGTATCGAGGAGGACTACATTAACACCTGGTCCAGGTACACCGTGCTGGTATCGAGAAGGGCTACATTCACATCTGGTCCAGGTAAACCGTGCTGGTATCGAGGAGGGCTGCATTCACACCTGATCCAGGTGCACCATGCTGGTATCGAGGAGGGCTACATTCACACCTGCTCCAGGTACACCTTGCTGGTATCGAGGAGGGCCACATTCGCACCTGGCCCAGGTACACCGTGCTGGTATCGAGGAGGGCTATGATCACACCTGGTCCAGGAACTCCGTGCTGGTATCGAGGAGGGCTACATTCACACGTGGTCCAGGTACACCGTGCTGGTATCGAGGAGGGCTATATTCACACCTGGTCCAGGTACACCGTGCTGGTATCGAGGAGGGCTACATTCACACCTGGTCCAGATACACCATGCTGGTATCGAGGAGGGCTACATTCACACCTGGTCCAGGTTCACCGTGCTGGTCTCGAGGAGGGCTACATGCACACCTGGTCCAGGTACACCGTGCTGGTATCGAGGAGGGCTACATTCACACCTGGTCCAGGTAAACCGTGCTGGTCTCGAGGAGGGCGACATGACCACCTGGTCCAGGTACACCGTGCTGGTATCGAGGAGGGCTACATTCACACCTGGTCCAGGTACACCGTGCTGGTATCGAGGAGGGCTACATTCACACCTGGTCCAGGTGCACCATGCTGGTATCGAGGAGGGCTACATTCTCACCTGGCCCAGGTACCCCATGCTGGTATCGAGGAGGGCTACATTCATACATGGTCCAGGTACACCGTGCCGGTCTCGAGGAGGGCTACATGGACCCCTGGTCCAGGTACACCATGCTGGTATCGAGGAGGGCTACATTCACACCTGGTCCAGGTACAGTATGCTGGTATCGAGGAGGACTACATTAACACCTGGTCCAGGTACACCGTGCTGGTATCGAGGAGGGCTACAATCACACCTGGTCTAGGTACACGGTGCTGGTATCGAGAAGGGCTACATTCACACCTGGTCCAGGTACACCGTGCTGGTATCGAGGAGGGCTGCATTCACACCTGGTCCAGGTAAACCATGCAGGTATCGAGGAGGGCTACATTCACACCTGCTCCAGGTACACCTTGCTGGTATCGAGGAGGGCTACATTCGCACCTGGTCCAGGTACACCGTGCTGGTATCGAGGAGGGCTATAATCACACCTGGTCCAGGAACTCCGTGCTGGTATCGAGGAGGGCTACATTCTCACCTGGTCCAGGTACACCGTGCTGGTATCGAGGAGGGCTATATTCACACCTGGTCCAGGTACACCGTGCTGGTATCGAGGAGGGCTACATTCACACATGGTCCAGGTACACCATGCTGGTATCGAGGAGGGATACATTCACACCTGGTCCAGGTACACGGTGCTGGTCTCGAAGAGGGCTACATGCACACCTGGTCCAGGTACACCGTGCTGGTATCGAGGAGGGCTACATGACCACCTGGTCCAGGTACACAGTGCTGGTATCGAGGAGGGCTACATTCACACCTGGTCCAGGTACACCGTTCTGGTAACGAGGTGGGCTACATTCACACCTGGTCCAGGGACAGCATGCTGGTATCGAGGAGGGCGACATTCACACCTGGTCCAGGTACACCATGCTGGTATCGAGGACGGCTACATTCACACCTGGTCCAGGTGCACCATGCTGATATCGAGGAGGGCTACATTCTCATTTGGCCCAAGTACCCCATGCTGGTATCGAGGAGGGCTACATTCATACATGGTCCAGGTAATCCGTGCTGGTATCGAGGAGGGCTACATTCACACCTGGTCCAGGTACACCGTGCTGGTCTCGAGGAGGGCTACATGCACACCATGTCCAGGTACACCGTGCTGGTATCGAGGAGGGCTACATTCACACCTGGTCCAGGTGCACCGTGCTGGTATTGAGGAGGGCTACATTCACACATGGTCCAGGTACACCGTGCTGGTATCGAGGAGGGCTACATTCACACATGGTCCAGGTACACCGTGCTGGTATCACGGAGGGCTACATTCACACCTGGTCCTGGTACACCGTGCTGGTATCGAGGAGGGCTACATTCACGCCGTGTCCAGGTACACTGTGCTGGTATCGAGGAGGGTTACATTCACACATGGTCGAGGTACACCGTGCTGGTATCGGGGAGAGCTACATTCACACCTGGTCCAGGTACACCGTGCTGGTATCAAGGAGGGCTACAGTCACACCTGGTCCAGGTACTCCGTGCTGGTATCGAGGAGGGCTTCATTCACACCTGGTTCAGGTACACCATGCTGGTATCGAGGAGGGCTACATTCACACCTGGTCCAGGCACACCGTGCTGGTAATGAGCAGGGCTACATTCACAACTGCTCCAGGTACAGTATGCTGGTATCGAGGAGGGCTACATTAACACCTGGTCCAGGTACTCCGTGCTGGTATCGAGGAGGGCTACATTCACACCGTGTCCAGGTACACTGTGCTGGTATCGAGGAGGGTTACATTCACACATGGTCAAGGTAAACCGTGCTGGTATCGGGGAGAGCTACATTCACACCTGGTCCAGGTACACTATGCTGGTATCGAGGAGGGCGACATTCACATATGGTCCAGGTACACCGTGTTGGTATCAAGGAGGGCTACATTCACACCTGGTCCAGGTACACCGTGCTGGTATCGAGGAGGGCTTCATTCACACCTGGTTCAGGTACACCATGCTGGTATCGAGGAGGGCTACATTCACACCTGGCCCAGGTACACCGTGCTGGTATCGAGGAGGGCTACATTTACACCTGGTCCAGGTAAACCATGCTGGTATCGAGGAGGGCTACGTTCACACCTGGTCCAGGTACACCGTGCTGGTATCGAGGAGGGCTATATGCACACCAGGTCCAGGTACACCGTGCTGGTATCGAGGAGGGATACATTCACACCTGGTCTAGGTACACGGTGCTGGTATCGAGGAGGGCTATATCCACACCTGGTCCAGGTACACCATGCTGGTATCGAGGGGCTACATTCACACCTGGTCCAGATAAACCGTGCTGGTATCTAGGAGGGCTACATTCACACCTGGTCCAGGTACACCGTGCTGGTCTCGAGGAGGGCTACATGCACACCATGTCCAGGTACACCGTGCTGGTATCGAGGAGGGCTACATTCACACCTGGTCCAGGTACACCGTGCCGGTCTCGAGGAGGGCTACATGCACACCTGGTCCAGGTACACCGTGCTGGTATCGAGGAGGGCTACATTCACACCTGGTCCAGGCACACCGTGCTGGTAATGAGCAGGGCTACATTCACACCTGGTCCAGGTACAGTATGCTGGTATCGAGGAGTACTACATTAACACCTGGTCCAGGTACACCATGCTAATATCGAGGAGGGCTACAATCACACCTGGTCTAGGTACACCGTGCTGGTATCGAGAAGGGCTACATTCACACCTGGTCCAGGTACACCGTGCTGGTATCGAGGAGGGCTACATTCACACCTGGTCCAGGTACACCGTGCTGGTATCGAGGAGTGCTACATTCACACCTGGTCCAGGTACACCATGCTGGTTTTGAGGATGGCTACATTCACACCCGATCCACGTACACCGTGCTGTTATTGAGGAGGGCTGCATTCACAACTGGTCCAGGTACACCATGCTGGTATCGAGGAGGGCTACATTAACACCTGGTCCAGGTACTCCGTGCTGGTATCGAGGAGGGCTACATTCACACCGTGTCCAGGTACACTGTGCTGGTATCGAGGAGGGTTACATTCACACATGGTCGAGGTAAACCGTGCTGGTATCGGGGAGAGCTACATTCACACCTGGTCCAGGTACACTATGCTGGTATCGAGGAGGGCGACATTCACCTATGGTCCAGGTACACCGTGTTGGTATCAAGGAGGGCTACATTCACACCTGGTCCAGGTACACCGTGCTGGTATCGAGGAGGGTTTCATTCACACCTGGTTCAGGTACACCATGCTGGTATCGAGGAGGGCTACATTCACACCTGGCCCAGGTACACCGTGCTGTTATCGAAGAGGGCTACATTCACACCTGGTCCACGTACACCTTGCTGGTATCGAGGAGGGCTACATTCACACCTGGTCCAGTTACTCCGTGCTGGTATCGAGGAGGGCCACATTCACACCTGGACCAGGTACTCCATGCTGGTATCGAGGAGGGCTACATTCACACCTTGTCCAGGTACACCGTGCTGGTATCGAGGAGGGCTACATTCACTCCTGGTCCAGGTGCACCATGCTGGTATCGAGGAGGGCTACATTTACACCTGGTCCAGGTAAACCATGCTGGTATCGAGGAGTGCTACGTTCACACCTGGTCCAGGTACACCGTGCTGGTATCGAGGTGGGCTATATGCACACCTGGTCCAGGTACACCGTGCTGGTATCGAGGAGGGATACATTCACACCTGGTCTAGGTACACGGTGCTGGTATCGAGGAGGGCTATATCCACACCTGGTCCAGGTACACTATGCTGGTATCGAGGGGCTACATTCACACCTGGTCCAGATACACCATGCTGGTATCTAGGAGGGCTGCATTCACACCTGGTCCAAGTACACCGTGCTGGTCTTGAGGAGGGCTACATGCACACCATGTCCAGGTACACCGTGCTGGTATCGAGGAGGGCTATATTCACACCTGGTCCAGGTACACCGTGCCGGTCTCGAGGAGGGCTACATGCAAACCTGGTCCAGGGACACCGTGCTGGTATCGAGGAGGGTTACATTCACACCTGGTCCAGGCACACCATGCTGGTAGTGAGCAGGGCTACATTAACACCTGGTCCAGGTACAGTGTGCTGGTATCGAGGAGGGCTACAATCACACCTGGTCTAGGTACACCGTGCTGGTATCGAGAAGGGCTACATTCACACCTGGTCCAGGTACACCGTGCTGGTATCGAGGAGGGCTACATTCACACCTGGTCCAGGTACACCGTGCTGGTATCGAGGAGTGCTACATTCACACCTGGTCCAGGTTCACCATGATGGTTTTGAGGATGGCTACATTCACACCCGATCCAGGTACACCGTGCTGTTATTGAGGAGGGCTGCATTCACAACTGGTCCAGGTACACCATACTGGTATCGAGGAGGGCTGCATTCACACCTGGTCCAGGTACACCGTGCTGGTATCGAGGAGGGATACATTCACACCTGGTCCAGGTACACCGTGCTTGTATCGCGGAGGGCTACATTCTCACCTGGTCCATGTACACCGTGCTGGAATCGAGGAGGGCTACATTCACACCTAGTCCAGGTGCACCGTGCTGGTATCGAGGAGGGCCACATTCACACCTGGTCCAGGTACTCCATGCTGGTATCGAGGAGGGCTACATTCACACCTGGTCCAGGTACACCGTGCTGGTATCGAGGAGGGCTACATTCACTCCTGGTCCAGGTGCACCATGCTGGTATCGAGGAGGGCTACATTCACACCTGGTCCAGGTAAACCATGCAGGTTTCGAGGAGGGCTACGTTCACACCTGGTCCAGGTACACCGTGCTGGTATCGAGGAGGGCTATATGCACACCTGGTCTAGGTACACGGTGCTGGTATCGAGGAGGGCTACATTCACACCTGGTCTAGGTACACGGTGCTGGTATCGAGGTGGGCTATATACACACATGGTCCAGGTATACCATGCTGGTATCGAGGGGCTACATTCACACCTGGTCCAGGTACACCGTGCTGGTATCTAGGAGGGCTACATTCACACCTGGTCCAGGTACACCGTGCTGGTCTCGAGGAGGGCTACATGCACACCATGTCCAGGTACACCGTGCTGGTATCGAGGAGGGCTACATTCACACCTGGTCCAGGTACACCGTGCCGGTCTCGAGGAGGGCTACATGCACGCCTGGTCCAGGTACACCATGCTGGTATCGAGGAGGGCTACATTCACACCTGGTCCAGGCACACCGTGCTGGTAATGAGCAGGGCTACATTCACACCTGGTCCAGGTACATTATGCTGGTATCGAGGAGGACTACATTAACACCTGGTCCAGGTACACCCTGCTGGTATCGAGGAGGGCTACAATCACACCTGGTCTAGGTACACCGTGCTGGTATCGAGAAGGGCTACATTCACATCTGGTCCAGGTACACCGTGCTGGTATCGAGGAGGGCTGCATTCACACCTGATCCAGGTACACCATGCTGGTATCGAGGAGGGCTACATTCACACCTGCTCCAGGTACACCTTGCTGGTATCGAGGAGGGCTACATTCGCACCTGGTCCAGGTACACCGTGCTGGTATCGAGGAGGGCTATAATCACACCTGGTCCAGGAACTCCGTGCTGGTATCGAGGAGGGCTACATTCACACCTGGTCCAGGTGCACCGTGCTGGTATCGAGGAGGGCTACATTCACACCTGGTCCAGGTAAACCGTGCTGGTCTCGAGGAGGGCTACATGACCACCTGGTCCAGGTACACCGTGCTGGTATCGAGGAGGGCTACATTCACACCTGGTCCAGGTACACCGTGCTGGTATCGAGGAGGGCTACATTCACACCTGGTCCAGGTGCACCATGCTGGTATCGAGGAGGGCTACATTCATACATGGTCCAGGTACACCGTGCCAGTCTCGAGGAGGGCTACATGGACATCTGGTCCAGGTACACCGTGCTGGTATCGAGGAGGGCTACATTCACACCTGGTCCAGGCACACCATGCTGCTAATGAGCAGGGCTACATTCACACCTGGTCCATGTACACCGTGCTGGTATCGAGAAGGGCTACATTCACACCTGGTCCAGGTACACCGTGCTGGTATCGAGGAGGGCTGCATTCACACCTGGTCAAGGTACACCATGCAGATATCGAGGAGGGCTACATTCGCACCTGGTCCAGGTGCACCGTGCTGGTATCGAGGAGGGCAATAATCACACCTGGTCCAGGAACTCCGTGCTGGTATCGAGGAGGGCTACATTCACACCTGGTTCAGGTACACCGTGCTGGTATCGAGGAGGGCTATATTCACACCTGGTCCAGGTACACCGTGCTGGTATCGAGGAGGGCTACATTCACACATGGTCCAGCTACACCATGCTGGTGTCGAGGAGGGATACATTCACACCTGGTCCAGGTACACGGTGCTGGTATCGAGGAGGGCTACATGCACACCTGGTCCAGGTACACCGTGCTGGTATCGAGGAGGGCTACATTCACACCTGGTCCAGGTAAACCGTGCTGGTCTCAAGGAGGGCTACATGACCAGCTGGTCCAGGTACACCGTGCTGGTATCGAGGAGGGCTACATTCACACCTGTTCCAGGTACACCGTGCTGGTAACGAGGCGGGCTACATTCACACCTGGTCCAGGTACAGCATGCTGGTATCGAGGAGGGCGACATTCACACCTGGTCCAGGTACACCATGCTGGTATCGAGGACGGCTACATTCACACCTGGTCCAGTTGCACCATGCTGGTATCGAGGAGGGCTACATTCTCACCTGGCCCAGGTACCCCATGCTGGTATCGAAGAGGGCTACCTTCATACATGGTCCAGGTAATCCGTGCTGGTATCGAGGAGGGCTACATTCACACCTGGTCCAGGTACACAATGCTCCTATGGAGGAGGGCTGCATTCTCACCTGGTCCAGGTACACCGTGCTGGTATCGAGGAGGGCTGCATTCACACCTGGTCCAGGTGCACCGTGCTGGTATTGAGGAGGGCTACATTCACACATGGTCCAGGTACACCGTGCTGGTATCGAGGAGGGCTGCATTCACACATGGTCCAGGTGCACCGTGCTGGCATCAAGGAGGGCTACATTCACACCTGGTCCAGGTACACCGTGCTGGTATCGAGGAGGGCTACATTCACTCCTGGTCCAGGTACACCGTGCTGGTATCGAGGAGGGCTATTTGCACACCTGGTCCAGGTACACCATGCTGGTATCGAGGAGGGCTACATTCACAACTGGTCCAGGCACACCGTGCTGGTAATGAGCAGGGCTACATTCACACCTGGTCCAGGCACAGTATGCTGGTATCGAGGAGGACTACATTAACACCTGGTCCAGGTACACCGTGCTGGTATCGAGGAGGGCTACAATCACACCTGGTCTAGGTACACCGTGCTGGTATCGAGAAGGGCTACATTTACAACTGGTCCAGGTACACCGTGCTGGTATCGAGGAGGGCTACATTCACACCTGGTTCAGGTACACCATGCTGGTATCGAGGAGGGCTACATTCACACTTGGTCCAGGTACACCTTGCTGGTATCGAGGAGGGCTACATTCGCACCTGGTCCAGGTACACCGTGCTGGTATCGAGGAGGGCTATAATCACACCTGGTCCAGGATCTCCGTGCTGGTATCGAGGAGGGCTGCATTCACATCTGGTCCAGGTACACCGTGCTGGTATCGAGGAGGGCTATATTCATACCTGGTCCAGGTACACCGTGATGGTATCGAGGAGGGCTACATTCACACATGGTCCAGGTACACCATGCTGGTATCGAGGAGGGATACATTCACACCTGGTCCAGGTACACGGTGCTGGTCTCGAGGAGGGCTACATGCACACCTTGTCCAGGTACACCGTGCTGGTATCGAGGAGGGCTACATTCACCCCTTGATCCAGGTAGACCGTGCTGGTCTCGAGGAGGGCTACATGACCACCTGGTCCAGGTACACCGTGCTGGTATCGAGGAGGGCTACATTCACACCTGGTCCAGGTACACCGTGCTGGTAACGAGGTGGGCTACATTCACACCTGGTCCAGGTACAGCATGCTGGTATCGAGGAGGGCTACATTCACACCTGGTCCTGGTAAACCTGCTGGTATCGAGGAGGGCTACATTCACACCTGGTCCAGGTACACCATGCTCCTATCGAGGAGGGCTACATTCTCACCTGGTCCAGGTACACCGTGCTGGTATCGAGGAGGGCTACATTCACACCTGGTCCAGGTGCACCGTGCTGGTATCGAGGAGGGCTACATTCACACAAGATCCAGGTACACCGTGCTGGTATCGAGGAGGGCTACATTCACACATGGTCCAGGTACACCGTGCTGGTATCAAGGAGGGCTACATTCACACCTGGTCCAGGTACACCGTGCTGGTATCGAGGAGGGCTACATTCACACCGTGTCCAGGTACACTGTGCTGGTATCGAGGAGGGTTGCATTCACACATAGTCGAGGTACACCGTGCTGGTATCGGGGAGAGCTACATTCACACCTGGTCCAGGTACACCATGCTGGTATCGAGGAGGGCTACATTCACACATGGTCCAGGTACACAGTGCTGGTATCGAGGAGGGCTTCATTCACACCTGGTTCAGGTACACCATGCTGGTATCGAGGAGGGCTACATTCACACCTGGTCCAGGCACACCGTGCTGGTAATGAGCAGGGCTACATTCACACCTGCTCCAGGTACAGTATGCTGGTATCGAGGAGGGCTACATTAACACCTGGTCCAGGTACACCGTGCTGGTATCGAGGAGGGCGACATTCACACCGTGTCCAGGTACACTGTGCTGGTATCGAGGAGGGTTACATTCACACATGGTCGAGGTAAACCGTGCTGGTATCGGGGAGAGCTACATTCACACCTGGTCCAGGTACACCTTGCTGGTATCGAGGAGGGCTACATTCACACCTGGTACAGTTACTCCGTGCTGGTATCGAGGAGGGCCACATTCACACCTGGTCCAGGTACTCCATGCTGGTATCGAGGAGGGCTACATTCACACCTGGTCCAGTTACACCGTGCTGGTATCGAGGAGGGCTACATTCACTCCTGGTCCAGGTGCACCATGCTGGTATCGAGGAGGGCTACATTTACACCTGGTCCAGGTAAACCATGCTGGTATCGAGGAGGGCTACGTTCACACCTGGTCCAGGTACACCGTGCTGGTATCGAGGAGGGCTATATGCACACCAGGTCCAGGTACACCGTGCTGGTATCGAGGAGGGATACATTCACACCTGGTCTAGGTACACGGTGCTGGTATCGAGGAGGGCTACTTCCACACCTGGTCCAGGTACACCGTGCTGGTATCGAGGAGGGCTACATTCACACCTGGTCCAGGCACACCGTGCTAGTAATGAGCAGGGCTACATTCACACCTGGTCCAGGTACAGTATGCTGGTATCGAGGAGTACTACATTAACACCTGGTCCAGGTACACCATGCTAATATCGAGGAGGGCTACAAGCACACCTGGTCCAGGTACACCGTGCTGGTATCGAGAAGGGCTACATTCACACCTGGTCCAGGTACACCGTGCTCGTATCGAGGAGGGCTACATTCACACCTGGTCCAGGTACACCGTGCTGGTATCGAGGAGTGCTACATTCACACCTGGTCCAGGTACACCATGCTGGTTTTGAGGATGGCTACATTCACACCCGATCCACGTACACCGTGCTGTTATTGAGGAGGGCTGCATTCACAACTGGTCCAGGTACACCATGCTGGTATCGAGGAGGGCTACATTCACACCTGGTCCAGGTACACCGTGCTGGTATCGAGGAGGGATACATTCACACCTGGTCCAGGTACACCGTGCTTGTATCGCGGAGGGCTACATTCTCACCTGGTCCAGATACACCGTGCTGGTATCGAGGAGGGCCACATTCACACCTGGACCAGGTACTCCATGCTGGTATCGAGGAGGGCTACATTCATACCTGGTCCAGGTACACCGTGCTGGTATCGAGGAGGGCTACATTCACTCCTGGTCCAGGTGCACCATGCTGGTATCGAGGAGGGCTACATTCACACCTGGTCCAGGTAATCCATGCTGGTATCGAGGAGGGCTACGTTCACACCTGATCCAGGTACACCGTGCTGGTATCGAGGAGGGCTATATGCACACCTGGTCCAGGTACACGGTGCTGGTATCGAGGAGGGCTACATTCACACCTGGTCTAGGTACACGGTGCTGGTATCGAGGTGGGCTATATCCACACCTGGTCCAGGTATACCATGCTGGTATCGAGGGGCTACATTCACACCTGGTCCAGGTACACCGTGCTGGTATCTAGGAGGGCTACATTCACACCTGGTCCAGGTGCACCGTGCTGGTCTTGAGGAGGGCTACATGCACACCATGTCCAGGTACACCGTGCCGGTCTCGAGGAGGGCTACATGCACACCTGGTCCAGGTACACCATGCTGGTATCGAGGAGGTCTACATTCACACCTGGTCCAGGCACACCGTGCTGGTAATGAGCAGGGCTACATTCACACCTGGTCCAGGTACAGTACGCTGGTATCGAGGAGGACTACATTAACACCTGGTCCAGGTACACCGTGCTGGTATCGAGAAGGGCTACATTCACATCTGGTCCAGGTAAACCGTGCTGGTATCGAGGAGGGCTGCATTCACACCTGATCCAGGTGCACCATGCTGGTATCGAGGAGGGCTACATTCACACCTGCTCCAGGTACACCTTGCTGGTATCGAGGAGGGCCACATTCGCACCTGGCCCAGGTACACCGTGCTGGTATCGAGGAGGGCTATGATCACACCTGGTCCAGGAACTCCGTGCTGGTATCGAGGAGGGCTACATTCACACCTGGTCCAGGTACACCATGCTGGTATCGAGGAGGGCTATATTCACACCTGGTCCAGGTACACCGTGCTGGTATCGAGGAGGGCTACATTCACACCTGGTCCAGATACACCATGCTGGTATCGAGGAGGGCTACATTCACACCTGGTCCAGGTTCACCGTGCTGGTCTCGAGGAGGGCTACATGCACACCTGGTCCAGGTACACCGTGCTGGTATCGAGGAGGGCTACATTCACACCTGGTCCAGGTAAACCGTGCTGGTCTCGAGGAGGGCGACATGACCACCTGGTCCAGGTACACCGTGCTGGTATCGAGGAGGGCTACATTCACACCTGGTCCAGGTACACCGTGCTGGTATCGAGGAGGGCTACATTCACACCTGGTCCAGGTGCACCATACTGGTATCGAGGAGGGCTACATTCTCACCTGGCCCAGGTACCCCATGCTGGTATCGAGGAGGGCTACATTCATACATGGTCCAGGTACACCGTGCCGGTCTCGAGGAGGGCTACATGGACCCCTGTTCCAGGTACACCATGCTGGTATCGAGGAGGGCTACATTCACACCTGGTCCAGGCACACCGTGCTGGTAATGAGCAGGGCTACATTCACACCTGGTCCAGGTACAGTATGCTGGTATCGAGGAGGACTACATTAACACCTGGTCCAGGTACACCGTGCTGGTATCGAGGAGGGCTACAATCACACCTGGTCTAGGTACACGGTGCTGGTATCGAGAAGGGCTACATTCACACCTGGTCCAGGTACACCGTGCTGGTATCGAGGAGGGCTGCATTCACACCTGGTCCAGGTACACCATGCAGGTATCGAGGAGGGCTACATTCACACCTGCTCCAGGTACACCTTGCTGGTATCGAGGAGGTCTACATTCGCACCTGGTCCAGGTACACCGTGCTGGTATCGAGGAGGGCTATAATCACACCTGGTCCAGGAACTCCGTGCTGGTATCGAGGAGGGCTACATTCTCACCTTGTCCAGGTACACCGTGCTGGTATCGAGGAGGGCTATATTCACACCTGGTCCAGGTACACCGTGCTGGTATCGAGGAGGGCTACATTCACACATGGTCCAGGTACACCATGCTGGTATCGAGGAGGGATACATTCACACCTGGTCCAGGTACACGATGCTGGTCTCGAAGAGGGCTACATGCACACCTGGTCCAGGTACACCGTGCTGGTATCGAGGAGGGCTACATTCACACCTGGTCCAGGTAAACCGTGCTGGTCTCGAGGAGGGCTACATGACCACCTGGTCCAGGTAGACAGTGCTGGTAACGAGGTGGGCTACATTCACACCTGGTCCAGGGACAGCATGCTGGTATCGAGGAGGGCGACATTCACACCTGGTCCAGGTACACCATGCTGGTATCGAGGACGGCTACATTCACACCTGGTCCAGGTGCACCATGCTGATATCGAGGAGGGCTACATTCTCATTTGGCCCAGGTACCCCATGCTGGTATCGAGGAGGGCTACATTCATACATGGTCCAGGTAATCCGTGCTGGTATCGAGGAGGGCTACATTCACACCTGGTCCAGGTACACCGTGCTGGTCTCGAGGAGGGCTACATGCACACCATGTCCAGGTACACCGTGCTGGTATCGAGGAGGGCTACATTCACACCTGGTCCAGGTGCACCGTGCTGGTATTGAGGAGGGCTACATTCACACATGGTCCAGGTACACCGTGCTGGTATCGAGGAGGGCTACATTCACACATGGTCCAGGTACACCGTGCTGGTATCACGGAGGGCTACATTCACACCTGGTCCTGGTACACCGTGCTGGTATCGAGGAGGGCTACATTCACACCGTGTCCAGGTACACTGTGCTGGTATCGAGGAGGGTTACATTCACACATGGTCGAGGTACACCGTGCTGGTATCGGGGAGAGCTACATTCACACCTGGTCCAGGTTCACCGTGCTGGTATCAAGGAGGGCTACAGTCACACCTGGTCCAGGTACTCCGTGCTGGTATCGAGGAGGGCTTCATTCACACCTGGTTCAGGTACACCATGCTGGTATCGAGGAGGGCTACATTCACACCTGGTCCAGGCACACCGTGCTGGTAATGAGCAGGGCTACATTCACACCTGCTCCAGGTACAGTATGCTGGTATCGAGGAGGGCTACATTAACACCTGGTCCAGGTACACCGTGCTGGTATCGAGGAGGGCTACATTCACACCGTGTCCAGGTGCACTGTGCTGGTATCGAGGAGGGTTACATTCACACATGGTCGAGGTAAACCGTGCTGGTATCGGGGAGAGCTACATTCACACCTGGTCCAGGTACACTATGCTGGTATCGAGGAGGGCGACATTCACATATGGTCCAGGTACACCGTGTTGGTATCAAGGAGGGCTACATTCACACCTGGTCCAGGTACACCGTGCTGGTATCGAGGAGGGCTTCATTCACACCTGGTTCAGGTACACCATGCTGGTATCGAGGAGGGCTACATTCACACCTGGCCCAGGTACACCATGCTGTTATCGAAGAGGGCTACATTCACACCTGGTCCACGTACACCTTGCTGGTATCGAGGAGGGCTACATTCACACCTGGTCCAGTTACTCCGTGCTGGTATCGAGGAGGGCCACATTCACACCTGAACCAGGTACTCCATGCTGGTATCGAGGAGGGCTACATTCACACCTGGTCCAGGTACACCGTGCTGGTATCGAGGAGGGCTACATTCACTCCTGGTCCAGGTGCACCATGCTGGTATCGAGGAGGGCTACATTTACACCTGGTCCAGGTAAACCATGCTGGTATCGAGGAGGGCTACGTTCACACCTGGTCCAGGTACACCGTGCTGGTATCGAGGTGGGCTATATGCACACCTGGTCCAGGTACACCGTGCTGGTATCGAGGAGGGATACATTCACACCTGGTCCAGGTACACCGTGCTGGTCTCGAGGAGGGCTACATGCACACCATGTCCAGGTACACCGTGCTGGTATCGAGGAGGGCTATATTCACACCTGGTCCAGGTACACCGTGCCGGTCTCGAGGAGGGCTACATGCAAACCTGGTCCAGGGACACCGTGCTGGTATCGAGGAGGGTTACATTCACACCTGGTCCAGGCACACCGTGCTGGTAATGAGCAGGGCTACATTCACACCTGGTCCAGGTACAGTGTGCTGGTATCGAGGAGTACTACATTAACACCTGGTCCAGGTACACCATGCTAGTATCGAGGAGGGCTACAATCACACCTGGTCTAGGTACACCGTGCTGGTATCGAGAAGGGCTACATTCACACCTGGTCCAGGTACACCGTGCTGGTATCGAGGAGGGCTACATTCACACCTGGTCCAGGTACACCGTGCTGGTATCGAGGAGTGCTACATTCACACCTGGTCCAGGTTCACCATGCTGGTTTTGAGGATGGCTACATTCACACCCGATCCAGGTACACCGTGCTGTTATTGAGGAGGGCTGCATTCACAACTGGTCCAGGTACACCGTGCTGGTATCGAGGAGGGCTATATTCACACCTGGTCCAGGTACACCGTGCTGGTATCGAGGAGGGCTACATTTACACCTGGTCCAGATACACCATGCTGGTATCGAGGAGGGCTACATTCACACCTGGTCCAGGTTCACCGTGCTGGTCTCGAGGAGGGCTACATGCACACCTGGTCCAGGTACACCGTGCTGGTATCGAGGAGGGCTACATTCACACCTGGTCCAGGTACACCGTGCTGGTATCGAGGAGTGCTACATTCACACCTGGTCCAGGTTCACCATGCTGGTTTTGAGGATGGCTACATTCACACCCGATCCAGGTACACCGTGCTGTTATTGAGGAGGGCTGCATTCACAACTGGTCCAGGTACACCATGCTGGTATCGAGGAGGGCTGCATTCACACCTGGTCCAGGTACACCGTGCTGGTATCGAGGAGGGATACATTCACACCTGGTCCAGGTACACCGTGCTTGTATCGCGGAGGGCTACATTCCCACCTGGTCCAGGTACACCGTGCTGGAATCGAGGAGGGCTACATTCACACCTAGTCCAGGTGCACCGTGCTGGTATCGAGGAGGGCCACATTCACACCTGGTCCAGGTACTCCATGCTGGTATCGAGGAGGGCTACATTCACACCTGGTCCAGGTACACCGTGCTGGTATCGAGGAGGGCTACATTCACTCCTGGTCCAGGTGCACCATGCTGGTATCGAGGAGGGCTACATTCACACCTGGTCCAGGTAAACCATGCAGGTTTCGAGGAGGGCTACGTTCACACCTGGTCCAGGTACACCGTGCTGGTATCGAGGAGGGCTATATGCACACCTGGTCTAGGTACACGGTGCTGGTATCGAGGAGGGCTACATTCACACCTGGTCTAGGTACACGGTGCTGGTATCGAGGTGGGCTATATACACACCTGGTCCAGGTATACCATGCTGGTATCGAGGGGCTACATTCACACCTGGTCCAGGTACACCGTGCTGGTATCTAGGAGGGCTACATTCACACCTGGTCCAGGTACACCGTGCTGGTCTCGAGGAGGGCTACATGCACACCATGTCCAGGTACACCGTGCTGGTATCGAGGAGGGCTACATTCACACCTGGTCCAGGTACACCGTGCCGGTCTCGAGGAGGGCTACATGCATGCCTGGTCCAGGTACACCATGCTGGTATCGAGGAGGGCTACATTCACACCTGGTCCAGGCACACCGTGCTGGTAATGAGCAGGGCTACATTCACACCTGGTCCAGGTACATTATGCTGGTATCGATGAGGACTACATTAACACCTGGTCCAGGTACACCCTGCTGGTATCGAGGAGGGCTACAATCACACCTGGACTAGGTACACCGTGCTGGTATCGAGAAGGGCTACATTCACATCTGGTCCAGGTACACCGTGCTGGTATCGAGGAGGGCTGCATTCACACCTGATCCAGGTACACCATGCTGGTATCGAGGAGGGCTACATTCACACCTGCTCCAGGTACACCTTGCTGGTATCGAGGAGGGCTACATTCGCACCTGGTCCAGGTACACCGTGCTGGTATCGAGGAGGGCTATAATCACACCTGCTCCAGGAACTCCGTGCTGGTATCGAGGAGGGCTACATTCACACCTGGTCCAGGTGCACCGTGCTGGTACCGAGGAGGGCTATATTCACACCTGGTCCAGGTACACCGTGCTGGTATTGAGGAGGGCTACATTCACACCTGGTCCAGATACACCATGCTGGTATCGAGGAGGGCTACATTCACACCTGGTCCAGGTTCACCGTGCTGGTCTCGAGGAGGGCTACATGCACACCTGGTCCAGGTACACCGTGCTGGTATCGAGGAGGGCTACATTCACACCTGGTCCAGGTAAACCGTGCTGGTCTCGAGGAGGGCTACATGACCAGCTGGTCCAGGTACACCGTGCTGGTATCGAGGAGGGCTACATTCACACCTGGTCCAGGTACACCGTGCTGGTATCGAGGAGGGCTACATTCACACCTGGTCCAGGTGCACCATGCTGGTATCGAGGAGGGCTACATTCATACATGGTCCAGGTACACCGTGCCAGTCTCGAGGAGGGCTACATGGACATCTGGTCCAGGTACACCGTGCTGGTATCGAGGAGGGCTACATTCACACCTGGTCCAGGCACACCGCAATGAGCAGGGCTACATTCACACCTGGTCCAGGTACAGTATGCTGGAATCGAGGAGGACTACATTAACACCTGGTCCAGGTACACCGTGCTGGTATCGAGGAGGGCTACAATCACACCTGGTCTAGGTACACCGTGCTGGTATCGAGAAGGGCTACATTCACACCTGGTCCAGGTACACCGTGCTGGTATCGAGGAGGGCTGCATTCACACCTGGTCAAGGTACACCATGCAGATATCGAGGAGGGCTACATTCGCACCTGGTCCAGGTGCACCGTGCTGGTATCGAGGAGGGCTATAATCACACCTGGTCCAGGAACTCCGTGCTGGTATCGAGGAGGGCTACATTCACACCTGGTTCAGGTACACCGTGCTGGTATCGAGGAGGGCTATATTCACACCTGGTCCAGGTACACCGTGCTGGTATCGAGGAGGGCTACATTCACACATGGTCCAGGTACACCATGCTGGTGTCGAGGAGGGATACATTCACACCTGGTCCAGGTACACGGTGCTGGTATCGAGGAGGGCTACATTCTCACCTGGCCCAGGTACCCCATGCTGGTATCGAAGAGGGCTACCTTCATACATGGTCCAGGTAATCCGTGCTGGTATCGAGGAGGGCTACATTCACACCTGGTCCAGGTACACAATGCTCCTATGGAGGAGGGCTGCATTCTCACCTGGTCCAGGTACACCGTGCTGGTATCGAGGAGGGCTGCATTCACACCTGGTCCAGGTGCACCGTGCTGGTATTGAGGAGGGCTACATTCACACATGGTCCAGGTACACCGTGCTGGTATCGAGGAGGGCTGCATTCACACATGGTCCAGGTGCTCCGTGCTGGCATCAAGGAGGGCTACATTCACACCTGGTCCAGGTACACCGTGCTGGTATCGAGGAGGGCTACATTCACTCCTGGTCCAGGTACACCGTGCTGGTATCGAGGAGGGCTATTTGCACACCTGGTCCAGGTACACCATGCTGGTATCGAGGAGGGCTACATTCACAACTGGTCCAGGCACACCGTGCTGGTAATGAGCAGGGCTACATTCACACCTGGTCCAGGCACAGTATGCTGGTATCGAGGAGGACTACATTAACACCTGGTCCAGGTACACCGTGCTGGTATCGAGGAGGGCTACAATCACACCTGGTCTAGGTACACCGTGCTGGTATCGAGAAGGGCTACATTTACAACTGGTCCAGGTACACCGTGCTGGTATCGAGGAGGGCTACATTCACACCTGGTCCAGGTACACCATGCTGGTATCGAGGAGGGCTACATTCACACTTGGTCCAGGTACACCTTGCTGGTATCGAGGAGGGCTACATTCGCACCTGGTCCAGGTACACCGTGCTGGTATCGAGGAGGGCTATAATCACACCTGGTCCAGGATCTCCGTGCTGGTATCGAGGAGGGCTGCATTCACACCTGGTCCAGGTACACCGTGCTGGTATCGAGGAGGGCTATATTCACACCTGGTCCAGGTACACCGTGATGGTATCGAGGAGGGCTACATTCACACATGGTCCAGGTACACCATGCTGGTATCGAGGAGGGATACATTCACACCTGGTCCAGGTACACGGTGCTGGTCTCGAGGAGGGCTACATGCACACCTGGTCCAGGTACACCGTGCTGGTATCGAGGAGGGCTACATTCACCCCTTGTTCCAGGTAGACCGTGCTGGTCTCGAGGAGGGCTACATGACCACCTGGTCCAGGTACACCGTGCTGGTATCGAGGAGGGCTACATTCACACCTGGTCCAGGTACACCGTGCTGGTAACGAGGTGGGCTACATTCACACCTGGTCCAGGTACAGCATGCTGGTATCGAGGAGGGCTACATTCACACCTGGTCCAGGTAAACCTGCTGGTATCGAGGAGGGCTACATTCACACCTGGTCCAGGTACACCATGCTCCTATCGAGGAGGGCTACATTCTCACCTGGTCCAGGTGCACCGTGCTGGTATCGAGGAGGGCTACATTCACACCTGGTCCAGGTGCACCGTGCTGGTATCGAGGAGGGCTACATTCACACAAGATCCAGGTACACCGTGCTGGTATCGAGGAGGGCTACATTCACACATGGTCCAGGTACACCGTGCTGGTATCAAGGAGGGCTACATTCACACCTGGTCCAGGTACACCGTGCTGGTACCGAGGAGGGCTACATTCACACCGTGTCCAGGTACACTGTGCTGGTATCGAGGAGGGTTGCATTCACACATAGTCGAGGTACACCGTGCTGGTATCGGGGAGAGCTACATTCACACCTGGTCCAGGTACACCATGCTGGTATCGAGGAGGGCTACATTCACACATGGTCCAGGTACACAGTGCTGGTATCAAGGAGGGCTACATTCACACCTGGTCCAGGTACTCCGTGCTGGTATCGAGGAGGGCTTCATTCACACCTGGTTCAGGTACACCATGCTGGTATCGAGGAGGGCTACATTCACACCTGGTCCAGGCACACCGTGCTGGTAATGAGCAGGGCTACATTCACACCTGCTCCAGGTACAGTATGCTGGTATCGAGGAGGGCTACATTAACACCTGGTCCAGGTACACCGTGCTGGTATCGAGGAGGGCGACATTCACACCGTGTCCAGGTACACTGTGCTGGTATCGAGGAGGGTTACATTCACACATGGTCGAGGTAAACCGTGCTGGTATCGGGGAGAGCTACATTCACACCTGGTCCAGGTACACCATGCTGGTATCGAGGAGGGCTACATTCACATATGGTCCAGGTACACCGTGTTGGTATCAAGGAGGGCTACATTCACACCTGGTCCACGTACACCTTGCTGGTATCGAGGAGGGCTACATTCACACCTGGTCCAGTTACTCCGTGCTGGTATCGAGGAGGGCCACATTCACACCTGGTCCAGGTACTCCATGCTGGTATCGAGGAGGGCTACATTCACACCTGGTCCAGGTACACCGTGCTGGTATCGAGGAGGGCTACATTCACTCCTGGTCCAGGTGCACCATGCTGGTATCGAGGAGGGCTACATTTACACCTGGTCCAGGTAAACCATGCTGGTATCGAGGAGGGCTACGTTCACACCTGGTCCAGGTACACCGTGCTGGTATCGAGGAGGGCTATATGCACACCAGGTCCAGGTACACCGTGCTGGTATCGAGGAGGGATACATTCACACCTGGTCTAGGTACACGGTGCTGGTATCGAGGAGGGCTATATCCACACCTGGTCCAGGTACACCATGCTGGTATCGAGGGGCTACATTCACACCTGGTCCAGATAAACCGTGCTGGTATCTAGGAGGGCTACATTCACACCTGGTCCAGGTACACCGTGCTGGTCTCGAGGAGGGCTACATGCACACCATGTCCAGGTACACCGTGCTGGTATCGAGGAGGGCTACATTCACACCTGGTCCAGGTACACCGTGCCGGTCTCGAGGAGGGCTACATGCACACCTGGTCCAGGTACACCGTGCTGGTATCGAGGAGGGCTACATTCACACCT
Organism: Somniosus microcephalus; assembly: GCF_052327205.1. NCBI lineage: Eukaryota > Metazoa > Chordata > Chondrichthyes > Squaliformes > Somniosidae > Somniosus > Somniosus microcephalus. The sequence continues at coordinate 129,370,529 of NC_140991.1, forward strand.
GGTCCAGGCACACCGTGCTGGTAATGAGCAGGGCTACATTCACACCTGGTCCAGGTACAGTATGCTGGTATCGAGGAGTACTACATTAACATCTGGTCCAGGTACACCATGCTAATATCGAGGAGGGCTACAATCACACCTGGTCTAGGTACACCGTGCTGGTATCGAGAAGGGCTACATTCACACCTGGTCCAGGTACACCGTGCTCGTATCGAGGAGGGCTACATTCACACCTGGTCCAGGTACACCGTGCTGGTATCGAGGAGTGCTACATTCACACCTGGTCCAGGTACACCATGCTGGTTTTGAGGATGGCTACATTCACACCCGATCCACGTACACCGTGCTGTTATTGAGGAGGGCTGCATTCACAACTGGTCCAGGTACACCATGCTGGTATCGAGGAGGGCTACATTCACACCTGGTCCAGGTACACCGTGCTGGTATCGAGGAGGGATACATTCACACCTGGTCCAGGTACACCGTGCTTGTATCGCGGAGGGCTACATTCTCACCTGGTCCAGATACACCGTGCTGGTATCGAGGAGGGCCACATTCACACCTGGACCAGGTACTCCATGCTGGTATCGAGGAGGGCTACATTCACACCTGGTCCAGGTACACCGTGCTGGTATCGAGGAGGGCTACATTCACTCCTGGTCCAGGTGCACCATGCTGGTATCGAGCAGGGCTACATTCACACCTGGTCCAGGTAATCCATGCTGGTATCGAGGAGGGCTACGTTCACACCTGATCCAGGTACACCGTGCTGGTATCGAGGAGGGCTATATGCACACCTGGTCCAGGTACACGGTGCTGGTATCGAGGAGGGCTACATTCACACCTGGTCTAGGTACACGGTGCTGGTATCGAGGTGGGCTATATCCACACCTGGTCCAGGTATACCATGCTGGTATAGAGGGGCTACATTCACACCTGGTCCAGGTACACCGTGCTGGTATCTAGGAGGGCTACATTCACACCTGGTCCAGGTACACCGTGCTGGTCTTGAGGAGGGCTACATGCACACCATGTCCAGGTACACCGTGCCGGTCTCGAGGAGGGCTACATGCACACCTGGTCCAGGTACACCATGCTGGTATCGAGGAGGTCTACATTCACACCTGGTCCAGGCACACCGTGCTGGTAATGAGCAGGGCTACATTCACACCTGGTCCAGGTACAGTACGCTGGTATCGAGGAGGACTACATTAACACCTGGTCCAGGTACACCGTGCTGGTATCGAGAAGGGCTACATTCACATCTGGTCCAGGTAAACCGTGCTGGTATCGAGGAGGGCTGCATTCACACCTGATCCAGGTGCACCATGCTGGTATCGAGGAGGGCTACATTCACACCTGCTCCAGGTACACCTTGCTGGTATCGAGGAGGGCCACATTCGCACCTGGCCCAGGTACACCGTGCTGGTATCGAGGAGGGCTATGATCACACCTGGTCCAGGAACTCCGTGCTGGTATCGAGGAGGGCTACATTCACACCTGGTCCAGGTACACCGTGCTGGTATCGAGGAGGGCTATATTCACACCTGGTCCAGCTCCACCGTGCTGGTATCGAGGAGGGCTACATTCACACCTGGTCCAGATACACCATGCTGGTATCGAGGAGGGCTACATTCACACCTGGTCCAGGTTCACCGTGCTGGTCTCGAGGAGGGCTACATGCACACCTGGTCCAGGTACACCGTGCTGGTATCGAGGAGGGCTACATTCACACCTGGTCCAGGTAAACCGTGCTGGTCTCGAGGAGGGCGACATGACCACCTGGTCCAGGTACACCGTGCTGGTATCGAGGAGGGCTACATTCACACCTGGTCCAGGTACACCGTGCTGGTATCGAGGAGGGCTACATTCACACCTGGTCCAGGTGCACCATGCTGGTATCGAGGAGGGCTACATTCTCACCTGGCCCAGGTACCCCATGCTGGTATCGAGGAGGGCTACATTCATACATGGTCCAGGTACACCGTGCCGGTCTCGAGGAGGGCTACATGGACCCCTGGTCCAGGTACACCATGCTGGTATCGAGGAGGGCTACATTCACACCTGGTCCAGGCACACCGTGCTGGTAATGAGCAGGGCTACATTCACACCTGGTCCAGGTACAGTATGCTGGTATCGAGGAAGACTACATTAACACCTGGTCCAGGTACACCGTGCTGGTATCGAGGAGGGCTACAATCACACCTGGTCTAGGTACACGGTGCTGGTATCGAGAAGGGCTACATTCACACCTGGTCCAGGTACACCGTGCTGGTATCGAGGAGGGCTGCATTCACACCTGGTCCAGGTACACCATGCAGGTATCGAGGAGGGCTACATTCACACCTGCTCCAGGTACACCTTGCTGGTATCGAGGAGGGCTACATTCGCACCTGGTCCAGGTACACCGTGCTGGTATCGAGGAGGGCTATAATCACACCTGGTCCAGGAACTCCGTGCTGGTATCGAGGAGGGCTACATTCTCACCTGGTCCAGGTACACCATGCTGGTATCGAGGAGGGCTATATTCACACCTGGTCCAGGTACACCGTGCTGGTATCGAGGAGGGCTACATTCACACATGGTCCAGGTACACCATGCTGGTATCGAGGAGGGATACATTCACACCTGGTCCAGGTACACGGTGCTGGTCTCGAAGAGGGCTACATGCACACCTGGTCCAGGTACACCGTGCTGGTATCGAGGAGGGCTACATTCACACCTGGTCCAGGTAAACCGTGCTGGTCTCGAGGAGGGCTACATGACCACCTGGTCCAGGTAGACAGTGCTGGTATCGAGGAGGGCTACATTCACACCTGGTCCAGGTACACCGTGCTGGTAACGAGGTGGGCTACATTCACACCTGGTCCAGGGACAGCATGCTGGTATCGAGGAGGGCGACATTCACACCTGGTCCAGGTACACCATGCTGGTATCGAGGACGGCTACATTCACACCTGGTCCAGGTGCACCATGCTGATATCGAGGAGGGCTACATTCTCATTTGGCCCAGGTACCCCATGCTGGTATCGAGGAGGGCTACATTCATACATGGTCCAGGTAATCCGTGCTGGTATCGAGGAGGGCTACATTCACACCTGGTCCAGGTACACCGTGCTGGTCTCGAGGAGGGCTACATGCACACCATGTCCAGGTACACCGTGCTGGTATCGAGGAGGGCTACATTCACACCTGGTCCAGGTGCACCGTGCTGGTATTGAGGAGGGCTACATTCACACATGGTCCAGGTACACCGTGCTGGTATCGAGGAGGGCTACATTCACACATGGTCCAGGTACACCGTGCTGGTATCACGGAGGGCTACATTCACACCTGGTCCTGGTACACCGTGCTGGTATCGAGGAGGGCTACATTCACACCGTGTCCAGGTACACTGTGCTGGTATCGAGGTGGGTTACATTCACACATGGTCGAGGTACACCGTGCTGGTATCGGGGAGAGCTACATTCACACCTGGTCCAGGTTCACCGTGCTGGTATCAAGGAGGGCTACAGTCACACCTGGTCCAGGTACTACGTGCTGGTATCGAGGAGGGCTTCATTCACACCTGGTTCAGGTACACCATGCTGGTATCGAGGAGGGCTACATTCACACCTGGTCCAGGCACACCGTGCTGGTAATGAGCAGGGCTACATTCACACCTGCTCCAGGTACAGTATGCTGGTATCGAGGAGGGCTACATTAACACCTGGTCCAGGTACACCGTGCTGGTATCGAGGAGGGCTACATTCACACCGTGTCCAGGTACACTGTGCTGGTATCGAGGAGGGTTACATTCACACATGGTCGAGGTAAACCGTGCTGGTATCGGGGAGAGCTACATTCACACCTGGTCCAGGTACACTATGCTGGTATCGAGGAGGGCGACATTCACATATGGTCCAGGTACACCGTGTTGGTATCAAGGAGGGCTACATTCACACCTGGTCCAGGTACACCGTGCTGGTATCGAGGAGGGCTTCATTCACACCTGGTTCAGGTACACCATGCTGGTATCGAGGAGGGCTACATTCACACCTGGCCCAGGTACACCGTGCTGTTATCGAAGAGGGCTACATTCACACCTGGTCCACGTACACCTTGCTGGTATCGAGGAGGGCTACATTCACACCTGGTCCAGTTACTCCGTGCTGGTATCGAGGAGGGCCACATTCACACCTGGACCAGGTACTCCATGCTGGTATCGAGGAGGGCTACATTCACACCTGGTCCAGGTACACCGTGCTGGTATCGAGGAGGGCTACATTCACTCCTGGTCCAGGTGCTCCATGCTGGTATCGAGGAGGGCTACATTTACACCTGGTCCAGGTAAACCATGCTGGTATCGAGGAGGGATACGTTCACACCTGGTCCAGGTACACCGTGCTGGTATCGAGATGGGCTATATGCACACCTGGTCCAGGTACACCATGCTGGTATCGAGGAGGGATACGTTCACACCTGGTCTAGGTACACGGTGCTGGTATCGAGGAGGGCTATATCCACACCTGGTCCAGGTACACTATGCTGGTATCGAGGGGCTACATTCACACCTGGTCCAGATACACCATGCTGGTATCTAGGAGGGCTGCATTCACACCTGGTCCAGGTACACCGTGCTGGTCTCGAGGAGGGCTACATGCACACCATGTCCAGGTACACCGTGCTGGTATCGAGGAGGGCTATATTCACACCTGGTCCAGGTACACCGTGCCGGTCTCGAGGAGGGCTACATGCAAACCTGGTCCAGGGACACCGTGCTGGTATCGAGGAGGGTTACATTCACACCTGGTCCAGGCACACCGTGCTGGTAATGAGCAGGGCTACATTCACACCTGGTCCAGGTACAGTGTGCTGGTATCGAGGAGTACTACATTAACACCTGGTCCAGGTACACCATGCTAGTATCGAGGAGGGCTACAATCACACCTGGTCTAGGTACACCGTGCTGGTATCGAGAAGGGCTACATTCACACCTGGTCCAGGTACACCGTGCTGGTATCGAGGAGGGCTACATTCACACCTGGTCCAGGTACACCGTGCTGGTATCGAGGAGTGCTACATTCACACCTGGTCCAGGTTCACCATGCTGGTTTTGAGGATGGCTACATTCACACCCGATCCAGGTACACCGTGCTGTTATTGAGGAGGGCTGCATTCACAACTGGTCCAGGTACACCATGCTGGTATCGAGGAGGGCTGCATTCACACCTGGTCCAGGTACACCGTGCTGGTATCGAGGAGGGATACATTCACACCTGGTCCAGGTACACCGTGCTTGTATCGCGGAGGGCTACATTCTCACCTGGTCCAGGTACACCGTGCTGGAATCGAGGAGGGCTACATTCACACCTAGTCCAGGTGCACCGTGCTGGTATCGAGGAGGGCCACATTCACACCTGGTCCAGGTACTCCATGCTGGTATCGAGGAGGGCTACATTCACACCTGGTCCAGGTACACCGTGCTGGTATCGAGGAGGGCTACATTCACTCCTGGTCCAGGTGCACCATGCTGGTATCGAGGAGGGCTACATTCACACCTGGTCCAGGTAAACCATGCAGGTTTCGAGGAGGGCTACGTTCACACCTGGTCCAGGTACACCGTGCTGGTATCGAGGAGGGCTATATGCACACCTGGTCTAGGTACACGGTGCTGGTATCGAGGAGGGCTACATTCACACCTGGTCTAGGTACACGGTGCTGGTATCGAGGTGGGCTATATACACACCTGGTCCAGGTATACCATGCTGGTATCGAGGGGCTACATTCACACCTGGTCCAGGTACACCGTGCTGGTATCTCGGAGGGCTACATTCACACCTGGTCCAGGTACACCGTGCTGGTCTCGAGGAGGGCTACATGCACACCATGTCCAGGTACACCGTGCTGGTATCGAGGAGGGCTACATTCACACCTGGTCCAGGTACACCGTGCCGGTCTCGAGTAGGGCTACATGCACGCCTGGTCCAGGTACACCATGCTGGTATCGAGGAGGGCTACATTCACACCTGGTCCAGGCACACCGTGCTGGTAATGAGCAGGGCTACATTCACACCTGGTCCAGGTACATTATGCTGGTATCGAGGAGGACTACATTAACACCTGGTCCAGGTACACCCTGCTGGTATCGAGGAGGGCTACAATCACACCTGGTCTAGGTACACCGTGCTGGTATCGAGGAGGGCTGCATTCACACCTGATCCAGGTACACCATGCTGGTATCGAGGAGGGCTACATTCACACCTGCTCCAGGTACACCTTGCTGGTATCGAGGAGGGCTACATTCGCACCTGGTCCTGGTACACCGTGCTGGTATCGAGGAGGGCTATAATCACACCTGGTCCAGGAACTCCGTGCTGGTATCGAGGAGGGCTACATTCACACCTGGTCCAGGTGCACCGTGCTGGTACCGAGGAGGGCTATATTCACACCTGGTCCAGGTACACCGTGCTGGTATTGAGGAGGGCTACATTCACACCTGGTCCAGATACACCATGCTGGTATCGAGGAGGGCTACATTCACACCTGGTCCAGGTTCACCGTGCTGGTCTCGAGGAGGGCTACATGCACACCTGGTCCAGGTACACCGTGCTGGTATCGAGGAGGGCTACATTCACACCTGGTCCAGGTAAACCGTGCTGGTCTCGAGGAGGGCTACATGACCACCTGGTCCAGGTACACCGTGCTGGTATCGAGGAGGGCTACATTCACACCTGGTCCAGGTACACCGTGCCAGTCTCGAGGAGGGCTACATGGACATCTGGTCCAGGCACACCGTGCTGCTAATGAGCAGGGCTACATTCACACCTGGTCCAGGTACAGTATGCTGGAATCGAGGAGGACTACATTAACACCTGGTCCAGGTACACCGTGCTGGTATCGAGGAGGGCTACAATCACACCTGGTCTAGGTACACCGTGCTGGTATCGAGAAGGGCTACATTCACACCTCGTCCAGGTACACCGTGCTGGTATCGAGGAGGGCTGCATTCACACCTGGTCAAGGTACACCATGCAGATATCGAGGAGGGCTACATTCGCACCAGGTCCAGGTGCACCGTGCTGGTATCGAGGAGGGCTATAATCACACCTGGTCCAGGAACTCCGTGCTGGTATCGAGGAGGGCTACATTCACACCTGGTTCAGGTACACCGTGCTGGTATCGAGGAGGGCTATATTCACACCTGGTCCAGGTACACCGTGCTGGTATCGAGGAGGGCTACATTCACACATGGTCCAGGTACACCATGCTGGTGTCGAGGAGGGATACATTCACACCTGGTCCAGGTACACGGTGCTGGTATCGAGGAGGGCTACATGCACACCTGGTCCAGGTACACCGTGCTGGTATCGAGGAGGGCTACATTCACACCTGGTCCAGGTAAACCGTGCTGGTCTCGAGGAGGGCTACATGACCAGCTGGTCCAGGTACACCGTGCTGGTATCGAGGAGGGCTACATTCACACCTGTTCCAGGTACACCGTGCTGGTAACGAGGCGGGCTACATTCACACCTGGTCCAGGTACAGCATGCTGGTATCGAGGAGGGCGACATTCACACCTGGTCCAGGTACACCATGCTGGTATCGAGGACGGCTACATTCACACCTGGTCCAGTTGCACCATGCTGGTATCGAGGAGGGCGACATTCTCACCTGGCCCAGGTACCCCATGCTGGTATCGAAGAGGGCTGCATTCACACCTGGTCCAGGTGCACCGTGCTGGTATTGAGGAGGGCTACATTCACACATGGTCCAGGTACACCGTGCTGGTATCGAGGAGGGCTACATTCACACCTGGTCCAGGTACACAATGCTCCTATGAAGGAGGGCTGCATTCTCACCTGGTCCAGGTACACCGTGCTGGTATCGAGGAGGGCTGCATTCACACCTGGTCCAGGTGCACCGTGCTGGTATTGAGGAGGGCTACATTCACACATGGTCCAGGTACACCGTGCTGGTATCGAGGAGGGCTGCATTCACACATGGTCCAGGTGCACCGTGCTGGCATCAAGGAGGGCTACATTCACACCTGGTCCAGGTACACCATGCAGGTATCGAGGAGGGCTACATTCACACCTGCTCCAGGTACACCTTGCTGGTATCGAGGAGGGCTACATTCGCACCTGGTCCAGGTACACCGTGCTATTATCGAGGAGGGCTATAATCACACCTGGTCCAGGAACTCCGTGCTGGTATCGAGGAGGGCTACATTCACACCTGGTCCAGGTACACCGTGCTGGTATCGAGGAGGGCTATATTCACACCTGGTCCAGGTACACCGTGCTGGTATCGAGGAGGGCTACATTCACACATGGTCCAGGTACACCATGCTGGTATCGAGGAGGGATACATTCACACCTGGTCCAGGTACACGGTGCTGGTCTCGAGGAGGGCTACATGCACACCTGGTCCAGGTACACCGTGCTGGTATCGAGGAGGGCTACATTCACACCTGGTCCAGGTAAACCGTGCTGGTCTCGAGGAGGGCTACATGACCACCTGGTCCAGGTACACCGTGCTGGTATCGAGGAGGGCTACATTCACACCTGGTCCAGGTACACCGTGCTGGTAACGAGGTGGGCTACATTCACACCTGGTCCAGGTACAGCATGCTGGTATCGAGGAGGGCGACATTCACACCTGGTCCAGGAAGACCATGCTGGTATCGAGGACGGCTACATTCACACCTGGTCCAGGTGCACCATGCTGGTATCGAGGAGGGCTACATTCTCACCTGGCCCAGGTACCCCATGCTGGTATCGAGGAGGGGTACATTCATACATGGTCCAGGTAATCCGTGCTGGTATCGAGGAAGGCTACATTCACACCTGGTCCAGGTACACAATGCTCCTATGGAGGAGGGCTACATTCTCACCTGGTCCAGGTACACCGTGCTGGTATCGAGGAGGGCTACATTCACACCTGGTCCAGGTGCACCGTGCTGGTATTGAGGAGGGCTACATTCACACAGGGTCCAGGTACACCGTGCTGGTATCGAGGAGGGCTACATTCACACATGGTCCAGGTACACCGTGCTGGTATCAAGGAGGGCTACATTCACACCTGGTCCAGGTACACCGTGCTGGTATCGAGGAGGGCTACATTCACACCGTGTCCAGGTACACTGTGCTGGTATCGAGGAGGGTTACATTCACACATGGTCGAGGTACACCGTGCTGGTATCGGGGAGAGCTACATTCACACCTGGTCCAGGTACACCATGCTGGTATCGAGGAGGGCTACATTCACACGTGGTCCAGGTACACCGTGCTGGTATCAAGGAGGGCTACATTCACACCTGGTCCAGGTACACCGTGCTGGTATCGAGGAGGGCTTCATTCACGCCTGGTTCAGGTACACCATGCAGGTATCGAGGAGGGCTACATTCACACCTGGTCCAGGCACACCGTGCTGGTAATGAGCAGGGCTACATTCACACCTGGTCCAGGTACAGTATGCTGGTATCGAGGAGGGCTACATTAACACCTGGTCCAGGTACACCGTGCTGGTATCGAGGAGGGCTACATTCACACCGTGTCCAGGTACACTGTGCTGGTATCGAGGAGGGTTCCATTCACACATGGTCGAGGTAAACCGTGCTGGTATCGGGGAGAGCTGCATTCACACCTGGTCCAGGTACACCATGCTGGTATCGAGGAGGGCTTCATTCACATATGGTCCAGGTACACCGTGTTGGTATCAAGGAGGGCTGCATTCACACCTGGTCCAGGTACAGCATGCTGGTATCGAGGAGGGCTACATTCACACCTGGCCCAGGTACACTGTGCTGTTATCGAAGAGGGCTACATTCACACCTGGTCCACGTACACCTTGCTGGTATTGAGGAGGGCTACATTCACACCTGGTCCAGTTACTCAGTGCTGGTATCGAGGAGGGCCACATTCACACCTGGTCCAGGTACTCCATGCTGGTATCGAGGAGTGCTACATTCACACCTGGTCCAGGTACACCGTGCTGGTATCGAGGAGGGCTACATTCACTCCTGGTCCAGGTGCACCATGCTGGTATCGAGGAGGGCTACATTCACACCTGGTCCAGGTAAACCATGCTGGTATCGAGGAGGGCTACGTTCACACCTGGTCCAGGTACACCGTGCTGGTATCGAGGAGGGCTATATGCACACCTGGTCCAGGTACACCGTGCTGGTATCGAGGAGGGATACATTCACACCTGGTCTAGGTACACGGTGCTGGTATCGAGGAGGGCTATATCCACACCTGGTCCAGGTACACCATGCTGGTATCGAGGGGCTACATTCACACCTGGTCCAGATACACCGTGCTGGTATCTAGGAGGGCTACATTCACACCTGGTCCAGGTACACCGTGCTGGTCTCGAGGAGGGCTACATGCACACCATGTCCAGGTACACCGTGCTGGTATCGAGGAGGGCTACATTCACACCTGGTCCAGGTACACCGTGCCGGTCTCGAGGAGGGCTACATGCACACCTGGTCCAGGTAAACCGTGCTGGTATCGAGGAGGGCTACATTCACACCTGGTCCAGGCACACCGTGCTGGTAATGAGCAGGGCTACATTCACACCTGGTCCAGGTACAGTATGCTGGTATCGAGGAGTACTACATTAACACCTGGTCCAGGTACACCATGCTAGTATCGAGGAGGGCTACAATCACACCTGGTCTAGGTACACCGCGCTGGTATCGAGAAGGGCTACATTCACACCTGGTCCAGGTACACCGTGCTGGTATCGAGGAGGGCTGCATTCACACCTGGTCCAGGTACACCGTGCTGGTATCGAGGAGTGCTACATTCACACCTGGTCCAGGTACACCATGCTGGTTTTGAGGATGGCTTCATTCACACCCGATCCAGGTACACCGTGCTGTTATTGAGGAGGGCTGCATTCACAACTGGTCCAGGTACACCATGCTGGTATCGAGGAGGGCTACATTCACACCTGGTCCAGGTACACCGTGCTGGTATCGAGGAGGGATACATTCACACCTGGTGCAGGTACACCATGCTGGTATCGAGGAGGGCTACATTCTCACCTGGTCCAGGTACACCGTGCTGGTATCGAGGAGGGCTACATTCACACCTAGTCCAGGTGCACCGTGCTGGTATCGAGGAGGGCTACATTCACACATGGTCCAGGTACACCGTGCTGCTATCGAGGAGTGCTACATTCACACATGGACCAGGTACGCCGTGCTGCTATCAAGGAGGGCTACATTCACACCTGGTCCAGGTACACCGTGCTGGTATCGAGGAGGGCTACATTCACACCGGGTCCAGGTACACTGTGCTGGTATCGAGGAGGGTTACATTCACACCTGGTTGAGGTACACCGTTCTGGTATCGGGGAGAGCTACATTCACACCTGGTCCAGGTACACCATTCTGGTAACGAGGAGGGCTACATTCACACATGGTCCAGGTGCACCGTGCTGGTATCGAGGAGGGCTACATTCACAACTGGTCCAGGTACACCGTGCTGGTGTCGAGGAGGGCTTCATTCACACCTGGTTCAGGTACACCATGCTGGTATCGAGGAGGGCTACATTCACACCTGGTCCAGGTACAGCGTGCTGTTATCGAAGAGGGCTACATTCCCACCTGGTCCAGGAACTCCGTGCTGCTATCGAGGAGGGCTACATTCACACCTGGTCCAGGTACTCCGTGCTGGTATCGAGGGGGGGTACATTCCACTCCTGGTCCAGGTGCACCATGCTGGTATCGAGGAGGGCTACATTCACACCTGGTCCAGGTACACCATGTTGGTATCGAGGAGGGCTACGTTCACACCTGGTCCAGGTACACCGTGCTGGTATCAAGGAGGGCTACATGCACACCTGGTCCAGGTAAACCGTGCTGGTATCGAGGAGGGCTACAATCACACCTGTTCTAGGTACACCGTGCTGGTATCGACGAGGGCTATATCCACACCTGGTCCAGGTACACCGTGCTGGTATCGAGGGGCTACATTCACACCTGGTCCAGGTGCACCGTGCTGGTATCGAGGAGGGCTACATTCACACCTGGTCCAGGTACACCTTTCTGGTATCGAGGAGGGATACATTCACACCTGTTCCAGGTACTCCGTGCTGGTATCAAGGAGGGCTACATTCACACCTGGTCCAGGTACTCCATGCTGGTATCGAGGAGGGCTACTTTCACACCTGGTCCAGGTACACCGTGCTGGTATCGAGGATGGCTACATTCACTCCTGGTCCAGGTGCACCATGCTGGTATCGAGGAGGGTTACATTCACACCTGGTCCAGGTACACCATGCTGGTATCGAGGATGGCTACGTTCACACCTGGTCCAGGTACAACGGGCTGGTATCGAGAAGGGCTACTTGCACACCTGGTCCAGTTACACCGTGCTGGTATCGAGGAGGGCTACATTCACACCTGGTCTAGGTGCACCGTGCTGGTATCGAGGAGGGCTATATCCACACCTGGTCCAGGTACACCATGCTGGTATCGAGGGGCTACATTCATACATGGTCCAGGTACACCGTGCTGGTATCGAGCAGGGCTACATTCACACCTGGTCCAGGTACAGTATGCTGGTATCGAGGAGGGCTACATTCACACCTGGTCCAGGTACACCATGCTGGTGTCGAGGAGGGCTACATTCACACCTGGTCCAGGTACACCGTGCTGGTATCGAGGAGGGCTACATTCACACCTGGTCCAGGTAAACCGTGATGGTATCGAGGAGGGCTACATTCACACCTGTTCCAGGTATACCATGCTGGTATCGAGGAGGGCTACATTCACACCTGGTCCAGGTACACCGTGCTGGTATTGAGGAGGGCTACAATCACATCTGGTCTAGGTACACCTTGCTGGTATCGAGGAGGGCTACAGTCACACCTTGTCCAGGTACACCGTGCTGGTATCGAGGAGGGCTACATTCGCACCTGATCCAGGTGCACCGTGCTGGTATCGAGGAGGGTTAGATTCACACCTGCTCCAGGTACAACATGCTGGTATCGAGGAGGGCTACCATCACACCTGGCCCAGGCACACCGTGCTGGTATCGAGGAGGGCTACATTCACACCTGGTCCAGGTACACCGTGCTGGTATCGAGGAGGGCTACATTCACACATGGTCCAGGTTCACTGTGCGGGTATCGAGGAGGGCTACATTCACACATGGTCCAGGAACACCGTGCTGGTATCGAGGAGGGCTACATTCACACCTGGTCCAGGTACACTATGCTGGTATCGAGGAGGGCTACATTCACACCTGGTCCAGGTACACCGTGCTGGTATCGAGGAGGGCTACATTCGCACCTGGTCCAGGTACACCGCGATGTTATCGAGGAGGGCTACATTCACATCTGTTCCAGGTATACCATGCTGGTATCGAGGAGGGCTACATTCACACCTGGTCCAGGTACACCGAGCTGGTATTGAGGAGGGCTACAATCACATCTGCTCTAGGTACACCGTGCTGGTATCGAGGAGGGCTACATTCACACATGGTCCAGGTACACCGTGCTGGTATCGAGGAGGGCTACATTCACATATGGTCCAGGTACACCGTGCTGGAATCGAGGAGCGCTACTTTCACACCTGGTCCAGGTACACCGTGCTGGTATCGAGGAGGGCTACTTGCACAGCTGGTTCAGGTACACCATGCTGGTATCAAGGAGGTCTACATTCACACCTGGCCAAGGTACGCCGTGCTGGTATCGAGGAGGGCTACATTCACATCTGGCCCAGGTACACCGTGCTGGTATCGAGGAGGGCTACATTCACACCTTGTCCAGGTACACCATGCTGGTGTCGAGGAGGGCTACATTCACACCTGGTCCAGGTACACCGTGCTGATATCGAGGAGGGCTACATTCACACCTGGTCCAGGTATACCTTGCTGGTGTCGAGGAGGGCTACATTCACACCTGGTCCAGGTGCACCGTGCTGGTATCGAGGAGGGCTACTTTCACACCTGGTCCAGGTGCACTGTGCTGCTATCGAGGAGGGCTACATTCACACCTGGTCCAGGTATTCCGTGCTGGTATCAAGGAGCGCTACATTCACACATGGTCCAGGTTCACCATGCTGGTACCGAGGATGGCTACATTCACACCTGGTCCATGTGTACCGTGCTGGTATCGAGGAGGCTACATTCACACCTGGTCCAGGTGCAACGTGCCGGTATCGAGGAGGGCTACATTCACACCTCGTCCAGGTGCACCGTGCTGGTATCGACGAGGGCTACATTCACACCTAGTTCAGATTCACCGTGCTGGTATCGAGGAGGGCTACATTCACACCAGTCCAGGTACACTGTGCTGGTATCAAGGAGGGCTACATTCACAACTGGTCCAGGTGCACCGTGCTGGTATTGAGGAGGGCTATATTCACACCAGATCCAGGTACACCATGCTGGTATCGAGGAGGGCTACATTCACACCTGGTCCAGGTACACCGTGCTGGTATCGAGGAGGGCTACATTCACACCTGGCCCATGTACATCTTGCTGGTATCGAGGAGGGCTGCATTCACACCTGGTCCAGGTACACCGTGCTGGTATCGAGGAGGGCTACATTCACACCTGGTCCAGGTACACCATGCTGGTATCAAGGAGGGCGACATTCACAATTTGTCCAGGTACCCCTTGCTGGTATCAAGGAGGGCTACATTCACACCTGGTCCAAGTACACCATGCTGGTATCGAGGAGGGCTACATTCACACCTGGTCCAGGTACACCGTGCTGATATCGAGGAGGGCTACATTCACACCTGGTCCAGGTGCACTGTGCTGGTATCGAGGAGGGCTACATTCACAGCTGGTCCAGGTACACCATGCTCGTATCGAGGAGGGCTACATTCACACCTGGTCCAGGTACACCGTGCTGGTATCGAGGAGGGCTACAGTCACACCTGGTCCAGGTACACCGTGCTGGTATCGAGGAGGGCTACATTCACACCTGCTCCAGGTACTCCATGCTGGTATCGAGGAGGGATACATTCACACCTGGTCCAGGTACACCGTGCTTGTATCGAGGAGGGCTCCATTCATACCTGGTCCAGGTACACCGTGCTGGTATGGAGGAGGGCTGCATTCACACCTCATCCATGTGTACTGTGCTGGTATCGAGGAGGGCTACATTCACACCTGGTCCAGGTGCAACGTGCCGGTATCGAATGAGGGCTACATTCACACCTCGTCCAGGTGCACCGTGCTGGTATCGACGAGGGCTACATTCACACCTAGTTCAGATTCACCGTGCTGGTATCGAGGAGGGCTACATTCACACCAGTCCAGGTACACCGTGCTGGTAACAAGGAGGGCTACATTCACAACTGGTCCAGGTGCACCGTGCTGGTATTGAGGAGGGCTATATTCACACCAGATCCAGGTACACCATGCTGGTATCGAGGAGGGCTACATTCACACCTGGTCCAGGTACACCGTGCTGGTATCGAGGAGGGCTACATTCACACCTGGCCCATGTACATCTTGCTGGTATCGAGGAGGGCTGCATTCACACCTGGTCCAGGTACACCGTGCTGGTATCGATGAGGGCTACATTCACACCTGGTCCAGGTACACCATGCTGGTATCAAGGAGGGCGACATTCACAATTGGTCCAGGTACACCATGCTGGTATCAAGGAGGGCTACATTCACACCTGGTCCAAGTACACCATGCTGGTATCGAGGAGGGCTACATTCACACCTGGTCCAGGTATACCGTGCTGATATCGAGGAGGGCTACATTCACACCTGGTCCAGGTGCACTGTGCTGGTATCGAGGAAGGCTACATTCACACCTGGTCCAGGTACACCATGCTGGTATCGAGGAGGGCTACATTCACACCTGGTCCAGGTACACCGTGCTGGTATCGAGGAGGACTACATTCACACCTTGTCCAGGTACACCGTGCTGGTATCGAGGAGGGCTACATTCACACCTGCTCCAGGTACTCCATGCTGGTATCGAGGAGGGATACATTCACACCTGGTCCAGGTACACCGTGCTTGTATCGAGGAGGGCTCCATTCATACCTGGTCCAGGTACACCGTGCTGGTATGGAGGAGGGCTGCATTCACACCTGGTCCAGGTACACCATGCTGGTATCGGGGAGGGCTACATTCACACCTGGTCCAGGTACACCGTGCTGGTATCGAGGAGGGCTACATTCACACCTGGTCCAGGTGCACCGTGCTGGTATCGAGGAGGGCTACATTCACACCTGGTCCAGGTACACCATGCTGGTATCGAGGAGGGCTACATTCACACCTGTTCCAGGTACACCGTGCTGGTATCGAGGAGGGCTACATTTACACCTGGTCCAGGTACACCGTGCTGGTATCGAGGAGGGCTACATTCACACCTGGTCCAGCTACACCGTGCTGGTATCAAGGAGGGCTACATTCACACCTGGTCCAGGTACTCCATGCTGGTATCGAGGAAGGCTACATTCACACCTGGGCCAGGTACACCGTGCTGGTATCGAGGAGGGCGACATTCACACCTGGTCCAGGTACACCATGCTGGTATCGAGGAGGGCTACATTCATACCTGGTCCAGGTACACTGTGCTGGTATCGAGGAGGGCTACATTCACACCTGGTCCAGGTACACCGTGCTTGTATCGAGGAGGGTTACATTCACACCTGGTCCAGGTACACCGTGCTGGTATCGAGGACGGCTACATTCACACCTGGTCCAGCTACACCGTGCTGGTATCGAGGAGGGCTAAAGTCACACCTGGTCCAGGTGCACTGTGCTGGTTTCGAGGAGGGCTGCATTCACACTTGGTCCAGGTATTCCGTGCTGGTATCAAGGAGGGCTACATTCACACATGGTCCAGGTACACCATGCTGGTATCGAGGATGGCTACATTCACATTTTGTCCAGGTGCAACTTGCTGGTGTTGAGGAGGGCTACATTCACACCTGGTCCATGTGTACCGTGCTGGTATCGAGGAGGGCTACATTCACACCTGGTCCAGGTACACTGTGCTGGTATCGAGGAGGGCTACATTCACACCTGGTCCAGGTACACCGTGCTGGTATCGAGCAGGGCTACAGTCACACCTGGTCCAGGTACACCGTGCTGGTATCGAGGAGGGCTACATTCACACCTGGTCCAGGTACACCGTGCTGGTATCGAGGAGGGCTACATTCACACCTGGTCCAGGTACTCCATGCTGGTATCGAGGAGGGCTACATTCACACCTGGTCCTGGTACACCGTGCTTGTATCGAGCAGGGCTCCGTTCATACCTGGTCCAGGTACACCGTGCTGGTATGGAGGAGGGCTACATTCACACCTGGTCCAGGTACACCATGCTGGTATCGGGGAGGGCTACATTCACACCTGGTCCAGGTACACTGTGCTGGTATCGAGGAGGGCTACATTCACACCTGGTCCAGGTGCACCATGCTGGTATCGAGGAGGGCTACATTCACACCTGGTCCAGGTACACCATGCTGGTATCGAGGAGGGCTACATTCACACCTGTTCCAGGTACACCGTGCTGGTATCGAGGAGGGCTACATTCACACCTGGTCCAGGTACACCGTGCTGGTATCGAGGAGGGCTACATTCACACCTGGTCCAGGTACTCCATGCTGGTATCGAGGAAGGCTACATTCACACCTGGTCCAGGTACACCGTGCTGGTATCGAGGAGGGCTACATTCACACCTGGTCCATGTACACCATGCTGGTATCGAGCAGGGCTACATTCACACCTGGTCCAGGTACACCGTGCTGGTATCAAGGAGGGCTACATTCACACCTGGTCCAGTTACACCATGCTGGTATCGAGGAGGGCTACATTCACACCTGGTCTAGGTACACCATGCTGGTATCGAGGAGGGCTACTTGCACACGTGGTCCAGATACACCGTGCTGGTATCAAGGAGGGCTACATTCACACCTGGCCCAGGTACACCGTGCTGGTATCGAGGAGGGCTACATTCACACCTGGCCCAGGTGCAGCGTGCTGGCATCGAGGAGGGCTACATTCACACCTGGTCCAGGTACACCATGCTGGTATCGAGGAGGGCTACATTCATACCTAGTCCAGGTACACCGTGCTGGTATCGAGGAGGGCTACATTCACACCTGGTCTAGGTACACCGTGCTTGTATCGAGGAGGGTTACATTCACACCTGGTCCAGGTACACCGTGCTGGTATCGAGGAGGGCTACATTCACACCTGGTCCAGGTACACCGTGCTTGTATCGAGGAGGGCTCCATTCATACCTAGTCCAGGTACACCGTGCTGGTATGGAGGAGGACTGCATTCACACCTGGTCCAGGTATACCATGCTGGTATCGGGGAGGGCTACATTCACACCTGGTCCAGGTACACCATGCTGGTATCGAGGAGGGCTACATTCACACCTGGTCCAGGTGCACCGTGCTAGTATCGAGGAGGGCTACATTCACACCTGGTCCAGGTACACCATGCTGGTATCGAGGAGGGCTACATTCACACCTGTTCCAGGTACACCGTGCTGGTATCGAGGATGGCTACATTTACACCTGGTCCAGGTACACCGTGCTGGTATCGAGGAGGGCTACATTCACACCTGGTCCAGGTACACCGTGCTGGTATCGAGGAGGGCTACATTCACACCTGGTCCAGGTACTCCATGCTGGTATCGAGGAAGGCTACATTCACACCTGATCTAGGTACACCGTGCTGGTATCGAGGAGGGCTACATTCACACCAGGTCCAGGTACACCATGCTGGTATCGAGGACGGCTACATTCACACCTGGTCCAGGTACACCGTGCTGGTATCGAGGAGGGCTACATTCACACCTGGTCCAGGTGCACCGTGCTGGTATCGAGGAGGGCTACATTCACACCTGGTCCAGGTGCACTGTGCTGGTTTCGAGGAGGGCTACATTCACACTTGGTCCAGGTATTCCGTGCTGGTATCAAGGAGGGCTACATTCACACATGGTCCAGGTACACCATGCTGGTATCGAGGATGGCTACATTCACATTTTGTCCAGGTGCACCGTGCTGCTATTGAGGAGGGCTACATTCACACCTGGTCCATGTGTACCGTGCTGGTATCGAGGAGGGCTACATTCACACCTGGTCCAGGTACACTGTGCCGGTATCGAGGAGGGCTACATTCACACCTGGTCCAGGTACACCGTGCTGGTATCGAGCAGGGCTACATTCACACCTGGTCCAGGTACACCGTGCTGGTATCGAGGAGGGCTACATTCACACCTGGTCCAGGTACACCGTGCTGGTATCGAGGAGGGCTACATTCACACCTGGTCCAGGTACTCCGTGCTGGTATCGAGGAGGGCTACATTCACACCTGGTCCAGGTACACCGTGCTTGTATCGAGGAGGGCTCCATTCATACCTGGTCCAGGTACACCGTGCTGGTATGCAGGAGGGCTACATTCACACCTGGTCCAGGTACACCATGCTGGTATCGGGGAGGGCTACATTCACACCTGGTCCAGGTACACCGTGCTGGTATCGAGGAGGGCTACATTCACACCTGGTCCAGGTACACCGTGCTGGTATCGAGGAGGGCTACATTCACAGCTGGTCCAGG
The DNA here is from genome assembly GCF_052327205.1 of Somniosus microcephalus. Taxonomy (NCBI): domain Eukaryota; kingdom Metazoa; phylum Chordata; class Chondrichthyes; order Squaliformes; family Somniosidae; genus Somniosus; species Somniosus microcephalus. Next base: position 129,390,076 of record NC_140991.1, read on the forward strand.
TATACCGTGCTGGTATCGAGGAGGGCTACATTCACACCTGGTCCAGGTACTCCATGCTGGTATCGAGGAAGGCTACCTTCACACCTGGTTAGGTACACCGTGCTGGTATCGAGGAGGGCTACATTCACACCTGGTCCATGTACACCATGCTGGTATCGAGGACGGCTACATTCACACCTGGTCCAGGTACACCGTGCTGGTATCGAGGAGGGCTACATTCACACCTGGTCCAGGTGCACCGTGCTGGTATCGAGGAGGGCTACATTCACACCTGGTCCAGGTGCACTGTGCTGGTTTCGAGGAGGGCTAAATTCACACTTGGTCCAGGTATTCCGTGCTGGTATCAAGGAGGGCTACATTCACACATGGTCCAGGTACACCATGCTGGTATCGAAGATGGCTACATTCACATTTTGTCCAGGTGCACCGTGCTGCTATTGAGGAGGGCTACATTCACACCTGGTCCATGTGTACCGTGCTGGTATCGAGGAGGGCTACATTCACACCTGGTCCAGGTACACTGTGCCGGTATCGAGGAGGGCTACATTCACACCTGGTCCAGGTACACCGTGCTGGTATCGAGCAGGGCTACATTCACACCTGGTCCAGGTACACCGTGCTGGTATCGAGGAGGGCTACATTCACACCTGGTCCAGGTACACCGTGCTGGTATCGAGGAGGGCTACATTCACACCTGGTCCAGCTACTCCGTGCTGGTATCGAGGAGGGCTTCATTCACACCTGGTCCAGGTACACCGTGCTTGTATCGAGGAGGGCTCCATTCATACCTGGTCCAGGTACACCGTGCTGGTATGCAGGAGGGCTACATTCACACCTGGTCCAGGTACACCATGCTGGTATCGGGGAGGGCTACATTCACACCTGGTCCAGGTACACCGTGCTGGTATCGAGGAGGGCTACATTCACACCTGGTCCAGGTACACCGTGCTGGTATCGAGGAGGGCTACATTCACACCTGGTCCAGGTATACCGTGCTGGTATCGAGGAGGGCTACATTCACACCTGGTCCAGGTACTCCATGCTGGTATCGAGGAAGGCTACCTTCACACCTGGTCCAGGTACACCGTGCTGGTATCGAGGAGGGCTACATTCACACCTGGTCCATGTACACCATGCTGGTATCGAGGAGGGCTACATTCACACCTGGTCCAGGTACACCGTGCTGGTATCGAGGAGGGCTACATTCACACCTGGTCCAGTTACACCATGCTGGTATCGAGGAGGGCTACATTCACACCTGGTCTAGGTACACCATGCTGGTATCGAGGAGGGCTACTTGCACACGTGGTCCATATACACCGTGCTGGTATCAAGGAGGGCTACATTCACACCTGGCCCAGGTACACCGTGCTGGTATCGAGGAGGGCTAGATTCACACCTGGCCCAGGTACACCGTGCTGGCATCGAGGAGGGCTACATTCATACCTAGTCCAGCTACACCGTGCTGGTATCGAGGAGGGCTACATTCACACCTGGTCTAGGTACACCGTGCTTGTATCGAGGAGGGTTACATTCACACCTGGTCCAGGTACACCGTGCTGGTATCGAGGAGGGCTACATTCACACCTGGTCCATGTACACCGTGCTGGTATCGAGGAGGGCTACATTCACACCTGGTCCAGGTGCACTGTGCTGGTTTCGAGGAGGGCTACATTCACACCTGGTCCAGGTACACTGTGCTGGTATCGAGGAGGGCTACATTCACACCTGGTCCAGTTACACCATGCTGGTATCGAGGAGGGCTACATTCACACCTGGTCTAGGTACACCATGCTGGTATCGAGGAGGGCTACTTGCACACGTGGTCCATATACACCGTGCTGGTATCAAGGAGGGCTACATTCACACCTGGCCCAGGTACACCGTGCTGGTATCGAGGAGGGCTAGATTCACACCTGGCCCAGGTACACCGTGCTGGCATCGAGGAGGGCTACATTCACACCTGGTCCAGGTACACCATGCTGGTATCGAGGAGGGCTACATTCATACCTAGTCCAGCTACACCATGCTGGTATCGAGGAGGGCTACATTCACACCTGGTCTAGGTACACCGTGCTTGTATCGAGGAGGGTTACATTCACACCTGGTCCAGGTACACCGTGCTGGTATCGAGGAGGGCTACATTCACACCTGGTCCATGTACACCGTGCTGGTATCGAGGAGGGCTACATTCACACCTGGTCCAGGTGCACTGTGCTGGTTTCGAGGAGGGCTACATTCACACTTGGTCCAGGTATTCCGTGCTGGTATCAAGGAGGGCTACATTCACACATGGTCCAGGTACACCATGCTGGTATCGAGGATGGCTACATTCACACTTTGTCCAGGTGCACCGTGCTGGTATTGAGGGGGGCTACATTCACACCTGGTCCATGTGTGCCGTGCTGGTATCGAGGAGGGCTACATTCACACCTGGTCCAGGTGAAACGTGCCGGTATCGAGGAGGGCTACATTCACACCTCGTCCAGGTGCTCCGTGCTGGTATCGAGGAGGGCTACATTCAGACCTGGTCCAGATTCACCGTGCTGGTATCGAGGAGGGCTACATTCACACCTGGTCCAGGTACACCGTGCTGGTATCGAGGAGGGCTACATTCACACCTGGTCCAGGTGCACCGTGCTGATATCGTGGAGGGCTACATTCACACCTGTTCCAGGTACGCCGTGCTGGTATCGAGGAGGGCTACATTCACACCTGGTCTAGGTGCACCGTGTTGGTATCGAGGAGGGCTACATTCACCAGCTTTTGTGAGGCAAGGCCCTCCCTTATATTTGAACAGGTTCCTTTCATAGGGAAAATTATGCGTAAGGAATTCGGCCTGCGAGCTGGTTGGCTGCAAATTGTAAAATTGGGCAAGCCATCTGCTTGTAAATGGCTGCTGCTTATCTTCAAAGTGGAGGTTTTAAAAATTCGTTTCTGGGATGTGGGCGTCACTGGCAAGGCCAGCATGTATTGCCCATTTCTAATTGCCCTTGAAAAGGTGGTGTTGAGCGGCCTTCCTGAACCACTGCAGTCCGTGTGGTGAAGGTACTCTCACAGTCCTGATAGGGAGGGAGTTCCAGGATTTTGACCCAGCGACGATGAAGGATCGGCAATATACTTCTAAGTCAGGATGGTGTGTGACTTGGAGGGGAACTTGGAGGTGGTGGTGTTCCCATGCGCCTGCTGCCCTTGTCCTTCTAGGTGGAAGAGGGCGTGGGTTTGGGAGGTGCTGCCGAAGAAGCCTTGGTGAGTTGCTGCAGTGGATCTTGTAGATGGTACACACTGCAGCCACGGTACGCCGGTGGTGGAGGGAGTGAATGTTTAAGATGGTAGATGGGGTGCCAATCAAGCGGGCTGCATTATCCTGGATGGTGTCGAGCTTCTTGAGTGTTTTTGGAGCTGCACTCATCCAGGCAAGTGGAGAGTATTTCATCACACTCCTGACTTGCCCCTTGTGGATGGTAGAAAGGCTTTGGGGAGTCAGGAGGTGAGACACTCGCCTCAGAATACCTAGCCTCTGACCTGCTCTTGTTGCCACAGTATTTATGTGGCTAGTCCAGTTAAGTTTCTGGTCAATGGTGACCCCCAGGATGCTGATGGTGGGGGACTCGGGGATGGTAATGCCATTGAATGTGAAGTGGCAGTGCTTAGACTCTCGCTTGTTGGAGATAGTCATTGCCTGGTACTTCTGTGGTGCGAATGTTACCTGCCACTTATCAGCCCAAGCCTGAACGTTGTCCAGGTCTTGTTGCATGCGGGCATGGACTGCTTCATTATCTGAGGAGTTGTGAATGGCACTGAACACTGTGCAGTCATCAGCAAACATCCCCATTTCTGACCTTATGTTGGAGGGAAGGCCATTGATGAAGCAGCTGAAGATGGTTGGGCCTAGGACGCTGCCCTGAGGAACTCCTGCAGCGATGTCCTGGGGCTGTGATGATTGACCACCAACCACCACAACCATCTTCCTTTGTGCTAGGTATGACTCCAGCCAGTGGAGAGTTCCCCCCGCCCCCACTGATTCCCATTGACTTCAGTTTTACTAGGGCTCCTTGATGCCACACTCGGTCAAATGCTGCCTTGATGTCAAGAGCAGTCACTCTCACCTCACCTCTGGAATTCAGCTCTTTTGTCTGTGTTTGGACCAAGGCTGTAATGATGTCGGGAGCTGGGTGGTCTTGGTAGAACCCAAACTGGGCATCAGTGAGCAGCTTATTGGTGAGTAAATGCTGCTTGATAGCACTGTCGACAGATGGTGAAAGAACCAACACGAGGGAAAAACAGTTGCCTACAATTGTTCTCCTGGAGGCTGAAGAGAGCAACAGAATTGCCAGCATCATGTGTACAATGAGGTTAGCACCAAAGACTACGCCATCTGCTAACAAATTCTTAAATGTGCTTTGCATACAAGCAAAGTGATGTAAAAAGACTAATGAGCACTTGGTAATCAGTATAAAGCAAGGCTTTAATCAACTGTTTCAAAATCATGAGATTTCTAGTTACATCACTAGTTCCTGGTTACAGAAACATCCTGAGCAAGCTGGGCCCATGCTCGAGTATTTATACACCTTGGACGGCGCCACCAGCTGGCCGACCAGTATTACTTCATGAGTCATGATAAGATTCATGACATCCTTCCCGCCTGAAAGTTTTGGAAGTCCGACGACTTCCTTCTAGTGGATTAGCTGGACCACGAATAGGCGCAGTCTTTTAGATCTTCGCTTGTGGCTGGAAGGCACGTCTCCTCGGACCGTGTCTTGGTCCCTGGGTTGCTTGGTCCATACTGGTAGATCGACGGGGCCCGTGTTACCTTGATCAACCTGCGGAAGACTGGGGTGATCATGACTCCGGGTGCGGGTCCCCACAGGCGCAGAGCTGGCGTCATCTTGGTTGGTAGCCGACATCCTGGCTTCGGGTGGCCATCCCATGGGAAGCACTCAGCTCCCCGAGTTGATTCGGTGGAGTAGCCGGCAGATCCCTTGATGTCCCAGGTAGGGCATCATCCTCAAAAGAGCACAGAGTGTCGGTATCATTACCATGGGTTCCTCTACCAGTTGAGTCTGTGGGACTGGTTGGACAGGGAGCCAGATCTCGGAGTGAAACGGTGGACTCCCAGCCATCAGGGTACCGCACATGCACGTAAGTAGGATTAATGTCCGTTAGTTCCACCTCATCGACGTGGGGATCATTTTTGTAAGATCAGACAAATCTTCGGAGCAGCACAGGGCCGGGAGCTGTCAACCATGATGGTAGGGACGTCCCATGAGTGGAGTGACGCTGGAACCTGAAGAATCGCTCATGAGGAGTGACATTGATGGACGTAGAAAGAGACCTGATGGAATGCAACGCGTCAGGGAGCATAGTTTCCCACTGCTGGTCTGGTAGGTTGCGTGCCCTCAGTGCAAGACGAACAGCATTCCAAATGATAGCGTTGTATCTCTCAACCTGTCCGTTACCGATGGGATGATACGGTGTCGTTTTGCTTGTGGCGATTCCCCGTTGGGAAAGATAACTTTTGAGTTCGCTTGGCATGAAGGAGGCACCCCGATCAGAGTGGATGAAATTGGCCGTACCGCAAAGGGAAAAGACCTGATCGAGGCATTTGATCACTGTGGAAGTAAGCATACTGGGACAGGGGAAAGCAAAGGGAAAGCGTGAATATTCGTCCACCATAGTAAGTAGGTGTTTAGCGTTGAGGAAGGCAATGGCCCTTTAAAGTCAATGCTGAGTCGCTGCATAGGCTGCATAGCGTGTATGAGCGAGCCATCCGACGGACGGAAGAATTGCGGTTTTAATTCCGCACAGGTTCTACGGGTGGAGCAAGTTCTTTTCACATCTTCCGTAGAAAATGGGAGATTTTTAGATCGCACAAAGTGCAACATACGGGTAACGCCAGGATGGCATAAGTCAGTATGAAGGTCCGCAAAAGTCGATGTTGACATAGAAGAGCAGAATGCATGCATGAGGGTATCCGGGGCCACATTCTCTTTGCCGGGTCGATAATTTATGGTGTAGCCAAAGGCGGCCAAATCCATCCTCCAGAGTTGTATTTTGTTATTCTTGATCTTAGTGCATTTCCGGTTATCCAGCATAAAGGCCACGGAGCGCTGATCGGTTATAAGCGTGAAATGGCGACGAGTGAGAAAATGACTCCATTTACGTACTGCTTTGAAGATAGCCGTAGCCTCCTTCTCGACAGGAGGATAATGGAGCTCGCTACTCTGCAAAGTTCTGGACAGAAATGCAACGGGTCGACCACCTTGATTCAAGGTAGCCAAGATCGCCACATCCGATGCATCGCACTCGACCACGAAAGGGAGATTTTCATCGATGGAAAGAAGCATGGCTTTTTCCAGTTGTCGCTTGAGGAGGTTGAAAGCTGAAATAGCCGTTGCCTCCAACTGCGTGACTTTGCGTGAAGCAGGGGCTGGATCTTGTCGGAAAAGTGGGGTATCCACTTTGCATAATAGGTGAACATGCTGAGTGCCCGACGAAGAGAGCCGAGATTCGTAGAGGGAGGGAGCTCCTGAAGTGGATGAAGTCGCTCCGGATCCGGTTTGATGACACCGTTGCCAAGGATGTTGACTGATGGTACTGATTTCACAGATTTGGACTCATTTAAGGTTAAGCTGCGACGACAGAGAACGTCAAAAAATTTCTGGAGGTTGGCATTGTGCTCCTTCTGGTCATGACCAGCAATGGTGATATTATCCAGATATGGAAAAGTGTCCGTAAATTCTCCTGTTTGACTAGGCTATCCATTGCCCGTTGAAAGACGGCCACCCCATTGGTGACCCCAAATGGAAGGCGACAAAACTGATAAAGCCGACCATTGGCCTCAAAGGCCGTATACTTTTTGTCAAAGTCCTTTAATGGTACTTGATGGTATGCGCTCTTTAAATCAAAAGTTGAAAATACCTTGTAATTGGCAAGGTTATTGACCATGTCATCGATGCGTGGTAGCGGGTAGGCATCCAGGTCAGTATACTGGTTAATAGTTTGCGAGTAATCAATGCAAAGACGTTTCTTGTGTTGCTTCAGAGGATTTTTAACAACGACGACTTGAGCCCGCCAGAAGATGAACATGGCTCAATGATACTGTCAGCTAAAAGGCAAGAGATTTCAGCCTCGATAAAAGATCGATCATCTTGGCTGAAACGTCGTGATTTCATGACTATGGGCTTACATCGGGGGGAAAGATTGGCAAACAAGGAGGGCTCTTCAAGCAAAGCCGCCGAAAGTGCACAAAACGATACTTTGGAAATAGTAAGCTCCGGCTTTGACCCTCCAAACTCGAAAGTGAGTCTTTTGTGTTGTTTCTCGAAATCCTGTCCCAGGAGCACATCACTGCATAGGTTTTTGAGCACCCCGAGCCGGGTGGAGAAATAAGTGCGGCCATTGAGAATAAGGTTGACAAGACAAAAGCCGGAAGAGTTGGTGGTCAGTGTCGTCAGAGCCATTGCAATTTCCCTGTCCGAGGGGTAAATACGCAGTATTAACTTACTGACAGCCCGCTCACTAATGAAGCTGTCAGAGCTGCATGAGGCGATTAGTGCACTCAAAATGTGCCCATTTACCGAAACCTTCGTGGTTGCATGGGACAGGCTTTGGGGAAAAACAGCTGTGATGGGAGGAGGGGCAGTTTTACCCTTGACAGCTGTAACCTTAGTAGTGGCTCTTGGGGGAGGAGCAGTTTTATAGAAAATAGCTGCAAAACTAACAGGGGCTCTCGACCGGTATACCTTAGAAAAGTGGCCTTTCTTACTAACAGAGGCTCTTGACGGGCATACCTTAAAAAAGTGACCTTTCTTACTGCAATGAATGCAGGTTGCGTTACGAGCAGGAAAAAATTTCCTATAGTGGAATGCACTTCCACAGAAGAAACACTTACTTCCAGATTGCCAAGATGCTGCTAGGGCAGGGTCGTCATTAGTGAAGGCTTCTAGAGTAGGGTTGTCATCTGCTAGGTTAGAGTCATCATCAGTGAGGGCTTCCACCCGAGACCTATCGAAGGAGTCATTAAAAGTGATAGCAGTAGCCCGTGCATGTGGTAAAAGATAGGTATCTACATTCCTCTTTGCTAAGTCCAGGGAACATGCCTGGTCATAGGCAGCCTGTAACTCGGGGGTTTTATTCTCCAACAGACACTGGTGTATGAAGGGAGATGTAATTCCGTTAATAAAAGAATCACGAATTAGCTCCTTCTGGTACTGTTCAGCTGTGACAGCTTTAAGATTACAATCCTTGCTGAGCCTGCGAAGCTTTTGAAGGAATTCATCAAATGAGTCCCGAGTTGTTGTCGAATAGTGGCCAGTAGATGCCGAGCAAAAATTTTGTTTGGGGCATTAACATATAGTCGCTGTAATATTAGGATAGCGGAGTCATAGTCTACACAGTCTTCGATATAGTCAAACACATGAAGAGATATATAATTGGCAAGTATCTCTAATTTATCAGGAACATTCTCACCACACACCCTGAGGAAGTTGCTAAAGGTACGATACCAGTGTTTCCATACCTTAGCAGTTGTAGGTGAATTCGGGTCCAGGTCAAGATAGGTGGGTCTGAGTAGTTTGTCCATGATGGATTGATTACTACGTCAGAGTTCCCTTCTACAGTTGAAGTCGTAGCTGGCTGTTCCCGAAATTACTCAGAGTGTGGAGCCGATACACAGTTGATTAAATTGACGTAAAAAGACTACTGAGCACTTGGTTTGAGTATAAAACAAGGCTTTAATCAACTGTTTCAAAACCATGAGATTTCTAGTTACATCACTAGTTCCTGGTTACAGAGACATCCTGAGCAAGCTGGGCCCACGCCCGAGTATTTATACTCCTTGGACGGCGCCACCAGCTGGCCGCCCAGTGTTACTTCATGAGTCATGATAAGATTCATGACACAAAGGCAGCTCACAATTATGGAAAGAGAACAACGACTGGAGATGGGCCTCGTCTTTTGTTGGCTGGGAATCTGTTGGGGGTATTGGTGAGGGTGAGTTTGGAGGCGTAATGACACCGCCCAGTATGTATCCTTCAGGAATGGATGATTCTGGCCCACTTTAATTCTGAGCAGTGGAACCTAAGAATTAGATGAGAGAACAATAATAAAAAGTGCCTACAAGATGTAGCACACTCAACACATTTTCTCAAAAATGCTGTCATATTTTGGGTTTTTGATCATTTTTCCCAGAAAGGCTTGGGGAATGAGTTAGGCTTAAATGTTGTGTTTAAAAACAAAGTGAATTTGCACAGGTTTATAAAGCCTCTGAGACACGTGAGGGGTTTGAGATTTTAATGATAGTGATTTCCACAATGACTAGAAAGATTAAGCAATTAATCTCATCTCAGGCGGCCTAACAAAGTGCCCACATTTGTTATGTTGGGCATGCTTCTATTCCTGTGAGTCCAGCACGAAGTATCTGATGAGAATAACTTCTTGGGATAAGGGATAGCTGTTTGATTGACAGGATTACAGATGAATCCTTGATCAAGAAAAGAACTGGAGGCACCGCCCTTCCACTTCCGGTAAATACAGGGAAAGAAAAGGTGAAAAGAGACACACATGGCTCTGTTCCTGCCAATCTGTGGTTTTAACGCTGCTGGTTTTGGCTGCAGATGAGCCTCCCACTGGACTCCAGCGAGAGCCTCATTAATAAATGCTAAATCTGCCAGGCCTCCAAATCACAACCCCACGTGGGATTGCTGTCTGCTCCCGCCAGCTTCCTTCTAGGAGTTAAAATCGGCCCAATGGGCAATCCAGGTTTTAAATAGACTGTGAGGTGTAAGTCTGGAAGTTATGAAGCGTTTTTGTAGTCAGGCATGGTCTAGAAAGAAAACTAATGCCAAAAACAAGTAGGGGTCAGCCCATGAAAGGGACAGGGCTCGTGGTTTATTATTCTTTCTCTTTTTCCGAGGATAGAAACAAAATTGAGCAAAGGAAGTGACTTTTGATTATAATTGTCACTCTGTACATTTACTTGCTGTCTGTAAAATAAAGCAGTTTAACAATTCTTATCTGGCCTTGTTTCACTAAAGTGTTTTCAGTCTCCTACTGAAAGATTGGAGAGGTGCATGTGAGGGCATGTAGGAAAGACACAAGATTCAGCTCAGATCACAAAGGGGTGCTATTGTTACACTATTATATGATTAGATATTGGGCAGTACGGGCACACTCCTGAATGTAAAATACTTGGACCGCGTACGAGAGTCACCAACACTACTGCACCCAAGAGAATATCTAAGGCAGATCTAAAATTTGTAACATAAGGCTATTAGGGGTTTGGGTCTTTTTACCCTTTTTACACAAGATATATTTTTGGCATTAGTTTCTTAGCCTACTCTAGTAAATTAGCCCTTGTCAAGGATAGAATTGTGTTTAAGGAAAAATAACATGAGATTCTGGAATGACGGTGTCCTCCAGATCAGTTTGATAATAACAGTGTGACACTTGTTCACAGTGTTACCTTTCATCAGCATAAGCTGCAAGAGCGAAAAATGTTTCAAACAGCTGTCACTTTCATCTAGAGTAAAATTTTGGTTATAATTCTTTTTTTAAAATCAGCTTAAGCTACAAAGGGGGAGAAATTCGGCGTCGCCCTGTTTGGGGCGCAATTATCGGCCGCGCGCAAAGTTTAGCGCCTGGCGCTAATTATCGCCTCCGACTGCAAACTTGGCTTCTATCGCCCCTGGAGGTGATTGGAGCGCTAAATCAGGCGCAACACACCTCTCTTAAGGCGCTAACACCTCAGAGCGAGGCGCTACCTCAGAGCGCTGGGAAAGCTCATGTGATGTCAGTCAGCAATGGAACACAGACACACTGGCGCCGGCCAGTTCTTAAAGGGGAGGGTCAATCTTGCTCTCCAGCAAAACCCTGCTCATTGCAGCCTTGAATCTCGGCCTGGAGAGACCTGTAAATCAATTCTGCTGGAAAGAACAATGGAGAGACCCAGGGAAAGAGCTCAGAGTGCAGTCCCCACAGTCTCTTCTAAATCGATGCAAGGAAGATCAAATCAAAATGAACCTGCAAAGTGCTGCTTAGTACCCAAAACTCCTTCACACAGCGTTGAATCTCTCCAGAAGTCTCCCTCTCTCTCTCTCAGAATGCGTGGTACAAAAATGTTGCTGACAAAAAAAGGCAGGAAGCGGCCGCCTTTAAATAGCGCTCCCCCAGTCCCTTCCCGACTGCAAAACATTCCCCTCTACCTGTCGTTGCTAGCGGCAGGCGGAACCACTCAATATCCGGTAGGGGCGCTACCGGGGCGTTGCGCGCTCAACTGATGACACGATCTGCAGGCGCAGGAGATCGTGGCGGTAGTGTTTAGCGCCGCTGCAAAATGCCTGGTCAATTTCGTGAGCAGCGCTCGTTGCTTTGCACTCCATAGGGTGCAAATGGGAGGTGCTAATCTACCGAATTTCACCCCCAAAAGACATTGAATGTGACACAGTGGGGGCTAAATTAGGCCGCGTACCACCCATTTTTCAGGCGCTCCATGGCCATATAAGACCTGAAAATGGGGTTCAAGATGCGCATGCACAATTCTGATGGTAAATGTGCAGGATGCCATCTTGGTAAAGGTGTTTGCATGTGTGCGCCTAATGACTGCTGGCAGCATGCAGAACAGCGAGATGATGACGCAAATGATTGTGCAATGTTGATTTGACACCCGTGCTGCCATTTCTAACTCCACACTTCAGCCAACTCCACACTTCAGTCTTAAACTCACATGCTGAACATGACATTAAACAGAATGAAGAACCCCTACCCCACCAGCGCTATTTAAAGGGATCATGCAGCACTTACAGGTTAGTTGCTGGATTATTTCTTCTGGCTGCTGGTGCAATTGTACACATTTTTGGAGGTTTCCTATACATGGCTAAAGTTTGAATACTCTACAGGGAGTGGTTTGGTTGGTCTTATAGTTTTTTTTTGTCATATAAAATATTGTGCTGAAAGAAGTTGCTTCCATGTATGGGTGGCCTAGTAGGCCTGTGAAGGAATCAGCCATGTCACCTATTCAGAAAAATACACCATCTTATGAAAGAATTCTGGCCTTATTAAAACATGACAAACTGGGTTTGGAAATCTGGAAACCTGACGATGAAATAGCTGTGAAAGCATCCTGGCTATTGAGATAAGGTAGTTGTTGACCCTGAATCAATAACCTTATTGAAACAGAAGGTTAAGGGCTCCGACAGACTGAACATTTTGGACCGAAACAATGGTTCACCATGGATAAGGTGTTCTAATTTGCACTTTGTAAAGAAGCACATAAAATAAGGAACATCTGCCCTCATAAAGATGACATCAAGTAAGGAACACCTGCCGTCACACTGTTTTTTATATGGTAAACTTAGAACACCCAGAGATGAGATACGAGTCTGGCTGAGGTGGCAGTAAGAGTTGCAGAAATAGGCAGGAAAATGACTAGAGATAATTAGCTTGCATCAGCAGAAAATCTTAAAGGAAATACCACTGGAAAGGGTATAAATATTGAACTCTCAAATGGGATAACAGACTTGCTTTAACCAGGCAAAGTGATTCTCGGCTTTAGAGGCAACTCTGTAAATCTCCAACTCTTTGTACCTTGGGGATTAAAGGTATTTGATTTTGGTGGATATCCTGTAGAACACTAAGAAGTGTAATATTGTAGTGAAGTTAAGATTTAAAAGTAAGATTCTCTGATAATAAGATTATAAGTTTTCTCTTTTTGGAACTGTTAATGTTGCGATTGACTGACCAACTGTAAATTACATGTCGGTTCTTTAATAAATCTATATATTTTTAGAATTGTCTCACATAAGACTTCTGTATCAGAAACTCGCGAACTCAATTTCTGTATGCTCTTTGGTGAAGAGTTACAGTTCGGGGGGAGTTTTCCGGACCCTCATAATATTCGGAACGTTACAGTCCAGCTAAACTTATTAAAAGTGCTATCTGGAGGATGGTAACATTCTCGGGTTGTTCCTTTCCTTTAGGGAGAGATAGCCTGGGCCTTTAGACCCAATTAAGCGTCTTTAGGATTTGGCTACCTCAAACTTTAGTTGAAAGTGAACGTCTTGAGAATTACGCCTGATCCGGGGTAGCACTAAAGGGGCTAACACTAGTAATTATCCCTTCAGGTCTTCCTCTGGGAATTGAACATGACTGGGGTAATGAAGAGAGGCCAATCATTTTAAATCTGTGCCCTCTCGTTACCGAGTTGGCCATCACCTCCATGCTGGAAATCATGAGCTCCAAGCTTTGTGCAAAGCCCTGTGCCAAGTTGGTGCCAGACTCCTCCATGCTCCTTGATATTGCATGCAGGCTTTCTGGCAGGGCTGCCAATGCACTATGTATTTCATTGTGCATACCCATCAACTTTCTTCTGTAGCTTGCCCCATCGAAGTGGTCATCTGAGTCCTCTGCAGCAGAACTCGTGTGTGACCTCGCCCTCCGGGGAGCCGGCACCTGCGTTAACCTTGCCCCCTGCCCTGGCTGCAGGCCAATCATGCCTGGTGTCTCACCACGTGCAGATCCCACCTCTAACCTACACTTTAAAGTATGCGGAGCATCAGTATCTGAGCTGGTGGCTGCGAGTGTAAAATCGAGTGACGGTGCTGTGTTTTCAGCATTACTGCCTTCTTCCTCTTCCAGTTCTTGCTCCTCCACCACTGCCACTCCAATAATCTCCAGCACCATCTCCTCCATGGGCGTTAGGGCACTCATCGTGCCTGTCCCCCTGTGGGTAGCTCCTGCTGCCTCCGGTTATGAGCCACCTTGTCCTGCAAGAGAGAGGAATGTGTGTCAGTGAGTGTGGTGCAATATGTTTGGGTGACGTGCCTGTCATGGTTGAATAGCTGGCAGTGTGTGCAAGCTGCAAGATGTGGGTGTGAGGCTTGCAGCAGTGCTAAGTCTATGAAGGTGAGGTGAAGCTATGAATATGAGGTATGAGCCATGATTGATAGAGATTGTTGGTAGGTGAGTGATGGGGTGTGGTGGATTGAGCAGTGTGTGAGGCTAGTGGTGCAGTTGGTGTGATATGACATTTGAAGATGAATTTACTGACCTTGACCAATTGTGTAAGGTCATTGAATCTCTTGTGGCACTGCACCCAGGTCCTTGGGGCTTGACTTCTGGCTTTGACCACCAGGTCTATCTGCTCCCACTGCTTTCTTTGAGTTTGTCTGGAGAGCCTCCTGGCCCCTTGTAGATAGAGGACCTCCCTCCTTTTGTCCACCTCCTCCACCAAGGCCTCCAGTACAGCATCTGAGAACCTAGGACCACACTCTATGCCATGTTGCACCTTAATTCAGTGTTCTTCTTGCTCACACTCTCTTCCCCAGCCATTTCCAGCACCTGCTCCAGCCAGAATGCACCTCCCTTTAAGAGATGCAGGCTGGCTTGAAGTAGTGCAGGCTAACTTTAAGCGGTGCAGGCTAGCTTTAAGTGGTGCTAGCGTCGCACGAACTTGGGCCCCCTGCTGAGGCGCTGAGCCACTGAACAGTGCATTTAGCGCTTCCTCACTGCTGCAATCATTTTAATTAGCAGGCTGCATGAAGTTTGCATGCTGCCTACAGCGGACTGAACGGGCACGGGCTAATCACGCATCGCGATACCCACACATGTTTTTGGGGGCTATCAAATTTAGACCCCCATGCCTCTATTTATAAAGCCCAGGATCCCATATGCTTTATGAACTGTTTTGTTAACCTGTCCTGCCACCTTCAAAGATTTGTGCACAAACACCCCCAGGTCTCTCTGTTCTTGCACCCCCTTTAAAATTGTACCATTTAGTATTTATGTCTCTCCTCATACTTCCTACCAAAATGTATCACTTCACACTTATCTGTGTTGAATTTCATCTGCCATGTGTCCAACCATTCCACCATCTGCAAATTTCAAAACTGTGCCCTGTACCCCCAAGTCCTAGTTATTAATGTACATTAAAAACAGCAGTGGTCCTAGTACTGAACCCTGGGGAACACCTGTGTATACCTCCCTCCAGTCTGAAAAACAGCCATTCACCACAACTCTATGTTTTCTAACCCTTAGCCAATTTTGTATCCAAGCTGCTACTGCCCCTTTTATCCCATGGGCTTCAATTTTGATAACAAGCCTAATATGTGGTACTTTATCAAATGCCTTTTGGAAGTCCATATACACAACATCCACTGCCCTCATCCACCCTCTATTATATCATCAAAAAACTCAAGTTAGTCAAACACGATTTGCCCTTAACAAATCCGTGCTGGCTCTCCTTTATTAGTCAATGCTTGTCCAAGTAGCTGTTAATTTTCTCCTGGATTATTGTTTCTAAAAGCTTCCTCACCACCGGCATTAAACTGACTGGCCTGTAATTGCCAGGTTTATCCTTCTCCCGTTTTTTGAACAAGGTTGTAACATTTGCAGTCCTCCAGTCCTTTGGCACTGCCCTGTATCTAAGGAAGATTGGAAGATTGTGGCCAGTATCTCCACGATTTCTACCCTTACTTCCCTCAGCAACCTAGGATGCATCCCATCCAGACTGGGTGACTTATCCACTTTAATTACCGTGAGCCTGTCTAGTACCTCCTTGTTATCTATTTTTATCCCAGCAACCTCCTTGTTTACCATAGATTTGGCAAAGTCCTCTTCCTTGGTAAACACTGATGCAAAGTACCCATTTAGTACCTCAGCAATGCTTTCTGCCTCCACCAATAGTTCTCCATTTTGGTCCCTAATCGGCTCTACTGCTCCTTTTACTGTTAAAATGCCTATAGAAGACATTTGGATTCCCTTTTATGTTAGCTGCCAATCTATTCTTGTACTGTCTCTTTGCCCCTCTTACTTACTTTTTCACTTCTCCCCTGTACTTTTAATATTCAGGCTAATTCTCCCTTGTATTATCAAGCTGCCATCCATCACATACCCACCTTTTCGGCTTAATTCTACTCTCTATATTCTGCCCTCGCAATTCCTATGCAGAGCTAGACAGATAGCGAACAACTTGATATCTTCCAATAAAATCACAAGGCTTGACTTTTCTTGTAACGCTTTACTGAAAGATTCTTATTGTAAAACTGAAATACAACACAGAAATGGAAGGACACATTAGTATACAGACGCATAATTGATATGTATACACAATTTTAGGTACGCCTGGCCAACACAGTACATCTGGCAACGAATATACATTTAGCCAGCTGGAAGGCATTCTCTTTAAGTTAGCCCTGTACATAGTGTATCAAATACAGCTGCTAGTTAACCAGCTAGACAGAGAAAAGTTACAACTAAACATTTTCTACAACATACAGTGTACGCTAATCATCTATAGCATTCTAAAATACTTACAGACAAACAATTTCCAAGACTCAAGCATGGGGACAATACAACTGAGGAGCACCGTGGTGCAGGTCCAGTTCCGGCGGCGGCTCCACGAGGAATGAGCTCGCAGTCCCGTGGGGAGCGTGATGGCCTCATCACGCTCGGGGTTGTGACGTAGTCACGTTTGCCGGTCGTTGCATCGCTGGCCGTTGGGCCTAAGTCGGGAGCGGGAGCTGGAGGCCAGGCTGGGCCGGTGCTTGCCGCGGGAGCGGAAGATAGCGGCGCTCCCGGCGGCTGATCGATGCGGCCGAAGACGCTAGGCCGGGCTGTGCTGGCGGCCTTTCTGGAGAGCCAAGTCGGGCCGGCAGCCGCCTCACGCACGTCACGTCGTACGTGACGTGACGTTATCACGCTAAGGCGCGTCTTAAAGGGGCAATGGCCCTAAAAGGTGAGTTAAAGGGGCAACGGCCCTAACAGGTAAGTTATACATATGTAATACAGGTTATGTACATACAGTAGGGTTAAGTTAGAGGGAGAGACAGCACACTCCCCGCTTGGTACAATCCCATTTGTACCACTACAGACACAAATTAAACCTGAAGAGAACGTCCTTTGGCAGCGACATACTCAGAGTCCGTTCTCTAGGTTTCTTCGGAAGGGAGGACTACGACCTCTGAGACCAGCCTCAGAAGCACTTTGACAGTCCCCTCCTTGGCGATCTTCACCTCCACCTTGCGGACCCTCTTGTCCCTGCTCGGCAGAGTTTTGACGACCAGTCCCACTGGCCATTCGTTTGTGTGCTTGGCTGTCTTTCAGCAAGACGACATCTCTCACTTTGACATTCGGCTTGTCTTCTGTCCATTTCCTACGGCTCCGTAGGGTGGACAAATACTCCCCTCTCCATCTCTTCCAAGAAGTGTCTGCAAGACACTGTACTTGCTTTCAGTGCAGCTCGGCCATGTCGAAGTTTCCAGAGGGAGCTGAAATAGCGCTCATCTTTTGAGTCAGGAGCATCGCTGGGGTGAGGACTGCAGGCATGTCTGGGTCAGTGGACGCCGGCACCAGGGTTCTCCGGAGCGAGCAGAGGCGCCCCGCAGCCTGCTCCCCGCTACTCGGAAGACGGCATCCAGGAGGGCGAAACGGCAGGGGTGCCGCCCAGCTGTGTCCATCGTCCTTGGACCTTTCAGACACTGAGCATCCTAGGCCATCTGTGCTCACAGTGGGGCCTGCCTCTTCCTCACAGGCAGAGGAGGTTGACCTATGATGCTGCGTCATGTCATCGTAGTCCTCCTTTACCTGGATCCTGTTTGGGCATGGGCTGAGACAGGATGTGTGACCGTTGTGCAACACGTTTGCTTTATAGACGCTGACATCCGCTGGTTTGTGGACTGTTCCCGGGCAAACTCCACCCACGAGGACCCATCCCAAGTCAAGCCGCTGCGCATAAGGAGCATCGTGGGGCCCGTTGATATGCTCACGCACCTTGTGCACCCTTAAGATGTCTCTTCCCAAGAGCAGGAGGATTGGAGCGTCCGGGTCCACAGCTGGAATCTTGTTGGCAATTGGCTGTAGGTGGGGCTGATGACGTGCGACCTCTGGGGAGGGGATTTCCGTCCTGTCCTCTGGCATCATGTCGCACTCAATCAAGGTGGGGAGGGGAAGCTGTAGTTTCCCATCCATGGACTCGATCATGAAGTTCCCAACTCTCCTACCCGTAGTCTCTGTTGCCCCTGCACAGGTTTTTAGCGTGTACGGAGCGGCGCTGGCCTTGACTTCAAAGAGATTGAAGAATTCTGTCTTCGCTAGAGACTTGTTACTTTGCTCATCGAGCACTGCATACATTTTGATTGCCTTCTCCTTTCTCCCTGCAGGATATGCTTTAACCAAGCAGATTTTGGAGCATGAGCGTGGGCTGCTTGCATTTCCACAAACCTCTGTACACTTGGAGGTGACTGAAGATGTGCTTTCGCTTTGCTCCCCGCTATCCTCTTTGTCAACCGCGGCACTCTCGGTGGTTGACGGAGGAGGACCTGGATGCAGGGCTGCGATGTGTTTTTCGCTGTTGCACTCAAAGCACTTGATTGTCGCCTTGCAGTCTTTTGCCATGTGCATAGTCGACCCACAGCACCTGAAGCAGATGCGGTTCTCTTTCAGGTATGATGTGCGCTCGTCAATAGGCTTGTCTCTAAAGCTTCGACACTTTTTGAGTGGGTGGGGCTTCTTGTGTATTGGACACTGACGATCTGGGTCATCCACTTCATTCCCAGCAGAACTGGATTGGTTGACTGAGGGTTCGGCTGGAACATCTGTTTTGTGCACACTCACAGAGGCTTTATTGCTGTACTTTGTGGATTTCTCTGTTCTCGAAGGAGCGTAACGGCTGGAGGTGGAGAAAGTGAAACTTGGATCATTCCTCACCTTTGCCTGTTGTTGGACGAATCTGGAGAAGAGAGAGAAGGGGGGAAATGCCACTCCATTGTCCTCCTTGTACTTGGATCCCTTAGCTATCCATTTCTCTTGAAGGTTGTGGGGGAGCTTTTCCACTATTGGGTTCACCCCACGAGCTGTATCCAAATACGAGAGGCCGGTCAGGTAACCTTCTCCCTTGGCACACTCCAGTTCGAGGAGAATGTCGCCCAGTTCTCGGAGCTCGACATTATCTTCGTTGGTTAGCTTCGGAAAGTCCTCAATCTTCTTGAGCAGTGCGTATTCGATGACTTCTGGTGTCCCATAACAGTCTTCGAGACGTTGCCAAACCAGGTTGAGGCCTGCTGTGGAATTGTTGACGAGCGCTGAGCGAATTCTCTTCGCCTGTTTGGACGACTCAGCTCCGAGCCACTTTGTCATCAGGTCTAGTTCTTCTCTGGCTGACAGATTCAAGTCCTTGGTGGTACTCAGGAAGGACGCTTTCCATGACCAATAATTTTCGGGACGGTCATCGAATTCTAGGAGGCCTGAACTTAACAATTCTCGGCGAGTAAGGTACCTAGCGAGGTCTTGTGCACCTTGTGGCTCGGGTGAGGACTGCTTGGCTGGATTGGCCGGGTGTTGTGGATGTCTCTGCAGGTAAGTCTTACTTGTTTCTTCTCTTTTGAGCTCAGTGTCTCCGTAAACAGGCTGTTTGTTGCTGTGGTGAGTAGCTGGTTCTACGTCGGGGTACCTGGATCTTCCCTTGAAGAACAATTCGGAGTGTTGTTGGACATACTCACTTGTACGTTGCACTGGACTGAGGGGCTGTTCCAGATCATATGTTTCTTGGCTGGGCTCCCCGCTTTCGCTCTCCTCACCTTCTTCATAAGCTGCGGCTTCGGCTTCAGCGGCAGCGGCAGCTCTCTGGCTTTGGAGAATGTGGAGAATGGCAGCGAGGTCAGCTCTCTGTTTCGCAACGCTAGCGTCGAGGTCAGCTTTCTGCTTCATCACGCTAGCTTCTTTTTCAGCAAGGGCCAATTGAGCCTGGGTAGCTTTTGCCTTGGCACGTGCTTTGGCGGCTGCAGAAGCTGTCGATGACGACGGTCTGCTGGACTGCCGAGATGATCTAATGGATACTTTAGAGGACTGTGCTGTCTGCTTCATCACACTAGCGCCGAGGTCAGCTCTCTGCTTCATCACACTAGCGTCGAGGTCAGCTCTCTGCTTCATCGCGCTGGCGTCGAGGTCGGCTCTCTGCTTCATAAGGTCAACTTCCTTTTCAGCGAAGGGCAATTGAGCCTGGGCGGCTTTTGCCTTGGCACGTGCTTTGGCGGCTGCAGAAGATGTCGATGGCGACGGTCTGCTGGACCGCCGAGATGACCTAGAGGATACTTTAGAGGGCTGTGACTTGGCATCGTTTGCTAGGAGAGGCTCATGCTTCTCGCTTGACTGGTCGACGTCCTCTAGGGTATATTGTTTTCCTGAGCGTAGACTCATGGTAGCTGAGTGGTATCTTCCTGTGCTTGAGCCCGCTGTGCTGCTGTCTTTTTACTATTCTGCCCTCGCAACGCGATCCTATGCAGAGCTAGACAGATAGCGAACAACTTGATATCTTCCAATAAAATCACAAGGCTTGACTTTTCTTGTAACGCTTTACTGAAAGATTCTTATTGTAAAACTGAAATACAACACAGAAATGGAAGGACACATTAGTATACAGACGCATAATTGATATGTATACACAATTTTAGGTACGCCTGGCCAACACAGTACATCTGGCAACGAATATACATTTAGCCAGCTGGAAGGCATTCTCTTTAAGTTAGCCCTGTACATAGTGTATCAAATACAGCTGCTAGTTAACCAGCTAGACAGAGAAAAGGTACAACTAAACATTTTCTACAACATACAGTGTACGCTAATCATCTATAGCATTCTAAAATACTTACAGACAAACAATTTCCAAGACTCAAGCATGGGGACAATACAACTGAGGAGCACCGTGGCGCAGGTCCAGTTCCGGCGGCGGCTCCACGAGGAATGAGCTCGCAGTCCCGTGGGGAGCGTGATGGCCTCATCACGCTCGGGGTTGTGATGTAGTCACGTTTGCCGGTCGTTGCGTCGCTGGCCGTTGGGCCTAAGTCGGGAGCGGGAGCTGGAGGCCAGGCTGGGCCGGTGCTTGCCGCGGGAGCGGAAGATAGCGGCGCTCCCGGCGGCTGATCGATGCGGCCGAAGACGCTAGGCCGGGCTGTGCTGGCGGCCTTTCTGGAGAGCCGAGTCGGGCCGGCAGCCGCCTCACGCACGTCACGTCGTACGTGACGTGACATCATCACGCTAAGGCGCGTCTTAAAGGGGCAATGGCCCTAAAAGGTGAGTTAAAGGGGCAACGGCCCTAACAGGTAAGTTATACATATGTAATACAGGTTATGTACATACAGTAGGGTTAAGTTAGAGGGAGAGACAGCACACTCTAGCTCCTTCATCATCCAGACAGCTCTGGCTTTGGTTGCCCCCCTTGCCCCCTTGTAGGAATGTACCGAGACTGTACCCGAACCATCTCCTCTTTAAAGGCCGCCCATTACTCCATTATATTTCTGCCTGGCAATCTTTGACCCCAAATTACCTGGGCCAGGTCCCTCCTCAATTTGCTGAAATTAGCCCTTCTACAGTTAAGTATTTTTATTCCAGATTTCTTCTTGTCCTTCTCCATAACTAATTGAAACCTTACAATACTATGATCACTATTGCCAAGATGCTCTGAAACTGTGACATTCTCCACTTGAGCCATTTCATTCCCCAGGACTAGATCCAGCCTCATTGGGCAGGGAACATACTGATCAAGAAAATGCCACTGAACACACTTCAGATCCTCCCCTTCTCTGCCCTTAACATAATCACTGCCCCATTCAATATTGGGATAGTAAAAGTCTCCCATTATTACTACTCTATAGTTCTTGCACCTCTTATTAATTCCTTTACAAATCTGCTCCTCTATCTCCATCCCACTATTTGGTGGCCTATAAAATATACCAAGTAGTGTAACAGCTCCTTTATTGTTTCTCAACTCCAACCAAGTAGATTCTGTATTTGATCCCTCAAGGACCTTCTCTCTTTTTAGCACAGTAATATTCTCCTTAATCAAAACTCCTCCTTTTTTCCTTCCCTATCTTTCCTGAATACCTTGTACCCAGAAATATTAAGCATCCAATCCTCCCTTTTTTGAGCCAGGTCTCAGTTATCGTCACTACATCATATTTCCACCTGGCTATTTGTGCCTGCAGCTCACCAACCTTATTAACCACACTTTGTGCATTTACACACATGCACTCCAAACCTAACAGACCTCTGTGTATTTTCTATGATCCTACCCAATTCCGTATTATTTCTAACTCTAACTGCCTCTCCCTGTCCTCTGTGCACCTTGTTTCAACTTTTTAATATTACATCTTGGTGCCCTGCTGAATTAGTTTAAACTCTCCCCCACAGCACTAGTTAACATGCCTACAAGGATATGTCCCAGCTCTGTTCAGGTGCAACCCATCCATCTTGAACAGGTCCCTCCTGTCACAGAACTGGTCCAATGTCCCAGGAATCTGAAGCCCTCCCTCCTGCACCATGTTTCTAGCCATGCATTAACCTGCCATATCTTCCTGTTTCTACTCTCACTAGTGTGTGGCACTGGGAGTAATCCAGAGATTACTATGTGTGAGGTCCTGCTTTTTAACTTCCTCCCTAGCTCCTTAAACTCTGACTGCAGGACCTCAACCCTCTTCCTCCCTATGTCGTTGGTTCCAACATGGCTCTTCACCTTCCCCCTGCAGAATGTTCCGCACCCTCTCAGTGATGTCCCTTACCCTGGCACCAGGGAGGCAACATACCATAGAGCTCTCACATTGACAGTAGCAGAACTGCCTGTTTGTCCCCCTGACTATCGAATCCCCAATTACTACTGCTTTCCTATACTTAGCTGTAACCCCCTGTGCAATCCTTTGCCTCACATTGCCAGGGTCGGGCTGCACTTCTTCGAGGTGTCGTCACGCTCACCGGCGTTCAATGCTGAATATCGGTTTAAGAGTGCCACACTTCCGGAGGATTCCTGCACTGCCTGTCTCTTCCTACCCTTCTGGGTGGCCACCCACTTGCTATTCTGAACTCTATCTGGCTGTGAGGTGACCACCTCCTGGAACCTGAGCTCCAGGCAACACTCAGCCACCCGTATGCCCTGCAGTAAATCCAGCTGCCTCTCACGCTTAGGAACCCAGTGTGAGTTCGAGCAGCTGGAGGCATTTCCTGCAAAGATGGGCCTCCGGGACACATAAAGTGTCCTTAAGTTCCCACATGGGTTGGAGCTGTCCCTCTATTCTAATTAGAAACTTAAAATAAACTCCTTAGATACGAGAGAAGCAAGTTTCAAATTTCCTTGACCCTTTATGTGAAAAAGTGCTTCCTAATTTTACTCTAATTTTAATATTGTGCCTCCTTTTTCAGAGGAAATCGTTCCTCTGTGTCTACCCTATAAAAGCCTGCTCCTCTTGTGTCCACAGGAAGGTTTGAAAAAACGACCTTGTTTATGACTGCAGGAGCCTCTGAAGAATAATTAGCAGGAAGGCCCAACCTCTGCTCCGCTCGTCCTAAACCAGTTTCAAGTAGGGGTTCTTCAACAGGTGTTGGGGCCTGCAGACGGAGTCCGAGGCGGGTGGAATGTGACCCCTCCCCCCCCCCGATTATTGGCGAGTTCCAGTGTTTCCGGCAGCAGGGATGATAAAGATGTCTCTGCTGGGATCGTGGCCCGTGGACTTTTGGCTCCGTGTTCATTTTCCTCTACTGAAAAAGTAATTTCTTCTTTGCAAATATTTACACAGATCGTTCCAGCTTACAATAAATTGACACAGATGAACCCACAGTGCACTCATTTCCCACAGTATTGAGCTTGGTGAGGATCAGCATGTTCTGAATACATTTCCATTTCCATTTTTATTAAAATGTAAATAAGTGCAGCAGAAATTATTTACACATGAATAAATAAACAGCTACCCCTACCCCATTCCTCATTGAGCAGAAAGCAGCTTGTTGTCTGAAATAATTTGTATTGTTTAATACTTTAATGCATGAGTTTGAAGCACTGAAGATACATGTAATGGAAATTATTACACAACTGGATTTATAAGCACGGTACTTTTCTTTGATAATGGCACTGTTGTATGGCCTTTGAACTAGTTTACTGCAGACATTAATTTCATTTGCTAATATTCAGACACATTGCTGTTCTGTTAGAAACAGCCTAATAATATAGGCCTAGAAATTGGGTTGGTAGTGCCGGCGCTGAGCGCCTAAATAGACCTAGAATTGGGGCGAAGCCCTATGTTGGGGCGAGCGCTATGAGGATAGCGCCAACTCAGATATTGACTATACATTTAGCGCCTGCGCTAAGTGTTTGCGCGCGCCCACGAGCGCAAGCAGCTGATGACGTCATTTCAGTGTGCAACGCCTTTTAGGAGCGCCTGAGCGCATATTGGGTGGCGCCCGGAGCCTTAGCGCCCAGCGCTATTAGTGACAGTTCGAGGGAGGACTAACAGGCCCTTCTCGGAGTAGGGCGGCGCTATTTAAAGGGGACAGCTCTAGTGCAGAATCTTCTGCCACTTGGCCTGCTCATTGCGATCGCTGCTAGAGAGAGTTGGCGAGCTAATGTGGAGCGGAGTTCTGGGAATTCAGCTTTACAGTACTTGGGACCTTCAACCCTGTCCGAAGCACTTGCAGCACTACACCTAAAAGCCTTTTGACCAATTGGCATCAGAATGGGAGCTTGTTTGGAGGGCGACGGCCTCATCGCCCAACACTGTGAAGGGGCAGAGAGATGGCAGGAGAGAGGGCCGGGATTGGCCAGAATGAGGAGGGGCAATGGAGGTCGCCCAATCCGATGGGATGCTGCGAGGGTCTTTAGGCAGCAGGTGACAAGCCTTGACATGTCGGAGGAGCAGTGTTTGCGAAGGCTCTGAATCTGGAGGGACATTGTTACTGATCTGTGCCACCTGCTTGGTCAGCATCTGCAGCCGCGTGAACGCTGCAGAACCTCTCTGTCCGTGATGGCTACACTGACTGATGGCCTCCATTTTTATGGCAACGGATCCTTTCAGCCAGCCATTGGGGACAATGTGACTGTCACTCAGGCTGCAGTCCGCTGTTGCATCCGGCAAGTGACAGATGCCCTTTATAGGCGAACGCGTCAATTCATTACCTTCCCTCGGACCCTGCACAAGCAGGTGGAGGAGGAGGAGTATGAGGAGGAGGAGGAGGAGGAGGAGGAAGAGCAGGCGGAGGAGGAGGAGGAGGAGGAAGATGGAAGGGCTGGTGAATGTGGAAGGTCCATTCGTCAGAGGCTGCTCTGGACTCGTGTCGACACCCCTGTGGCGGAATGATGAGAGTCTTAACTCATGCGCACTTTGGATGTTTGAGGGCCTCTGAATGCCAGCATCACTGAAAGTAGTCACATGCACCATGCAACATTGAAACTTCTGTTTATTGACACAAAAGTCTTTCATTACAGTAAACAACGTAATGTGAGCACAAACCATAACTTTCAAAATAACTGTTAACTGTTCGGCCAAGCCGCAAAACTCAACAAACCTCAGCAAATATAACAGCAGGTGAGGGTGTCCTTGAATTTGGACAAACAAGCGTCTCAGCACCTCCCTCTACAACTGGCCCCTTCAGGGAGAACGACTTCTCTCTGCGCCCGGCCCCTTCCCTCCCTGCTGCTCCTACGTAATTGGACCCCAGTGGCGGGCTCAAGGCTGGGGGACGCCTCCTGACTGTCTGGAAGCGCAGAAGCCCCTGAGGGACGGCCTGGCTGACCTCTGGGGTTGGAGGGTGCGGACGCAGGATGCTTGCTGTGACCATGGCTGGGAGCAGTGCGGCCTGCAGGTGGTGGCAGCTGCAATGCAGGCGTCCCAGCGCTGGCATGTGCAATACTCTCCTGCCGAGAGAGGACACCTGCACCATGGTCGGACGACACACTGGCTATCTGAGGGGAGCGGCTCGGCTCATCCGCTACAATCGCATGCTCCACTGATTCCTGGCCTTGTACGGGAGTGGAAGGGCCCGGGGTGATCCTATCTGATGCAGAGAGGGTGGCTGCAGTGAGAGATCGCGTTGCGTCAATCTGGCTGTGGAGGAGCCCAGCAAGTGACTGCGTGGCAACAGTGAGGACCTGTGTGCCAGGTGCCAGTGCTTCGGAGAAGGCCTGGACAGTTCTTCCCATGTCTTCGGACAAGGCAGGTGCCGACCGCTACACTGCCTCGGACAAGCCCTGCACAGACCTTTCCAGGGATTGTCCGAAGCCATGAACAGTCCTTTCCATTGCCGACTCAAAGCCGTGGACAGTCCTCTCCATTGTTGGGCCGAAGCCCTGGATAGTTCTGTCCATTGTGGCCCCGAAGCCCTGGATAGACCTGTCCATAGTTTCCCCGAACACCTGGAGAGTCCTCTCCATTGTTGCCCCAAAGCCCTGCAGAGTCCTCTCCATTGTTGCCCCGAAGTCCAACATACTCCTAGCCAATGAATCTATTGACTCAGGCATCTTCTCCACTGCAGCCATCAGCTCCGTGTGTCTGACCCGGGCCTGTTTGCTCATCTCAGCCAGGTGACGGACCTCATCTGCACTCTGTGCAGCAGTCATGACGACCTGCCTTGCCCTGCGGGGAGACGGTGGCCGAACTTGCCTATCCCCCGTGCGTTGCTGCATGCCGCTTGGTCCGGCAACTGGTTCATCCTCAGAGCCACCCCCCTCCCCTCCAGGGGACTACTATCCCCAGTCTGCAGATGTCTCAGCTCCCCGGATTCTGCAGCGGCTGGTCCGGATTCCTCCTGGTCCTCGCCTCCGGTGGCACTGGCACTGGCAGCTTCAGCGCGTTGAGCCCGAGTTGGTGCTGCTTCATCTAAAAGTGGGAGGTGGAAGAGTGGCTTTAGCAAAAGGACAGCTTTGCTGAAAGGCATGCCAGATTGCGGCAAGGCTCTGACATGGCTGCACACTGAGGATGCATGCTGGCGGGGGGACCAAGTGGAAGGCAACAGGTGAAAAAGCTGAGAGTCTTACCCTCGCTGTCGGTAATGGGGTCGGCAGATGCAGTGGTCACAGGACCAGACAGACGTCCTCCAAGTATCTGGTGCCCTCTCTCCTCCAGATCCGTGAGAGTGACCACTTGTGCAGGTTCGCCACCGGTTCGACGCTGCTCCTTTCGAATCATCGCCAGCTTGGACTGCAGGGGAAAGAAGGGGAGGTTCTGTTACACGATGCCTTGAGACCTCATCGCATGCCCCCCATGGTGCAAGAGCCCTTACATCAGGCCTTGAGACATCATCGCATGCCCCCCTTGGTGCAAGAGCCCTTACATCAGGCCTTGAGACATCTGTCCATGTGTGTGCCCAGAAAGGGCCATGGGTGCATACTGACAGATGGCCATTGGCGCATCATTGCAGCAGGGTGCCCGAAGTCAGCTGCAGATGGAGGGAAGCACAAGTTTGGTAAACCATCACTTACCCTAACGATCCATGTGAGGTCATTGAATTTCTTCCTGCACTGAACAGGGGTCCTGGTCGCCATGCTGCTGGAGTTCACCCTGACAGCAACCTCCCTCCAAGATCGTCGATAAGCCATCTGATTCGGCCTCTTGCCATTATCCGGATACAGGACCTCTCGACGGTGTTCAACTGCAGCCACCAAGTGGTCCAGAGCCTCAGTGCTGAAGCGCTCTGCTCTCTGCCTAACCTTCTCCATGATGAACAAGTTTGTACCGCCAGACAAGGGCGAGCGCCGAATCTGAGGCCTTGGGCGTTGGGTGTTGAAGCTCAGGCTGACTGACGCACCCCTTTAAGAGCCAGCCGGCGCCTGGAGGTCTCGTGCTTTCCCGTAATTGAGTTCACCTGCGCTGCGCCCGTCCGCGTCGAAATTGAGCAGCGCCGGACCTTTTGCGCCTTAAGAGCACCGTGCAACGGCTAATTTAGCGCCTCAATCCCCTTTGGGGGCGATGCAACCCAATATCGCGCCAGGCGGCGATAAGTTTCGTCTGGCTATAAACTTTGCGCATCGCCAGTTCTAACGCCTCAAGTGGGGCTATACCCAATTTCTAGGCCATACTGTTCCAAAAATTTACATTGTGCCCCTTCCCTTAACCCATGTCCTGGCACTGGACAGGAGCAGGACCCAATGATGACACGAGGAAAACCCCAGTGGTGGAGAGCTTTGGGAACCATAGGCCCAAGGTCACCTTTCTCCTCTCAAGCATGCTACACTTACCCCGTCATGTCTCAAATTACTCATATACTGTAGCCCAAACTGTTACTTTTTAAATGAAACCTATCTAATTTGCATTAGAATGAATCAATACTAACTGCTTCCATCATCTCCCTGGGGACTCTGTTCCATAGATTGATCGTTGTTAACATTCTTTATGCAATCTGATGGTTGAAGTACGGTTACAGCATTAATCAATTGTGATCATACTCCCAAACAGAATGTGTAATATGACAAACAACGCTAAAACATAGACACATCACAGACCAGTCTCAGCAATTCTCATTAACGTTTTTCAAAACCAAAAATGGGCAAGGTTCATGAGCAATAAGGCACTATTTCCTATGGGTTGTATTTTGAAGGCCAGGCTCATTCAAGACTTCCTGTGGCTTCTTAAAGACATACAGTGATGTTTTATTTAAATTTAGAACAGAGAGCCAGAGGACATAATTATAAGCTGAAGAAACTATGAGCCATGCTCAGGTTAAGAAATCAATTCATGCTGAGCTGTTGATTCACTGGATTTTTCTTCGACAGGGCACTTCACCACGGAAGGCGTGTCAGAGCAGGACTTCTACCTGATGACCCGATTCTGCCATGAACCCAACCTATTTTCCTAATTTGACAATAATCCTGGCAGGATCTCCAGCTCACAGAGGGATTAGACTATTGTTAGGGAGGAAGACTCAATGACGGAGCTACAGGACATGAAAGAGGGGGAGAGCCAGCTTGAAAAGGGACAGAATAGCCCTCAATTTTTTAAAAAAATAGTGGCACTAAAGTCTGTCCCTGAGCCTCCAGATTTATCTGAGCAGGTGGGGGGGGGGGGGGGGGGGCAGGAGAGAGAGGTGGCTACTACCAAGCACTCTGCCTCCATCTTGGACAACAGCAAGAATCCCAAGCCAATTTCCCTGGTCCTGCCCCAGCCATCATTTCAATATGGCAGGCAGTCAAGGGTTGCATAACATTTCCTCTCCCCCCCCAGTATGAGACAATTTTTTTTAATGACACTTGCAGGGACAGGGAATCGGCAACAGGGCTCCCTGCCCCATTTCCTTCTTCCACCACAATACTGCTTGAATTCGAGCGGAATAGCAGACGAATCTGCAGCCCATATTCTGGCACCTGGTGCAACAAATACTGGATTCGTCCCTGATTTAGTGAGAGCAGAAGGATATAGGTTTGGCTTGGAAAGAGATAGAATAGTCAGATTGGAAGTAGGGATGAAGAGGCGAGGTGGATGGGATGAATATTCTCATTTCAATGATGTGCATCAACAAGATGCTGATCTCATCGTGAACAAATGAGGAAAAACATTGTGAATAAATTAATGTACTGTTCTCTCATTTGGAAACCCAGTAAGAGTCTGAAGGCCTGCCCAATACTTCAGAATCAACAGTCAGGGTCTAGCTGGCATCACAACCCACAATTATCCTCCTAGGTTTTCTTTCTGGCCAATCAAACATTCTAAAACTAGCTGAAGTGGCCAATGTGTCACATTATTAGAATGGATGCATGAATAGACTTTAACGTTACAAATTACTATTGTGTTTTTAAACTTTCTGAAAGTATTTTTCTCTGGTTTGGGGTTCTTGGCCACACACCCTTTACTCTGGCTGAGATCAGACAGCGAACCAAAGAGATCGGACATAAAACCAGAGATATCTCCACACCTCGCTCAATAGTCTAGAAATTACTGCAGTGATACTAATGTACACTTTTGGGGGTCGATCTCCACTCCTGGCACTGTCCAGAGACAAGGACCTGGAAACTCATCCACCCTGGCCTGAACGTGGCTCAGGTGTTGGTCATGAAACATCAGACCGGCGAGCTGCAGACACCTGCTGTGCATATCCAGGCAGCTCACTGGTAAAAACTTCTGGACTTTTGGGCTGTGATAGCGACCCATAGGTAGGTCTTAAAGGGGCAGGGCGGGGGTGGAAAGAAGCGATAGGGAGGGAAAGGTCAATGGGAGAGGGTGGGTGAGCTGGGAGAGGGTCGATTGGGACATCGGACAGGGGGCATTCGGGGCTTTGGGACAGGGGGTTGATTGGCAGAGCGCCAACAGTGGCCGGCAGCAACCCGTGTTTTTAATATGGAGCTGGGAGAAGCTCAAATGTGAGGAGTGTGACGAAAACTCACCATTCGCCTGGATGCTTGTAGCTGAAATACCCCGAGAAGCTTGACACTATC
Organism: Somniosus microcephalus; assembly: GCF_052327205.1. Taxonomy (NCBI): domain Eukaryota; kingdom Metazoa; phylum Chordata; class Chondrichthyes; order Squaliformes; family Somniosidae; genus Somniosus; species Somniosus microcephalus. Next base: position 129,420,251 of record NC_140991.1, read on the forward strand.
CAGGACATATTAGTTTGTTTGATTGCCATCCCTACCACTAGACTCAATATCCACCCCCTCCACTACCAGCACTCTGTAGTTGCTGTATGTACTATCTACAGGATGTGGTACAGCAACTTACTAAGATTGCTTTGACAGCACCTTCCTCCCGTGTAACATCCATCATCAAGAAGGGCACAAGAGCAGCATTTGTTAGATCACTATCAGCTCCAAGTCACACACCAGCCTGACTTGGATATATACCACCATTTTTTCATCATTGCTGGGTCAATATCCTGGAATTCCTTACCTAACCCTATTTTTGGAGCACCATCACCAGAAGGACTGCAGCAGTTCACCTGTTTACAATCCTAATTCTATAAAATTTCCAAACTTTTTTCTCTCTCACTGTCTGCTCCGAGGTAACCATATCATGGAAAGTGTGTTCCAAAAGGCCATAAGCCCAGTGAACTTCAGTGACTGCAGCTGGAGACACTCACAGCAAGTGCATTTGCTCTTGATGCTCAGGGGATCTCACACATCCACCAAGATCAACATACAATAGTCCTACCATTGTAACCCCTTTAAAACAATCAAGCATATCCTATACCTATTTATAATGTATAAATTTATAACCGCAAAATTCGGCTCCGTAGCACCCATTGTTTGGGTGCTTCGAGTGCAGTTTTGGTTCCAAAATGGCGTCCGCGGTGCAAGCACACTTCTGGTGCAGGCCACATCGGACGCCAGCTTGGGTAGGACATTAGCACGCAATCATCGAGCGCTGGAAGAATGCAGAGCAGGTAAATCATGACGTCAATCAGTGTGTAACGCTGATTTGATGACAACGCTGCCATTTTGGAGCTCAGTGCTCCAGCCAATGTCCTCTCTTAACCATGCTGAACACACATTCAGCAGCAGGAAGGATCCCCACCAGTGCTATTTAAAGGGATCATTGTCTACTTACAGGTTAGTTGCTAATTGATTTCTACTGGTTGTTGCTGAGTTTGTAGAAGTGTTTGGTTTGTACAGTTATTTCAAGTTGCTGAAGTCTACAGGGAGTGGTGTGGCAGGTGCTGAAGGACGTTGTCCTGATTTCAAGGATTCTGCACAGACCACTTGCTCCCAGACATGAGTGCAGTAGTTGGCTTTCCCATTGGACTACAGCATGACTGGGAGAATGAGCAGAGGCAACACAGAGCAGGACAAGCTGCTGGAAGAGGGAGGAGGAGGAGGGGGAGAAGGGCTCTCAGAAGGAGGCCATTTACGCCCAGGGTGTTCAGGCAACAATACTCCTACCTGAACCTCAGCGAGGAACAGTGTGTGAGACGTCTGTGCTTCACCAAAAACATCCTCACTGAAATCTGCCACCTGCTGCAGCCACAACTGTAACCTCAGAGCAAGGCGAGAATTACATTGCCAGTGTTTGTGAAGGTGACGATGGCCATGAACCTTCTGATGAAGGGTCATTGACCTGAAATGTTTACTCTGTTTCTCGCTCCATGGATGCTGCCTGACCTGCTGAGTGTTTCCAGCATTTTCTGTTTTTATTTCAGATTTCCAGCATCCGCAGTATTTTGCTTTTGTATGAACCTTTATGAGTTGGGCTCCTTCCAGGCTGGAGCAGGAGATACTTGCAACATCTCCCAGTTTGCTGTGCACTGTTACATAAGGGAGGTAACTGAGGCTCTGTATTCCAAGAGAGCTGAATGCATTTCCTTCTCTCTGGTCAGAGAGCAGCAGGCAAAGCGAGCATGCGGCTTCGCAAGGATTGCAGGCTTCCCCATGGGCAGGAGGTGTCGTCAGCTGGAGGAGCTCGAGCTCCGGGTTTCGGAGTTTGAACAGCAGCTTGCATCACTACGGTGCATCCGTGAGGCTGAAAGCTACGTGGATAGCACTTTTCAGGAGGTGGTCACCCCGCAGCTAAGGAATGTGCACTCAGAGAGGGAATGGGTGACCGCAAGACAGAAGAGAAGGACCAAGCAGGGAGTGCAGGAGTCCCCTGAGTGCATCTCGCTCTCCAACCAGTATTCTGTTCTGAGTACTGGTGAGGGCGATGGTTCCTCTGGGGAGTACAGCCAGAGCCAAGTCCACGGCACCACGGGTGGCTCAGCTGTACAGGAGGGAGGAGGAAGATAGGGAAAGCAATAGTGGTAGGGGATTTGATCGTTAGGGGAGCAGTCAGGTGTTTCTGCAGCCGCAGACGTGACTCCAGGATGGTATGTTGCCTCCCTGGTGCTGGGGATAAAGATGTCACCGAGTGGCTGCAGAACATTTTGAGGGGGGAGGGTGAACAGCCAGAGGTCATGGTCCATATCGGTACCAACGACATAGGTAGAAAGAGGGATGAGGTCCTGCAGGCAGATTTCAGGAGCTAAGAAAGAGATTAAAAACAGGACCTCAAAGGTAGTAATCTCTGGATTACTCCCGATGCTACGCACGAGTGAGTATAGAAATAGGAGGATAGAGCAGATGAATGTGTGGCTGGAGAGATGGTGCAGGAGGGAGGGCTTCAGATTCCTGGGGCATTGTGGCCGGTTCTGGGGAAGGTGGGACCTGTACAGGCCGGACAGGCTGCAACTCAACAGAGCCGGTACCAATATCCACATGGGGAGGTTTGCTAGTGCTGTTGGGGAGGATTTAAACTAATTTGGCAGGGGGCTGAGCACCAGGATGTAGCCGTAGAAAGGAGAAACAAAGGGCACAAAGGATTAGGAGAGATGGATAGCACTAAAGTAAGAAATAGTAAGGTATTAGGTGGGGTCAGACTAAGAGAGAACATAGGATGGTCTGAGATAGGTTTACAGTGTATGTATGTGAACGCACAAAACATAGTAAACAAGGTTGGTGAGCTGCAGGCGCAAATAGCCACATGGGAATATAATGTCGTGGCAATGACTGAGACCTGGCTCAAAAAGGGCAGGATTGGGTTTTAAATATTCCTGGATATAGGGTGTTCAGGAAAGATAGGGAAGGAAAGAAAGGAGGTGGTGCGGCAGTACTTGTTAAGGAGAATGTTACAGTGCTGGAGAGAGAGGATGCCCTGGAGGGGTCAAGGACAGAATCTGTATGGCTAGAGTTAAGAAATAATAGAGGTGCCATTACACTACTAGGTGTATTCTATAGGCCACCAACTAGTGGGAAAAATATGGAGGAGCAAATTTGCAGAGAAATTACAGAGAGATGCAAGAACTAGAGTAGTGATAATGGGGGACTTCAACTATCCTAATATAGGCTGGGATAGTAATAGTGTAAAGGGCAGAGAGGGGGAAGAATTTCTGAAATGTGTTCAGGAGAACTTTCTTGATCAGTATGTTTCTGGCCCAATGAGGAAGGAGGCATTGCTGGATCTGGTTCTGGGGAATGAGGTAGGTCAAGTGTCAGTAGGGGAACATTTAGGGAACAATGATCATAGTATCATAAGGTTTAGATTAGCTATGGAAAAGGACAGGGAGCAATCGAGAGTAAAAATACTTAATTGGAGGAAGGCCAATTTCAGTGGGATGAGAAAGGATCTGGGCCAGGTAAATTGGAATCAAAGATTGGCAGGTAAAACTGAAATGGAACAATGGGCTGCCTTTAAAGAGGAAATAGTTCAGATACAGTTGAGGTACATTCCCACTAGGGGGAAAGGTAGGGCAACTAAAGTCAGAGCTCCCTGGATGATGAAAGAGATAGGGAGTAAGTGAAGCAGAAAAAGAGCGCGTATAACAGATGTCAGGTCGAGAATACGTCTAAGAATCAGGCTAAATATAGAAAGTTCAGAGGAGAAGTGAAAAAGAAAATAAGAGGGGCAAAGAGAGGGTGTGAGAATAGCATGGCAGCTAAAGGTAATCCAAAAGTCTTCTATAGGCATATAAATAATAAATGGATAGTAAGAGGAGGGCTGCGGCTGATTAGGGACCAAAAAGGAGACCTACGCATGGAGGCAGAGGCTATGGTTGAGGTGCTGAATGAATACTTTGCATCTGTCTTCACCAAGGAAGAAGATGCTGCCATAGACATAGTGAAGGAGGAGGTAGAGGAGATATTGGATGGGATAAAAATTGATAAAGACGAGGTACTAGAAAGGCTGGCTGTACTTAAAGTAGATAAGTCACCAGGACCGGATGGCATGCATCCTAGGATACTGAGGGAAGTGAAGGAAGAAATCGTGGAGGTACTGGCCATAATCTTCCAATCCTCCTTAGAAATGGGGGTGGTGCCAGAGGACTGGAGAATTGCAAATGTTACATCCTTGTTCAAAAAAGGGTTTAAAGATAAACCCAGCAACTATAGGCTGGTCAGTTTAACCTCGGTAGTGGGGAAGCTTTTAGAAACAATAATCAGGGACAAAATTAACAGTCACTTGGACAAGTGTGGCTTAATTAAGGAAAGCCAGCACGGATTTGTTAAAGGCAAATTGTGTTTAACTAACTTGATCGAGTTTTTTGATGAGGTAACAGAGAGTTGATGAGGGCAATGCGGTTGACGTGGTGTACATGGATTTCCAAAAGGTGTTTGACAAAGTGCCACATAATCGGCTTGCCAGCAAATTTAAAGCCCATGGAATAAAAGGCTGCATGGATATGAAATTGTCTAAGTGACAGGAAACAGAGTGTGGTGTTTTTCGGACTGGAGAAAGGTCTACAGTGGTGTTCCCCAGGGGTCGTTTCTAGGACCACTGCTATTCTGATATATATTAATGACTTGGATGTGGGTGTACAAGGCACAATTTCAAAATTTGCAGAAGACGCAAAACTTGGAAGTATAGTGAACAGTGAGGAGGATACTGATCGACTTCAAGAGGACATAGACAGGCTGGTGGAATGGGCGGACACGGGGCAAATGAAATTTAACTCAGAAAAATGTGAAGTGATACATTTTGGCAGAAAGAATGAAGAGAGGAAATATAAACTAAAGGGTACAATCCTAAAGGGAGGTGCATGAACAGAGAGACCTGGGGGTATATGTGCACAAATAGTTGAAGGTGGCAGGGCAGGTTGAGAAAGCAGTTAAAAAAGCTTACAGGATCCTGGGCTTCATGAATAGAGGCATAGAGTACAAAAGTGTGGAAATTATGATGAACCTTTATAAAACACTGGTCCGCCTCAACTGGAGTATTGTGTCCCATTCTGGGCACCGCACTTTCGGAAGGATGTGAAGGCTTTAGAGAGACTGCAGAAAAGATTTACGAGAATGATTCCAGGGATGAAGGACTTCAGTTACGAGAATAAACTGGAGAAGATGGGGTTGTTCTCCTTAGAACAGAGAAGATTGAGAGGAGATTTGATAGAAGTGTTCAAAATCATGAGGGGTCTGGAAAGAGTAGATCGAAGGAAACTGTTGCCATTGGTAGAAGGGTCGAGAACCAGAGGACACAGATTTAAGGTGATTGGCAAAAGAACCAAAGGCGACATGAGGAAAAACTTTTTTGCTCAGCGAGTGGTTAGGATCTGGAATGCAATACCTGAAAGGGTGGTGGAGGTAGACTCAATCATGGCTTTCAAAAGGGAGTTGGATAAGTACCTGAAGGAAACATTTTTGCAAGGCTACGGGGAAAGGGTGGGGGAGTGGGGCTAGTTGCCGTGCTCTTGCAGAGAGCCGGCACGGACTCAACGGGCTGAATGGCCTTCTTCTGTGCTGGACCCATTCTATGATTCTATGAACATGGCTCATGATCACGCGCACGTGGGCAGCATTCATATAGCAAAAGCCATGCTGCCACACGAAATATTATCAAGCAGGCCATTGGCGTACTGAAGCAATGCTTCCACTGTCTGGACCGCTCTGGAGGAGCCCTGCATTACTCGGCAGAATGGGTGTCGAGATTTGTGGTGGTCTGCTGCATGTTGCACGACCTCGCCATCATGAGGGTACAGCCCTTGTCACCAGCTGAGGAAAAAGGAGGAGCAGGAAGGGGAGGAGGAGGAGGAAGAGGTGGAGGAAAGAGGAGGAGGAGGAAGGGGAGGAGAGAAGAGGAGGAGGAAGGGGGAGGAGGAGGAGGAGGAGGAAAGGGGGGGAGGAGGAGAAGGAGAAGGAGGAGGAAGGGGGGAGGAGGAGGAGAGGGCAGGAGGAAAGAGCAGGCAACTTAGACAGCCCCTTTTGGGCCGGGCTATCCGTGACCGGCTCATCTGGCTGCGATACCCGTAAACGCAACCCCAATCCCGCAGCGCGATCTCTGCGCCCGTTTTCAAGGGCTATCGCATTGAGCCCCCGTTGTGTCTAGCATACATTAGCTACTTGTCACACTTTCACTATCACATTGTTGTCTGACTCAACAGCAACGAATCAGAACTGAAGAGGTAGGGAACATACGACTCAGGAGTAAAGTAACTGACTGAAAAACAACCAATAAGGAACAAATAACCTATGATAACAACTAACTCTAAGTCAGGATATGGCTTCAGATTAATTTTATTTTTAGTGAACCTTTTTTATGAACCAGATTTGTGGTGTTACTGTTATAGTGCATAATCAATATGTCTAATACCTTGGGCGATAATAAGTCATGTTAATGTACTTGAGAAACAGCCTTTCCTGTTTTGAAAATAAATCATTTCAAATCCCTAACATTGTTAAGGGTAATGATGAATTTTCTGCTTAAATAGAGTCATCTTGTAGCAATAGTAGCAGTTTTATTATTGGTATAAATTACCCAATAAAAGTTTTTAAGCGCCTTTCACGACCTCACAATGGCCAGCAGTTATAACTAATTGAATGAAAATATTGTTACACTTCATTTACAGCCAATGAAGTATTTTTGAAGTGTAGTCACTACTGTATTATTGTGAAACACAACAGCTAATTTGCACACAGCAAGGTCCCACAAACAGCAATGTGCTACTGAACACAGGGAACGGTAGCATAGTGGTAATGTTACTGGACTAGTAATTCAGAGGCCTGGACTAATGATCGGGCGACGTGAGTTCAAATCCAATTTAAATTCCGTTAATTAAATAAATCTGGAATAAGAACATAAAAAATAGGAGTAGGCCATTTGGCCCCTTGAGCCTGCTCCACCATTCAATACGATCATGGCTGATCTGGTCTTGGCCTCAACTCCAATTTCCTACCCGCTCCCCATAACCCTTGACTCCCTTATCGTTCAAAAATCTGTCTATCTCCACCTTAAATATATTCAATGACGCAGCTCTCTGGGGTAGAGAATTCCAAAGATTCACGACCTTCAGAGAAGAAATTTCTCCTCATCTCTGTTTTAAATGGGTGATCCCTTATTCTGAAACTATGCCCCCTAGTTCTAGATCCCCCCACGAGGGGAAACACCCTCTCTGCATCTACCCTGTCAAGCCCCCTCAGAATCTTATACATTTCAATAAGATCACCTCTCATTCTTCTAAACTCCAATGAGTATAGGCCCAACCTGCTCAACCTTTCTTCATAAGACAACCCCTTCATCTCAGGAATCAACCTCGTGAACCTTCTCTGAACTGCCTCCAATGCAAGTATATCCCTCCTTAAATAAGGAGACCAAAACTGTACGCAATGCTCCAGGTGTGGTCTCACCAACACCCTGTACAGTTCTAGCAAGACTTCCCTACTTTTATACATCATCCCCCTTGCAATAAAGACCAACATTCCATTTGCCTTCCTAATTACTTGCTGTACCTACATGCTAACTTTTTGTGTTTCATGTACGAGGACTCCAGATCCCTCTGTACTGCAGCATTTTGTAGTCTCTCTCCATTTAAATAATCATTTGCTTTTTTATTTTTCCTACCAAAGTGGATAAGCTCACATTTTCCCACATTATACTCCATCTACCAATTTTTTGCCCACTAACTTAACCTATCTATATCTCCTTGCAGATTCTTTGTGTCCTCTTCACATCTTGCTTTCCCACCTATCTTTGTATCATCAGCAAATTTGGCGACATTACACTTGGTCCCTTTATTCAAGTCATTAATATAGATTGTAAACAGCTGAGGCCCCAGCACTGATTCCTGTGGCACCCCACTAGTTACAGTTTGCCAACCTGAAAATGACCCATTTATCGCAACTCTGTTTCCTGTTAGTTAGCCAATCCTCTATCCATGCTAATATATCATCCCCAACCCCATGAGCTCTTATCTTGTGCCTTCTGGAAATCCAAATACACTACATCTACTGGTTCCCCTTTATCCACCCTGCTCGTTACATCCTCAAAGAACTCTAGCAAATTTGTGAAACATGATTTTCCTTTCATAAAACCATGCTGTCTCTGCTTGACTGTATTATGATTTTCTAAATGTTCTGCTGCTACTTCCTTAATAATGGACTCCAGCATTTTCCCAATGACAGATGTTAGGCTAACTGGTCTATAGTTTTCTGTCTCCCTCCTTTCTTGAATAGGGGCATTACATTTGTGGTTTTCCAATCTGCTGGTACCTCTCCAGAATCCAGGGAATTTTGGTAGATTGCAACCAATGCATCCACTATCTCTGCAGCCACTTCTTTTAAGACCCTAGGATGCAGGCCATCAGGTCCAGGGGACTTGTCCACCTTTAGTCCCATAAGTTTGCCTAGTACTTTTTCTCTAGTGATAGTGATTGTTTTAAGTTCCCCCCTCCCTATGTCCCCTTGATTATCTATTATTATTGGGATGCTTTTAGTGTCTTCTACCATGAAGACCGATACAAAATATTTGTTCAAGTCTCTGCTGTTTCTCTGTTTCCCATTATTAATTCCCCAGTCTCATCCTCTAAGGGACCAACATTTACTTTAGTTACTCTCGTCCTTTTTATATACCTGCAGAAGCTCTTACTGTCTGTTTTTATATTTCTTGCTAGTTTGCTCTCATAATCTATCTTCTCTCTCTTTATTTTTTTTTAGTCATCCTTTACTGGTTTCTCAGCCCTCTGGCCTACCACTAATCTTCGCATCATTGTATGCCTTTGTTTTCAATTTGATACCATCCTTAACTTCCTTAGTTAGCCACGGATGGTTCATTCTTCTCTTAGAGTCTTTCTTTCTCACTGGAATATATCTTTGCTGAGAGTAATTAAATATCTTCTTAAATGTCTGCCACTGCTTATCTACCATCTTACCCTTTAATCTATTTTCCCAGTCCACTTTAGCCAACTCTGCCTTCATACCTTTGTAATTGCCTTTATTTAAGTTCAGGACACTAGTTTGAGACCCAAGTTTCTCACCCTCAAACTGAATTTGAAATTCTAACATGCTATGATCACTCTTCCCTAGAGGATCCTTTACTATGAGATCATTAATTAACCCTATCTCATTACACATTACCAGATCTAAAATAGCCTGCTCCCTGGTTCGTCCACAAAGTATTGTTCTAAGAAACCATCCTGAATACACTCGATAAACTCTTCCTCAAGGCTACCTTTGCCAATTTGATTTGTCCAATCTATATGAAGATTAAAATCGTCCATGATTATAGCTGTACCTTTCTTACAAGCCTCCATTATTTCTTGATTTATACTTTGTCCTACAGTGTAGCTACTGTTAGGGGACCTATAGACTACTCCCGCCAGTGACTTCTTTCCCTTATTATTTCTTATCTCCCCCCAAACTGATTCTACATCTTGATCTTCTGAGCCAATACCATTTCTCACTACTGCACTGATCTCATCCTTTATTAACAGAGCTACCCCACCTCCTTTTCCTTTCTGTATATCCTTCCAAAATGCCAAATACCCCTGAATATTCAGTTCCCAGCCTTGGTCACCTTGCAACCACGTCTCTGTAATGTCTATCAGATCATACCAATTTATTTTTATTTGTGCCGTTAACTCATCTATCTTGTTATGAATGCTGCCTGCGTTCAGATAAAGAGCTTTAAATTTTTCCCTACACTGACTCTACTTTCTGATGCACTCTTATGTTTATACACTCTGCCCCTTCCTGTCACACTCTGGTTATCATTACCCCTATCGCTACCCTGCACTACTGCCTTCTCCTTTCTCTTTGACTTTATAAATTTCCCCTCACCTGAACCCTCCCCCCCACTACTTAGTTTAATGCCCTATCTACAGCCCTAGTTATTCGATTCACCAGGACACTGGTCCCAGCCTGGTTCAAGTGAAGCCCATCCTAACAGAATAGCTCCCTCTTTCCCCAGTACTGGTGTCAGTGTCCCATGAATTGAAACCCATTTCTCCCACACCAACCTTTGAGCCACGCATTCATGTCTCTGATCCTATTGACCCTATGCCAATTTGCTCGTGGCTCAGGTAGTAATCCAGAGATTATTACCTTTGTGGTTCTGCTTTTGAATTTAGTCCCTAGCTGCTCATACTCCCTCAGCAGAATCTCTTTCTTTGTCCTACCTATGTCATTGGTACCTACATGGACCACGACAACTAGATCTTTCCCCTCCCACTCCAAGTTCCTCTCCAGCCCAGAGGAGATGTCCTTAACCCTGGCAGGCAACACAGCCTTCGGGACTCACATTCTCGGCTGCAGAGAACAGTATCTATCCCCCTAACTATACTGTCCCCTACCACTACAACATTTCTTTTTGCTCCCCCAAATTGAATGGCCCACTGTACCACGGTGCTGTGGTTAGTTTGCTCATCCTCCCTGCAGTCCTTGCTCTCGTCCACACAGGGAGCAAGTACCTTGTACCTGTTGGACAAGTGCAAGGGCTGAGGCTCCTCCAATGCTACCTTGTGGATCCCCATACCTGCCTCACTCGTAGTCACACCCTCCTGTCCCTGACCACGGACCAAATTTGAATTATTTAACCTAAGGGGTGTGACTGCCTCCTGGACACAGCGTCCAGGTAACTCTCCCCCTCCCTGATGTATTGCAGTGTCTGAAGCTCGGACTCCAGCTCATCAACTCTGAGCCAAAGTTCCTCCAGCTGCCAACATTTACTGCAGATGTGGTTGCTGTGGATCACACTGGGGTCCACCAGCTCCCACATGCTACAGCTGCAACACATTGCCTGCCCTGCCATCTCTATTGTATTTTATTTAAGTAATTAGGTTTTCAAGTTTTGAAATTTCAATTATCTATGTATAGTTTTTAATCTGTAATCACGGCTCTTAATTAAAACCAATGCCCAAGTTTAGAAAAAAGAGAGAAATAGAGAAATACTCACCAACCAATCATTTACCTGCTTTCCTGTTATGTCAAACTTTGATTTTTTTCCCCTCTCTCAGGTCCATTGTTGTTGTTTTCCTTTTATCCCCGTCACTGGTCCCGCTCTCGCTGTGCTGGAATAAAAAGCTAGTATCAGTAATGGTGACCATGAAACTATCAGATTGTTGTAAAAATCCATCTGGTTCATTAATGTCCTTCAGGGAAGGAAATCTGCTGTCCTTACCTGATCTGGCCTATATGTGACTCCAGACCCACAGCAATGTGGTTGACTCGTAATTGCCCTCTGAAATGGCCTAGCAAGCCACTCAGTTGTAACAAACCGCTACAAGAAACAATAATAAGAATAAAACTGGACCACCCGGCATCGACCTCAGCACGGGCTATGGACATGACAATGGCACACCCAGCCCAGTCGACCCTGCAAAGGCCTCGTCACCAACATCTGGGGACTTGTGCCAAAATTGGGAGAGCTGTCCCACAGACTAGTCAAGCAACAGCCTGACATAGTCATACTCACAGAATCATACCTTTCAGCCAATGTCCCAAACTCCTCCATCACCATGCAATAGCAAAATACTGCGGATGCTGGAAATCTGAAATAACAACAGAAAATGCTGGAAACACTCAGCAGGTCAGGCAGCATCAAGGAGAGAGAAACAGAGTCAATGTTTCGAATCGGGGACCCATCATTATTTCCTCCATCACCATCCCTGGGTATATCCTGTCCCATCGACATGACAGATCCACCAGAGATGACGGCACAGTGGTATACAGTTGGGAGGGAGTGGCCCTGGGAGTCCTCAACATTAACTCTGGACCCCATGAAGTCTCATGGCTTCCGGTCAAGCATGGGCAAGGAAACCTCCTGCCCCCCTCAGCTGAAGAATCAGCATTCCTCCATGTTGAACACCACTTGGAAGAAGTACTGAGAGTAGCAAGGGCACAGAATGTACTCTGGGTGGGGGACTTCAATGTCCATCACCAAGAGTGGCTCGGTAGCACCACTAGTGACCGAGCTGGCCGAGTCCTGAAGGACATAGCTGCCAAACTGGGCATGCGGCAGGTGGTGAGAGAACCAACACGAGGGAAAAACCTACTTGACCTTGTCCTCACCAATCTACCTGTCACAGATGCATCTGTCCATGACAGCACTGGTAGCAGTGACCACCGCACAGTCCTTGTGGAGATGAAGACCTGTTTTCACACTGAGGACACCCTGCATCGCGTTGTGTGGCACTATCACCATGCTAAATGGGATAGATTCAGAACAGATCTAGCAGCTCAAAACTGGGCATCCATGAGGCACTGTGGGCCATCAGCAGCAGCAGAATTGTACTTCACCACAATCTGTAACCTCATGGCCCGGCATATCCTTCACTCTACCATTACCATCAAACCAGGGGACCAACCCTGGTTCAATAAGGAGTGCAGAAGAGCAGGCCGGGAGCAGCACCAGGCATACTTAAAAATGAGGTGCTAACCTGGGGAAGCTGCAACACAGGACTGCATGCATACTAAAAAGCGGAAGCAGCATGTTATAGACAGAGCTAAGCGATCCCACAATCAACGGATCTGATCAAAGCTCTGCTGTCCTGCCACATCCAGTCGCGAATGGTGGTGGACCATTAAACAACTAACGGGAGGAGGAGGCTCCATGAATATCCCCATCCTCAATGATGGTGGAGCCCAGCACGTCAGTGCAAAAGACAAGGCTGAAGCGTTTGTAACCATCTTCAGCCAGAAGTGCAGAGTGGATGATCTATATCTGCCTACTCCCGAGGTCTCCTCTATCACAGAAGCCAGTCTTCAGCAAATTCGATTCACTCCACGTGATATCAAGAAACGACTGAGCGCACTGAATACAGCAAAGGCTATGGGCCCCGATAACATCCTAGCTATCGGGCTGAAGACTTGTGCTCCAGAACTAGCTGTGCCTCTAGCCAAGCTGTTCCAGTATAGCTACAACACTGGCATCTACCCGACAATGTGGAAAACTGCCCAGGTATGTCCTGTCCACAAAAAGCAGAACAAATCCAATCTGGCCAATTACCACCCCATCAGTCTACTCTCAATCATCAGCAAAGTAATGAAAGGTGTCGTTGACAGTGTTATCAAGTGGCACTTACTCACCAATAAGCTGCTCACTGATGCCCAGTTTGGGTTTCGTCAGGACCACTCGCTCCAGACCTCATTACAGCCTTGGTCCAAACATGGACAAAAAACTGAATTCCAGAGGTGAGGTGAGAGTGACTGCCCTTGACATCAAGGCAGCATTTGACCAAGTGTGGCATCCAGGAGCCCTAGTAAAACTGAAGTCAATGGGAATCAGGGAAAACGCTCCACTGGCTGGAGTCATACCTAGCACAAAGGAAGATGGTTGCAGAATAACAAAAGAAAATGCTGGAAAAACTCAGCAGGCCAGGCAACATCCGTGGAGAGAAATTAGAGTCAACGTTTCGGGTCAAAACCCTTTATCAAGACCCTTTATTGGATTTCCAGTATCTGCAGTATTTTGCTATTGTACTAGAAGGTGGTTGTGGTGTTTGGAGGTCAATCATCTCAGCCCCAGGACATTGCTGCAGGAGTTCCTCAGGGCAGTGTCATAGGCCCAACCATCTTCAGCTGCTTTATCAATGACCTTCCCTCCAACATAAGGTCAGAAATGGGGATGTTCGCTGATGACTGCACAGTGTTCAGTGCCATTCGCAGCTCCTCAGAAAATGAAGCAGTCTATGCCCGCATGCAGGCTTGGGCTGATAAGTGGCAGGTAACATTCGCGCCACAGAAGTTCCAGGCAATGACTATCTCCAACAAGCGAGAGTCTAGCCACTGCCCCTTGACATTCAACGGCATTATCATCGTCGAATCCCCCACTATCAACATCCTGAGGAGTCACCATTGACCAGAAATCTAACTGGACCAGCTACATAAATAATGTGGCAACAAGAGCAGGACAGAGATTAGATATTCTGTGGCGAGTGTCTCACCTCCTGACTCCCCAATGCCTTTCCACCATCCACAAGGCACAAATAAAGAGTGTGATGGAATACTCTCCACTTGCTTGGATGAGTGCAGCTCCAACAACACTCAAGAAGCTCGACACCATCTAGGACAAAATGGCCCGCTTGATTGGCACCCCATCGACCACCTTAAACATTCACTCCCTCCACCACCGGCGTACCGTGGCTGCAGTGTATACCATCTACAAGATGGAACTCGCCAAGGCTTCTTTGGCAGCACCTTCCAAACCCGCGACCTCTACCACCTAGAAGGACAAGGGCAGCAGACACATGGGAACACCACCACCTCCAAGTCACATACCATCCTGACTTGGAAGTATATCGCCAATCCTTCATCGTCGTTGGGTCAAAATCCTGGAACCCCCTACCTAACAGCACTGTGGGAGTACCCTCACCACATGGACTGCAGCGGTTCAAGAAGGCAGCTCACCACCACCTTCTCAAGTGCAACTAGGGATTGGCAATAAATGCTGGCTTTGCCAGCGACGCCCACATCCCATGAATGAATTAAAAAAAACATTTAATCTGTTTTATTGATATTGGTTGAGGGATAAATATTGCCAGAACTTCCTGCTCTTCTTCAAAATAGTCCCATGGAATCTTTTATGGCCACCTGACAATGCAGACGGGGCCTTGGTTTAACATCTCATCCGAAAGATGGTGGTGCAGTACTCCTTCAGTAATGGATTATGAGCTCAAGTCTCTGGAGTGGTACTATGAACCCATAACCTTCTGATTTAGAGATGAGAGTGCTATCACTGAGCCACAGCGGAGACTAATTAATTCCCCTTCCTAGAATTGTGCTTGAGAAGGGTTAAGATCAAAGCCGAGTCCACTTACCAGCCTGAGGCCTCACCATTCCCGCCAGGCGACATCTCATCTTCACCGATTTCGAAGTCAGCCAAGGCTCCCGCTGCAGGCAAGCGAGGACCTAATTTAAATCTAAAAGTTATGGCTGTTGCCGTTATCGGTTCTGCGATGTGATTTTTATGACTCTGGTGGAGGCATGCCTGGTGTCAAACTCACCAGAGAAACCTTTTTTTAAATTATTCATTCACAGGATGCAGCAGAGTAGCCAGAAGAGGCCAAGGTAAGTAAGATTTATTATTCTTCGGTTAGAATCCTTGGTATCCAAGAGGATTGTACCTGCCCCTCTCTCATGGAGGCTGGAAGTTGGAACGCTGGCTAGGGGAGTCTTGGAATAGTTGAGTAACTGCATGCTTCTGGAATTGACTCCATAAACCTCCCTACCTGCCTCTTCAGGCTGTCAGGAGGTATCGAATACAGCTTAATCCTGTGCTGAGCTTCCTCCCTCACTTCTACTCTGTTAATAAGGCTGCTTTATTCAACCTCTGCAGAGTTGCCTGCCTCCATCCATACCGCTTGCCCATTACTGCTGAAACTCTGGTCCATGCTTTAATGCTCTCCAAAATTGTGTCCCTGCCTCAATTCTCCAAAAGATTGAACTCATGCAAAGTGCTGCAGCCTGACTTCTCTCCCACACAAAGTCCCTCACGCTTATCACCCCCATGCTTCCTGTGCCCCAGCAGGTTGACTTGAAAGTTCTTGTCCCAGATTTCAAATCCCTGCATGGCCTTGCTCCACCCTACCTTAGTCATCTTCTGCTTTACACCCCCATGAGCACCCTCTGATCCACCAGCACCAGGCGATTTTTTGTCTCCTGCTCTACCATTGGTGGCCTCTGTAATTTGCGGCCCAGTTTCCTCCATCGTGTCATCTCCCCCTGTGCTTTCAAAAATCTCAAGGCCCTTCTTTTTGATTGTGCCTTTGATCCCCTTTGTATTAATCCCATAAGTTACAATACTGAGGACTGCAAATGAATATTTTTGTATTGCAATCACCCACTTGATGCCGTGACATATTTATATCATAGTTTGTTCTATATAATAAAGTTCAATCCAATTAGAGTTTGTAAGATAAACTTGAAAGAAAACTTTCAATAAATCTTTACATTGGAACTACTCCATAGGTTTCAGTTTAGAAGATTCATCAGTGCATGATCCAAACGTGGTGGGTGCCCCTGTAAAGGAATGTCGGGTCTCGATTAACAATGTTATAAAATCATTACTGGAACATAGAGTGGACTGGAAATTCAGTGCATTTTAGTCTGATTCTCTTTTCAACTTTTAGCATCACATCTCTTATATTTTACTCTACTCAGACTGAAATACAAGACCATCAATGTGAAGAATTGTGTAGGGGGAGTACTTTATATTGAGAGGACTCCTCCATGCTATCTTCGTTGAGGCACACTGGCATCAGGAAAAGTAAAGTAAGAGCTTGGTACACAATTAAAAGGTTGGATTGTTCAACTTCTTATGGAGGATGTCACATTCAAACTTTTCATTAGAAAGAGTTAGATTGAGGTAGGTTAAGTGACTGTTACTTGCTATCTGTGCAGAAAGCAATTACATTGTGAAACAGAAGAGTGCTAAGAGGAGACTAAAAGATTTGGTTCTGAGCTGTAACCTGATTGTTTTTGTCAGATCTTTTTAAGTACCCGAGGCAATCAAGGCTTAAGCACTGTTTTCTGTATCTGGCACTACAAGCTTTCCCTTATTACCAAACCCTTCTCATGTTCTGGACCTCTATCCATCAAACCCGAAGATGTGAAACCTACACATTTTCCATCATCTTATCAGTCTTCTCTTAACATTGACTTTATTTTAAATACATTGCCAAACACTACTACAGAAATCAGGAGCAGTTTTTATTGATGAGTCTGGAAAATTGCTTCGCCCCATTTAAACTGTTTTAAAAAATAGAAACCGTGATTTATAGAGTGATAAATTACATTGTTCCCAGGTACATAATGAAGTATTGATTTATGTCAGTTTTGAATTACAGCAAAAGTAGGCCAACAAAAAAGACTGTCTCTTGGACTCAGTTCCAAGACCAAATAATAGCAAAACATAACTTTCTCTTTTGATTTCAGAGACTTTCATAGTCACTACAGTCTCTATTTTATTCATAGCCCAGGGGATTGTTAATGTTTTCTGATACTGTTGGTGAAAGAATTCATAGGAACCATAAGATCTGGGACAACCCATAACTACCACTCTACTGGACAATAAACCTAATTATCAACGTGCATTTTAACAAGATTTTCACTTTATTGTTATGTAGGTAGCACCCAGTTTAGAAATTAAAAAGTTTCAAAGCTGTGACATATTAATTTGTATGAAATGCTTCAAAACATACATTCACTTCATTACAAATGAGTTAGGTGCAAAGGAATGTGAAATGAATAAATGTTGATTAAATCGTCTTTTTAATTTTAATTAAAACTTAGGACATACTGTTTAGATATTATTGCAGCATATTTAGCATAGCAACTCTGAGATCTGATGAAAGCAATGTCTATAATTATAACTCATAGGACAATAAGTAGAATTATCACAGTGTGCTACTGGAACCATGGCAGTTTCTTTATTTTCAGTGAATATTTAAGCTCATTAAAGTGAAAGATGCAAGTACATGGGGATAGAACACCATTTTCCCTCTTGGCAATCTCACTTATAGAGGAAACAAGGAAATTCTGGTGTGGAAGCCTTTGAAGGTGCAGGACAACTTGATAAGGCCGTTAAAAAAAACATACTGGATCCTGGGCTTTATAAATAGTGGCATAGAGTACAAAAGCAAGGAAGTAATGCTAAACCCTTATAAATCAATGATTAGGCCTCAATTGGAGTATTGTGTCCAATTCTGGGCACCACACTTTAGGAAGGATGTCAAGGCCTTGGAGAGGGTACAGAGATTTACCAGAATGGTACCTGGGATGAGGGACTTCAGTTATGTGGATTGATTGGAGAAGCTGGGATTGTTCTCCTTTAGAGCAGAGAAGGTTATGGGGAGATTTAATAGAGGTGTTCAAAATTATGAAGGGTTTTGATAGAATAAATAAAGAGAAACTGTTTCCACTAGCAAGAGGGTCAGTAACCAGAGGATACAGAGGTAGCAAGGCACTGATATTTAGGCAGAGACTTCCAGAGTGTGGGGCAAGATGGAAGGCTCTACAACCAAAGATGGACTGTAGAAAGAGGGATGCAAAAAAGGCTAGAGTTGAAAAAGCAGAGGGTATGCATTGGCATTTAGGACTGCAGCAGTTGCAAAGGTAAAGGAATGAGGCACTGGAAGACTTGCAAATGAGGACAAGAATTGATCGCTGGGGGGTTGGGGGCACAGTCGGTGATTGCGCGGGGAGGTGGGGGGGTCGAAAATCGTGGAAGTTGGGGGGTCGGACAGATTGCACACGGGGGTGGGGGTGGAGCGGTGTTTACAGGGTTAGTTTGTTGGGCCTGGAGGAAACACTCCTGCTCCTCCTGGCCAACAAGCAGTGCTGTAAAGGCTTATGGATCCAGCCCTTCTCACCTCCTTTTACCTGCCGGGTTTCCAGAGGCCTGGAAAACCTGGCTGACTGCGGTTAAAAACAGGAACCTTGTTTAAATGGAGGCACGCAGCCTCTTTAAAAGATCTCAATGACCGACCAGGCTCCTGATTGTGGATTGTTCGCTCGCCTCCAGTCCCGCCTCCGTAAAAAACGCAAGTTGGCGGTTTCGAAGCGGCTAGGGTTCAGATTAAAATGTTTAACATTGTAACTTCCCACCATCCCAAACCCACCCGTTTTTGAAGGTTAAAATTACCCCCATTGATTCACTGTAAGCACTAACCTTAGTTGTGCCATCATGGGGGTGGGGGGTGAGGTGGGGGTGGGGGGAGTGAGGTGGAGCAATGCTGAGCAGAGGTTAGGAGCTTTCCTAGAGGGAGGGAGGGAAAACCAAAAGGACAGTTATTCTAAAACATTCTGGTGCAGGTCTGATGAACGGTCATCGACTTGAAACGTTCACTCTGTTTCTCTCTCCACAGATGCTACCTGACCTGCTGAGTATTTCCAGCATTTTCTGATTTATTTCAGATTTCCAACATTCACAGTATTTTGCTTTTGTACTGGTGCTACTCTTACTGGCTGAATATAAATTATCATTGGTTAGGCCTGGGAACATGTCCCAATTCCCCTCTCCTGAGCTTGGGAAGGTGCATGACCTTGGGAAATAGAATGTGGGGAAATGGAGAAAATAATAAAACAAACTTCCAAAAAATGAAACAACTCTTCCGTCACAATAAATACAGAAGAAATAAGACAATTTTAACTTGGAGGAGGGTGTGAATTTGGGTGCAGGATTAAAACCAACAAAAATGCAAGAGCATCAGGAAGCCGGCTCCAACCCACCGACTTCTGTGTTTATCTCGAGCGCATTAGGCTGTTTGCGCTCAACTCCCTCAGGAGAGGCGGGTTGCCTATAAACATTTGCTAATCGGTCAATTGGAGCGATATTTCAACACACTTATATTTAAATCGCATCCATGGGTTTCCTGGGCTTCCTGAAATTTGCCAATGAAAGCAAGACGAGAACACAATGGCAATTGAGGGGGCTGGTTAAAACTTAATATCACCAGCAGCAGCAGCCTACTGTTGAGAGACCTGCAGCTGGACAGCAGAGGAGCAGCAGAGCAGAGAGGGGCGCTGCAGAGGGGTGCAACTCGCAGGGAACACCACCCGCGACACAGGCTGTACAGGCAAAGGCTGAGTTTCCTTGATATGTCAAAACAGCAGTGATTCAGGAGGCTCAAGTTGTCATGTCAGGTGGTGGCAGACATCTGCAGCCTCCTAGAAGAAGACCCGCTGCCTGCTGAAGCAAGGCAGAGCGCAGATCATCTGCAGATGATTCCAAGGAGGAGGAGGAGGAAGACGGGGAGGAGGAAGGTGATGAGGGCAATGCAGCACCTGTAATGTATGTACCTTTAAGAGAGGAACTATCTTTTACAGCCCCTGTATACTGCAGTACCAGTAGTGACCACACCTGTATATAACACCGTGTAGTAATTTGTACAGTTAGTTCCAGCATACCCTCTGTTCAGTAAACACCTGCTATTACCGTTCTCCTGCAGTCCGTGTGTTATTGATACGCGGACACTACAGTGGCGACGAGCAGGTTCAAACTCACCTGCAGTACTGCATCACCTCACGGGGATCCATCCCTGAAAAGAAGCTTCTTGGAGGTCAAAGCCAGAGCAACAGGCGTCGACCGTGGGCAACCGCCCAGTGATCCATCGGAGTTCAGAGAATCGCAGGGGAAGCTGTGGCGAGCTAGGCTTGGTTCTCCAGTCAAGGTGTTCCAGCAAATCGGGCTGGTAGCAGGTAGTGCGCTGACCCTTCCCGGACTGCGGCGGGCTAGAGCTCGATCGAGCGGCTCTGCAAGGGGGCCGAGCAGCGTCATCGGGAAGAAAAAGAGAGAGGGTGGAGCGCACAGGGCGCGGCCGGTGCTCAAGAGCCGGGCAGCGTTAAAGAAAATAAAAAAGGGGGAAGGAAAAGAGACGCGCAGTGGACAGCGTCGAAGAAGAATAAAACTAAGAAAATTAATTAACAAAAGAGAGACGCGCAGAAAGCTGCGGGGTGCCGCCATTACTATTTAGAACGCTAGGAGCAGCATTGGCAGCAGCGGGGGAAGAAGGAAAAGTGCGGGTGGCGCCATTTTAATCCATTGGGGAAGAAGGAAAAGCGCGGGAGGCGCCATTTTAAACCACCCAAGATGCCGAAGAGTGGCAGCATCACTGCTTTCGACAACGAAATAGAAGACTGGACCACATATGTGGAAAGAATTGAAGTGTACTGCAAGGCAAATGAGGTGGCCGATGAAAAGAAGGCGTTGGTATTATTGAATTTGATGGGCGCGAGAACGTATGGCCTATTGCGGAATTTAATTACCCCAGCTAAACCAATGGAGAAAAGCTTTGAAGAGATTGTCAATATCTTACAGGAACATCTAAACCCTACACCGCTGCTGATAGCAGAAAGATTTAAATTCCATAAAAGAAACCAGCACAAAGACGAGAGTAATGCTGACTATCTTATGGAACTACGCAAGTTATCGAAACACTGCCAGTTCAGAGCAGGACTGGCAGATACCTTAAGGGATAAGTTTGTCTGCGGGCTCCAGAGTGAAGGAACCCAGAAACGACTACTTTCGGAAAAGGACCTTACGCTAGAAAAGGCTTTCAGCGTTGCAGTATCCTACGAAGCAGCAGCACGGGGAGCTGCGGAAATACAACAGAAACCGCAAGAATATAGCACCAATGAAATGGCATATGGAGCAGAAAAGTGCTATCGCTGCGGCAGAACAACCCATGACCAGAAGGATTGCTGGTTTAAGGACAAAGTATGCAGGCAATGTGGAAAAATGGGACACATAGCACGAGTCTGCAGGTCGGGAAAGAAACCAACACTAAAAGAACTACTAAGGAAAAGTACAAGAAAGTACAAAAGATGACGGACAGTAGTTCAGAAGATCAGAAGAGTGATAATGACTCCAGGAGCAAGAGGCTAAGTTCACATCACAGAATCACAGAAACCCCACAGTGCAGATAGAGGCCATTTCGGCCCATCGAGCCTGCACCGACACATATCCCACCCCGATCCCCGTAACCCCTATACCAACACATATCCCACCCTATCCCCGTAACCCCACGTATTTAATCCCCCTAACACTAAGGGTCAATTTATCATGGCCAATCAACCTAACCCACACGTCTAAAGTTACACAACGTGATCTCAAAGGAGGAGGATCACCGAACCATTTGGGTCACCCTCATGATAGCAGGGTCCCAAGTAAAGATGGAATTGGACACAGGATCAGCCCTAACAGTCATGAATCGACGAGACTACGAGCGGCTATTCTCACACATACCCTTGAAGGACATGTCCATTGTCTTGAAGACATATACGGGGCAAAAAGTCTACCCCAGAGGAAAAATAAGGGTGCCCGTTAAATACAACAGCAAGGAAACACAGAAACTGTATCTATATATACTACAAGATGGAGGACCACCATTATTGGGATGTGAATGGATCCGAAAAATACAATTGGATTGGCATTCCATTCAGGCACTAACTGTGGCTGACAAAAAGGATGACGATGTCACACCTGGACGACTGTCAAAAATTCTAACTGACGCAAAAGAGGTGTTCCAGCAAGGACTTGGGACTCTAAAAGGCGTAACGGCAATGATAAAAATTGAAGATAACGCAAACCCAAAATTTTTTAAGTCCAGACCGGTACCGTATGCGATCCGCCCAGCCGTCGAAGCAGAGATGGAGAGTCTGGAGCGTTCGGGTGTGCTGTTCAAGGTGGACTGGAGCAAGTGGGCCACACCCATCGTTCCTGTAATGAAGAAATCATTGAGCAGCATGCCTGGGGAGCCGAAGAAGGTTCGCATCTGTGGGGACTTTAAGGTAACTGTGAACCCAGTCCTTCACACAGTACAATATCCACTTCCGCGGATAGAAGATATTTTCGCCTCACTATCTGGAGGGAAATGCTTTACGAAGATTGATCTGGCCCAAGTGTATCTACAAATGGAGGTCGAAGAAGCATCTAGAAAATACCTCACGATAAACACTCACAAAGGTCTTTACCAGTATAACCGACTGGTATTCGGGGTAGCATCAGCTCCGGCTATTTGGCAGAGGGCGATGGAACAAGTCCTGCAAGGGATCCCGGGGAACCAGTGTTATTTGGACGACATCCTGGTTACGGGCGAAAATGACAGTGAACACCTTGCCAACCTGGAGCAGGTGCTCACTAGATTACAAGAATATGGGCTACGAGCCAACCGCCCCAAATGCGAGTTTTTCAGGAAACAGATCTCGTATTGTGGCTACGTGATTGATGAAGAGGGGTTACATAAGTCCCCAGACAAGATTGAGGCAGTAGTCAAGGCTCCAGCACCGGAAAATGTGTCGCAACTGAGGTCGTTCCTCGGGTTGGTGAACTACTACCATAAGTTCTTGCCAAATTTGTCTACAATTCTGCACCCACTGAACACCCTGCTGCAAACTGGAGTAGCATGGAAATGGAGTGATGAGTGTAAGCGTGCCTTTCAGAAATGTAAATGCCTAATCACTTCAAAAGAAGTATTGGCCCACTACAATCCAACACTACCGATTCAGTTGGCATGTGATGCATCTCCCTACGGCATTGGAGCGGTGCTGTCGCACAAATTCCTTGACGGTTCAGAGAGGCCAATAGCCTTTGCGTCACGCTCGTTAACCTCAGCCGAGCGTAACTATGCCCAGATTGACAGGGAGGTCCTCAGCCTGGTGTGGGGGGTGAAGAAGTTCAATCACTATCTGCACGGGCAGAAATTCACCTTACTGACTGATCACCAGCCTCTTGTCTCCATTTTTAACCCAAAGAAGGGCGTTCCGGTGATGACGGCGCAACGGCTGCAAAGATGGTCCCTTTTTCTAGGGGCACATCAATACGAAATAGAGTATAAGGGCATGAAACAGCATGGAAACGCTGATGGGCTGTCGCGCCTGCCGCTGCCTACGGTGGAGGAAGCACCTGCAGTGGACCCTGTTGAGATATTCCATTCGACCATAGTCGAATGTCTACCTGTTACAAACTCAAGTATAGAGAAGGAAACCCGAAATGACCCGACACTCTCTCGGGTCTATGATTTGATGGTGAAGGGATGGCCAGCACATGGCGACTCACTGTTGCCAGCATTCTCGCCAAGGAGAGAACAGCTGTCAGTGTGCCGGGGGACCTTGATGTGTGGATCCCGAGTGGTAATTCCACCCAAGTTGAGAGATAGAGTGCTCAATGAGCTTCATGAGGGTCATCTGGGAGGGGTAAAAATGAAGAGCCTAGCCAGGGCGTTTGTGTGGTGGCCGGGAATCGATAAAGAAATCGAGGAAATGACCAAGAGATGCACAGGATGCCAGAAAGTCCAAAACGCTCCACCACAGGCCCCGCTACACCCATGGGAGTAGCCCTCATCTCCATGGCAATGGGTACACATTGATTTTGCTGGTCCATTTATGGACTCAATGTTTTTAATCGCCGTGGATGCACATTCGAAATGGCCAGAGGTCATCAAAATATCCTCCACCACCACGGAGAAAACTATTGCAGTCCTACGGACCATCTTCTCCAGGAATGGCTTGCCAGAACAGATTTGCTCCGACAATGGACCACAGTTTGTGTCCGAGGATTTCCGGAGGTTTTTGAGGAATAATGGGGTAAAGCATTACACACCCGCCCCATATCATCCATCCACAAATGGATTGGCTGAGAGGTTTGTTCAAACATTTAAAAAAGCAATAAAGGCGATGTATAATGACAACATACCACTGCAACACAAGGTGGATAATTTCTTGTTTGCTTACCAGAATGCGACACATGCAGTCACCAACCAAGCTCCAGCCATGATGTTCTTTAACCGAAGGTTAAGATGTCGCCTGGATTTGCTCAAACCAAACATAAGACGAGATGTTGAGAATAAGCAATTCCAGCACATCAATGAGAAGCCAACCAGGAGCTTCAAGATAGGGCAACCAGTCTTGGCCCGTGACTACCGAACAGAAAAATGGCAGCCAGGAACGATATGCACACGGCAGGGACCACTAATGCACACAGTGGACGTTGGAGAGAGCATTGTGAGATGCCATGCTGACCAGATTCTAGAGTCACAGGAACAAGTCAAACCCATGCCACGATCATACGCACCTGGCGATGAACCCAAAGTACAGATTGCGTCTACCTCAGAATCAGTGGTATTGGAAGCTGACGAACCAACCAATGACAATGAGCCAGAATCGACTCCGCCGCAAGAACAGGATACTCGAGAAAGGCGCTATCCAGGCAGGATCAGGAAGCCTCCTCAAAGACTGAATTTATAAATGACTACTTTCAGCTGATGTATATAGTACAAAGAAAATTGTAATTGTAATTAGTTATTATTTAATTGTTAAATGAATGTTATGTACTGTTTATCTAAAAGGGGAGGAATTGTAATGTATGTACCTTTAAGAGAGGAACTATCTTTTACAGCCCCTGTATACTGCAGTACCAGTAGTGACCACACCTGTATATAACACCGTGTAGTAATTTGTACAGTTAGTTCCAGCATACCCTCTGTTCAGTAAACACCTGTTATTACCGTTCTCCTGCAGTCTGTGTGTTATTGATACGCGGACACTACAGCACCAACTGCTCACATTGCTGCCCGAGATGCCCTTATTAATGTAACGTTCACTTAGGTTGCACCAGTGGACTGATGTCAGAACCACATGCAATGGCCACTCATTCCACCCCTCCCCATGCTACTGACACAAAGCAGTCCTGCAAACAACCAACCGCCCCTTGCACATCCCCGCAGTGGTCCCCGTCAATTCATGTGTTCTCATTCATTATCAAGCAAGCTAAAAGGTGACTTGCCACCCAGCAACCAAGAATGGGAACGACGGGAAAGTGGTGCAAAATAATAACATTTATGTAATTCTACTAAAGAACAAAACTTCAGAACAAAACATTTTCTCATACACCCTTGTGCAAATACAAAGCTTTACTCTTCCTTTTCCCATTTCCATGTCCCCTTTCACCATCATCCCTCTCATGGCACAGCTGTACTTCACTGCTACCACTCTGCTGGAGAGCACTTTGGTGCAGATCAGTGCGGCACTGTAAGGCCAAGGCTAAGGTTTCTGTCACCGTATTTAAGGCAGAAGACATGTTGGCATCGAGAGTGTGCATGGCCGTGGTCAAGGTGTACACCGGCTCATTTGATAGCCATGTTTGATGTTCCACAGAGTTGGCCACTCTATCCATGCAAGGAGACATCATCGCAATGCCCTGCGACATCGACCGACTCATGCTTGAGGCGGACTCCTCCATTCTCTCTGCAATCGTGGTCAGTGTGCTTAGAAGGCCTGTCAATACACTGCACATTCTCTGCTCCACTTGTGAAGTGTGAGTCTCCAGGTGAAAACCCAATTATCTGTCTTACTGGCCCCACCAAAGTGCGAGTATCTGAGCTGGTACGTGATAATCATGAGTCTTGTGATGGTGCACACTTAGAATGAATCAACTCATCTGAGGATTTGTCCTCCACGGACTCCTGTTGCACGCGTGAAAGCTCTGGCGGGGAGAAAAGTTATGAATTAGTCCTGGCAAGGTAAGAATGTTGCAACTTATCATTATGAAGATGATCATATTTCACTCGCTGTTGAAATCAAGTCAACATGACTGAGTGCCGTATAACATGTGGGTCGCTAATATTTAATTGTGTCACCAGGTAGCTGGGAGGTCTCTGTCTCCCCATCTGCGATGGAGAGGGACGCCAAAACTCCACTGATCTCCAGCACTTCCTCCTCTGCAGTTGTTCATAGAATCATAGAAACATAGAAATTTACGGCACAGAAGGAGTCCATTTGGCCCATCATTTCTGTGCCAGCCGAAAAAGAGCTATCCTGCCTAATCCCACTTTCCAGCTCTTGGTCCGTAGCCTTGTAGGTTACGGCACTTCAAGTGCACATCCAAGTACTTTTTAAATGTGATGAGGGTTTCTGCCTCTACCACCCTTTCAGGCAGTGAGTTCCAGACCCCCACCACCCTCTGGATGAAAAAAGTTCTTCTCAACTTCCCTCTAATCCTTCTACCAATTACTTTAAATCTATGACCCCTGGTTATTGACCTCTCTGCTAATTGAAATAGGTCCTTCCTAGCCACTTAATCTAGGCCGCTCATAATTTTATACACCTCAATTAAGTCTCCCCTCAGCCTCCTCTGTTCCAAAGAAAATAACCTCAGTCTATCCGATCTTTCCTCATAGCTAAAATTCTCCAGTCCTGACAACATCATCGTAAATCACCTCTGTGTCCTCTCTAGTGCAATCACATCTTTCCTGTAATGTGGTGACCAGAACTGTACGCAGTACTCTAGCTGTGGCCTAACTAGTGTTTTATACAGTTCAAGCATAACCTCCCTGCTCTTGTATTCTATGCTTCGGCTAATAAAGGGAAGTATCCCGTATGCCTTCTTAACCAATTAGCTACCTGTCCTGCTACCTTCAGGGATCTGTGGACATGCATTCCAATGTCCCTCTGTTCCTCTACGTTTCTCGGTATCCTACCATTTATTGTGTATTCCCTTGCCTTGTTAGCCCTCCAAAAATGCATTACCTCACACTTCTGCAGATTGAATTCCATTTGCCATGTTTCTACCCACCTGACCAGTCCATTGATACCTTCCTGCAGTCTACAGCTTTCTTC
The DNA here is from genome assembly GCF_052327205.1 of Somniosus microcephalus. Classification (NCBI taxonomy): domain Eukaryota; kingdom Metazoa; phylum Chordata; class Chondrichthyes; order Squaliformes; family Somniosidae; genus Somniosus; species Somniosus microcephalus. The sequence continues at coordinate 129,447,434 of NC_140991.1, forward strand.
CTCATTATCAACCACACGGCCAATTTTTGTATCATCTGCAAACTTCTTAATCATGCCCCCCACATTGAAGTCTAAATCATTGATATATACCACAAAAAGCAAGGGACCTCGTTCTGAACCCTGCGGAACCCCACTGGAAACAGCCTTTCAGTCACAAAAACACCCATCGACCATTACCCTTTGGTTCCTGCCACTGAGCCAATTTTGGATCCAACTTGCCACGTTCCCTGGATCCCATGAGCTTTTGCTTTTTTGACCAACTTGCCATATGGGACCTTGTCAAAAGCCTTGCTAAAATCCATGTAGACTACATTAAATTCACTACCATCATCGACCCTCCTCGTTACCTCCTCAAAAAATCTAATCAAGTTAGTCAGACCTGACCTTTCCATAACAAATCCATGCTGACTGTCCTTGATTAATCTGTAACTTTCTAAATGATGATTAATACTGTCCCTCAGAATTTTTTCCAATGATTTTCCCACCACCGAGGTTAGGCTGACTGGTCTGTAATTACTTGGTCTTATCCCTTTCTCCCTTTTTAAACAATGGCACAATGTTAGCAGTCCTCCAGTCCTCTGGCACCATGCCTGTAGCCAGAGAGGATTGGAAAATGATGGTCAGAGCCTCTGCTCTTTCCTCCCTTGCCTCCCTTAACAGTCTGAGATACCTTTCATCTGGGGCTGGCGATATATCCACTTTCAAAGATGCTAAACTTCTTAATACTTCCTCTCTCTCTCTATGCTTATCCCATCTAATATTTCACACTCCTCCTCCTTAACTACAATGTCTGTACCGTCCCTCTCTTCTGTGAAGACAGATGCAAAGTATTCATTAAGAACCATACCTACGTCTTCTGCCTTCACACATAGGTTACCTTTTAGGTCTCTAATAGGCCCTACACTTTCTTTAGTTATTCTCTTGCTTTTTATGTATTTATAAAACATCTTTGGGTTTTCCTTGATTTTACTTGCCAGTATTTTCTCATGCCCTCTCTTTGCTTTTCTAATTTCCTTTTTAATTTCACCCCTGAACTTTCTATACTCCTCTAGGCTTTCTGTAGTATTGAGCTCTTGGTATCTGACAAAAGCTTTGCTTTTTTCCCTTATCCTACCCTGTATGCTCCTTGACATCTAGGGGGCTCTAGATTTGGGAGTCCCACCATTTTTCTTTGTGGGAATATATTTGCTCAGGACCATCCCTATCTCCTCCTTGAATGACTCCCACTGCTCTGACACTGATTTACCTTCAAGTAGCTGTTTCCAGTCCAACTTTGCTAAATCACATCTCAGCTTAGTAAAATTGACCTTTCCCCAATTGAGAACTTTTACGCCTTTGTCCCTTTCCATAACTATGCTAAATCTAACTGAATTATGATCACTACCACCAAAATGCTCTCCCACTGATACCCCTTCCACCTGCCCAGCTTCATTCTCTAAAAATAAGTTCAGAACCGCCCCTTCTCTTGTTGGGCTTGATACGTACTGGCTAAAAAAGTTCTCCTGAATGCATTTTAAGAATTCTGCTCCCTCTATACCTTTTACATTGATTCTATCCCAGTTAATATTCGGGTAGTTGAAATCCCCTACTATTGCTGCCCTATTGTTTTTGCATTTCTCAGAAATTTGCCTTCATATTTGCACTTCTATCTCCCTCTGACTGTTTGGAGGTCTATAGTACACTCCCAGCAGTGTGATCGCCCCTTTTTTGTTCTTCAGTTCAACCCATGTGGTCTCATTTGATGATCCTTCTAACATATCATCCCTCCTCACAGCTGTAATTGTTTCCTTAACCAATATTGCAACCCCCCTACCTTTTTATCCCACTCTCTACCTCGTCTGAAAATCCTGTAACCAGGGATGTTGAGCTGCCATTCCTGTCCATCTTTAAGCCATGTTTCAATAATAGCTATGATATCATACTTCCACTTCTGTGCCTTCAGCTCATCTGCCTTATTTAATAAACTTCCTGCATTGAAGTATATATCATTATTAAGCACTGCCAAGCTCCTTCTTTGTCTATTTTCTAGCCTTTGCTTCCTCTGCCTTTCAAACTCACTTACTAATTTATTGCCTTCCATTTCCAGCTTTGCCTCTCTCCCTACTAAATCTACGCTCAGATTCCCATCCCCCTGCCAAGCTAGTTTAAACCGTCCCCAATAGCAGCAGCACACACCGCCCCCCCCCCCCACCCACGAGGATATTGGTCCCGGCCCTGTTGAGGTGCAACCCGTCCGACTTGTACAGGTCCCACCTTCCCCAGAACCAGTCCCAATGCCTCAGGAATCTAAAGTCCTCCCTCCTGCACCATCTATCCAGCCATGCATTCATCTGCTCTATCCTCCTATTTCTGTACTCACTCGCGCGTTGCACCAGGAGTAATCTGGAGATTACTACCTTTGAGGTCCTGCTTACTAATCTTTTTCCTAGCTCCCTAAATTCTGCCTGCACGACCGCATCCCACTTTCTACTTATGTCATATGGACCATGACCTCTGGCTGTTCACCTTCCCCCCTCAGAATGTCCTGCAGCCACTCAGTGACGTCCTTGACCCTGGCACCAGGGAGGCAACATACCATCCTGGAGTCACATCTGCGGCCGCAGAAACACCAGTCTGTTCCCCTAGCTATTGAATCCCCTACCACTATTGCATTATTGACCTTCCTCCTCACCCCCTGTACAGCTGAGCCACCCATGGTGCTGTGGTCTTGGCTCTGGCTGCACTCCCTAGGTGAACGATCGCCCTCACCAGTAAATGCCGATTAGAGAGCGAGATGCACTCAGGGGACTCCTGCACTACCTGCCTGGTCCTCCTTGTCTATCTGGTGGTCACCCATTCCCAATCTGCCTGCACACTCTTAAGCTGCAGGGTGACCACCTCCTGAAATGTGCTAACCACATAGCTCTCAGCTTCACGGATGCACTGCAGTGACACCAGCAGCCGATCAAGCTCTGAAACCTGGAGCTCGAGCTCCTCCAGCTGACGACACTCACTGCACATATGATTATAGAAACATAGAAGAAGATAGGAGCAGGAGTAGGCCATTCGGCCCCTCGAGCCTGCTCTGCCATTCAATGCGATCATGGCTGATCATCCAAATTCAGTACCCGGTCCCTGCTTTCTCCCCATACCCCTTGATCCCTTTGGCCTTAAGAAATATATCCAACTCCTTCTTGAATATATTTAATGAATTGGCCTCTACTGCCTTCTGTGGTAGAGAATTCCACAGGTTCACCCCTCTCTGGGTGAAGAAATTCCTCCTCATTTCTGTCGTAAATGGCCTACCCCTTATCCTTAGACTGTGACCCCTGGTTCTGGACTCCCTGACCATCGGGAACATCCTTCCTGCACCTAGTCTGTCTAGTCCTGTCAGAATTTTATAGGTTTCAATGAGATCCCCTCTCATTCTTCTAAACTCCAGTGAGTACAAGCCCAATCGACCCAATCTCTCCTCATATGTCATTCCTGCCATCCCAGGTATCAGCCTGGTGAATCTTCGCTGAACTCCTTCCAGGGCAAGAACATCCTTCCTCAGATAAGGCGACCAAAACTGCACACAATACTCAAGATGTGATCTCACCAAGGCCCTGTACAATTGCAGCAAGACATCCTTGTTCCTGTACTCAAACCCTCTCGCTACGAAGGCCAACATACCATTTGCCTTCTTAACCGCCTGCTGCACCTGCATGCTTACCTTCAGCGACTGGTGCACAAGGACACCCAGGTCTCGTTGCATTTCCCCTTCTCCCAGTCTATTGCCATTCAGATAATAATCTGCCTTCCTGTTATTGCCACCAGTGGATAACCTCACATTTATCCACATTATATTGCATCTGTCACGCTTCTGCCCAATCACCCAACCTGTCCAAATCATCCTGGAGTTTCTTGGCATCCTTCTCACAGCACACACGCCCACCCAGCTTTGTGTCATCTGCAAATTTGGAGATATTACATCTAGTTCCCTTGTCTAGATCATTAATATATATTGTGATGAATAGCTGGGGTCCAAGGACCGATCCCTGCGGTACCCCACTAGTCACTGCCTGCCACTCGGAAAAAGACCCATTTATTCCAACTCTTTGCTTTCTGTCTGCCAACCAGTTCTCTATCCAAGTCAACACCTTGCCCCCAATCCCATGTGCCTTAACTTTACACGCTAATCTCTTATGCGGGACCTTATCGAAAGCCTTCTGAAAGTCCAAATACACCACATCCACTGGTTCTCCCTTATCTATTTTACCAGTTACATTCTCAAAAAATTCCAGTAGATTAGTCAAGCATGATTTACCTTTTGTAAATCCATGTTGACTTTGTCCGATCCTGTCACTGTTTTCCAAGTGCTCTGCTATTACATCTTTTATAATGGACTCTAGCATTTTCCCCACTACCAATGTCAGGCTTACTGGTCTGTAATTTCCCGTTTTCTCTCTACAACCTTTTTTGAACAGTGGGGTAACATTAGTTACCCTCCAATCCATGGGTACTGTTCCAGATTCCATCGAATGTTGGAAGATGATCAGCAATGCATCTACTATTTCTAGGGCCACTTCCTTAAGTACCCTAGGATGTAGATTATCAGGCCCTATTCAGGACATAAGAAGCATCCAGGATTTTCCACATGGCACAGGATGTGCATTTGACTGTGACATCTGTGGAGGACCACCTCCGTTTCTTTCCCTCTTCCTCGTGTTCTGTGCTCTCTTCTTCTGCAACGGGGGAAAGAACAGACCTTTGAGTGTAATGGCATGTGTCCAGCTGATGAATGCAGTGCATTTGGTGAGCGTGACTATCAGGAAGAGGCATGAAATTGCATAAGGATGAGGGTTAGTGGCAGTGGTGGATGGATAGATGGGGATGTGAGGGAGTGCATAGAAAGAGGAGGATGGGTGTGCTTGCAAGGTAAATTGGTGTGAGGAGTGATGTGATGGAGTAGGCTTAACAAGGCAGAGTGAAGGGGTGGGGTGATGCGTACAGCAGGATGTAGGGCAATGTGCAACAGTACTTACCTTTCCTGACCCAGTTAGGTCATTAAAACGCTTCCTGCTCTGAAACCAGGAGCGTGTCACAATGCTCCTGCTGCTGACCTCCTCGGCCACCTCCAGCTAGACCTTCTTTGTGGCAGCAGCAGGTTTCTTCCTCCTGTTTCTGGGGAACAGTATCTCTCCTCACTGACCCCAGCAGTGCATCAAGCTGTTAAATCGAGGCGCAGCCCTTGACTGTCCTGAATCCAACATGAAACTTCTTCCTCTCTTGCTTCCAGCTCCAAACTCCTCCACATTCCATCTTTTGATTGGCCCTTTAAATACTGGAGCTGAGATTGGGTCATGCGGGTCCGCAGCACGCCCACTGCCGCGCAATCGACGCCAAACCCAGGAGTAAAATGATAATGAGATGGCTGCGTTAAAATGCCACAGACAGACGCGCTGAAATTCCTTCCAGGTTTCCCACGCGATACCAGATCCCCCCTCCCCCACTCTCAACGCACCTCAGAGTTAATATCTGTCCCAATGAGTTCACTACAATTAGTTGGGGAGAAAGAGAAAAAACTTTCCATTATTTCAGCAATGTGGTGGTATTGGAAAGTATTCTGCTTCATCAGCACTGTAACACATTTGAAATATGAACTGGAATATACTGTAATAGCATAGTTTGAAATTAAACACAAAGCATAGCTCTTTTCCCGACAGACATTCAACTCTTGATGGAAAAGCAAACAAGAAACAGAAATTTAATTGTTTCCAGGGCACGTGTATTTAATGTGAAAATATCTTCTACAATCACTAAGGGGTGACAGTGTTGGGATTGCTAGTCCAATTCACTCTTGTCTTGCAGGATGTCATCATCTTGTAGATTTCCAGGGATGTTGCAAAATCCAGATGTAAAAACAAATGAAAATAAGAATGATTAGTACTAACTCATTTCCAAACTGATATATGTACTAATGGAAGTTTAGAGAGAAGCAGAATGTGAATCAGGAAATGGATGGCATCTTTACTTCAGATAATTTCAGATCCCTTAAATCATCATTTTCACAGAGAAATAAATGTTTCATCAAAATTAACACTGTCCTCTTTAATGTGATTGTTATTGAAATGTTTCAACTTAAGTTCACACTAACAAGGAAAACACCATTTTAAATAGATTCCACTATACAGTAATAATGACTACAATTTAAAAAAATGTGAATTCTCTATTCTAGACATATTAATAAACTGTGAGTTCAATTGGAGTATATACTACTTTGAATTTAATTCTCTCTTCCGATGGGAATTCAATATAGAGACAATACGGAAACAGAATAATATGGTCTGAAAAGCTGCTGTAACATATACTATGTTCAAAGACTGTAAAATAATCTTTTATTTATAAATCTAAAGAGTTGCAAATGATTCTAAGTGGATGTATCTAAGGCAGTATTTTATTAATCATACTTTGTTATCATCTAATGAATAAAATAAATAAATGTCGTTTCTCAGGCTGTCTATATAAAATGAAAACATACCTTCTAAAACCACAGTGTTGGGACCACAAATGCACCTCACTCTTTGCTCATAGGATAAAGTCCACTGTACTATAGGTTTCCAGGGATGTTGCAAAATCCATATATAAAAACAAATGGAAATAAGAATGATTAGTACTAACTCATTTCCAAACTGATATATGTACTAATGGAAGTTTAGAGAGAAGCAGAATGTGAATCAGGAAATGGATGGCATCTTTACTTCAGATAATTTCAGATCCCCAAAATCATCATTTTCACAGAGAAATAAAATGTGTTTCATCAACATTAACACTGTCCTATTTAACATGGTTGTTATTGAAATGTTTCAACATAAGGTTATATTAACAAGGAAAACAACATTAAAATAGATTCCAATAGACAGTTAAATAATGACTACAACTTTTAGAAAATAATGTGATTTCTCTATTCTAGACATAGGAACAGGAGTAGTCATTTCAGCCCTTTGAGCCTGCTCCACTATTCAATTAGAACATAACTGATCTGCACCTCAACGCCATTTACCCGCCTTAGCTCCATATCCCTTGATATCATTACTTAACAAAAAAATCTATCAAACTCAGTCTTGAAAACTCCAATTGTCCCAGCATCAACAGCCTTTTGGGGGAGAGAATTTCAGATTTCTATATCCTTTGTGCAAAATAGTGCTTTCTAATTTCCCTCCTAAATGGCATGGCTCTAATTTTAAGATTATGTCCCCTCGTTCTTGATTCCCCCATCGGAGGTAATGGTTTCTCTGTATCTACCCTATCGAATCCTTTTAACAATTTTAACACCTCGATCAGATCACACCTCAATCTTCTATACTCAAGGGAATACAAGCCAAGTTTATGAACCTGTTCTCATAATTTAACCCTCTAAGCCCTCGTATCATTCTGCTGAATTTGCACTGCACACCCTCCAAGGTCAACGTATCGTTTCTGAGGTACGGTGCCCAAAACTGAACACAGTTCTCCAGATTGGGTCTGACCAAGATTCTATACAATTGAAGCATAACTTCCTCCTTTTTGTATTCCAGCCCCCCTTGAGATAAAGGCCAACATTCCAGTAGCCTTTCTGATGGCTTTTTAAACCCGTCTACTAACTTTAAATAATTTCTGTACTTGGACTCTCAAATCTCTTTGCTCCTCTACAGTTCCGAGCTTCTCACCATTTAGAAAATACTTTGATTTATCTTTCTTAGATCCAATGTGGATGATCTCATATTTGCACACCTTAAACTCCATCTGCATAGTTTTGCCCACCCACTTAACTGCCTATGTCCCTTTGCAACTTCCTGCTCCTATCTGCACTACTTACTGTCCCTCCTAATTTAATATCATAGGCAAACTTGGATATACAACTCTCTATTCCTTCACCCAAGTCATTGATAAATATGGTGAAAAGTTGAAGCTCCAGAACAAATCCCTGGAGAACACCACTTGTCACATCCTGCCAATCAGAGTACCTACCCTTTATTCCCACTCTCTGTCTCCTACCTCACAACCAATTTCCAATCCAAGACAAAATGCTACCTCCAATTCAGTGGACTATTTGCCAATATCTTTTGTGTGAAACTGCATCGAATGTCTTCTGGAAGTCCATATAGATAACATCCATGGACACTCCTTTGTCTATCTTTTTATCAAAAAATTCAACTAGATTAGTCAGACATGACTTACTCTTAACAAAGCCACGCTGGCTCTCTCTGATCAGCTCATATTTGTTCAAGTGCTCGGTCACTCTATCTTTAATGACAGATGGTAGTAGTGTCCCCACAACTGACGTTAGTAACAAACTGTGAGTTCAACTGTAGTGCATAATGATTTGAATTCAAAGCTCTCTGCTGGTAGGAATGCAATACAGACAATAGAACAATATGGTTTGACAAGCTGGTGTAATAAATACTATGTTCAAAGGTTGTAAAATTATCTGTTATTTATAAATCTAAAGAGTTGTAAATGATTCTAAGTGGATGTATCTATGGCAGTATTTTATTAATTTTGAACCATCTAATGAATAAAATAAATAAATGCTGTTTCTCAGGCTGTCTATATACAGTAAAATGAAAACATACCTTCTAAAACCACAGTGTTGGGACCACAAATGCACCTCACTCTTTGCTCATAGGGTGAAGTCCACTGTGCTATATATTTCCAGGGATGTTGCAAAATCCATATATAAACACAAATGGAAATAAGAATGATTAGTACTAACTCATTTCCAAACTGATAAATGTACTAATGGAAGTTTAGAGAGAAGCAGAATGTGAATCAGGAAATGGATGGCATCTTTACTTCAGATAATTTCAGATCCCCAAAATCATCATTTTCACAGAGAAATAAAATGTTTCATCAACATTAACACTGTCCTATTTAACATGGTTGTTATTGAAATGTTTTCCCTGAACAAGGAAAATGCAACTTTTAAACAGATTCCAGTTTTGTAAAATAATTTTTTTGAGTCTAGTGCCTTGATGGTTTCACCACTAGAACTTAGGTCACTCTAGGCTAGACTGAAGCAATGAAAGTCTCTTCTCTCTATTGGCAGTTACTGTCCTATATGAAATGACCCAGTTTCCAATAGGCATGAGTCCACAGTACAAAGCTGCTTACAATTTGGCAATTAAATGGCAGCCTCAGAGGGGTCTTTTCTGCACTGCTTGTGTGGAAAATGGAACCGTCAGACTTGTGCAGTAAAGGATGATCTTCTGAGCTTGGGGATGGAGCACATTGGACAGAGCAGGGAAGAAGCTATATTCTTTATTCTCTTCTTCTTAGGCAGTCCCTCGGAACCGAGGATGATTTGGTTCCACATTAAAAATGAGTTTGCAGGTGACTGATGAGTCCAATGCGGGACCTACAGTCTCTGTCACAGGTGGGGCAGACGGTGGTTGAAGGGGCGGGTGGGAGGGGTGCTTGGGTTGAGGTGCACTCCTTGCGCTGCCTGCGCTTGGCTTCCGCTTGCTCCCGGCGAAGAGACTCGAGGTGTTCGGCGCCTTCCCGGATGCTTCTCCTCCACTTTGTGTGGTCTTGGGCCAGGGATTCCCAGGTGTCGGTGGGGATGTTACACTTTTTCAAGGAGGCTTTGAGGGTGTATATTCTTTATACCTGATCTGCAAGTGTTTAAAAGTGCAAAAATAACTTTAAACATTTCTATTCCCTATCATGGATATAACTCACATTAAAAATATACACACAAAAAAGACAAGTTTGTACACAATGACTTGTAACATATATTCTATAGACACAGCAAATTGTAGATACAGTTGTTATTGTATTTTTTTTAACTAAAGCTTCTCAATCCAGAACCCCCTTCTGCTAGAATGTAATGAAGGCAGCCTGAGAAACAGAATACAGTTTTGAAAAGCTGGTGTAATAAATACCATCTTGAAAGACATCAAGAGTATCTACTATTTATAAATCTACAGGATTGTAAATGTTTATAAGTGCATGCACCAAAGACAGTATTTAATTAATTACTTTGTATCGTATGAATGAATAAAATAAATAAATGCTGTGTGGCAGGCTGTGTATATTAAATAAAATCAACCTTCCAGAACCACACACTGGTGACAGTATTAGCATCAGAATCAACCTAACTCTTAATTTGTCTATTGATGTCGACTATGCTGGAGGCCCATAATTGGTGTGAGCTAAGATACTGTATATTGGCATCTATTTAAAATGGTGTTTTCCACATTCGTGTGGTTTCAGAAGGTATTTTTTTTTAATTCGAATTACTTTATTGAAAGATGAGACAGAATACTAATCTTGGAAGCTCAGCGTTCCAAAGTGCCAGGCACCGCATGCCGGGTGTGGTGATGCTGACGGCGCTCACGGCGTGCTGCGCTGCGGGTTTGTAGTCCCGTCTGTGACGTTGCTCGTTCTCCTGTCACCGTGCAACTGCGGCTGGAACTACAGATCCCAGGAGCCCCTTCTGCAGACTCCCGCCTTTTCCGCGGAAAACATCTTGGCTGTCTGCGCGTGTCGCCACGATGCTCCGACGGCAGCACCAGTGCCCTCGCCCCAATAGAAAAAGTCTTCTGCACCACTCTTATCACTTTAATTTAAATTGGCCCGTTATCATCATCGCTACTGTATTATACTGAAACATTAGGCTTCAAGTTGTTCAACCAACCGTTAGCATACCTTTCTCATGAACCGTGGTTTATTTTAAGGTGCGTGATACAAATGAAAATGTAAAATATCAATGAAGGACAAGGTCACCCATCGAAGGAGGTGTGATTCCAAGATATTAAAGTCCTATTTTAGTACCTATTGGTGTCAGCTGTGGCTCAGTGGGTAGCACCCTTGCTTGAGTCAGAAGGTTGTGGGTTTAAGTCCCACTCCAGAGACTTAAGCTCAAAAATCTAGGCTGACACTCCAGTGCAGTGCTGAGGGAGTGCTGCACTGTCAGAGGTGCCGTCTTTAAGATGAGACATTAAACCGAGGCCCTGTCTGCTCCCTCAGGTGGATGTAAAAGATCCCATGGAACTATTTCAATGAAGAGCAGGGGAGTTATCCCCGCTGTCCTGGCCAATATTTATTCCTTAATCAACATCACTAAAACAGATTATCTGGTCATTATCACACTGCTGTTTGTGGGAGCTTGCTGTGCGCAAATTGGCTGCTGCGTTTCCTACATTACAACAGTGACTACACTTCAAAAGTACTTCATTGGCTGTAAAATGCTTTGGGATGTCCTGAGGTTGTGAAAGGCGCTATATAAATGCAAGACATTCTTTTACTTCTTTGAAGTTAGCTGTTAAATTAAAACGTTTACGTATATTTATACTTCAAAAGATTAACAAATGCAAATTCAGACAGTTTACCAATAGAGAAAAAGAGAGCCTACATTATTTATAAAGTTTGTTCTAAAACATTTTTTGTGAAGTTTTGAAAAATCGTTGAAGAACACCATCTGGTTTCAATTATTGTTTTAGAAATTGATATTTTAATATTATTGGAATTATAGCCATATACAATATTAAATGTAATCGCTAGAATAACAGTTCGCAATAATAAACCACTCAAAAGTAAAATAAAAAATAAACCAAAAGTTAGCATCCCATCAAAGCAAAACATTCCAGATGTTTAATTGCAACGGTATGCCTATTGTTAAACTTCCAGTTGAATTGTATCATCATCATGCAAATGTAATAGGTAAATCATTTAATATCATTAAAAGTTACCCGATGTTATATAATCTTTCCAAGTGTAGTTTGAGTAACTGTACCTGTGGAAACTGCTGAGTTAGTCTGGGACTGAGCAATGCCACGTCTCAGAAGCTGCAAACTGCTGGAATGTGCTAACCCAAGCTGCAGGGGAGAGATCCGAATCTCACAGGAACGAGAGGTGAGTATTGGACTATTCGTTAGCAACAGGAAACCTACATGAAATTTCGCGACACGTATTATATTCAGCGAGGCGAAAGCTGCACATCGTTTTCTAGATATAAGCGGCGCTGGTGTTGTAAATGCGTTGACTTTGATTTATGTGACTGAGACACCCCCTTTTTGGGACGGCACCATTTAATCGTATGGGGCGTCCTCCTTACTACAAGCAGAGAGAACACAGGGCTGGCATGAGAGAGGGGAGTGAAGCAGTGAGGTACAGAGCGAGAGGAGCAGAGACACGGCACGCAGTGATTGCAACTACTCCAAACTCCTCAGCAAGTTTTACCTCCGGATTTTGCTTGCATTGTATCCTAATAACTAGATGCGTTTGGGTGTTGAAGCATTTACTCGGTGAGTCGAGAGTGTGTGTGTTTATTTAAATTAGTGCCACAATAACGGATGCATTATTTTGCAAAAGGTACTTTGAGCTGCTTGTATTATGCAGGGAAGTTCTGCAACAATAACACAACGTAAAGTCTCCGCGTAAACGTGTGCCATCTGATCACAGTCCTCAGTAAACTGCATTCGATGGCTGATAGGTTTGTTATTTATAGATAAAAGCACACAAAAATAGATCTGATGTTGTCCTGGACATTGTAATACAACCTCCATATATTATAAACTGGTTTAATTTAAGCAATGTTATTCTCATATATGTAATAATAAATACTCATAAGTATTGTTGTGAACTATTTTGGTTAGTTCGTACTAGAGTTGCGGTTTTAGTTTTAAAGTGGAAATTTAAACGAGTTGCTGGAGAATACCAAGGGCAGATACTATTTACTTCAAAATGCAGATTTGCTGACCAGATTACTGAAATGCAGAATGAATTGTTTCCCTCTCCGAAGTACGAACAGTGCCTTGTGCAATTATATTTGTGGAGTAGTTTAGAGTTGATTTGAAATAAATGAGAGATTTTATACAAATCCCCATTTCTAAAGAATATCCATTCTTTTTACATTCAAACGTTTATATTCTTACACACCTAAGGGGGAAAATTTTAACCCCCTTCTACTTTTCTGCGTCGAATCTTTAAATGGGGATGTGACCTTTCGTGAATCAAGTGAAAGACTTGCTCCGGTGCCAGAGTTTGATCAGATCAATCTGCTGCCATCCTTGCACTTGTGCGTTGATTCTAATTTTCGAGATCTGTGGGGGACTGTCAATACAATTATTACTGTCGTTAATAATAACAATGTTAAATGCACCTTCACTGGGATTATTTTCCAGTTTGATAGTTACTGTCTATGTTTTCTGTGATATTCTGATACAGAGTAGTACACTTTTAAAGTAATATACATTTATTTTTAATAGCTTATTAACTGCAGGTATGTTCTACAAGAATCGTTGTATTAGTGAATGTACAGTAATCAGACTTGCGTGTCAGGAACAGAGTACAGAAGCCTGACATGTTCGCAGCTTGGGGGCGCTGTTGAATATGATGAGAAAGGATCAGATAACAAGCAGGACTCATTCGAACAAAAGCCCAAACACTCTTAAAGCCTAAAACTATATGTTTTATAAGGCATCGACAGTGTAACATCAAATCTATCTCTACAATATCATTAACATATGTTGATCAGTTATTTAAACTGCTTTGCCTAAAGTGTGCGTAGGATACATTTTGTGCAAGTTTTGTTTATGTTTAAGGAGGTGCAAGTATTCTGTTTAGTTGGTAAAAGTGATACATTGTATATTCATGGCATAGATGTGATTAATTATTAATGTTGGTGGGTAGTAATATTTTGATTTGTATTTTGGCCAAGAATGCAATCTGCTGTTTTGCTGGAGGATTTCAACTTCATTTTAAATAATTGAAATAAAAAAATTATCAGAGGTTTACCAGGCAAAATAATACGAGAATATATAATTATAATGAGAATCCAGTTTGCTGTAGTTTAAAGGGAGGGGTGATAGTTGATTTTTAATCTTTACCAGTGCATTTCCTGTTTTATCTTGTAGGTCGATCTTGTACAACTATATCTTCATATTGTTATTTTTGAAAACTATTATACACATCAAACAGCTCAGAAATTCATCCAGGAATTGTTAGAGCTGCAGCATGCAATACTTGTTTATGTAATAGTGATATTGTCTGAAGTTGTATTCCACATTGGCACTAGAAGAGGGTGTGGCAGTTAATGTTTGCTAAAAGTATGTAGAATTCTTAAGATACATTTGTCACACTCAATAATATATGTAGTTTGACCTGAGTAATAGATTGGATCTTACAATAAATAGTCTTGAATTTTTGAAGTCAACTTTCAATAACTCTTTGCTTTGGAACATTCCAATTTGCTAAGGTTTTCTATATGGCTACCCCAACAAAACTTCTTTTCTGGAAGCAATCAGCTTAGCAGCACAGTGCTGGAAGAAGCCAATTGTTCAAAATGTTCTGGCAGCATTGTTGTATGGCTGAATGCTCTGAAGCATTAAGATTTAATTCTGCGCCGAAACAGGTTGCAATTTGGATCAGTCAGTACACCGTGATGTCCTGATTTAATTTTTTTTCATACACCTGTCTCAGTATAATAGAGTAAATGTCACAGCTACACTTTTTGAAGTGTTTACTATCAGTTATTTGAAGATTGGTGGAGAACAACTTCATCAAGTAGACGATTGACTTGTTTGTAGATCAAATTAGAATTAAACATCTCACTAAGTATGAGACTAACTAAATACCTTCCAAGTACAAGTCTAGCTCTTTGATTTTCTATTGCTCAGAGGAACTTTATTTTTCTGATGAGATCTGCCCTAAAGACTATTTTTAGATTGTTTCCTTAATACTTGATAAACTTGAACAGTGAGTGAACAAAGCAAGTATAAATGATTTTGCTTTCTTGATTCGCGGGTTATGATTGCCAACTTAGTGAATGTTTAATAGCAATCCAGTAACACTGATAATATTTTAAGACTTAATTTGGTAAGCTGTTTAAATGTGCATGGATTATATTTGCATTATTATACATCATTGTCATGTAACTGAGAAAAAGAAACACCAAGTCCATGTATAGATTTTTCTCGCTTTGTACTGTTCATAATTCAATTTTTCTTTAAACAGATTTGTTCAATAATTTTATAAGATGTAGATAGTGTGTAGTACAGATGAAGTAGGAATGTTAGTAATTAATGTTTTTGTCATGTTTATATCAGGTAGATTTTGGTGAGAGTTACATGTGTGCCTGTTGAGAATTTCTTGCATTATACAAAATTAAATAACCCAATGGCATATATTGTATATTTGACATAAGTAATAAAGCATAATCTGTTAATCTATTCATACAACCTTTCAAACAATGGTTGCAGTAAGCATTGTTTTGTGAAATACTTTTATTAGGAAACAATTGGAACTGTTTAGAAAATATCTTTCCTCACCTACTTTTTAATATGTCGGTTGAATATTTGAATCTCTTTAAAATAAGAAAGAAAGACTTGCACTTATATAGCGCCTTTCATGACCACTGGACGTTCCAAAGCGCTTTACAGCCAATGAAGTACTTTTTGAAGTGTAGTCACTGTTGTAATGTAGGAAATGCACCAGCCAATTTGCACACAGCAAGATCCCACAAACAGCAATGTAATAATGACCGGGTATTCTATTTTAGTGATGTTACCTAGATTGTGTGCTCAAGTCTCTGGAGTGGAACTTGAACCCACAACCTTCAGAGGTGGGGGTGTTACCAACTGAGCCACGGCTGACTCTAAAGTCTTGACAAATGTGTTTTAACAAATAGCACAACAGAGCTCCTAAAGCAGAGCCGAACACAGTTGATGTAGCTTAACAGTTTTGGTGAATAAAAGAGCAACATTGCAATGCTGCAGTTATATACGAGTTGGTGTTGGGCTTTATAATCTGCTGCATCTGCTTGGACCTGGGGAATAAAATCTTCAACAAATTATGTGTCCAAGAACCATCAACAATCATTTTTCAATTATATGTAATATTACAGATAATGGAGCCTAACAATTAGTATTTTGACAAATATGAATTAGCATCTAGAGATTTCTATGTAGCATTTATTGTTTATTTTGTTGCACATTTCTTAGATAAAACGTAACAAAAATCATGGAATCATAGCTATCACCCCCTCTGCCACTATAGGGGTTTGTAATATTTTCAGTAGTCTGCCATAATATTTTTTATAAAATAATACAAAATATTGACTTCTGGTTTTGTCAAATTGAGTTAATTATCTGGAACCATTGAATTCTATTATCAGCAGGTTGTTTTTTTACTACCAGTATGTTGCTACAGCTTAAATGTCAAATTATGCAGGCCATATAGATTTAGTTAGTTTAAAGATTGTTATGGATGACTGATAGCTCTGCTGCCTTTTGAAATATGCTTCAAGATTTCAGTGGATTTTCAATGAGGGGAAATGGAAAAGGTAAACTAATTCTCTAAAGACATGAGTCATTCCAGTCAGCTCATTTATCACTATCTTTCGCCTTTGTGATTCACTGCATGAGTCAATTGATATTTTCGCAGATCAAAACACAAATATATGCATAGAGCTATGATTTTAAAAATCTTTGAGAGTTTTGTCACATGTTTGCGTAAAATTGTTGCTTTGCAAAATCTGTATTTTGAAATAATTTTTAAGAAAATGAGACTTTTGTAATCTGAAACAAAATTGAGCTCATTAACATAGCCGTCATTCCAAAATATAACATTTTGGTACTGCCGCTCTTCATAGGAAGCAATTGCTGTGAGTTTTCAGTTCTGTAATCTTTGGGGAGTGAGAAGACTAGAAGGGTGTTACGTTACTATCGGAAGAAAGCTTTGTATTGGAGAGAGGTACATGTGTCTCCCATAGTTCAGGTTATACCATCTTAAATTTCAAACCAGCTCTGGCTTTACTCTATGACACGTACTGCTTCACCCTATGTATTTCCTACAGGAGAGGCCATACTGCAACTGATTCAATAACTGTCCATATTTTACAGAGAGAGAAGAGCTTATCTCCCCCCTATTCCTCATACTAGCTCTACAGTATTTGATCATGTTAATTCTAAGTTGAGGTGCCAAGTTCACCTTCGTTGGCACCTTATATAGATCAATACATCTGTAACAATAGATCGTTTTCCAATCAGTTGGCATCAATGGTAGTCAGCAGAGATCCAATATAACTCAGGCTTTTACAATGTAAATATTACATGATGCAGAATTTCTGCAATTCTGGAAGACTAAATTCTTCTTATTTAAGTCATCTAAATGTAATCTTACATCCCAAAGTTTTCATCTTGAGAGCAAGTTGTTGCAGGTAAAATTGGACAAGGCCCAGTTTGTTTTTGTACTATTACAATTTGTTGCTGAGTAAAACCTAGTAGTTTGCCTCAATTATCTGAGCAATAAAATGTATGTTTAATGTAACAAAGTACATATTAGTAAATCATTACTTGTCTTAGGCTTGTTTTGTTTTCATTTTACATTATGTTCTGTGCCATAAATGCACAGCCCTGGAATATTTGCGAATATTCAGGTGGAGTGTATTTTATTACCGACCATAATATAAAATTAAATGTACAGAACATACTTTAAAATTCTTTCTATGTTGTCACAGATATATAATGTTACAGATATTTGAATAAATGAAATTTTAGACATAACAAGAAGGCGAGGAAAATAAATGAAGAACAAGTTGCAGAGCATTCTGAGGAAACTGCAAAGGACGTGCTCTCTCTAATTCTGCCCTCTTGAGCATCCCTGATTATAATCGCTCAATCATTGGTGGCCGTGACTTCTGTTGCCTAGGCCCTAAGCTCTGGAATTCCCTCCCTAAACCTCTCCGCCTCTCTTGTCTCTCCTCCTTTAAGATGTCCTTAAAACCTACCTCTTTGACCAAGCTTTTGGTCATCTGCCCTAATTTCTCCTTATATGGCTCGGTGTCAAATTTTTTTGTCTTATAATAATCCTGTGAAGCGCATTGGGATGTTTTACTACGTTAAAGGCGCTATATAAATACAAGTTGTTGTGGAAAGCAACAGAGTGGGCGTGACGGAAGCTGCAGTGGAATCAGGAAAGACGGAGTCACGAAGGACTCAAAGGTCCATGCTGACAATAAGGAAGTGGAAAGGGAATCAGAAATAGCTGAATGACAGAACGAAAGGCAACAAATTAATTGAAAAGACAAGACACTGATCTGGGCATGAGAAAGCAAGTGAAGATGATATTGGGAGAAAAGTTTAGAAATGGACTAGGTATGTCAGCAACGATCTAAAATTGAAGGGCATAAATTCTTCAGTAATTCATTAGACATGCTGCTATATGAACTAGTCTGCTCTCTCAATTACCTTGCCCGAGTCCTCACCCAGTAGAAGTTGATTCTTGATCTATTATATGTTAGGTTTTACATTTTGTTTGTGGTGTCATGGCAACTTTGCGGATGAGCTTGGGGAGGTGTGGAGACACCTTTAAATAAAAGACCAGTAATTCTAATACTTCTTAGCCAGGTGAGAGTTTACAAGAATGTAGGCATTGTGATGTGACTCAGGAAATTGTCAACGGCACTGGTGATTCTGTGCTTGGTATTATAGATTGTGGATTTATAGAGCACTCATTTTCTGTTCCTGAAAATAGACTTACTCATGGATAGTGTGTGAATACATGTGAGCATACACCATATTGGCCCTAGAATGTTAAGGAGTCTAGCTAGGGCCCACAATTCTTTTTTAACCTTGCAATGTGGTTGATGTATTGTACAGCTGTTTTGACCAAGGCAGCAGATACCTGGTTGACTCATTTGGATATAATAAACTAGATAACCCAAAAGCATCTATAGTTAGAATTTGAATGCTGTCTAAAGAAGGCGAAGTCAGCTCTTACCTTCAGTGATGTGCGGGTTAGGTTGATTGGCTATGATAAATTGACCCTTAGTGTTAGGGGGATTAAATACGTGGGGTTACAGGGATAGGGTGGGATATGTGTTGGTGTAGGGGTTATGGGGATCGGGTGGGATATGTGTCGGTGCAGGCTCGATGGGCCGAAATGGCCTCTATCTGCACTGTGGGGTTTCTGTGATTCTGTGACACGGCAGTATATGTCTTAATTTCTTTAAAGTGCATCTTCCATCTGTCACTATGATTTACATATCCTGACAGTATATACACAGGACCTGAGTCTCTGATTGGTCCTGTAATGTCACCTACAAATATGGAAACATTGCCTCCTTTTCCTCTATCTTATCTTCTAACACTCTCTACATAGACAGATGCATAGCTGTCATTTCTAATGATGAGCTGGCCTCACTGGCAATTATCCATATTGCAATGTTGTATAAACATTGTGGGTTATTATATATTCTAATACATTTAGAATATTGCAGTTTCAAACAGATGTAATTCATTTAGTTTCAGGTGTGAGGTAGAAATTCCTGTGAGAAGGTCACATGGACTGGGGTTATTGACAAGTTTTCAAGTGACTGTTTCTATATTTGTGACAAACTTGTTTTTGATGCATCACATGACTTGTCTAAGCTTACCAATGTAACATGAGTAAGAGTGATCCTTGTGTCATCGATGGGAGCAGCAACCAAATTAACGTACAATATTACGCAGATGCTTTGAAAATTAACCTTATAATGGCCCTGAGATTACGATTGGACACGTACCTCCGGAGTACGCCTCCAACCCGCGAAACAATTACGAAAGTACGTCCTGGCGCCCAGGCTGCGAAAAGTTGTGGTTTCAGGCCTCGAGGCGGAGGGCATCATAATGGCCCACGGATTCCAGGGACGTAGGCGGTGCGGAAGTGTACCTGGGCTCACGTGGGCCCGGTCCTCCAATCAATGAGCAGAATTCCATTTTAATAATTTACAAAGGGAATTCCCTAATGACATGCAATGGAATCCCCAAATTTAATAATTATACAATGTTCAGGATTGGAATTTTATTCATAATTGCCTTCATTGCAATTATGAATAAAATTTGATAATTTTATACATCATTAAAACTGTAATCCGGGCCAATATTTGCATAAACTCTTTTAATACAATGTATATGTGCATAATTTAGGATATGAAAATGTTTGATTTAAGCCTTAGATATCCCCTTACGCTGATACAAGCAGGCTCTGTACCTGCTTGCCATAATCTTATCAACCATAAGATTTATGTGGGCAATTGCTGGCCAGTCGCTGGGCAGATAGCCAAACTCTGCACCAGCATTTGCTTTTTAGGGGCCCCTGCAGATGCTGTTTTGAGAGACCGCAAGTTCCAGATTTCCCGGATTTACTCTGAGAGTACATCGTCACAGACACCACAGTGTCAGGGTCATTGTCTCTCGATACTCATTTTGTATGGATTGAGCTGGAGAGGCACCTTAAGTCACAAGGTAAAGAAATTGTTAAACTAATCAAGTTAAATAATCTAAGTTTATTGATATAAAAAACAGAAATCAAATTGTGACAGGAATAATATTTTTATAATTTCCATTACAAATATCAAATACCCATGAAACAACAGGTCTCCAACTGTGCACATCAGAATGTCAATTTTATTATACTAAACTAAACTCAAGGTGATTTAGGAAAGTATAGGGGGACAAGGCATCTATTAATTAAGTAGCAGCCTGTCAAAAATCTGCTTTCTTATAATTCCTTTTCCTGGGGTTCATGAGCCTTACAAGTGCGAAGTACCACTGGCATACATTAATCTAAAAACTTGCATGACAGACTCTTTGTAATGAAATTCTGTTCACTGTGTTACAGGGAGTGGAAAGCAGATGAATTAGTTGCATTGCTGTACTTTTTTTTACAGGTGGATGTTTAACATTCCATTTAATCTCTGAATTAGTCCATTCCTTACAAGTCTAGTCTTTCAACTATTTTGTGCCACTGAAATTATCTCAAGACTGCAGATACCTATCTTGTTATCCGTTAATATTGGTTGAAACTATGGAAGTACGTGGAAAATAATTTCTGTTTCTATAGCCTGTGTGTGAGGTATACTAGTGGTTTATGCTGAGTGACTTGTGTCTCTGCCGAACAATTGCAGAGCTTTAAAAACATTATTCTCGGGATGTGGCATCATTGGCAAGGCCGGCATTCGTTGCTCATCCCGAGATGCCCTGATGAGGTGGTGATGGGTGTTCTTCTTGGATCGCTGCGTGGAGCAGTTTAATGCAACTTGGTGGCTTGTTAGACCACCTCACAGGACAGTTAAGAGTCAACCACGTTTTTTCAAACCATTGGGAGAGGAATATAATTTTTTTATTTTATATAAATTGGCATGTTTATTTATTATAAAAAAGGCATTTTGTTCATTTTCTTCATTGCCATTTGCTAATTTCAGGCTCCTTCACTGTGTGTGTCATACTTCAGCTTCTCACTAAATTTGCACTTGTATACCTGATGAAAACCCCAACAAAATTTAATGTAACTTTTAGAACTTTTATGTATAAAATTAGCTGTAGAAATTGCATAAAGATTGCCACTGGTGGTTAATTGAAAGTAAACTATTTATACCATTGTAACTCCAGTTAAACATTGGGAAGCCTGAAGCCATTGTCTTCAGCCCCCACCACAAACTCTGTACCATCGCCACCAATTCCATCCCCTCCCCGGCCATAGTCTCAGGTTGAAGCCAACTGTTTGCATCCTCGGCGTCCTATTTGACCCTGACTTGAATTTCCAACCCCTATATCCTCTCCGTCACAAAGACCGTGTACTTCCACCTCCATAACATTGCCTGTTTGCCCCCCTGCCTCAGTATATCTGTTGTCAAAACCCTCATCCATGACTTTGTTACCTCCAGTCTCAACTATTCCAAAGCTCTCCTGACCGGCCTCATATCCTCTACCCTCCATAAACTTGAGCTCATCCAAAACTCTGCAGTCCATATCCTAACTTGAACCAAGCCCCACTCACCAATCCCCCCTGTGCTCGTTGACCTGCATTGGCTCCTAGTCTACTAATCTCATCTTTGTGTTCAAATCACTTCATGGCCTCAGCCCTCCCTATTTCTGTAACCTTCTCCAGCCCTACAACCCACCAAGAACTCTGTTCTTCCAATTCTGGCCTCTTGTCCATTCCCCACTTCCTTCACCCCACCATTGGTGGCCATACTTTCAACCATTTATACCCTAAGCTCTGGATTTCCCTCCTGAAACCTCTGCCTTGCCACCTCTCCTTTAAGATCCTTCTTAAATCCGCCCTCTTTGACCAAGCTTTTAGTTACTCCTCTTAATATCTCCTTTGGCTCGGTGTCAGTTTTTGCCTGATTATGCTCCTGCAAAGTGCCTTGGGATATTTTTCTACGTTAAGGGGCTATATAACTGCAAGTTGTTGTTGTTTTACAAAATGGGAAAAATTATTAAATTACGCAATTTCCTCAAGATATTTTTTGATATTGTACTCAATAGTATTTGCCAAATTCTTTTGTGCCTTATTTTCCCAATTAATTGAAAATAAATGCTGTCACCTGAAAAATACCTGGTTTGTGTGTAATTTGATGCGAGTGTAAAATGGAGGACTAGATTTTGCTTAACCCAGTAATCAAATCACTGCAAGTAGGATAGTTGCTGATCCTGATGGTCACACAATTCTGCAAGGGCAGATTTTTGTAAAAGGGTTAAGGTCTTGGACATGATCTGCTATGGAAACTGCTGTAAATCCACTGAAAGAAAATGGTCCCAAAATCTAATGCCTAATAATGATAAAGGACCATCTGCGCAACCCCCCTTCCACTTGAAACATCAGTGACTCTAAAACAGTTACCAGTTGACTGCCAGGAATTGGATGTATAATTTACTTTTCTTCACGCCAGACCCAAAAATGGTAGACCCCAAAAAGCTACCAGTGACAGCATTTTTGCTGCTGGTAACACCCACCAGTTTAAGAAGGCACACTTTCATGGAGGTTTATGGTGTCGTCAATGCCACTGACACCAAGGATTATCTCTGCTGGCATTTCTGGTGTTGTAGACAGATCTGTAAAGTAAATGGGATATTAATGTTGGCTGTCGTTTCTGACCCAAAGGTCAATGTCTTTACTGGATTGTGGTGTCAAGAGCTGCCTTTTGTCTGAGGTTTACAAAGCAGCTGCCTACTGCTTATGCAGCTAATATTTAGTAGTTTTTTATATCTTAGTAAATATAGAAAATAGCGAGTAGGTTTTTTATGTCAGTAACTTCTATTGAAAGTGAAATATTGTAAATGTTCATTTTAATAATACTTACTAATTATTGGAGGGAGGAGTACATATTATGAAGGAACCCCAAACAGACCATGGTGAATTAAGATTTAGTGGGATTTGGGTGAAAAAAGAGAAAGGAAAGAACTTAATGAATATGACCCCTTCTTTTGTCTTCAGCCTTCCTGATCCTTCTAGACCCCTGCCTCTGACCTCTTGCCTTTGCTCAATTTTTTCATTGAGAATTTCCATCATAACATCAGCCATCTAAGATTCTCTACTCCCCTTACTGACTTTAATCTATCCCTCTCTGAATTTGTAGCTCATGATTCTCTCACATCCAACCCTGACAACATTATCAAGCCTGCTGACAAAGGGTACCCTGACACGTTGATGATTTCAGTTTCTCTGGCCCCAATTATCTCCTTTTCCTCACGAATATATAATCCCTCTATATCTCCATCCCTCACTGGGATGATTCCTTCAACTGCAACCGATAAAGTCCTCGTTCCCCACTACTCACCTGTGCCTGACTGAAATTGTTGTCACCCTAAACAACTTCTCTTTGAACTTTACTCACTTCCTCCAGATAAAAGTTGCCACTATGGGAACCCACATGGATCCCAGCTATGCCTTTTTATAGGTTTTGTGGACACTCTTTTCCCAATTCTGCTGAGGCCTCTTCCTGTCCTCTTCCTCTGTTATATTGACAACTCTGTTGGTGCTGCTTCTTGCTCTGATATTGTAAATTTCAATTCATCCATTCCTCACCATTACAAGGTTAATTTTATGACTCATCTCTTCCCTTATTGGGCTCCTCTCCCTCTCTCTCTCCGGGGTGAAACTCAACATTGGCAGTGCTGCAAAATGGATGGTAGCTAATCCTGTCTGATTTTCCTTTCCATTGACTTCAACACTTCTCCATCTTTGACCTTAGGTGGTGTTCCAGCCAATTTCAATGCAAACTTCAGGAACACGATCTCTTTTTTTTCTTGGGCACTATTCAACCCCCTGGTCTGAATGTTGGCTTAAGTAACTTCCGAACTTCAGAAACTTTTCTTTTCAGCAGGAAGCTCAGGAGATATGGGATGGATCTGTCACCATCTAGGGGGAAGGAGAGACAGTTGACGCTTTGTGTGTGAGCCTTCATCAGAACACACCTCTGGCAGTAGGTTCTGCACCTGGGGGTGTTGGTCTTGTACTCTTTTTGGGATTGGTGGGCCAACTGTGCATTTTCAGAATTTCTTGTTTTTATTTTGGGCCTCCTGCATATTTTTAAAATCTCTTTTACTTCTTGCCTTTTTTTCTTACATGGTGATTTTCCATGCTTTTCACCATCTTAGCTATTTACACATTCTTTTCCTCTTATGTCTTGTCATTACCTCACTAAAGTGCTCACCCATGAACTTCCTCCTTGTGATTGGTCTACCTGTTACATTTCCCTCCACTACTTCTACTTCTACATTTCTTTCCCTCTATTCCGCAAAGGGGCTTGATTATCTTTTCGTTTTCATTCTGAGCATGGATTATACAACTGAAGTGTTAACCTGTTTTTTTTTTCAGATGCTGACTAACCTGCTTTGTATCTTCCACAAATTTCAGATTCAAGTGTTTCAGATTTTCAGCATTTGCATTTTTTTCTTTTTATCTGTAAAGAATGTACTGACATAGAAGTCTTCAATTCCCTTTCTCGCTGTTTAGGATACAGAGTGTTTGATCGATGTTTGGTACACAGATGAATGTGTGCAATTCATAAGGTACGTGAAAATGTAGTCAGGAAAGAAAGGAAAAGACACTGCAGCATTCCAAGATTCAAGGCTTATGAATAGGCTTTGGTTTTGTGACAGACAGTTCTTCAACTCTTTCCATTTCCACACTCATTTTGCAGTAATTCATTATAATTTATATTCTGGTATCAGTGGTCTTGCAATTCTACCTCCAAATTACAAATTAATTCCATTATACTGCTTACAGTTTATAATCAGTACAATTTCAACTCTTCCTTTAACTGTCATTAGTTTTGTTATTGTTTTACTGAGACTGCATTATAAAAATAATGGATGGTGGTGCCTGAGTGAAAGGATATAATTTTGTCTAGGGATTTAGCTGACCTCTATAAACCATACAAGCTTTACTGCCATGGATTATGCCATCTGAATCCTTCAGATAAATCACAGTTTACCACTGACCTCCCGACTATAATTATGACATAATTGTTACATAATGAGTAATATATAAACTATTGTAAAATAGTTCATATTGCCTTATACTTCCAGCTCAAGCATTGCCACTTTTTTTTTGTGTGTGTGTGTGTGGGGTGGGGGGGGGGGGTGGAATGGTGGAGAGGAGGAAAAGATGAATTTTGTATACATCAAGGTAATCACTTAAGTGCTGAGGAATGGAGCATTGTTCTACATTTTGCACCCAGTGTCACCATCAAATATTCCCAGGTTAGGTATGAAGCAGACCGGATGTAGAGTCTTGCAAATAAGGTGGATGAACTGAAGTTGTTGTTGAACACATGGGAGTACGATATTGTTGCTATCACGGAGACATGGTTGAGGGAGGGTCAGGACTGGCAGCTCAATATTCCGGGGTATAGAATCTTCAGGCGAGACAGAGGGGGGTGTAAAAGGGGAGGGGGTGTTGCAATATTAATTAAGGAGTCAATTACTGCTGTAAGGAGGGATGATATATTAGCGGGTTCCTCTAATGAGGCCATATGGGTCGAACTTAAAAACAAAAAGGGGGCAAGCACTTTGCTGGGAGTGTACTATAGGCCCCCAAACAGTCAGGGGGAGATAGAGGAACAGATATGTAGGCAAATCTCAGAAAAGTGCGAAAATAATAGGGTAATAATAGTGGGGGATTTCAACTTCCCCAATATTAATTGGGATAGTCAGAGTGTGAAAGGCTTAGAGGGTGCAGAATTCTTAAAGTGCATCCAGGAGAGCTTTTTGAGCCAACATGTAGAAAGTCCTACAAGAGAGGGGGCGGTACTGGACCTAATTCTGGGGAATGTAGCCGGGCAAGTGGTGGAAGTATCAGTAGGAGAGCATTTTGGTGACAGTGACCATAATTCGGTGAGATTTAAGGTGGTCATGGAAAAAAACAAAGACGGCCCGGAAATAAGGGTTCTAAATTGGGGGAAGGCCGATTTTAATATGATAAGGCAGGATCTGGCCAAAGTGGACTGGGAGCAGCTACTTATAGGAAAATCCACATCAAAACAGTGGGAGACTTTCAGAAGGGAAATAGAGAGAGTACAACGCCAACATGTTCCTGTAAAGGTCAAGGGTGGGACCAACAAGCAAAGGGAACCTTGGATGACAAGGGATATACAAAAATGCATTAGAAATAAAAGGGGGGCTTTTGGCAGTTACAAAAGACTAAAGACGGAAGAAGCCCTAGAGGAGTATAAAAAGTGCAGGGGCATACTTAAAAAAGAAATTAGGAGGGCGAGGAGGGGCCATGAAATAACACTGGCGAGCAAAATAAAGGAAAATCCTAAGATGTTTTATAAGTATATTAAGGGCAAGAGGATAACCAGGGAAAGGGTAGGGCCCATTAGGGACCAAAGTGGCAATCTGTGTGTAGAGCCAGATGATGTAGGCGGGGTTTTAAATGAATTTTTTGCATCTGTGTTCACTATGGAGAAAGACGATGCAGACATAGAAATCGGGCAAGGGGACTGTGACATACTTGAACATATTAGCATCGAGAGGGAGGAGGTGCTAGCGGTTTTAGCAGGCCAAAAAGTGGATAAATCCCCAGGCCCGGACGAGATGTATCCCAGGCTGCTGTGGGAGGCAAAGGAGGAGATTGCAGGGGCTCTGACACAAATTTTCAGAACCTCTCTGGCCACAGGGGATGTACCAGAGGACTGGAGAACAGCTAATGTATTACCATTATACAAGAAGGGTAGCAGGGATAAACCAGGGAATTACAGGCCAGTGAGCCTAACATCTGTGGTAGGGAAATTATTGGAAAAAATCCTGAGGGACAAAATTAGTCTCCACTTGGAGAGGCAAGGATTAATCGGGGATAGTCAGCATGGCTTTGTCAAGGGTAAATCATGTCTGACAAATCTGATTGAATTTTTCGAGGGGGTGACTAGGGGGGTGGATGAGGGAAATGCTGTGGATGTGGTTTACATGGACTTCAGTAAAGCTTTTGACAAAGTCCCGCATAGGAGACTGGTCAAGAAGGTAAGAGCCCATGGGATCCAGGGTGCCTTGGCGCGTTGGATCCTAAACTGGCTGAGTGGCAGGAGGCAGAGGGTGATGGTCGAAGGTTGCTTTTGTGACTGGAAGCCTGTGTCCAGTGGGGTACCTCAGGGATCGGTGCTGGGTCCCTTGTTGTTTGTGATCTACATAGATGATTTGGATGAGAATGTAAAAGGTATGATCAGTAAGTTCGCAGATGACACGAAAATTGGTGGGGTGGTAAATTGCGAGGAGGAAAGCCTCAGGCTACAGGACGATATAAACGGGTTGGTCAGATGGGCGGAAAAGTGGCAAATGGAATTTAACCCTGAAAAGTGCGAGGTGATGCATTTTGGACAGACAAATAAGGCAAGGGAATACACAATGAGTGGTAGGACCCTAGGAAGTACAGAGGGTCAGAGGGACCTTGGTGTACATGTACATAGATCCCTGAAGGCAGCGGAACAGGTAGATAAGGTGGCTAAAAAGGCATATGGGATACTTGCCTTCATTAGCCGAGGCATAGAATATAAGAGCAGGGAGGTTATGATGGAGCTGTACAAAACGCTGGTGAGGCCACAGCTGGAGTACTGTGTGCAGTTCTGGTCACCTCACTATAGGAAGGATGTGATTGCTTTGGAGAGGGTGCAGAGAAGATTCACCAGGATGCTACCTGGGATGGAGCGCCTCAGCTATGAAGAAAGACTAAACAGGCTGGGGTTGTTTTCCTTGGAGCAAAGAAGGCTGAGGGGGGACCTGATTGAGGTGTACAAAATGATGAGGGGCATAGATAGGGTAGACAAAGAGGGACTTTTCCCCTTAGTAGGGAGGTCAATAACAAGGGGGCATAGATTCAGGGTAAGGGGCAGGAGATTTAGAGGGGATTTGAGGAGGAACTTTTTCACCCAGAGGGTGGTTGGAATGTGGAACTCAATGCCTAAAAGGGTGGTAGAGGCAGGAACCCTCACAACATTCAAGAAGCATTTGGATGAGCACTTGAAATGCCATTGCATACAAGGCTATGGACCAAATGCTGGAAAATGGGATTAGACTGGACAGGGATGGATGGGCGGCGCAGACACGATGGGCCGAAGGGCCTCTTTCTGTGCTGTAAAACTCTATGACTCTATGACTCTATGACTCAAGTTCCTTTTATTCTGCCCAAATAATATGTTGTAACCACTGAACTCAAAAGAATTGCCTCAATTCCCTGGAGTACAATAATACAACAAAAAGCAATGTACGGTTTTTTGACAACGTGAAACTTAATGCGCAGTGACTAGTTGAGCTCATACTGTGGAGAATACTAACTACAGTGTGAGAAGTGGGGCTAGGGCGCTCTGAAACTAATGCATGCCGATCAGGAGGCCAGAAAGACATTACCAAAAACAGAATGTTTTATTTTTATTATATACTTGTAAATTGCCAGTGGCTTTCTCATGGTCAGTTGATGAATAACATTTTTTATATACAAGATGATGATGAGGTTGGGAAAGAGAATTCAGAAACTTGCTCCACAGAGCTACCTAGTGGCCAGTGTCTGCAATTACATCGTTAAAGTTGCCATGGAAAATTTGAATGGGAAATGTTGACATATAATTTAAAATGGTAAATGTTGACCAAAAATCAAGACAACATGAAACAAGGTTTGTGGACAGGAAATGCATGCCCTTTACAAGATTTGGGATTCTGTTGCCATTATTTTCACAAATAGAACTTTGACATGAGTTGTCTTAAAATATGTTTTAAACAGAAGCTTGCCTAAAGTGGTTAGCTGCTCCATGCTAAGTTGTCAAGCCAGTGGCAGTCGCGAGGCATTTTAAATGTGTGATTGGCTGTTGTTTTAAAGAGTTCCCAAGCAGTGGACCATGGACCATTCATCAGCAATGTCTTGGCCATTGAGGAGACATCTAGCACGTTGGTGTTGACAGATTTCTTTAATCTTTGCTAGTGTTTGAAGAGTGACTTTTAAAAATCAACACAGACACCAGAAAGTCAGTAACGATAACACAAACCTGTTAAAGGGGAATAGCAGCAGAAAGGCTGTGAAAGGAGTCAAGGCAGTATAAAGGCTGCTAGGGAGAAATAACTTCTGCACTGTCAGCAGAACAGAGAGCAGAGTAAGTCTATCTTTCTCCAAATGGGCTAGTGATTTTTGTACATTGGAACAAGAGTAGGCCATTCAGCCCCTCAAGCCTGTTCTGCCATTCAATTAGATAATGGCTGACCGGTACATCAACCCCATTTATCCGCCTTTGCTCCATATCCCTTGACACCCTCACCTAACAAAAATCTATCAACCCCGGTCATTAAAGTTTCAATTGACCCAGCATCCACAGCCTTTTGGGGGAGAGAGTTCTACTTTCCTTTGTGTGAAGAAGTGCTTCCTGATTTCAGTCCTGAAGGGCCTGGCTCTGATTTTAAGGTTATACCATCTTTTTCTGGATTCTCAAGATACATAAGTTTAACTGATTGTACCACATGACTTTCATCATACTCAGTGTTCTGTATGTTTTGTCTTCCATGGAATAAATGCAGCCTATGAATTGAAACAGATGACATCTCATCTAGTGTTAACTCAGTCCATCTTTGGAGAGATTAAAGGAGTACATGTGCATCAGTCCAGATCACAATGGAGTTTAATTTTTACATTCCTGCGTCCTGCTACCGTGCTAGCAAAAACAGTGGGAGTCAACTTCTGTAAAAAAGCAGGCAACCAGCCCATTTAAGGGAACGACTGACACCACTGATTCCAAGTACATACCTGTGACAGACCCAAATATGAGTCTGTGATTGTAGTATGGAATATCCTGGAATACTTCTTTAAATGTTACTAGCTTGATCCACTAAACATATCTATGTAGTACTCACTGGTACATGTCTGGTATCCATATTGTGAAAAGTTGTAGTAAAACTGGGCAAAGTGTAGAAATTAGAGTTTCTAGATCAAAGCGTCTCGATAATTACAGTGTTGATGGTATTGACCTAAAGCTGGTTTTATTTGGTAAATCTGATTAACTTCATTTTGAATGGGAGATACATTATGGGGTTTATTTTCTCTAGTTTTTATTTTTTTCCGTGCTAAAAAGTTGACTGCAGGAGGGATTCGCACTCAACAATGTAATTAATTGATTGTTGTTGTGAGTGTCTGTCTCTTGGTTTTAATCCTGAGAGTAGTCTGAGTTAATAATGGCATGTTACTGTGAGAAGGAGCTATGTTTACCACTTTATTAAATGTGTTGATGGGTTCTTTGCCCAGTGCATATGAGTGCCGAGTGCTGCTTGTTTATATAAGTAGTGTATTTAGATGGAACTTTTCCTCCTGGCATTGCCTCTTTGTTAGCGGACTGAAGGAAAGCCAGAAAAGATAGAGCTCTTTGGTTGTATGTGTCTTATCAACATGCCCTGAGGTTCTTCTCCGGTCTCTGTAGTAACAACCTGCAAAATTGGAAATCACTGGAGGGCTTAGAGTGTGTCAGGGCAGTGGGACATGAAGAAAATAAATCTATAACATATAGGTTTGACTGTTTTCTCCTGCCTTTCATTGGCACAAATTATGCAGGTTTAGAAGCTGCCATGGTAACGCAAGTGGTGTGTAAAATGCTGGTTTTGTGTGGCTGAGCCCATTGTTTCATAAATAATCATGAAGGCAGCCAACTTCAGACAGAGTAGAAGTTTGTATTTGATTCAAGTAGGCTGTTTCAGTTGAAGATAGTTTTGCTTTCCACAGGGGGGAAAGAAAAAGAAAAAAAACTTGAACAAATTGGAGTATAGTGAAATTTGCTACAGAAAACCATTAATCATTTATTCACTAGCAGACACCAGTTTGGAAAAGTGACAACAGCTAATCTCATTTATGCTTTTGCCCAATCTGAACAGCATGGTTTTTGAGTTTTATAAACGTTGATGCCTCTGAGTCTACAGTACAGGAACTACCCTCTGACTTTTGATGGTGGCTGCTGTTTATAATTTACCTTTGAAGTGAAAGAAGGGCAAGTGAAAATCAGTATTTTCACACTAAGGATGAATCTGATTTTGCCTTCATTACCATTTAAATAAAGAAGTGTGTAGGGGCTGGGGACTATTCAGCACTTGAGGCAAAGGTCAGCACTGGACCATTCAGCACACAAACCTCTTAGGTCATAGGTCCTGCATTATGAACTCCTTAGCTCCATCAGTGCTAATAAGCCTTCAGGTGGCGAATCTGGCTGAGGCAGTGGAATCCAATGGGGCTTGTTTGAGGAGCCTATGGGGAAATTCATTTTCAGTAGCTGGGCTGTTTAAAAGATTCAAAGAACAGATATGTATCTATGCAATGATCTAGAACTGAAAGTCTAATTTCATTTCAAAGCTACTGTGTCGAAATCATGGAGTAGAACTGTGGAATTAAAGAAAAATGTAAAGGTAAATGGAACGAAGAAGAGGAATAGGGGAAATGTTCCCTCCTACTGAATCCTAGCATTTGTATATTTATAATATATTAAAAATCTTATGTATGTGTATATTTTTGTTGTGAACTTTTTCCATTATAAACTGAGTTTTTGAAGATCTTTCAATAACATTTATTTTGTGTGTATTCTTACACACTGTCGTTGGGAAAACACAGTTTAAGGAATTGCTTTAGGCCTTAAAACATTGCAGTAAAGGTAGATGTTAAGATACTTGAGTAGAGAATGCAATGGTTTCCCCAGAGTAGTCCTGACCCTCCAGTATGTTCATTTTCTGTACTGCTTACATGTATGACACCTGTACCTTATTTTGGTTTGTTGTATTTTTCAGGTGAAGCCTACCCTCCCGATTGTACACTTTCACCCATCTTGTCTCATTTAGTAGCCTTCTTCCCTTTGTGCATGAAGGTTGTATTAAAGCCCCATTCCAGGACTTCACTTCAGTGGAGTACTTATGGAGTGTTGCATTGCCAGAGATGCCAATCTTCATGAGACTTTAAAATCAAGCCCCCATCATTTTGTTCTGGTGGCTCAGGCGGCTGTTAGAGGTCCTATGGCATTCTACGAAGAAGATAAGGGATTTCTTTTGGTGTCCTGGTCAGCACTCTTCTCTCAGCAAACACCACTAAAAAAACACCTGATTCATCTAATTGCTCCATATGGAACAATGGCATGTGAAAACTGACTGATATGTTTTGATACATAACAGCAGTCACTGCACTTCAAAGTAATTCATTGTGAAGCAGTTTGGGATTTTCTAAGCGACAAGTTCATTCTTTTTCTATTTGTCTGCCCGCTTTGTCTAGATCAATTTATCCAGATACCATACAGGGAACAAACATTTCCAAGATTTGAACATCTAGGGCTGGATTTTCATTGAGGAGGCGGGTAGGAGGCGGGACTACAACTTTCGGGGTTGTAGTCCCGCCTCCATCGAGTTCTAGCCAACCCACGTGATTTTGACTTGATCGACCTTGTTGAGCCCGTCCAGCGGGCTCAGCAGGCCCATTAAGGGCCACCCGGCAACAGGTGACGTCACAGATTGATATTTCATCTGTCAAGACCTTTTGACAGATGAAATATCAGCATTTGACAGCTGTTTGAAGCTGTCAAACACTGACAATCTGTACTCTAAGTTAATTCCTTCCTCTCAGGATGATTTAGAGATCTCTCCGGAACAGAAAGCTGAATGCTGCAATTTTTGACAGATCGCGGCCATTCTGCTTTCTGTGCCGGTGAGATGAAGGACTCCCGAGACCTGAAGGAAGAAAGGCTGTAAAGGTAAGTACATGTAAGTAAAACTTCTTTAAACACTTTAAACACACCAAACACACGTACCTCTGCACTCATGCACCCATCACTCACCTGAACACTGACATCTCGACCCCCTCCAAGCCCTTCAGCCCGACGGCCCGCCTTGCTAACTTGGCGTGGTTTGGAGCCATCGGGAATCCCACATTTCGCCAATGAAAATAGGGATTAGGCTAAAAACTGCCTGTTAACTACCTGTTAACAGGCAGTTAATTGGCACTAATCCCCTTCCCGCCTCGGGGAGGCGGGTCCCAGTGCGGGTCGGGTACCCGCCTCCTTTGAAACTGGCATGGAGGCGGGTTGGGGGCGGGATGGGTTTGTGCCCCCTGATTTCGGGATTTTAACCCCCCACAGGCCTCCAATCCCGCCTCCTTGGCCCAATGAAAATCCTGCCCATTGTCTTTTTGTAAAGGTTCAGAATGCTCTTTTGAGAAAATATTTCATTTTAGTTATTTTGTTTCTCAGGGCCATGTGTTGGAAACTGTTACATTAGAAGAATGAGCTGCAAAATAAATGCCATGCGGTGAATTTTCACGGAGGTACTCCTGCTTGTCTTCAATGGAAAAACTGCAGAAACCCTAAAAAATGGCACAGACACACAGATACAGTGCCTTATCATATCTCTCAGTGGTAACCCAAAGAGCTTTAAGTACAATTAATTGCTTTAAAGTGTTGTCGCTGTTGTTATGTAGACAAATGTGGCAGCCAATTTATGCACAGCAGGACCTCACTGGTTATCCTGTTTTTGGAGGTGGTGTTTGAGGGAGAAATGTTGGCCATGACACTAGGAAATCTCCTTGTTCTTGAAAATAAAAGCATATTAATATTCACCTGAGAATGACAAATTTACACCATTTTATTTTAGAACATTGCTGCAGCTCCAGCACAATCACTAGTGGGTTTAGATTAATCTGTTTAGCACACCAGTTAATGCGTTTGTGTAAATTCCTGAGTCCACTAACTTAAAGGAGTTGTTAGCCTGTTTATTTTAGTGCACGGAGGAAATTAAACACACAGGTGTTATGTGAAGAAACAAATGCCAACCAGAAATGTTCAAAGAGGCATTTAGTCCTTTAATGGTAACTTGTTTTCTGTTTTTTGAAGTGCGGTCTTTCTGAACTGGAAGAAGTCTGAATTGGTCACATTTAGGAGTAAATAGCTCAACTTGGGTCACTCAGAATTCTCAGTTTGATTCAGCGCACAATATTACTGGCTGGGCTTTATTTAACTCACACTTCATTTTGCAGTTTACAATAGATTTTCCTGAAAGAAAGTTGCAGGAGATGCTAAAGTAATCTTTGACTTCTGATCTTGTTCCCAAAAATGTGCAAAGAAGACTTCTTTAGGAAGCAGGTGTATTAAATTACTGCTGTCATAATAAAAAGCCTGTAGCAATTTTCTTGCTGAAACTTTAATTGCACAGCTGCACCTTTAATTTTGCTTCAAAGGAAACTAAAGTAGGAGAAATGAAGTGAGCGAATGGTAAGTTGTGAGCCTCCAGAGAGACCCCTAAGTGTAGAAACTTCAAAAAGAGTGTGATTTGGAAGGGACTGCTGGATTTGATGCTTGTACATGCTGTGACAAAACCTAATATATTCTTTCAGCTTCAGCTATACATGGTAATGCAGAGATGAGCTCTGACTGACCATGGGAACTAGATATGAGCAATATCGGTTCTAGCTGGGGCTAGTTGCTACATATAGAATAATAATGATAATTGATTACTATTTGCTGTTTTGGTAGTGTATGTTAAAATTCCTACTAACTTAATATATTTTCCTCTGTTTTCTAATGTTAACAAAATGTTGGCATGAATGTCTTTTGGTTTTCCCGCTTTATACTTTTGCTGACCTTTTTGTGAAATTAGTGAATGAAGGAAATAAATCCCTTAGTCCTTTGTTGAGTGATGACAAAAATGCATGCTGGAAGCATTCTTGATGCAAATAAATTCCTCATATAACCTATAAGATTTTGTACGATTACTTTATCAGTGAGATGCCGAGTATTATATAGTTAATATTGGCAGATTTTATTAATGTGTAAACAATATGAGCCAGTTTGAAGTAGATCGGAAAAGTAATTTCCCACAGAACATTTGTGACTCTTATTTTCATCAACCACGAATATTTAAATGTTGTACATCGGTGTTACATGCAAATGATGACATTGAGCATAATTGAGCAAATCTAATGTGAAATTGGCCCTGGAGTGTAAACCCTTGACTTTGGAGCATAAACCGTGTTCCACGAGGATCATACTGGTGACACCAACATAGATGCAGCATAAACAAAGCCCAGGAGTGACAACTGGGGCCAATCTTAATTTTTATTTTACAGTTTATACCACTAGTTCTCAGGTCTAATTTGTCAGAAGGAAGGCAGAAGTATTTCCCAATGCTACATGCAATGTGTTTTAGTGGGACCTGGGGTGGGGGGTGGGGGAAACTCGGAGAACCAGAGAATGTTACAGCACCGAAACAGGCCAGATAGTCCCCAATGTGTCTGAAGTAAACATAGCATGCTGATTGACTTAAATTTCATATTTACTAAAAATCAACCTGTCAGTCACTTATCTCACTATGGGCCCAATTTTAAGCCGACCCACCCAGCATAAATAGTGGCCTGAAAATAACAACATTTACGCTGACGCTCCGACTGCTGCCATCTTGAATTCTGACAGATTGTGACTGCAGGATCTGGAGTCTGCTGCAGCCAGTTAACACAATGCATTGCTCTTGCAAAGGAAGACAACACAGAATGACTGGGAATGGCAAGGCGTTGGGGGAGGATGTGCAGATATCCGCACACTGGGCAGGATTTTCATTGGGCTGTGGAGGTGGGATTGGAGGCGTGTGGGGGGTTAAAATCTTGAAATCGGGGGGCACGAACCCATCCCGCCCCCAACCCGCCTCCATGCCAGTTTCATAGGAGGCGGATACCCGACCTGTACTGGGACCTGCCTCCCCGAGGCGGTAAGCGGATTAGTGCCAATTAACTGCCTGTTAACAGGTAGTTAACAGGCAGTTTTTAGCCTAATCCCTATTTTTATTGCTGAAGTGTGGAATTCCCGACGGCTCCAAACCACGCCAAGTTAGCAAGGCGGGCCGTCGGGCTGAAGGGCTTGGAGGGTTCGAGATGTCCGGTGTTCAGGTGAGTGATGTGTGCATGAGTGCAGAGGTAAGTGTGTTTGGTGTGTGTAAAGTGTTTAAAGAAGTTTTACTTACCTTTACATACCTTTACAGCCTTCCTTCCTTCAGGTCTCGGGAGTCCCTCATCTCACCAGCACAGAAAGCAGAATGGCCGCGAGCTGTCAAAAATTGCAGCATTCAGCTTTCTGTTCTGGAGAGATCTCTAAATCAGCCTGAGAGGAAGGAATTAACTTAGTTTACAGATTGTCAGTGTTTGACAGCTTCAAAGAGCTGTCAAACGCTGATATTTCATCTGTCAAAAGTTCTTGACAGATGAAATGTCAATCTGTGACGCCACCTGTTGCCGGGTGGCCCTTAATTGGCCTGCTGAGCCCGCTGGGTGGGCTCAACAAGGCCAATCAAGTGAAAATCGTGTGGGTTGGCCACAACTCGATGGAGGCGGGACTACAACCCCGAAAGTTTTAGTCCCACCTCCTACACACCTCCAGAATCAAAATCCAGGCCACTAACTCATCATGAAAAGATTGTCAATCATTGGAATCAACTCTGGCTTGGCAATTGGGGATGGAGAAATCGGAGGCAATATGCCTTCAGTGGGTTCATGATCATGCACACCTTTACTTATATATGTTTCTATGTATTATTCAATCTCACCACTAGCTATCAGTTTCCCCTTAACAGATCCACAAAGTAGTTGTTTCAGATAGCATGCTGGTCATGTAGATCCAAGTTAACAGAAATGTTTTTCTCCAAGAAACAGAAGATGACAGGGAAGAGGTTGCAGTTCCTTCTATCAGAGGCAACAAACCTCTTGCTTCCTCACCCATTCTGTCATTAACTCTCTTGAATTCAATAGGCTAGAGACAGTCATCAGAGTGGGGTAAATGTAGCGTAGATGAGGAATTGACGGGGTGGGTCACAGAGCACAAGGAATTTAAAGGATGCAGATGTGGATTGTAGCTGAGTGGAGGCTTAGCAATTGTTAGTTCTTGGCTGCAGAGCTTGTGGACAATGATCTCGGGGGTCCTACCATGTAATGAAGGATGCTAGCAGGGCATCCGCCCCATGTTGAGGTTCTGCACAGTTTTCCCAAGATATGTGGGAGATTGTTGGGATAGTGGTGAAGTCTGCTGCCCTGCTGCGCGCCAATGCCTGAAAGGGTGTCATGTCATTGTAGTGCATCCTGGAGAAAGTAGTAGCTCCAGGAATATCTGCATATTTTCCCCTGCTCCATGAGAGATCCGGGAAAATCAGTCAGTTCAATGTGAAGGCACTGAATGAAGGACTGCAGTTATTTGGAGAGGTCCATGGCAACGAGATTGCGAAGTATACAGGACAAAGTCACAGATGGACTAGAGAATATTCAGTTGATTTTCTCAAGCATTTAAGGAGCTTTCTGCTTCCATAAGCCTCATTCTCTTGCTAATTGCTGGTAACCAGAATTTTGTTCCCAGTACCAGTGGAGTCGTGCCCAAAATTGAACTCAATATTCAAATTGCAGCCTACCCAATGATTTGTATAGGTTTAGCATTATCTTTGGTTTTGTACTTGATGCCCCTGTTTATAAAACCTAGGATCCCATCTTTTTTTAACAGCTTTATCAACTTGTCCTCTCACTTTTAAAGATTTGTGAATCTTATCCTGAATTCTCTCTGCTTTTCTACTTCTTTTAAAGTTTTACCATTTAGTGTCTATTCTCCTTATTCTTTTTCCTAAAATATAGCACCTTACATTTCTTCACATAAAATTTTATCTGAACTACGATTGTACGAAAATGATGGACATGAAAAGACCAACTGGTTCATCTATTTGCCTAAATCTACTAACATTTCTATGTCCTGAAGTTCTGAAGTTTCTTACAGTCCTCTTCACAGTTAATCACACTCCCTATTTTTGTATTGTCTGTCTGCAAATTTTGATTTTGTGCCCCCTATATCCAAGTCCAGATTATGTCTATTGAGAAGAGCACCAGTCCCATCACTGACCCTGAGGATACCACTGTTTACGTTCTTCCAGTGTGAATAATCTCCACTAACCACTACTGCCAGTTTTCTGTCCTGTTGTAGGAATTAACAAATTCCAATGAATAATGGAGATCGATACAAGAGAACAACTAAACAGGTCTTTACTCAATGGAGATGCCACGAGGACTGCCTGGGCAGCCCCGTGGTTTGCGACGTGACGTCATCGCGTTTGCCCGCGTTTTCCTGCGCTCTTAAAGGGGCCGCACCCCGTACATGCAAACTCTATATACAAAACACAGTAATACCTAACACAATGGTACAGGTTTAGGCTGGTGTTAGAACATCATTAAAGAGAATTATATACAGTTAGCCAGAGTCATTCAGTGGTTCTGCCACATGCACCCCCCCAGAATTCGCTTTAACGGACAAAGTCAAATGATGAGGGGGTCTGATGAGCCTGTCAGAACGACTCCTGTACTCTCGAGGCAGAGGCTGCTGGTCGGCTGGCGGTCTGGCGGGCGGTCGCACTCGGTCTGCCGTAACGACGATGGGTGGCCGACCCTGTCTCGGCGGTTGGGCTGTCTCGACGGGGCGGTCGAGGTCTAAAGGTGCTGGCTTTAAGCGGTTGACCGAAATGTGGTCCGGCTTACCACCGACATCTACCGTGAAGGTTTTGTCCCCTGCTTCCAACACGCGGAAGGGACCGGTATATGGGGCCTTGAGCGGATCCCTATGTGCGTCATGGCGAATAAAAACGTATTCAGCCTTGTGAAGCTCCGTGGGAACGCGTGACCTCTGCAGCCCATGGTGCGAAGTGGGCACCGGTGCGAAACATCTGGCCGCCTCTTGGTGACTAGCAAGCTGGGCAGACGCGGACCATGGCTCTGTCGATGTTGGTAGGAAGTCCCCTGGGACTCACAGTGGCTGACCATACACAAGCTCCGCTGATGAAGAGTGAAGGTCTTTGGGGGCCGTGCGAAGGCCCAACAGGACCCACGGTAGCTTGTCTGCCCATCCAGCGTCCTGGAGGCTGGCCCTCAGGGCGGCATTCATTGACCGGTGGAAGCGTTCGCAGAGGCCATTCGCCTGTGGGTGGTAGGCTGTGGTGCAATGTAATTTGACACCGAGTCCTTGGGCCACTGCATTCCAGAGTTCGGAGGTAAACTGCGGTCCCCTGTCTGACAAAATATCTGCGGGCACTCCGAAACGGGCGATCCAGGAGGAAATGTACGCCCTGGCCACGTCCGCCGAAGTAGTGCCAGAAAAGGGCGAGCAACTCCCGGTCGAACGTGCTGTATGCTCTCTCGTTCTGCCGTAGTTGACGGCTGAAGAATACCAACGGCTGCCACGTCCCATTCACCCACTGCTGTTGCACGGCACCGACTGCGTAGTCCGATGCGTCGGTGGTGAGGGCGATGGTGGCCCCTGGCAGCGGGTGCGCCAGCATAGTCGCATTGGCTAAGGCGCTTTTGGTGTCGGTGAACGCTCAGGCCATGTCATCCGTCCAGTCTACCGGGTTCTTGCCAGTCTTGCCCTTGAGGGCCTCGTACAGGGGCCGCATGAGTTGTGCCGCCTTATGCACGAAACGGTGGTAAAAGTTTACCATGGCTAGGAATTCCTGCAGGGCCTTTACGTTCTGCGGGCATGGAAAGGATGTCACCGCCTCTACTTTCGAAGGTAAAGGAACCGCTTCCTCTGAGGTGATGCGATGCCCCAGGAAGTCAATTTGGTGCAGGCCAAACTGACACTTGGCCGGGTTGATAATCAGGCCGTGTTGGCTGAGGCATCGAAAAAGGGTGCGTAGGTGACAGGTATGTTCTTCCTTAGTAGGACTGGCAATTAGAATATCATCCAGGTAGACGAAGAGGAACTTGAGGTCCCGCAGCACGGAGTCCATCAGGCGTTGGAAAGCCTGGGCGGCGTTCTTTAACCCAAACGGCATTCGTAAAAACTCGAAGAGGCAGAATGGGGTTATGACTGCGGTCTTCTGGATGTCTTGTGGATGAACTGGGACCTGGTGATAGCCCTGGACGAGGTCGACTTTTGAGAACATGGTGTTCCCTGCCAAATGGGCAGAGAAATCCTGGATGTGGGGGATCGGGTACCGATCAGGAGCGGTGGCGTCATTGAGGCGTCGATAGTCGCTGCATGGCCGCCATCCGCCGCCAGGCTTCGGGACGATATGGAGGGGTGAAGACCAGGGACTATTCAACCGGCGAATAATCCCTAACCATTCCATGGTTGCGAACTCCGCATTTGCGACCGCCAGCTTGCCAGGTTCCAGGTGCCGGGCCCGCGCGTAGACCGGGGGGGCCGTTGGTGGTGATGTGGTGTTCCACACCATGTTTTGTGGCTGTGGAGGAGAACGTGGGTCTTGTCAGGTTGGGGAATTCGCCGAGCAGGCGAGCGAACTCATCAGGAGTCGGGAACGCACAGGAGACGGTGCGTGATGTAGTGTTACTGCGGTAACACGGAAGAGAATGAAAAGTTGCTGCGTTGATCAGCCGCCGGTTCCTAACATCGACCAGGAGGCTGTTGGCGCACAGGAAATCCGCGCCGAGGAGGGGCTGGGAAACTCTGGGCGTAACAAACTCCCAGTGAAAACGTTGCCCCCGAGGCACACCTCCACTCGCCGTCTGCCGAAGGTCCGAATTGTTCCGCCATTGGCCGCTTCAAGGGTGGGGCCGTGATTCCCCGTCTGCACATCGAGGGCGGACACGGGTAAAATGCTGCACTGCGCCCCAGTGTCGCACAGATAACGACGACCAGAGAGAGTATCAGTGATGAACAGCAATGTTCCCGTGTTGCCGATCGCCATCGCGGCCGCGGGGTGCCCGTTAGACCCGTTCCTCAGTGGTCGCAGTGTCAGTTGTTGTTTGTTTTTTTGGGGAAAACTGCAGGGAGGGCGGCAACGCTTCGCCTTCGCGCTGAACTGCGCGTGGTAGAAACACAGCCCAGCAGGCTGACGAGCTGGGGCGGCGTCTGCGGGGGATGGGTGCCTCGTGGCAGCGCAGTACTGCCGAGTTACAGCGAAAATTTTGTCAGCCTCCGCAGCGAGTGTTGCGCAGTCTTCAATTTCAGATCTGGCCAGGGCAGTTTGTACCTGTTCAGGCAGTTGGCTGAGGAAAATCTCGCGGAATAGGAAACATTCCCGTTCTGAGCCCAGGAGTGTGAGCATTTGGCTCATCAACTCTGAAGGCTTGGAGTCCACGAGCCCGGGCATAGCGAGTAATCAATGGGCGCGCTCCGATTTTGTGAGCCCGAAAACCTGCAGTAACCGCGCTTTGAGGGTTTCATACTTGCACTCCGTTGGGGGTTTTTCAAGGAGGCTGACGATCCGAGATGCGGTAGAGCTGTCGAGTGCGGAGACCACATAAAGGTACTTGGTCTGATCCGCATTGATGTTCCTCAGGGCAAACTGGGCCTCGACCTGAATAAACCACGAGGGCGCTTGCTGCTCCCAGAACTGCGGTAGCTTTAGCAAAATGGCGTTTGCTTCCATGCTGTGCTCTTCTTATGTGAAAACGTTCACAAAAAACGGGGCCACCAATGTAGGAATTAACGAATTCCAACGAATAACGGAGATCGACACAAGAGAACAATTAAACAGGTCTTTACTCAACGGAGATGCCACGAGGACTGCCTGGGTAGCCCCGTGGTTTGCGACGTGACATCGCGTTTGCCCGCGTTTTCCCGCGCTCTTAAAGGGGCCGCGCCCCGTACATGCAAACTCTATATACAAAACACAGTAATGCCTAACACAATGGTACAGGTTTAGGCTGGTGTTAGAACATCGTGAAAGAGAATTATATACAGTTAGCCAGAGTCATTCAGTGGTTCTGCCACACTGTAACTAAGTTCGTATCCATACTGTCACATCCCCTTTAATACTGTGGCCTAGAAATTCAGTTGCGTGCGCCAGCCGTTAGCGCCTTAGGAGGAGTAGATCTCGAGCGCTAGGCGCTTAGCGCCCGGGCGCAGCGCGATCTGTGCCTCGCCCCAACTTCAGTAGACATTTAGCGCTGGCGCAAAGTGTTTGCGCGCGCTCAGCTGCGCGCGCAGCTTATGACGTCATTTCGTCGTGCAACGCCCTTTGTGCGCCCCAAACCGGAACTTCAGTCGCATCCGCCCAATGTGGGCGTGGCGGTGCTAA
This sequence comes from Somniosus microcephalus, assembly GCF_052327205.1. Taxonomy (NCBI): domain Eukaryota; kingdom Metazoa; phylum Chordata; class Chondrichthyes; order Squaliformes; family Somniosidae; genus Somniosus; species Somniosus microcephalus. The sequence goes on from NC_140991.1 coordinate 129,489,688, forward strand.
GAACTGTGAAGTGGAACGCAGCAGAGGCCCTGCGGGCCTCGGGGAGCGCTAATTAAAGGGCACTTACACTGAACTATAAAGGCCAGCCATTTTGCTGCAATGACTTTTGTGCAACGGATTTCTGGACAGAGACCAAGGAAGAGACCTTACTGATTTGGCCCAACATAGGAGAGGTATTTTTGGCTTCTGGCCAGAGCTTGGAAATTTGCCTCATTGTGATTTCATTGTTTGCAAGTATATTATGGGGGCTGCATGGGGTTCCAACCCTCAGTTCCAGCATTATGTGCGAAGGGCTCGCAGACGCTGTGTGAGAGGGGCAGCCATGCCTAGACGCAGAGGGGGCATCAGGCGTCGGCAACGTAGGCCTTACCCACTCAGGGAATACCGCCAGCAGGTGTCCTATCTCACCATGACTGCCACGCAGTGTGTTAAGAGGCTGCGCTTCAGAAGGGGTTGGTTGCAGAGATCTGCCAGCTGCTTCACAGAGATCTGCGTCCACAGCTGATGTGCAGGACGTCTCTGTCGGTGGAAGTGAAGGTCACGGTGGCTCTGAACTTCTATGCAAGCGGCTCCTTCCAAGCCGCTGCTGGGGACATAGCGAACATATCCCAGTTCGCCATGCATCGCTGCATCTGGCAGGTCACCGATGCCCTTTTCACAAGGAGACACCAATTCATCTCCTTCCCCATGACCCTAGAGAGGCAGGAGCAGCGTGCAGTCGGATTTGCGAGGATCGCGGACTTCCCCATGGTGCAGGGCACCATTGACTGCACGCATGTGGCTTTGCGGGCACCTATCGACAATGCCGAGGATTACCGCAACCGGAAGGGCTACCATTCCCTCAATGTACAGCTGGTGTCTGACCACAGGCAGCGCATCCTAGCTGTCAATGCCCGCTTTCCAGGCAGCAGCCACGATGCATTTATCCTGCGCCAGACTACTGTGGCTGACATGTTCCAGGCACAGCCTCCCCCAAGAGGATGGCTTATCGGGGACAAAGGCTATCCTTTGTGTACATGGCTCATGACCCCGCTCCGCGCGCCCAGGACCCCTGCTGAGGAGGCATACAACGAAAGCCATCAAGCCACAAGGAACATCATAGAGCAAACGATTGGCGTCCTCAAGCAACGGTTCCGCTGCCTGGATCGCTCCGGCGGATCTCTGCAGTACTCGCCGGATAGAGTGTCCCAGTTCGTCGTCGTTTGCTGCATGCTGCACAACCTGGCTATCCGCAGGACTCAGGCACTGCCACCTCACGTTGGACCACCACCTCAGGAGGACGAGCAGGAGGACCATGAGGAGGAGGAGGAGGAGGAGTACCAGCCCAGGAGGGAGCCACAAGGTCCCAGGGCCGTCCGTCGGCGGCTTATTGAACGATACTTCTAGGCCCCCTGTCAGGGAATGGCTTGTGGCACTGAAGGGACATGAATGCAGCTGCTCCGCAAGCCCTCAGCCGGTTAACACAACAACCACTTGAAACATCACACATGGACAAGCTGAATAAAGAAAAAGCTTTATTGAACAAACTCAGGGCCCTTCCCACATGAAACCCAAAAACAGACAACACCCCCAAAAAACAGTCAAAAACATATCTCACTCCCACAACCTGGGGAGGAATAACAAAACTTGTCCATCCAAATGGCCTTCATCCTCGGCCTTACCAAAAGAACCCCCCCCATAGACAACACAACCACCCTCATATAAAAAAACATTTGCTAACACACTCTACTTTGTGTGCCGAGAGGGCGAATCCTTGTCCAGCCTTTTCCGGCCCCTGGCCGACCTGTTGCTCCGCCTCAACCTGGGCCCTGTGGGTGCTGCAAGGCTGGGGGAAGGCTCCTGAGGGGCACATTGCGTGACGGCAGATGCCCTTGGGGGTCGGCCTAGACGAGCTCTGGCCCTCGAGGGGCCGGCTGCTGACTGCTGCAGCTGTGGCTGGGCAGCATCAGTCTCTGCAGCAGCTCGTGGCAGCTTCGCTGGGGGAGTGGCAGTGGCGGCTGCAGCAATGGGGGCAAGCTGGCTGATGCCAGGCGCTCGCTGCTCGCCTGAGACACTGGCACTCGGCCGGGCTGGTACTGCAGCAAGCGCAGCAATCTGCTGAAGGCCAGACCGCTGTGCTGATGCAGCGCGGCGGGTGCCCTGTCGATGCCTGGCTGAGACAGCGAGTGTGGCAGCAGTGAGTGCCCGTACTGTCCTGGTCTGTGCCCGCATCAGACCAGCCAGTGACTGCACAGCACCACTGATCAACTGGCCACTCGCTGCCTGTGCTGCCCTGAAGTCGTCCCGACTCGCGTCCTGTGCTGCCCTGAATTCGGCCCGACTCGCGTCCTGTGCTGCCCCGAATTGTTCGAGACCCCTGGCCTGTGCTGCCCCGAGTTGTTCGAAACCCCTGGCCTGTGAGGCCCCGAAATCGGACACACTATGAGCCAGGGACTCGATGGCCTCAGGCAACCGTGCCACAACCCCCATGAACTCGGTGTGCCGGCGACCCGAGTCCGCGGACATTTGATCGAGGAGGCGCACCTCCTGGGCGAGGACCGTCTCCGGACTGGAGGCCGGACTCTCCCTCTGGGGAGAAGGCCGCCGACCTGGCCGACCCTTCCTGCGTGGCTGGACGCCACTGGGCCCAGCAACTACACTCCCCTGCAACACCTCCCCCCTCTGGGGAGAAGGCAGCCGAGCTGGCCGACCCTTCCCGCGTGGCTCGACGCCACTGGGCACAGGAGCTACACCCCCCTGCAACACTTCCCCCTGGCTCTCCTCCAGGGAAGATGTGTCCCCTCCATTGCCATCCCCTGGCGCGGATGAGGGTTCCCCCGATGGGCCGCCTTCCTCTTGCTCCTCCTCGTCCTCCTCTTCCGAGGGACTGGCACTGGCAGCTTCAGGTACCTCCTCCTCACCAGCTGAAAGCAGGAAGGCACAAGAGTAGCTTTAGAGTGAGGACAGGGCGTCAGCGAGGGAGGCATGAGTGGTGGCATTCAGCGCATTGGTCAGACAGTGGCAAAGGATGTAGATCTGAAGCGCAAGGGGAACGAGAGAGGTCCAAAAGGTCATGTCCTTACCATTGGGGCCCAGCACAGGGTCGGCATCTCCACATGCAACGGGGCCAATCAGCCGGCCACCCATGAGTCGACACACGCGCTCCTCCAGGTCACTGAGCTGCTGGAACTGGGGATGGCCTCCCCCGGTGACAGTCCGGCTCTTCAGATTCTGGGCCAGCTTGGCCTGCAAGAGAAAGGACGGCCTCTAAGTACAGTGTGGTGCCCTGTTGTTGTGTGCACTGCCTCCCATGGTCGAATAGCTTGGCCAGTGCGGTGCCCTGTTGTTGTGTGCACTGCCTCCCATGGTCGAATAGCTTGGCCAGTGCGGTGCCCTGTTGCTGTATGCACTGCCTCCCATGGTGGAATAGCTTGGCCAGTGTGTAAAGTGCAGAAAGTGCAATGGATGTTCATGCCAGTGCCATAGCTGCTGGATGAGGGCTGGACATTAGGGCTTTGAGGTCCCTTTGCCCATAATGTGAGGTGCACATGCAAGGATGAGGAGGACACTGGAAAGGGTACTCACCCTGACAATCCGAGTGAGGTCGTTAAACTTTTTCCGGCATTGGACACCAGTCCTGGGGACATCGCAGGTGGCTGTGACCCTCTGGGCGATATCCCTCCAGGCTCTCCTGTACACCCTGGTGGCAGGCTTCTTGCCACTGTCCGGGAACAAGATATGGCGTCTCCTCTCCAAAGCCCTAACCAGCACCTTTAAATCATGGGCAGAGAAGCGCTGCGCTCGCTCACGGGCCCTCTGCATCCTTCCTGGCGCTATTTCTCTCCAGCAGCAGTGTTTAGGCCTAGCTGGAGGGCTGCAGTATCCAGGGCGTGGCAGCAGACCAAGTCGACCCTTCCCCCTTTAAGAGCTGGCCGGCGCCAGGGTGTCTGCTGTCAATCAAGACATGACCGCACCTGCGCTGCGCCCGGCCTCGGCGGTATCAGTCTGCACCGCCGGCTTAGCGCCTAAAGATAGCCGTGCATCGCCAGTTTTAGCGCTCGAGCAAACTCCTTGGCCAAAGCTACTGAATTTCGGCGAAGTGGCCTCCACTTTCCGGCGGGCGCAAACTTTAGCGGCCGCCCGACTTTACCGCCCCAAAAGTGGCTATACTGAATTTCTAGGTCTGTGTCCCTTAATATTATCAACAAGTGTCGAATGCAGTGCCTTTTCAAATGCATTTGAAAATCCATATAATTAATATCCACTGCATTTCCCTTATATATCAATAATATACAATATGTTATTTGTCAGACACAACTTGTCTTTTGCAAATGTGTGTTTGCTGTCTTTAATGAACCTATATCTTTCTAACTGCGTAGTGCTTTAATTCCTATTATGGCCTTTAGAAGCATACCCACTGTTGATGATCGGCTAACTGGTCTATAGTCATTTGGTTTATCCTTTTCTCTCTTTTTGAACAGAGGTGTTATATTAATACCCATCCAAGAACGTTTGAAAGATTGTGGTCAGAGCTGCTGTTATTTCCTCCCTGACTTCCCTAGAATGATCCTTTAACTATTCTTTTACTTACTATCTTTTTATTCAATGTGTTGTGTTTGTACTGCTATACACAACTACATAAAATAATAAAGCAGCAAAGACTGAGAGTAACTTCAAGTGATCTTTACTGGTTAACTGGAACTTCGGCACTGACTATACAAATCGATACGCGTCTGTTATATACGCTCGCAACTAAGGATGTACATCAGCAAAACAAAGTAGTCCCTTCAATGTTGTACACATTACACTTCCTCTCCCTTTAGTTTAATAGTATATTAATCCAAAATTTCTATAATTAACATACAGAGCCTGTCTTTACAGTAACCTTTTTGTTTTCTTAAAAGTAACGAAATTCAAATTCCAACATAACATTTTATTTTGTCAACAGCCCTTTTACAAGTCAAGTCTCTGGGGAGGCCTCCTCTGCCTCTCTGGGTAACGTCTCTCCAGACTCTTTTGCTTTGGGGAATGAGACTGTACAGGTACAGGTGCATCAGGTGAGCTATCAGCACAGTTAGAGCTCTCAGCTGTGGATGAGGCTGGTGCTGATGCTAATGAATCAGGAGTGTCTGTTTCCATGCCAGGTGAGTCTGGGCGAGGTATAGGGGTGTTTTCCACCTGAACATCCAGAATTTGGTCCACGTGACGTCTCAAAACGTTCTCTCCCACAGTATACATCAGTGGTCCCTCTCTTGTGGATATTGTCCCTGGTTGCCACTTTTCCGTTCGGAAATCACGAGCAAGAACTGACTGTCCCACACTGAAGCTTCTTGTTGGCTTAGCATTCAAATGTTTGAACTGTTTGTTCTCTACATCACGATGTGCATTTGGTTTAAGAAGGTCGATGTGAGATCTCAGGTTCCTGTTCAGAAACATCATCGCTGGAGTCTGATTAGTGGCTGTGTGTACTGCGTTCCGATAAGCAAAGAGGAAATTGTCTATATTGTGTTGCAGTGGTAGATTCTCACTGTACATTGTTTTGATGGCCTTCTTGAAAGTCTGTACGAGTCTTTCTGCCAAGCCGTTTGTAGCTGGATGGTACGGGGCAGATGTGTAGTGCTTGATTCCATTTTTCCTCATGAAACCTTGGAATTCGTCAGAGACAAATTGTCATCCATTGTCTGTGCAGATTTGTTCTGGTAGGCCATTTCTAGCGAACATGGTCCTCAGAACTGAAATGGTCTTTTCAGATGTGGTTAATTTCATTTTAATGACCTCGGGCCATTTGGAATGTGCATCGACTGCAATCAAGAACATGGAGTCCATGAACGGTCCAGCAAAGTCAATGTGCACATGTTGCCATGGTGATGAGGGCCATTCCCATGGATGGAGAGGGGCTTGTGGTGGTGCGTTCTGGACCTTTTGACACCCTGAGCAGCTCTTTGTTAGGTCCTCGATCTGTTTGTCAATTCCTGGCCACCACAAGTAACCACGGGCAAGGCTTTTCATCTTTACCGTACCTAAGTGGCCTTCATGCAGTTCATCTAGCACTCGGTTACGAAGCTTGGGAGGAATCACAACTCGTGAGCCGCACATCAGTGTTCCCCGACACACTGATAACTGCTCCCTCCTAGCTGAGAATGCTGGAAACAATAAGTCACCAAGCGCTGGCCATCCCTTCACAGTGATGTCATAAACTTTTGACAATGTAGGGTCATTGCGTGTTTCTCTTTCAATGAGGGAGTTTGTCACTGGTAGCTGCTCAACTATTGTGTGAAATACCTCTGCTGAGTCAACTGTTGTAGTTCTCTCGGAGGTCGGCAGTGGTAAACGTGACAAACCATCGGCGTTGCCATGTTGCTTGGTCCCCTTGTATTCAATGTCATACAGGTGAGCCCCTAGGAAGAGTGACCATCGCTGTAGCCGTTGTGCCATCATCACTGGAACGCCCTTCCTTGGGTTGAAGATTGAAACGAGAGGCTGGTGATCAGTTAACAGTGTAAACTGTTGACCATACAAGTAGTGGTTGAATTTCTTGACTCCCCACACAAGGCTGAGGGCTTCTTGGTCAATCTGTGCATAATTGCGTTCAGCTGTAGTCAATGATCTTGAGGCAAAGGCTATTGGTCTTTCTGAGCCGTCTGGGAACTTATGTGACAACACGGCACCAATGCCATGGGGTGAAGCATCACATGCCAGTCAAATAGGTAAGGATGGGTCAAAGTGAGCTAGCACCTCTTCTGAAGTAATGAGTCTTTTACTCTCTTGAAAAGCTTGTTCACAGCTGTCACTCCACTTCCATTGTGACCCTGTCTGTAGCAGTGCATTTAGTGGATGTAACACTGTGGATAGGTTGGGCAAGAACTTGTGATAGTAGTTCACCAGTCCAAGATATGGGGGGAGAAATTCGGTTGGTAGCGCCAGCGATTAGCGCCTAAAGAGCCCGAGATTTGGGGCGTTACCCAATTTTCGGGCAGGCGCAGTGAACCCAGCGCTTCCTGCCATATTGAGTAGCCTTTGCGCCCGCTTGCGGCGCAGGCAGATCATGACGTCATTTCAGTGTGCAACGCCTTTTTGGCACCCCGGACCGGAAATTCAGTGGCGCCCCCCTCCGTTCCGTCTGGCGCTATTAGTGACAGTTGGATGGAACGTTACCAGGTCCTTCTCGGACTCGGGGGGCGCTCTTTAAAGGGGACAGTGATATGCCATCAATGACTCAAAGACAAGGATTCAACTGAAGGCTTTTAATCACTAAGAACATAGCAGCATAGCAGGTCTTCCCACATTGGGTTCGTCTGGTAGTGAGTGACTCATACAGCTCCTGAGACCTTTATATGGCAAAAGACAGGGGCGTATCCACTACACACAATAGGAACAAAAGGGTGTGGTTCACACAATACAAGCAGGTAAAATACAAGCAGGTCTGATGAAGGCATATTTCATCACATTCACCCCTTCTACAGATTTAGTCTGTCCGGGGGTGTGATAGTCCTTCCTGAACGTCGCAACAGTACCTCGGGTTCCGACCGGGAGTCCGTGGTGCCCTCCTGGGCATACCCATGTGCCGGGGGTGTTGCAGGTACTTCTGAGGGTGGTGAGGATACCTCTGGGGATGGTGGAGGTTCTTCTGGGGGTGGTGGTGATGGGTCGTCGTCGTCGCTTCCTGCCGAGGCGAGGTCCTTTATGGACACGGTGTCTTCACGCCCGTCGGCGTGCTTGACGTATGCGTACTGTGGGTTTGCGTGGAGTAGGTGTACTGCCTCCATGAGGGGATCCGTTTTGCGGCCCCTCACATGCTTCCGTAACAGGACTGTCCCTGGGGTGGAGAGCCACGAGGGTAGGGATACTCCTGAGGTTGATTTGCGGGGAAAAACAAACATCTTCTCGTGAGGAGTGGCGTTAGTAGCAGTACACAGTAGCGACCTTATCGAGTGGAGTACGTCTGGGAGGACCTCCTGCCAGCGGGAGGTGGGGAGGCCTTTAGACCTTAGTGCTAAGGTGACCGCCTTCCACACTGTCGCGTTCTCCCTCTCCACTTGCCCATTACCCCGGGGGTTATAACTAGTGGTCCGACTCGTGGCTATCCCCTTCGACAGCAGGTATTGGCGCAGTTCATCGCTCATGAACGACGCCCCCCTGTCAGTGTGGATGTAGTTAGGCATGCCGAACGTGCAAAACAGGTTGCCGAGGCACTTGATGACCGTGGCACTGGTCATATCTGGGCAGGGGTAGGCGAATGGGAAGCAGGAGTACTCGTCCACAATGTTGAGAAAGTACACATTGCGGTCGGTGGAGGGGAGTGGTCCCTTGAAATCTAAGCTCAGGCGCTCGAATGGCCGTGTAGCTTTGATCAGGTGGGCTCGGTCGGGTCTGAAAAAACGGGGCTTGCATTCCGCACAGGTGCGGCAGTCCCTGGTCATAGACCGGACCTCCTCGATGGAATAGGGCAGGTTACGGGATTTTATAAAGTGGAATAGCCGGGTGACCCCCGGGTGGCAGAGGCCATTGTGGAGGCCCTGTAGCCTGTCCCCCTGGATGCTGGCACACATCCCTCGTGATAGGGCATCGGGGGATTCGTTGAGGGCCCCCGGCCTATATATTATGTCGTACTCAAACGTGGAGAGTTCGATCCGCCACCTGAGAATTTTGTCGTTCTTGATCTTCCCCCTCTGTTTGTTGTTAAACATGAAGGCTACCGACTGCTGGTCAGTAAGCAGGGTGAAGCGTTTGCCGGCTAGGTAGTGCCTCCACCGAGGAGTGCCTGATCTCGGGCCCTTGGAGGGTTCTTGAGAAAAAGGCTACGGGCCGCCCATCCTGGTTGAGGGTGGCTGCTAAAGCGAAGTCGGACGCATCGCTTTCAACCTGGAAAGGGATGTTTTCGTCCACTGCCCGCAGCGCGGCCTTCTCAATGTCGTGTTTAATGCTGTTGAAGGCGGCGTGGGCCTCGGCTGTGAGCGGGAAGGACGTTGATTTCAGGAGGGGACGGGCCTTGTCGGAATAATTGGGGACCCATTGGGCGTAATAGGAGAAGAACCCCAGGCACCTTTTCAGGGCCTTGGGAGTGTTTGGTAGGGGTAGCTCCCGTAGGGGGCGCAATCGGTCGGGGTCCGGACCGATTTTCCCATTTTCCACCACGCAGCCCAGGATACAGAGGCGCGTGGTGCTAAAGACACACTTATCCTCGTTGTAGGTGAGATTGAGTCTGAGGGCGGTTTTCAGAAATCTCGCGAGGTTTGAGTCGTGGTCTTGCTGGTTGTGGCCGCAGATGGTGACGTTGTCTAGGTATGGGTAGGTGGCTGTTAACTGGTTCTCATCGACCATGCGGTCCATCTCCCGCTGGAAGACCGAGACCCCGTTCGTTATCCCAAAGGGGACTCTGAGGAAAGTGGTAGAGATGTCCGGTCGCCTCGAAGGCGGTGTATGGACGGTCCTCCGGCCTAATGGGGAGCTGGTGGTATGCCGATTTTAGGTCGATGGTGGAAAACACCCGGTATTGCGCGATTTGGTTAACCATATCCGCTATGCGGGGCAGAGGGTAGGCGTCTAGCTGGGTGTATAGATTAACCGTCTGGCTATAATCTATCACCATCCGCTTCTTTTCGCTACCCTTAACTACTACTACCTGGGCGCGCGACGGGCTGGTACTGCATTCGATGATACCCTCCCGCTTGAGTCTTTCTACTTCCGACGCAATGAACCGTCTATCCTCCCAGCTGTACCGTCTACTCTTGGTCGCTATGGGTCGACAGTTGGGTGCGAAGTTGGCGAACAGAGAGGGCGGCTTGACCTTCAGGGTAGCCAGACCGCACACTGTGAGGGGCGGCTGGGACCCACCGTAGGTAAGCGTGATACTTTGGTGGTGGCACTGGAAGTCCAGACCCAAGATCACGCTCACACAGAGATCTGGCATTATCAATAGTTTAAAATCTCTGTAATCATTGCCTTTTACCGACAACATAACCGCGCAGAACCTGTAATTTTTGAGGTATGAGTCTTATCGGCCATGGCGATTTTGCCCTGTGTGGGGACTATCGTTAGAGAAAGTCGTTTTACCAGGCTAGGATGAATAAAGCTTTCGGTGCTCCCGCAGTCAAGCAAGCATTTAACCTTGTTCCCGTTTACCTCTATGTCCATCATCGATTTAGACAACGGATGTGGCCTGGATTGATCCACTGTGATCGAGGCCACCAGTGGGTCCTGGAGGTCCGTGTAGTCGGGGCAAGATGGTGGACTCCATGAGGGTGAACAAGATGGCTTCCAAGATGGCCGCTCCCACGGCGCGCACGCGGCAGTGGTGGAGTTGGAGGCGGGGTTCCCTCTGCAGACTTTGCTGAAATGTCCTTTCTTCCCGCATTTAAAACAGGTGGTGCCCTTCGCTGGGCACAGATGCCTGGAGTGTTTGTCCTGACCGCAGAAGTAGCATTTCGGGCCCCGATGCATCGCGGCAGTAGTGGAGCTCCTGGGTGGAGGCTGGGGCTCCGATGGTGCTGGGCTGGCCTGAGACCTGGGAGGTGAAGATGGCTTCCAAGATGGCGGCCCCCACGGCGCGCACGAGGCGGAGTGGGCCGCGTGGCCTGGGGAACAGGATTCAGAGTTCCTCTGGGCCATATCCAATGATCGCGCTATATCTATAGCCTGTTTTAAGTCCAGTCCCTCCTTTTCAAACAGTTTCTGCCGAATATAATTTGAACTGAGGCCCGCAATAAGGGAGTCGCGAATCAGCTCCTCCGTGTACACGATGGCAGACACGGCCTTACAGTTACAGTCTCTGCCCAGTACTTTTAGGTTTAGTATAAAGTCCTCTAGTGACTCACCATGCCGCTGCGTGCGAGTAGTCAGAAGATGCCTGGCGTACACCACGTTTATTGGCCGCGCGTAGTGGGCCTTCAGGATGGTGCAGGCCTCCTCGTAGCTGGTGGCATCTTGGATGAGAGGGGAGACCCGATGGCTCACCCAGTTTCGCAGGATTCCCAGTTTCATGTCTCCGGTAGCGGTTTCGGCTGCGGCTATGGCAGTGGATGAATTTGCAATGAAAAATTCAAAGCATTGGAACCAGTGTCCGAACTGTGTGGCTGCGTCTGAGGCATGGGGGTCCAGATCCAAGCGCTCTGGTTTCAGGAGTCGATCCACCTTGGTGTTTTAGTGATTAAAATTGATATGCCATCAATGACTCAAAGACAAGGATTCAACTGAAGGCTTTTAATCACTAAGAACATAGCAGCATAGCAGGTCTTCCCACATCGGGTTCGTCTGATAGTGAGTGACTCATACAGCTCCTGAGACCTTTATATGGCAAAAGACAGGGGCGTAGCCAATACACACAATAGGAACAAAAGGGTGTGGTTCACACAATACAAGCAGGTAAAATACAAGCAGGTCTGATGAAGGCATATTTCATCACAGACAGCACTAGTATAAAAGCGGCAGCCATTTGGGCTGGCCATCCTGCTCGCTGCTGGAGAGAGTTGCAGACGTTCAGTTGGAGAGCGTTCTTCTCATTGAGCCAGTGGAGCCTTGGGACCTTCAGCCCTGTCCAGAACAGTTTGATTGTGAGAGATTACTGCGTCTTACTCGTCTGACATAATAATGGGAGCTGCTTTGCAGGGGAACGTCCTCCTGGCTGAACAACTGGCAAGGGCACAGAGATGGAGGGAGAGAGGGCCGGGATTGGCCAGAAGGAGGAGGGGCAATGGGCGTCGCCAAATCCGACCATACGCTGCCAGGATTTTCAGGCAGCAGGTCTCATACCTTACCATGTCGGAGGAGCAGTGTCTGCGAAGGCTCAGATTCGGTAAGGATGTTGTGACTGAGCTGTGCCACCTGCTTGCTGAAGATCTGCAGCCGCGGCTACGGTGCAGGACCTCTCTGTCGGTGGCCGTCAAAGTCATTGTTGCCCTCAACTTTTTCGCCAGCGGCTCGTTTCAGGCAGCAACTGGGGACATAGCAAATATTTCACAATTTGCGGTGCATTGCTGCATCCGGCAAGTGACAGCTGCCCTCTATAGAAGGAGGCGCGAATTAATCACCTTCCCTGTGACCCTGGCGAAGCAGGGGGAGCGCGCGCAGGTCTTCGCGGCTATTGCGGACTTCCCCATGGTGCAGGGGGCCATTGATTGCACACACGTGGCTTTGCGGGCGCCATTACAGAATCCTGAGGAGTTCCACAACCGCAAGGGGTTCCACACCCTCAATGTGCAGCTGGTCTGTGATCACAGGCAGATGATCATGGTGGTCAACGTACAATTCCCAGGCAGCAGCCACGACACGTTCATCCTGCGGCAGACCTCAGTGGCTGACCTTTTTGCGGCCCTGGCTCACCCACGAGGCTGGCTTCTTGGCGACAAGGGCTATCCTCTCTGCCCATGGCTCATAACCCTGCTCCGTTTGCCCAGCACCCCGGCAGAAGAGCATTACAACAACAGCCATCAGGCGACCAGGAATGTTGTGGAGCACACAATTGGTGTGCTAAAGCAGCGTTTCCGTTGTCTCGACCATTCGGGGGGCGCCCTACAGTACTCGCCGGATCATGTGGCGCGCATCGTCGTTGTCTGCTGCATGCTCCACAACCTGGCCATTCGACGCACCCAGCCAATGCCAGCCGACCCTCAAGGTCCAGCAGAGCAGGCGGACGAGGAGGAGGAGGAGGAGGAGGAGCATGCGGATGAGGAGGAGCAGGAGGAGGAGGAGGAGGAGGAGGAGGAAGATGGGAGGGCTCCAGAAACTGGAAGGGCCGTTCGTCAGAGGCTTATAAGGACTCGGTTCTAGGCCCCTCTGACGGAATGCTGGGTGTGTTTGGAACAGCGCCCTTCGGTTCGCAGTAAGCCTATGAAGGCCACAATTATTGTAAATAGTCTACAGCTCCATTGTAAATAAAACATTTTCTTTATTTTCAAAAAAGTGCTTCCTTCCAGCATGACAACGTAATGGCAACAGAAAGCATAAATAACAAACTAACAGATAACTGTCTGGCAAACCGGCGAGACTAACCAAACATAACAAACAAACACAGCAGGTGTGGACGGCCCTGAATTCAAAAAAAGAGACGTCTCAGCACCTCCCTCTACTGTTGACCCCTTGATGGAGACCGGCTTCTCTTACGAGGTCGGCCCCTTCCCTCCCTGCAGATCCTCCGTAATTGGACCCCAGTGGCTGCGTCAAGGCTGGGGGACGCCTGCTGAGTGTCTGGAAGCGCTGAAGCCCCTGAGGGACGGCCTGGACAACCTCTGGGCTTGGAGGGCACGGAAGCTGGCTGCTCCAACTGGGCATGGCTGGAAGCAGTCTGCCGTGCAGGTGGTTGCAGCTGCACTGCTGACGTTCCAGCGGTGGCATCAGGAATGCTTACATGCCGAGAGAGGACACCTGCACCGTGGTCGGCCGACACACTGGCACTCTGACGGGGCCGCACCTGATCACCCGCCGCAATCGACTGCTCCACAGATTCATGGCCTGCTGTGGTGCTGCAAGGGCCCGGGGTGATCCTGCCTGATGCAGCTAGGGTGGCAGCAGTGAGTGTTCGCGTGGCCTCAATTTGCGTGTGGACGAGGCCAGCAAGTGACTGCGTGGCAGCAGTGAGGACCTGCGTGGCAGGTGCCAGTGCTTCGGAGAAGCCCCGGACAGTCCTTTCCACTGCTTCAGACAAGGCCGGAACAGTCCTTTCCACTGCTTCGGACAAGGCCGGAACAGTCCTTTCCACTGCTTCGGACAAGGCCAGAACAGTCCTTTCCACTGCCTCGGACAAGCCCTGGACAGACCTTTCCATTGCTGCCCCGAAGCCCTGGACAGACCTTTCCATTGCTGCCCCGAAGCCCTGGACAGTCCTTTCCATTGCTGCCCCAAAGTCCAGCACACTCTTTACCAGTGTGTCAATCGACTCAGGCATCCTCCCCACTGCAGCCATCAGCTCAGTGTGCCTGAGCCGGGCCTGGGCGCTCATATCGGCAAGGCTACGCACCTCCTCTGCACTCTGTGCAGCAGTCATCGTGGCCTGCCTCACCCTCCGGGGAGACGGCCCCCGAGCTTCCCTACCCCCCTCGCGTTGCTGCAGGCCGTTGGTTCCTGCAACTGGCTCCTCATCAGAGCAAACCCCTCCCCTCTAGGGAACTACTATCCCCAGTCTCCAGATGCGTTGGCTCCCCTGAGGCTGGCACGGATGGTCCGGCTTCCTCCTGATCGTCACCTCCGGAGGCACTGGCACTGGCAGCGTGAGGGGCCGGCTCCCGAGCTGGTGATGCAGCATCTGAAAGCAGGGAGGTTGAAGAGTGGCTTTACAAAAGGACAGCTTGGCAGCAAGGGATGCAAGAGTGCGGTAATGCTATGACATGGGTCCACAGTGAGAAAGCATGCTGGCGGGGGAAACAAGTGGAAGGAGACAGCTGTGAAAGGTGAGAACCTTACCATCGCTGTGGACAATGGGGTCGGCAGCTGCAGTGGTGACAGGACCACTTAGACGTCCTCCAACAATCTGGTGGACTCTCTCCTCGAGATCCGTCAGAGTCTGCAGTTGAGGAGGACCTCCTCCGGTGCGAAGCTGGTCCTTGCGGATCTTCGCCAGCTTGGCCTGCAGGGGAAAGGACGGGAAGTGATGTTACATGATGCCCTGAGTTATCACCTCATGCCCCCCATGGTGGAAGAGCCCTTACATGATGCCCTGAGTTATCATCTCATGCCCCCCATGGTGGAAGAGCCCTTACATGATGCCCTGAGTTATCATCTCATGCCCCCCATGGTGGAAGAGCCCTTACATAATGCCCTGAGTCAAATGTGCATGTGTGTGCCCAGATAGGGCCATGGGTGCTTGCTGACAGATGGCCATTGGGGCATAGCGCACCCTGTAGCCATAAAGTCAGGTGCAAATGGAGGGATGCAGAAGGTTGCATAAACACCACTCACCCTCACGACCCGAGTGAGGTCGTTGAATTTCTTCCTGCACTGCACAGGGCTCCTGGTCGCCATGCTGCTGGAGTTGACCCTCTGTCAAACATCCCTCCAAGCTCGTCGGTAGTCCTTATGATTAGGCCTCCTGCCATTGTCTGGGTAGAGTACATCTCGCCGGCGCTCCACTGTGGCCACCAATACCTCCAGAGCCTCATTGGTGAAGCGCTCTGCTCTCTGCCTCACTCTCTCCATCTGCTCCAAGTTTTTTGCGCCAGAGAAGGGCCTGCTCCGATTTTCAGGCCTACAAGGCGCAGAGTGTGGATGCTGGAGCTGACTGACCCACCCCTTTAAGAGCTGGCCGGCGCCTGAAAGTCTCGTGGTCATCGATTATTCACAGCACCTGCGCTGTGCCCGCCCGCGCCGATATTGAGTAGCACCGCCGAGTTAGCACCTTAGGAGCCCCGTGTAACGCCTGAACTTGCGCCTCAATCACCTTTAGGGGCGCTGCAACCCAATATCGCGCGAGGTGGCGATAAGTTGCATCTGGCTATAAAATTTGCGCAGCGCCACTTCTAACGCCCCAAGCGGGGCTATCCCCAATTTCTAGGCCATGATCTCAACTGAGACACATTTTCAGGTGTTGGTGCATTAATCACAGCTTCAATCTTGTCTGGAGACTTGTGTAAACCGTCCTTGTCAATCACATGTCCACAGTATGAGATTTCCTTTTTGAAAAACTCATACTTGTCTCGGTTCGCTCGGAGCCCATACTCCCGTAACCTGATGAGCACCTGTTCGAGGTTGGAAAGGTGGTCGTTGTCATTCTTGCCAGTAATGATGATGTCATCAAGATAACACTGAGTACCTGGGATCCCCTGCAGGACTTGGTCCATTGCCCTTTGTCAGATTGCAGGAGCTGATGCTATTCCGAATACCAGCCGATTGTACTGGTAAAGGCCTTTGTGCGTATTTATTGTCAGGTACTTCTTTGATGCATCATCGATTTCCATTTGGAGATAGGCCTGGGCCAAGTCAATCTTTGTGAAGCATTCCCCTCTTGACAGGGAAGCAAAGATGTCCTCAATGCGAGGCAATGGGTACTGTACTGTGTGGAGGACTGGGTTAACAGTCACTTTAAAGTCTCCGCAGATGCGCACTTTTCTTGGCTTTCCTGGTTTTGCGCTGGAGGTTTTCTTCATCACTGGAACTATAGGTGTGGCCCATTCACTCTAATCCACCTTGGACAGGACCCCTAACTGCTCCAAGTTCTCCAGCTCTGCTTCTACTGAAGGGTGAATTGCATAAGGCACTAGTCTGGCCTTGTGGAACTTTGGATTTGCGTTCTCAATCTTAATTTTTGCTTTCATGCCCTTAAGTGTTCCTATTCCCTTCTGGAACACTTCCTGAGAGTCAGAGAGTATTTGTGACAGTCTCACAGGAGTGACGTTGCTGTCCTCCTTTGCTGACACAAACAGTGCTTGGATGGTGTGCCAATCCAACTGTATTTTCCTGAGCCATTCGCGTCCCAGTAATGGTGGTCCTCCATTTTCCACTACATAGAGGTTCAATTGCGGTATTTTTTTCTCTTTGTATGTCACTGTCACTTTTATTTTACCTTTGGGGCACACTCTTTGTCCTGTGTATGTCTTTAACAGTACTTTAGTTGGCCTTAGCAGTATGTGTGAAAACAGTCGTTTGTAGTCATGTACAGAGATCACTGTTAAAGCTGAGCCTGTGTCCAACTCCATTTTCAGCCTAACTCCTGCCACTTCTGGAGTAACCCATATTATTCTGTGATCCCCTGTCTCTTTCACACTGTGTAGTTTTAGACAAGCCAGATCCTCTTCCTCTGAGTCTGTGTCACTTTTTTCTTTATCTAAACTGTCTCCAGTCACGTAGTGTACCTTCTTGTATCTATCTTTGAAAGGTTTCTTGTTTTCAGTCACTTGATGTACCTTTTTGTTACTCTGTATTGTATCAGTTTTTGGCTTCTTATTTGCTTTGCAGACCCTTTCAATGTGCCCTCGTCTGCCACATTGTCTGCCATCTTTGGCCTAGAAATTCAGTTGGGCGCGCCAGCCGTTAGCGCCTTAGGAGGAGTAGATCTCGAGCGCTAGGCGCTTATCGCCCGGGCGCAGCGCGATCTGCACCTCTCCCCAACTTCAGGACACATTTAGCGCCGGCGCAAAGTCTTAGCGCGCGCCCTTTGTGCGCCCCAAACCGGAACTTCACTCGCGCCGGCCCATTGTGCGCCGGGCGGCCCTAACGACTGTGAAGTGGAACGGTTCACAGCCGAGCCGGGCCGCGGGGAGCGCTAATTAAAGGGCACTTACCCTGCACTATAAAGGCCAGCCATTTTGCAGCATTCACTCTTGTGCCACGGTTTTTTGGACAGAGACCAAGGAGGAGAGCTTACTGGTTTGGACCAACACTAGGACAGGTATTTTTGGCTCAGGCCAGAGCTTAGCAATTATCTTTGCCTTCATTGAGAGCTCAGTGTTTGCCAGCATATAATGGGGGCTGCATTGGGTGCCAACGCTGACTTTCAGCCTTATGCCAGAAGGGCTTACAGACGCCGTGAGAGAGTGGCAGCCCTGGCTAGACGCAGAGGGGGCAACAGGTGTCGCCAACTGAGGCCTTACCCACCCAGGGTATACCGCCAGCAGTCCTCCTATCTGACCATGTCTGCCGCGATGTGTGTTAGGAGGCTGCGATTCAGAAGGGAGGTCGTTGCAGACATCTGCCAGCTGCTTCACAGAGATCTGCAGCTACAGCTGATGCGCAGGACGTCTCTGTCGGTGGCAGTGAAGGTGACGGTGGCTCTCAACTTCTATGCCACCGGCTCCTTCCAATCCGCTGCTGGGGACATCGCTAACATCTCCCAGTTTGCCGTGCATTGCTGCATCCGCCAGGTGACAGAAGCCCTTTTCACAAGGAGACATCAATTCATCTCCTTCCCCATGACCCTGGACAAGCAGCAGCAGCGTGCAGCGGGATTTGCAAGAATAGCGGGCTTCCCCATGGTGCAGGGCGCCATTGACTGCACGCATGTGGCTTTGCAGGCACCTCTTGAGCATGCCGAGGATTACCGCAACCGGAAGGGCTACCATTCCCTCAATGTACAGCTGGTGTGTGACCACAGGCAGCGCATCCTAGCTGTCAATGCCCGCTTTCCAGGCAGCAGCCACGATGCCTTTATCCTGCGACAGACAACTGTGGCTGACATGTTCCAGGCACAGCCTCCCCCAAGAGGATGGCTTATCGGGGACAAAGGCTATCCTTTGTGTACCTGGCTCATGACCCCGCTCCGCGCGCCCACGACCCCTGCTGAAGAGGCATACAACGAGAGCCATCAAGCGACTAGGAACATCATAGAACAAACAATCGGCGTCCTCAAGCAATGGTTCCGCTGTCTCGCTCGCTCCGGGGGAGCCCTCCAGTATTCGCAGGATCGAGTCTCCCAATTCGTCGTCGTTTGCTGCATGCTGCACAACCTGGCTATCCGCAGGACTCAGGCACTGCCACCTCACGTTGGACCACCACCTCAGGAGGAGGAGCAGGAGGAGCATGAGGAGGAGGAGGACGAGGAGTACCAGCCCAGGAGGGAGGCACAAGGTCCAAGGGCCGCCCGTCGGCGGCTTATTGAACGTCACTTCTAGGCCCCCTGTCAGGGAATGGCATGTGCCATTGAAAGAACATGATTGCAGCCGCTCCGCAAGCCCTCAGCCGGTTAAGGCAACAAACACTTCAAAGATCAAACATGGACAATGTTAATAAATAAAAAGCTTTATTGTTCAAACTCAGCTCCCTTCCCACATGAAAACCAAAAACAGACGAAACCCCCAAAAAACACTCAAACAAATTACTCGCTCCCACAACCTGTAGAGGATTAACAAAATAGTGCAACTGAAATGGCCGTCATTCTCGGCCTTCGTAAAAAACAAACATCACATCATCGGCCTTCAAAAAACAAACATGCAAATCTCGGCCTCAAAAAACAAACACAACTGGCCACACATTCGACTATTTGGCCCGCTAGGGCGATGCCTTGGCCATCTTTGTGTGGCCCCTGCCCGCCCTGCTGCTCCTCCTCAAAGTAAGGCCATTGACTGCTGCAAGGCTGGGGGCAGGCGCCTGAGGGGCACATGTCGTGACGGCAGATGCCCTTGGGGGTCGGCCTAGTCGAGGTCTGGCCGTCGAGCGGTCGGCTGTTGAATGCTGCAGCTGTGGCTGGCCAGCATCAGTCGCTGCAGTAGCTCCTGCCAGCTCCACTGGGGGAGTGGCAGTGGCGGCTGGAGGAATGCGGGCAAGCTGGCGGATGGCAGGCGCTCGCTGGTCGCCTGAGACACTGGCACTCGCCCGGGCCAGCACTGCAGCATGCGCACCAATCTGCCGAGGGACAGACCGCTGTGCTGCTGCAGCGCGCCGGGTGCCCTGGCGATGCCTAGCTGACACAGCGAGTGTGGCAGCAGTGAGTGCCCGTGTTGACCTGTTCACTGACCGCATCAGAGCAGCCATTGACTGGACGGCACCACTGATCACCTGGCCAGTCGCTGCCAGAGCTGCCCCGAATTCCGCCCGACTCGCTGCCTGATCTGCCCCGAATTCCGCTCGACTCGCTGCCTGATCTGCCCGGAATTCCGCCCGACTGATGGCCTCTGAGGGCCCGAACTCGGTCACACTCCGAGAGAGGGACTCGATGGCCTCAGGCAACCGTGCCACTGCCGCCATGAGCTCCGTGTGCCGGCGCTCCAAGTCCGCGGACAAGTCCCCGAGGCGTTCCATCTCCTCGGCGAAGACCATCTCCGGACTGGGGGCCGGACTCTCCCTCTGGGGAGAAGGCCGCCGAGCTGGCCGACCCTTCCTGCGTTGCTGTTCGCCGCTGGGCCCAGCAATTGGACTCCCCTCCGACGCATCCCCCCTCTGGGGAGAAGGCCGCCGAGCTTCCACCCCCCTCCCGCGTTTCTGCAGGCCGCAGGTCCCATGAGCTCCCCTCCCCTTCGAAACTTCCGCCACGCTCCCCTCCAGGGAAGACGTGTCCCCTACATTGGCCTGGGTGGCCGCGGCTGAGGGTTCCCCTGATGGGCCGCCTTCCTCTTGCTCCTCCTCCTGCTCCTCTTCTGAGGGGCTGTCACTGGCAAGTTCAGGGACCTCCTCCTCACCATCTGAAAGCAGGAAGGCACAAGAGTAGCTTTAGACTGAGGAGAGCGCGTCAGCAAGGGATGCATGAGTGGTGGCATTCAGCGCATTGGTCGGACAGTGGCAAAGGATGTAGATCTGATGCGCAAGTGGGACGAGAGAGGTCCAAATGTGGATGTCCTTACCATTGGTGGCCAGAACAGGGTCGGCATCTCCACATGCAAGAGGGCCAATCACCCGGGCACCCATGATGCGCTCCACGCGATGTTGAAGCTCGGTGAGCGGCTGGATCTGGGGTCGGCCTCCCCCGGTCGCAGTCCGGCTCTTCCGATTATTTGCCAGCTTGGCCTGCAAGAGAAAGGACGGCCTCTAAGTACAGTGTGTCGCCCTGATCTTGTGTGCACTGCCTCCCATGGTGGAATAGCCTGGCCAGTGTGTTAAGTGCAGATTGTGCAATTGATGTTCATGCCTGTCCCATCGCTGCTGGATGAGGGCTGGCCATTAGGGCTTTCAGGTCCCTTTGCCCATAATGTGAGGTGCACATGCAAGGATGAGGAGGTCACTGGAAAGGGTACTCACCCTGACAATCCGCGTGAGGTCATTAAACTTTTTACGGCATTGGACACCGCTCCTGGGGACCTCGCTGTTGGCTGACAGCTTGCTGGCGACATGCCTCCAGGCTCTCCTGTAGACGCGGAACGGCGCCCTCTTGCCATTGTGCGGGTACAAAACATGGCGCCTCTTCTCCACAGCACCAACCAGCACACTCAGATCACGCTCTGAGAAGCGCTGCGCACGTTCACGGGCCTTCTCCATGGCTGCAGGCGCTATTTGGGTCCAGCAGCAATGTTCAGGCCTAGCTGCAGGGCTCCACTATCCAGGGCGTGGCAGCAGACACAGTCGACCCTTCCCCCTTAAGAGCTGGCCGGCGCCAGGGTGTCTGCTGTCAATCACGAGATGGCCGCACCTGCGCTGCGCCCGGCCTCGGCGCTATCGATCACCACCTCCGGCTT
Source organism: Somniosus microcephalus (assembly GCF_052327205.1). NCBI lineage: Eukaryota > Metazoa > Chordata > Chondrichthyes > Squaliformes > Somniosidae > Somniosus > Somniosus microcephalus. Next base: position 129,510,693 of record NC_140991.1, read on the forward strand.
AGCGCCCAAACAGAGGCGTCCAACACCAGTTTTAGCGCTCGAGCGAACTCTTAGGGCGAAGCTAATGAATATCGGAGAAGTGGCCTCGATTTGGCGGCGGGCGCAAACTTTAGCGGCCGCCCCACTTTACCGCCCCAAAAGTGGCTACAATGAATTTCTAGGCCTTTGTCTTTAAACCAACAGTCATTGTGGTCATGTGACATTTTGCCACAGCGATAGCACTTCTTTTCTTGTTTCAGTGACATTTTATTAGTTGAATATTCCAGGGATTTTTGTTGAATTTCTAAAGCGCCACGTGCTGCTGCTTCCATTGATATTGCAATACTTAGAGCCTTCTCCAATGTGAGGTCTTTTTCAGACAAGAGCTTCTTTTGTGTGCTTTCACTTTGCATGCCACACACAAATCTGTCCCTCAATATGTCTGATAAGCCCACTCCAAATAGGCAATGTTCTGATAATTTGCGCAACTTTGCCAAATATTCAGAAATGCTTTCATTTTTGCTCTGGTTCCGTTTATGGAATTTAAATCTTTCGGCTATGAGCAGTGGTTTGGGGCTTAAATGGTCTTGGAGTGTGTCTGCTATTTGTTTGAATGTTTTGTTTGCTGGCTTTTCAGGGGTTAATAAACTACGTAGCAGCCCGTATGTCTTTGCGCCCATAACACTCAGCAAAACAGTGGCTTTCTTTTCTACCTCTACTCCGTTAGCCTCACAGTACAACTCCACTCTTTCAATGTAAGTTGCCCAGTCTTCAATGCTGCTATCAAATGCTGCAATCGTGCCAATCATCGCCATTTTTTTTTTCCAAACCCATTTTTCTTTCTTTACTAGTTAGCTCGCGTTATGCAAGTCCTGTGCACTTTTCACTTGATTTACGTATCCCCTGCTTAGCTTAGCAAGCGTGCTCCGTTTCCTCTACCTTCTCGCTCCTTTCTTCCAAATTTCGGTGTCCTCTGGATGCGATGCCAGAATAGGAAGACGTAGGTTCATAATTCTCGTTGTCAATTTGTTTTGTTTGTACCGCTATACACAACTACATAAAATAATAAAGCAGCAGAGACTGAGAGTAACTTCAAGTGATCTTTACTGGTTTGCTGGAACTTCGGCACTGACTATACAAATCGATACACGTGTTATATACGCTCGCAACTAAGGATGTACATCCGCAAAACAAAGTAGTCCCTTCAATGTTGTATACATTACACAATGCTTTGATATTTGTCTTTATTTTACCTGCCTCTTTCTTCTTACCCTCACTCAGCCTTCCTAATCTCCTTTTTGTTCCCACTATATTTAAACATTTGAAGAAGTCCATTACATGATTTAATATTAGTTTATGTACTGTCATTCCTTATAATCAGTTTAACCAGTATTTATGTAAGCAGTATTAAGCTCTTCAAATACTATGACTTACAGTGTGGGAATACTGGGAAGTGTAGGTGTACCTGTTGACAATGACTTCATCAATGTAAATCTATTGGTTGGGGCAGACTCCAGAGGGAAAGGATTTAGAATGTATAATATGTGTTGGTCTGTAAACAGCTCCATGCAGATTATCTAAACGTGTTGGTTGCTTTATGCATTTTCAACAGAGATGGCTGAACAGCTGTAAATGTATGAACCTCTTGATCAGCACAAAAGCAAGTTTGGTATTAATAGCAAAACTACCCATGCCATGTTGGCTATGGAAAGAAGCCAAAATTCATTCCAAAAGGGAAAAGAATCCACAGTATGAGGCAATTATTGATGATCCATATAATTTACTGGATAGACTTTATTCTGGCAGATGTCATTTTTGTTATGGTCATTATTTGGAAGATTGTTGCGGTTTGCTTCATTTCATCCCACAGAGTCCTGATGGCTTTTTATTGATTGATGTCATAGATGCAACGGTGTACTTCTGGATATTATCTTAGTTTTTGTGTGCTTGAGACTCTTTCCAGGTAGTCTTTAATTTGTTACCAGCAGAGAGAGAGACATAACACAGTTTGAAAAATTAAGACTACATTCAAATGGAGTACGGCAGAATTTTTGGAGCAGGGTATGACTATGTGCAGTGCTCTGATAAACTACTCCTAGCCATGCATGAACTGGGGAACTGACTCAGTGTTGCATTAAATGAATGGCTGTTGTGAGGCATAATCTGAATCAGCTCTACGTACTCTACACTGGGCAGTAAGTCAAATCACCTAGTAATCAGTCAATCACTGATCCATCCAGTGTAGAATTCCTATTGTAGCTTTTATAATGGGCACATGTGTTCTGTCAAATGTCTCCAGAAATGTTTCAATGAATTGTTAATGTTGCATATTATATTATTAAAGTGGTGAACTCTATTATAAATTTCAACTGTAGAAATACATAGGATCACTAACATTAGTATAACTTAGTGGAAACAGACTTCAATATTTTCTGACACACATTTCTATTTGAATATGTGTGAGACATCAGATTAGTTCTTGACTAGTAGATAGCTCAATACAGATATTTAACTAAAGTCTATAAGCTTATCAGCAACTTTTCATGAGTTTCTGTTATGTTTCTATGCCTGGAATTTCAGCGGAGGTTCTCTAGCGGGAGATTGGTGGTACCTTGCCGAAATTCAGGCTCAATAACCATGAAGGAGGCAGTAAGTTGTTTGTCTTAACAATTTAGGCCTTGAAATGCTTAACACGTTCATCTGAAATTCCTTTCTGTGCTATTTTAGTGCAGGTGTTAACCCATTAGTTTTAAACTGGATAATATCTTTGCTAAATTAGCACAAAGAGGAATTTCAAATGAATGGGGGAAAAATTCAGTATCGCCCCGTTTGGGGCGCCATTATCGGCCGTGCGCAAAGTTTAGCGCCTGGCGCTAATTATCGCCTCCGACGGCAAACTTAGCTTTTATCACCCCTGGAGGTGATTGGAGCGCTAAATCAGGTGCTTCACACCTGTCTTAAGGTGCAAAGGCTGAGGAGCGAGGCACTACCTCAGAGCGCTGGCAAAGGAAGGAAGGGCAAATCAAAATGAACCTGCAAAGTGCTGCTCAGTACCGAAAACTCCTTCACACAGCGTTGAATCTCTCCAGAAGTCTATCTCTCTCAGAATGCGTGGTGCAAAAATGTCACCAACAAAAAAAGGCAGGAAGCGGTCACCTTTAAATAGCACTCCCCCAGTCCTTTTCCGACTGCAAAACGCTCCCCTCAACCTGTCGTTGCTAGTGGCAGGCGGTAAGGCAGGGGGCCACTCAATATCCGGTCCAGGGCGTTACCGGGGCGTTGCGCACACGACTGACGTCACGATCTGCCGGCGCAGGAGATCGTGGCGGTAGTGTTTAGCGCCGCCGCAAAATGTCTAGTTAATTTTGCGAGCGGTGCAAACATCGCCGCGCCCGGGCACTAGTTGCTTTGTGCTCCATTAGCGCCCTCTTAAGGCGCTAATGGGAGGCGCAAACAACTGAATTTTCCCCCAATGTGTTAAGAAGTTGTACACAGGCATCTCATGGCATAATTTCAAAGCCTTAGATTTTAAGACCTTTTTCAATTTTGTAAAATGAACACCAGCTTTTTGCATTTAAGTAAATGAAAACATGAAGCCAATAGCAAAATATTGCAGATTTTCCAGCGTATTATAACTAAATTCTTCGTAATTATACCTTCAAATCTTTCCCTTCCAGATTTCTTCCTGTACTCCTTCTGTCCTGAAAGGGGTGACTCTACTGTACCATATGCAGCAACAGTGCTTTAGTAATTTTGCCCTGTTGTGTCTGTACCTTTCTACCTAGACACAATTTAGAACTCAGAACTCAGAGATTCAAACATGAAGTGCTTTATTCAAAAAGAAGGTTCTGGAGAGAACCGAACAAAGAGAGCTAAAACTTAACCAAGAGAACAACCCCAACCATTTATCTGCTGTGACAGCGCCACCGCAGGTGGGAGAAGAACACACAATACATAACATATTCCTCCCCTCTTAAATGAAAGGTCCACATTATTCCTCAACAGGTAAGTTACTTTCAATGCACTCAACTAACCAAGGGTAGAGGTAGACTGCCTCAAACCCTGACTTTACCCTGGGGTTTATTCTGCCCCAGTCTTGTGGGTAAGTCACTAAGCCTACAGATCCAAGCGTCTTGGAGGCTGCCGCTCTCTGACAGGATACCGGCAGTCATCGCTGGCTTCCACAGCAGTAGGCATTGACACAGGCCTAGATAGAGAAGGTGCCTGTGTCAGTCGAAAGTCAGGAGTTTGCACAGGTGGAACAGTCTCTTTGACTTCCTGTGTTGGAGAAGAGCACTGTGGCAAAGGATGCTGGTTTGCGGTATCATCCGGAAACAGTTCAGGCCAACCAGCCATTGGAGCCTCTGTGGCTGTCTCTGCTCCTAGCAACAGTTGATCTGTGTGTCTTCTCCAGACGACGTCCTCAGCAGTCTCAACCGTGTAAGACACAGGGCCCGTCTGCGCGATCACTGTAGCAGGAACCCATTTCAGTCCAGTGTTGTAGTTTCGAGCTAGGACGTGCTCTCCAGGATGAAACCGTCTCTCCTTGGCTCTTTTCTCTCTCTTTTCAACTTGAGCTTGTTGTTGACGATGGACAAACTGCTCTGCCCTTGGAGGTTTGAGTAAGTCAAAACTTGTCCGCAACTGCCTCTTCATCATGAGCGAAGCGGGGGAAGTTTTAGTTGTGGCATGCGGCTCGTTCCTGTAGGACAACAGGAAGCTGTTCAGACGTTGGTGGATTGAGCCCTGACCTTGCGATGCCTTCAAGGCGTGCTTCAAAGTTTGCATGAACCTTTCTGCCAGGCCGTTAGTAGAGGGATGATAGGGTGCAGACCTGATGTGTTGGACACCATTCACGTGCAGGAAGGTTGCAAACTCCTGTGATACAAATTGTGGACCGTTGTCACTTCCGAGTTGTTCCGGTGAGCCATAACGGCTGAACATCTCACCAAGTTTCTCAATTGTTTTCTCTGCCGTGGTAGACCTCATCACAGCGACCTCCGGCCACTTGCTACGAGCGTCCACAACCACCATAAACATCTTCTCTTCGAAAGGACCGGCGAAGTCCACATGTACTCGCTGCCACATTTCTTCAGGCCAATCCCAGGGGTGTAGGGTTGCCAGCTGTGGAACATTCCGGACCCTTTGACATGGGGAACATGTTTTGGCTTTCTCCTCAATATTTCCATCGAGACTTGGCCACCAGAAGTAGCTTCTTGCCATTTCCTTCATCCGAACCATCCCACTGTGGCCTGTATGAAGTTGTTGCAGTACAGGTTCCCTCAGAGGTGGCGGAATGATGACACGGTGTCCCCAAAGAAGACAACCTGCCTGGACGCAGAGCTCATTTCTTTTTGAAACCTAAGGTTTCAAACTAGGAGAATCTCCTATAGCTCTCCCTTGAATGACATTGTCCATTACCTCAGACAGGACTGGATCGTTGCGGGTGTACCTTCGCACCTGAACTGCCATGACAGGTGCTCCCTCCACTTGTCTAAAGTAGAAGATGTCTATCTGATGAGGCTCTGGGGGAGTAACAGGCAAGGGCAGCCTCGAGAGACCGTCTGCGTTGCCGTACAAGTCTGATTTGCGATATTTGATGTCGTATGTGTGTCCTGACAACAGTAAAGCCCACCTTTGCATCCTGCTTGCAGCAAGAGACGGAATTCTGGTGTGGGGCCCGAAGATTGAAGTCAATGGACGGTGGTCCGTCAGGAGTGTGAACCTTCTCCCAAACAGGTATTGATGAAATTTTCGATTCCAAAAACGATTCCCAAGGCCTCGCGCTCAATCTGTGCATAGTTACTCTCGGCTTTGTTCAAGGTGCGTGCTGCGAAGGCGATAGGTTTCTCTTCACCAGAAGGCATGGTGTGGGATATGACTGCTCCCACACCATATGGTGACGCATCACATGCTAGCTGCATGGGTAGCTTTGGGTCGAAGTGTGTCAGGACCTCCGACTTCAGGAATGCTTTCTTTGCTTGGGCGAAAGCTTCGTTGCACAGTTCAGTCCATTTCCATGTTTTGCCTTGACATAGCAGCTGATGTAACGGCTTCAGCAATGTTGCTAAGTCTGGAATAAACTTCCCATAGTAGTTAAGTAGCCCCAGAAATGAACGTAACTGGCTCACATTCTGGGGTGCTGGGGCCTCCCCGATCGCCTTGACCTTTGACGGCGCCTTATGCTGGCCAGTAGCGTCAATCACATGCCCCAGGTACTCAACTGAAGACTGAAAGAATTCACATTTGTCCTTACGAACTCTGAGTCCGTACTCTTTCAGTCGCTGTAGTGTCGCATCCAAGTTCAGAAGATGATCCTCCTCATTTGTCCCAGTGACAAGGATGTCGTCCAGGTAACACTGGACTCCTGGCAGTCCACTCAAAATCTGATCCATTGCCCTTTGGAATAGAGCAGGGGCCGACGTAATTCCAAACGGAAGGCGGCAGTACCTGTATAGCCCCTTGTGTGTCACAATTGTCAGCAGCTCCTTTGATTTGTCATCGACATGCATTTGTAGATAAGCCTGGCATAAGTCTATTTTGCTGAACTTTTGCCCTCTGGCCAGGCCCGTAAAAAGATCACCAATGAGGGGAAGAGGGTACTCTTCCGCAGACAGCACCGGGTTAATAGTCACTTTAAAATCCCCGCAGATTCGAACAGATCCATCCTTTTTCAGGACAGGAAAAATGGGTGTGGCCCATTTGCTCACGCTCACAGGCTCCAGGACTCCATTCTCGACTAAGGCCTCCAAGTTAGCCTCAACTTTTGGCCTAATTGCATAGGGTACAGGTCAGGCTTTGTGAAACTTCGGCTTGCTGCCAGGTTTAATGTCCAGTCTCACACTGATCTTTTTCATGCTCCCAAGTTCACCATTGAAGAGTTCTGCATGTTTGTTTAAAACTGCAGTCAGACATGACTCCCCTTTTGACATCATGCGGACTGCAGGCCAGTCCAGCGTGATTTTCTCTAGCCACGCACGTCCCAGTAGAGATGGGTAATTTCCCTTTACCACATATAGTGGCAGTTTCGCAGTCTGTCCGTTCAATTTAACTGTCACCTCAATGGCGCCTCTCATGGCCACAGGTTCGCCGGTATACGTCTTTAGCACAATGTTTGTTGGCTGAAGGGTAAGATGCTTTCGCATTTTGTTGTAGACAGTGTCTGAAACAAGGGATACAGCCACGCCTGTGTCCACCTCCATCCGCACTGATTGTCCCTCCACCAGTGGTGACACCCAGTAGCCATTTGGACCACCTGCAACCGTCAGTATGTGCACCTCTTCCTCCACAGAGGTGTCGCTCCCCTCTGTTTTGCTTGTTCCATCATACTGCACTGAATGAACACTCTTTTTCTTCTCTTGTCCAAATACAGACATTTTGCTTTCACGCTTCCCAGCTCTGTTCTTTTTTTACCTCACAGGCCCATTCAATGTGACCTTTTTTTCCACAATTTCGGCATTCCAGCTCCGTACACCAGCAGTCATTAGCGTGATGGCCCGTTTTCCCACAACAGTAACATGTGCCGTTCCGCGCACCTTTAGGCTCAGACGACGCCCTGTGAACTCTCCCTGTTGAACTCAACTGGTGAGCCTCCTTTTCCGCCATCTCCATATAGACACTAACTTCTATGGCCTTTTCAAGAGTAAGAAGGCGCTTCTGTGTGGCTGCACTTTGCAGATCACACACAAGTCTGTCTCTAATGGTATCATTCAGCACCTCCTTGGACTTGCAGTGTTCTGACAACCTTTTTAAAGCAGCAATAAACATTGTCACTGATTCCCCCTCCTCTTGATTCCGTTTGTGAAATCTAAATCTCTCAGCAATAACCAGAGGTTTTGGTGAAAAATGTGCTCCAAGAATTTCCAGTAGTTGTTTATATGTTTTAGTTCCTGGCTTATCTGGCTGTACAAGGCTGCGAAGTAAGTTGAATGTCTTTGCTCCCAGTATACTCAAAAAGGTAGGCACGACCTTATCGTTTGCCACCGCATTCGCCAAAACAAAATAGTCAAAATGTCCCGTATAAGCGCTCCATTGCTCAACATTTTCATCAAAATCACCGATGTTTCCGAATATAGTAGCCATCTCACGTTTCAAATTTTAATTTCTGTTACTGACTGCACCCGTAACGTTAATGTAATGCTGCAATCTCTGTTCCGAGTGTTTTGTAGTCGAAAACAAGAAAGTTCCCACAACACAGATTCATCCGATCCTCGTCGCCACTTTGTTGTGTCTGTACCTTTCTACCTAGACACAATTTAGAACTCAGAACTCAGAGATTCAAACATGAAGTGCTTTATTCAAAAAGAAGGTTCTGGAGAGAACCGAACAAAGAGAGCTAAAACTTAACCAAGAGAACAACCCCAACCAGTTATCTGCTGTGACAGCGCCACCACAGGTGGGAGGAGAACACACAATACATAACATGCCCAAGTGACCATGCTGCATATGTCAGCCTGGACAATGAGTGTCAGCAGGCTGTTCGGCCGTAGGCGTTATCACAGTTGAGGCCTGGCCTTGTTCTCACTCATTGTACGCACACATGCACAATACAGTAAGGCTCACTAGGAAACTGTTGGAACCATAAACCTGGCCAATTTCTTTTCTACTTACTGGCCCAGAGACACTGATGCCAGTTTGTTGCTTCCCTACCATATTGGACTAAGAGTCAGAGGTTGAACCTCTGGTTTTTGTGTTCTGTATGGTTCAGTACGATATCAGGCAGTGCAGTTAATCTACTGAGCCATGGTGGGATCTCGAGTCTTATTTGATGGTGATGTTAAATTCCAATTTAGGAGATTATTGTATTTGTCTGAACGCTTTCTTTATCTTTACACACTTTTAGCTCCTTTTTTTGTGTAGATTATTTTCTCTTAATTTTCTTTATGTTTCTCTCCTCCAGTGCAACACATCACTTCCTGCAAGAGTTGGCTTCTGGCAGATGTATGTGCATGATGTTGGTTAATTTGCATTCTGAGTTTCCCTTCCTCTGTGGAAGTGCCTTGCCTTTACTTGGCTCCATGCTTGATGGACTGGCTAAAATTGGGATAGTGCTCATTGGGGAACTGCAGAGGTGAACCTATCATATTTCCATGTGGTACCACTGTGTTAACCTCATTTTGTAATTTATAAGTATACATCATGTGTAAACTTTCTGAATTTATTTGCATGTGTGATTATTCCAGGTGGAGGATAGGAATCATTAGCTGAATTAATGAAAAATATAACAATCCTGATAAAAGCAGGGTAGTTAGGTGATGTAATTAGTTCACTGAGCAGAATAGATTTATTTGATGGATTTATTGGCTTGTCAAGATACTGGGGAGAATTTTCTGGGGGGTCAGCAGGTGCAATCGGTGCCGGGTCAGGTGGGAAAATTGATTTTTTTGACAGCGGGTCGGGACCCCGCTGTCAACCTGCCGCGACATGCCTTTCCCAAATGCTGGGTCTGTCAGTGCTGAACAGACCCGACGCGCAGCGGCGAGGGAGGCAATTAAGGTCATTATGAACTTGTTAACAGAACATTAAGAACTATTTTCAGCTCACCTTCAGAGTTTGCCAGGTTGCCCACGGGGTCCACGCTGCTTGGGATCACGTCAAGTAAGCAGGGCGGGAGTTGAATGGCCATGGAATCATCTCATTACTTGACAGCTGCAAATGTGCTATAAAAGCTCCCATCTCACAGCTTTTCACTTTCCAAGCTCAGAAGCTGTTGCTTACTGCATTTGGAAGACAGATTGAGCTTTATGCAGGTTGCAAGTATTTGGAGCAAACTTTATATCCAGTGACACCTCATTGGAACAACCTCTCTCACCATTGACAGAGGTTTTGTTATCTCAAGTTCACCTGCCATCTATTACATCAGCATCGGTGCCCTTGAAACTATTTCACCTTGGTCCTCAGAATCTCACCACGATCAGCCCCAACACCAGCATCACCGGGTACATCAACAGCACCAACAACAACACCAACCTTCTCCGCAATCAACTGATGCTGCACAGGACAGAGGGCATCAGCACCTGACGACACTGCTGCCCGGGAGGCCAGGGATGGCCTCACCATGGCCAGATTTACTTCACTTGACGCTGTACACTCTGGCTGCCACATAGTGCGTTAGGTTGGCACCACCCCACACCAACACCATAAAGCATCCCTACAATACCCAAGCCATTCCTTTCACAACCATCAGCATTGCAGGGGGTACCATTATGTCTCACCATTCACTACAACTCACTAAGCTACTTCCAAAGGTGCACACAAATTTGTCCAAGAACGCAAAGTATACAAAATAAAGATTTCAATGTTTGACAGCACATTAACAGAAACTTTACATGAACATTGCATAAAACAACCAAATGGCTACCCTTGTGTGTTGTTAGCTGGTATGATTGCACTAGGATGAGGGTGAGTGTGAAGGGTGGTTAGTGAGATGGGGATGTGATAATGGAGATAGAGAGGGATGAAGGTGCAAGGTAAGTTGGTGTGAGTAAGGATGTGCAGGAGTAGGGTAGGGAAGGCAGAGTGATGGGAATGTGATGAGTGGCACAGCAGGATGAGGTTGAGTGTGGCTTTGTACTAATAGTTCGTGATCTACTGAGATCATTGAAAGATTTGTGCCACTGCAACCTGGTCCTCCTGTGTAATGTGCAACCAGGCTGTGTTGGTCTTCTGGGGAGGTCTCTTCCGCCCATTGGAAGGGAAGAGAACCTCCCTGCGTGCTCTGACTCCCTCCATAAGCATATGGAGGGAGTCATGGGAGAGCCTGGGTGCAGCCGTGCACCTCTGTGCAGTGATTGTCAGTGTTTGCAGCACCTCAATGCTATAGAACACTGACAGCACAAATGTCAAAATCAATTTGCACATGGTCCCTATAAGGAAACCGGCTGATGATGCATCTTCAAATGACGTCATCAGACCTGCTTCCTTCAGTTGGCCGGCAAACGTGCTGGGCGGGCTTAAGCCCAATCAGAGGAAAATCATTTTGGACAGCGGACTGGAGCTGACAGCGAGGCCGGGACCCGACACCGATGTCACTGCCACGGACCCGCCAAGGTTGGTAAAATCCAGCCCTCAGCATTAGTTTGTGAGTTTTATTGCTTTCTCGTAAATACTGAATTGGTTAGTGAGGATACTGCCTTGTTCTAGATACTGAATTGGTTAATGAGGTTACTACCTTGTCACAGACAACTGAATTCTTTGCAAGGTTTATTACCTTGTCCCAAATACTAAACTAGTTTGTGGGATGATTGCTTTGAACTAGATATTCGATTGGTCTTTCCTATTTTGTTCAGGCTGATAAGCAAAGCCCAATGCCATTAAAACAACCTTAAGCCCCCCCTAAATAGATAGAATGCAAATTGGGCTCTTCGCTTAGGCCACCAGTTAAAATTGCATTTGGGTCCCAATGACGTCATCGGGACCTGACATACATATGTAAAGAAGGATTCCGCCTGCTTTGGGGCCCATAGTAACTAAATCCAGGCAGCTACAGTTTAATCGGAGGCAATTTTAACATTACATGGCTGGCATGAACCAGACAGGTGGGCAAATAAAATCACCCAGGTTACTTACCTGCTGAAAGCCGCCAGGATACCATTGTTCCAAATTTTAACCTGCTCTACTGAGCAGGTGACAAGGAAACCCATCTAAAGCTAGTGGGTCCTTTTCTGCATATGCCTGTTGTGTCCTGATGACGCTGTAGCGTTCCCGCCAGGTGAAAACAGCGGGATGAAGAGCGGAGCCAAAAGAAGCCCAAGCAGGTAAGTTTTTTTTTAACTTTCCTTGTGGGGAGAGGAGGAGCAGAAGTGCTTTTTTGGATCTCACAAGGAAAGCTTAGGCCTCCCCTGCTGTGGACTCCTCCCCCCACCCCCCACCCCCCTTCACCCCCTCCACCACCCCCCCCCGCCGCCACATCCTCCGGCCTTCCCAAATGCAAGAACCCTGTGGTATGGTCCCTGAAGGCGATCCTGGCATCAGGGTGGCCTCTGTGATGTGCAATTTTCTGCCACTTCCTGCCCATTCCTGACAGGAAATTGGCCTGAAGGATTTTAATGAGGTCTGGGAGCCTGGGCCTCGTTTCTGGAGCAGCAGGTGAGTTTCTCACCCACACCACTATCCACCTGCACAAAAACTGGGCCATAGTTATTTAATCACTAAAAATCTGCTTCTGAAGAAAAGCAATAAATGTAGCATTTTTTTGTCTATATATGCATGTAAATCCAGAGAAGTTCTTTACTGTTACTCTTTTCAAAGGATTTACTGATTTCAAATTTGTGCTGTGTTTTTTTCTAATCTATTGATATTGCAGTGTGTGGGAATGTATTAATGGTATCCTGTACATCTGTACTTTGTAGTCTAGTGTAAAATATGCCATCAAATTGCTCTAGAGATTATAATGAATTTTGACAGATTTTGCTCAGTGTTAATTTGTATGAATATCTTATTGTCCTGTGTAGATTTCTTTTAAAAACGGACAGATGTGCAGCATATTCAACGTGCAACATGATTGTATGGATCTAGTCTAAAAATGAGATTTCTCCGGTAAAAGTCAAGATAACTTTTCTTGTATTAGTGGTATTTATTGGCTCAGAATTTTTTTTTAACTATTCTATAGACATCTTATTATCATGTAATCTACTCCTTTGGTATAATGACTTGCTGTCATGAAATTGCATACAGTTATCTCAGCCACATACCATGGAACTTTATCCCAATACATAGCCACTGAAAAAAATTCCATCAAGGGGGTTCTAGTGACCCCTCAGTAACTTGCTGAGTCTTTGAATGATTCACACTAGGCTCAGTGGGGGAAAATTGGTTTAGGCCCATTTTTGGGCCTGGGAATGGCAACGCGCTTGGAAGGTGCACCTTAAACCTGAGGCTCATCCCAAATTGGGCCTCTGGCTTCAGGCCTCACCTGAATAATTCCGGCGAGTTGTGGACGTCAATCAGGCATCCAGAGGCAGCTCCCCGGTTTGCTGGAAACCAATTTGGGCCGGCAGCAGCTCTCGGGTAGGTCCTAGGATGTGGGGAAGGTGAGCGGGGCTGGTCGAACGCAGGCCGCCAGTGGCCTCCTGTGGTGCTGTGGAGTACTGTCAAGCTCACTGTTTGGTTGGCGGCCTCCAGCAGTCCCTTACAGGACCATTGCTTAGGCTGCAAAAGCACCCAAAAACTGAGCAGAGCATGCCTGGCGTACGCTCTGCTTAGTCCTGCTGACTTTTGGAGCAGGGTCGTTAAACAGGCTTTAGACCCATCATTAGGGCATGCAAGGAGCTTAACACCTGCTTCAGGTGGCTGCCAGGGACATCTAAATATCGCCTGGCCCAATATGGTGTCGGACGTACTTCTGGTACCATTTGAGTGTGGACACAGCCCTGCAAAATTGGTACTTTTTGCTGTCTGCCTGAAAAACGGGCATGACGGGGTCCAATTTAGCTCCAAGTAACTAAGTTGATGCCACATTACTTAAGATTATAACTGTAAGAAAATGTTATCCTTTTTTAACCCCACTAAATTTCAATAGCCTAGATTACATGCTTAAGTCCTGGAGTAGGTCTTGAACCCACAATATTCTGACTGAGGTAATGGTGTTACCACTGAACCAAAAGTGGCGTTTTAATGTCAGGTTATGTAGTCCAAACAGCAGAGAATGAGTTGGAGGATGTCATGTTAAAACTGCACAATGCTCACGTCAGCCACACCATGTGGATTGCACTCAGTTTTGTTCACTGGGAACAGTGCAGAGAAGAAGCAGGAAGCTGATTTTTAGCATCAGAGGACTGAATGATGAGGAAAGGCCAGAAAAATTTGATTATTTTCAGCATTGAAAGGAAGCAGCTAAGAGGACACCTTGTAATGGTATTTTAGATAATAAATTATATTTTAGATATATTAAATCTGGAGTACTACTTCAAGCTAAAATATGATGTTAGGACAAGGCCAAACTAGTGAAAGACAAATTTAAGATTATCAGGAAATTCTTTATCATGCAAAGAGTGATCAATTAAGGTCATGCATGCAATAACTCTGGAATTAAGAAACAGCTGGATGCTGTGATGGGGGACTGTAGATTATTTTCTTGGTGGATGAGTTGAGTTGGACTGAATGGCCTTCCTCATCTGCAAAAGTAATAAAGCAAAACTCCAGAATATTGATCCATCATCTCACCTAAACTATCCACCTGTCACTTGGGGCAGAACTGTGATCTGTCTTGCTTGACAAATTGTAAAGTGTTGCAGCTGATGTACCAGCAACATTTCTAAAAGTTAATGACACTGGAATGGGATTGTGAGGGATGAGATGGTGTTGGGAGCTGTATTATTCTCATAAGCCAATAAATCATAGTTTTTTTCACAAACTTACTATAATTACTGTCAATTTGTTCTGAGCTCTTGAGTGAAGCAAAACATTGGAGAATTGATCTGCAAATAACACTTCATATCCAGTAGTGTTAGTGGAAATGAGTGGGGAGGGTCAAACGCCAAGAGAAGAAGCATATTGCATTGGCACATTCACATTGAGGAGCCCACCTGCTGCTGAGACCAGAATGAAAGATCTGGAGCAAAGGTCTCTACTGCACTTATTATACAATAAACAGAATACATATATCAGAACAACATGTTGACATGTTTTTATTTGGTTGTGGGATTTATGTTACATAAACTTAATAAGTCTAATGGCATCAAGTCAAGCATGAGCAAGAAACTTCCTACTGATTAACACATACTGCCTCCCTCAGCTGATGAATCAGTACTCCTCCATGTTGAACACCACTCGGAAGAAGCACCGAGGGTAGCAAGGGCACAGAATGTACTCTGGGTGGGGGACTTCAATGTCCATCACCAAGAGTGGCTCGGTAGCACCACTACTGACTGAGCAGGCTGAGTCCTGAAGGACATAGCTACCAGTCTGGGCCTGCGACAGGTGGTGAGAGAACCAACACGAGGGAAAAACCTACGTGACCTTGTCCTCACCAATCTACCTGTCACAGATGCATCTGTCCATGACAGCACTGGTAGCAGTGACCACCGCACAGTCCTTGTGGAGATGAAGTCCCATCTTCACAGAGGACACCCTCCATTGTGTTGTGTGGCACTACCACTGCCCTAAATGTGATAGATTCAGAACAGATCTACCAGCTCAAAACTGAGCATCCATGAGGTGCTGTGGGCCGTCAACAGTAACATAATTTTATTCCACCACAATCTGTAACCTTGAGGCCAATTAATTAAATATATTCAAGAAGGAGTTAGATATATTTCTTAAGGCTAAGGGGATCAAGGGATATGGGGAGAAAGCAGGGACAGGGTACTGAATTTGGATGATCAGCCATGATCGCATTGAATGGTGGAGCAGGCTCAAGGGGCCGAATGGCCTACTCCTGCTCCTATCTTCTATGTTTCTATATCCCTCACTCTACCATTACCATCAAGCCAGGGGACCAACCCTGGTTCAATGAGCATGCCAGAAGCAGCACCAGGCATACCTAAAAATGAGGTGCCAACCTGGGGAAGCTGCAACACAGGACTGCATGCATGCTGAACAGCGGAAACAACATGCTATAGGCAGAGCTAAGCAATCCCACAACCAACAAATCAGATCAAACCTCTGCAGTCCTGCCATATCCAGTCGTAAATGGTGGTGGACCATTAAACAACTAATTGGAGGAGGAGGGTCCAAGAACATTCCCATCCTCAACGATGGTGGAGCCCAGTACGTGAGTGCAAAAGACAAGGCTGAAGCGTTTGCAACCATCTTCAGCCAGAAGTGCTGAGTGGATGATCCATTCTGGCTTCCTCCTGAGGTTTCCACCATTAAGGAAGCTTGGCCTAGAAATTCAGTTGTTAGCGCCAGCCGCTAGCGCCTTAGGAGGAGGAGAAGTGGGGCGCTAAGCGGCTAGCGCCCGGGCGCGGTGCGATCTGCGCCTCTCGCGAACTTCAGTCAAGATTTAGCGGCGGTGCAAAACCGTAGCGGCCGCTCAGATGCGCGCGCAGATCCTGACGTCATTTCATGGTGCAACGCCCTTGGTGCGCCCCGATCCGGAACTTCAGTGGCGCCCCCCTTCTTTGCGCCTGGCGTCCCCAGCCACTGGTAGAGGGGAACGGTTCCCAGTCGCTGCGGGGCGCGGGGTGCGCTATTTAAAGGGGACTCCTCCTGCATTATAAGTGGCAGCCATTTTGTGCCAATCCTGTGTGAGAGACAGATATTTGGAGAGAGACAAAGGGAGAGAGCTTTCTGCTTTGACTCAGCGCTCGCACAGGTACTTCTGGCTTCAGGCCAGAGCTTTGCACTTGGATTTAACTTTCAGTGCCATAGCCTATAGTCGCCACATATAATGGGGGCTGCAATGGGTGGAAACGTTGGCTTTCTGCATTGCATTCAAAGGGCTCAGAGACGTCGTGAGAGAGTGCCAATCATGGCCAGACGGAGAAGGGCCAACAGGCGATGGCACAGGAGGCCTTACCCACCCAGGGTATACCGCCAGCAGTTCTCATATCTGAACATGTCTGAGGAGCAGTGTGTTCGGAGGCTGCGATTCAGAAGGGAGGTGGTCACTGAGATCTGCCACCTGCTTCACAGAGATCTACAGCCACAGCTGAGGAGCAGGACGTCTCTGTCGATGGCAGTGAAGGTGACGGTGGCTCTCAACTTCTATGCCACCGGCTCCTTCCAATCCGCTACTGGGGACATTGCCAACATCTCCCTGTTCGCAGTACATTGCTGCATCCGCCAGGTGACCAATGCCCTTTTCAGAAGGAGAGGTCAGTACATCTCCTTCCCCATGACCCTGGACAAGCAGCAAGAGCGTGCAATGGGATTTGGAAGAATAGCGGGCTTCCCCATGGTCCAGGGCGCCATTGACTGCACGCATGTGGCTTTGCAGGCACCTCTAGAGAATGCCGAGGATTACCGCAACCGGAAGGGCTACCATTCGCTCAACGTCCAGTTGGTGTGTGACCACAGGCAGCTCATACTAGCTGTCAATGCCCGCTTTCCAGGCAGCAGCCACGATGCCTTCATCCTGCGCCAGACTTCTGTGGCAGACATTTTCGAAGCCCAGGCTCACCCACGAGGATGGCTTCTCGGGGACAAGGGCTATCCTTTGTGCACCTGGCTGATGACCCCGCTCCGTGCGCCCAACACCCCTGCTGAAGAGCGATACAATGACAGCCATCAAGCTACCAGGAACATCATTGAGCACACAATCGGCATGCTCAAGCAACAGTTCCGCTGTCTGGACCGTTCCGGAGGAGCCCTACAGTACTCGCCTGAGCGAGTCTCCCATTTCGTTGTAGTGTGCTGCATGCTGCACAACCTGGCTATCCTCAGGACTCAGCCACTGCCAGCAGACATTGGAGGACCACCAGAGGAGGAGGAGCACTGTGGTGATTATTCCTTGATTAGTAAAAGTATTGTGATTCGTTGTTTGTTAACTGCCTTGGGATATGTGTTGTAATCTCATTGGTAGTTGATGATCACATGATGTGTTGTGGCTACCTTAAATTCAGTCCTTTTCTAGTTTTAGTTGGGACTGGATGTAGAAAGATATGCTGCCGATTTTAAAGTTAATAAAGCCTAACTTTGGAAGGCAAATCTATTCTTTATTTCAATTTATTAACTTTATGTTAGAATGGAGCGATATCTTCAACCAGAACGATTCAAGGCTGACCCCAATTCTGCTGGAGTGGATGATAAATGGAAACATTGGTATTGTACATTTAAAAACTTTTTGGGCGTGTTGGATCAAGAGGCTCTAAATAAGCTGAATATGCTGATCAACTACATTGACCCGGATATATATAAATATATTTTGCACTGTAAAACTTATGAAGAGGCTACTTCTACATTGGAAAAGATTTTTGTTAAACCAAAGAATGAGGTATTTGCACGTCATCTTCTATCTGCCCGTAGGCAGCAGGTGGGAGAATCTTTGGATACTTATTTACAAGCACTTCGGTGCCTTAGTGTTGACTGTAATTATAAGGCTGTGACGGCTGAAGAATATAAGGACGAATCGGTACGGGATGCTTTTATTAATGGATTACTGTCTAGATCAATTCGTCAGCGGTTGTTAGAAAATAAGACTCTGGATCTTAAAAGTGCTTTTGAGCAAGCTTCTACATTGGATATGGCTCAGAGAAGTTCGGATTCTTATGCTCTTTTTAATCGGCCTGCGACTATGGTTTCAGCAGTTTCGGATGAAAAGGAATTATGTGGACTTAATGGGAGTGGTTTACTAGATTTTGAAACAGTTTCTACTTCGGCGGCCGTTGCCTCTAGGATTCAGAAGTGTTATTTTTGTGGGAATATCCGGCACCCTCGTCTGAAGTGTCCTGCTCGGGAGGCTGTGTGTAGTAAATGCGGCAAGAGAGGTCATTATGCACGTGTGTGCAAATCATCAGGTTCAATTACCTTCCCTTCTCCTGGTGTGGGAGGGTCTTCCTCCACTACCTCTTCTGTGACTATTCAGCCTTTAGATAGGGCGTTTATTGCATCAATTTCTGCTGCATTTGCTCATGGCCTAAACAAAGCTATAGTTACGGCTCAAGTTAATGGGTTGGAAGTGAAGGCCCTTATAGATACGGGCAGTACTGAGAGTTTTATAAGTCTTCAGTTTGCGAAGGAGAAGCATTTGAAAATTTCGCCTGTTACGTATCAGGTGTGTATGGCTCAGACGACCCTTACTTCACAAATAGCTGGTTGTTGCTTTGTGAAAATGGTTCTTCTAGGTAATATGTATACTGATATACGCCTATCTGTTTTGCCTAATCCCTGTGCGGATATTTTGATTGGACATGATGTGCTTCAGTTACACGAGTCTCTTAGTCTTTCATTTGGAGGGACTAAGCCACCTTTATCTATTTGTGGATTAACCTCTTTATCTATTCCTCCATTATCACTTTTTTCCAATTTGATGTCGGATTGTAAGCCAATTGCTACCAAGTCAAGAAGATATAGTAGTCAGGATAGAGAATTTATTAATTCTGAAGTTCAACGTCTCTTATTGGAAGGAATCATTGAACCTAGTTGTTCGCCTTGGCGAGCACAGGTAGTTGTCACGACTAACGAGAGACACAAGAAACGAATGGTGATAGACTATTCCCAAACTATTAATAGGTATACTCAATTAGATGCGTACCCTTTGCCTAAGATTGATGAGCTTATCAATAAAGTATCTCAGTATAAAGTTTTTAGCACTATTGACCTAAAGAGTGCTTATCATCAGATTCCTATTGTTAAGAAGGATCAACCATATACGGCCTTTGAGGCTGGTGGAAAGCTGTATCAGTTTTGCCGAATACCATTTGGTGTTACTAATGGTGTTGCTTGTTTTCAACGGGCAATGGATGCTTTTATAAGTGATAACTCCCTCTCTGACACCTTTTCATACTTAGATGACATCACAGTGTGTAGCAAATCAAGGGTGGAGCATGATTCTAATTTAAAAAGATTCCTTCAAGCTGCGGAAAAAGTTGGTTTAACTTTTAACAAAGAGAAATGTGTCTTTTCGACTACTGAGGTAAATCTATTGGGGTATATTATTTCGGGAAATAAGATTAAACCAGATCCAGAACGTCTGCGACCATTGATCGATTTACCTTGTCCTGCTAATTCTAAGGCTTTGCAACGAGTTGTTGGACTGTTTTCTTATTATTCTAATTGGATTGCAAATTTTTCACGGAAGATCCGGCCTCTTATTTGGGTTACGACATATCCTCTATCATGGGAGGCCAGGACATGTTTTGAGAATTTTAAAAAGGATATTTTAGGAGCAGTTGTGCATTCCATTGATGAGCAGGTTCCCTTTGTGATTGAGACGGATGCTTCGGATTTTGCAATTGGGGCTACTTTGAACCAAAATGGAAGACCTGTGGCCTTTTTCTCACGTACTTTGAATAATAGTGAAAAAAGACATTCCTCAGTAGAAAAAGAGGCATACGCAATAGTAGAAGCATTGCGTAAATGGAGACATTATTTATCGGGCAACATTTCACGTTGGTAACTGACCAAAAATCTGTGTCCTTTATGTTTGATGTTAAACATTTTGGAAAGATTAAAAATGATAAAATAATGAGATGGAGGATTGAGTTGGCATGTTACCATTTTGACATAGTTTATCGTCCGGGGAAGGATAATGTTGCTGCTGATGCACTGTCGAGGGCTTATTGTTCGGTGATTCACGGAGATACGCTTATTAATCTTCACAATGCCTTATGTCATCCTGGGGTTACGAGGATGATACACTTTGTACGCAGTAAGAACTTGCCTTTTTCAGTTGAAGACGTCAAGCGGATGACTTCATCATGTTCTATCTGTGCTCGGTGTAAACCGAATTTCTTTAAGCCTCAACGAGCTCATCTTATAAAGGCTACTTCTCCTTTTTGAACGTTTGAGTGTTGATTTTAAGGGACCTCTTCCTTCAACTACTCAAAACCGATATATATTTACTGTTGTGGATGAGTTTTCAAGGTTCCCTTTTGCTTTTCCTTGTGCAGATGTATCAGCTGCTACAGTTATTAAATGTTTGACTCAACTTTTTGTCATCTTTGGGATGCCTGCGTATATCCATTCGGATCAGGGAAGTTCTTTTATGTCTTCCCAGTTGAAGGAATACCTTCAGAGTCGGGGAATTTCTACTAGTCGAACTACCCCGTATAATCCCCAGGGTAATGGACAGTGCGAACGATACAATGGGGTGATCTGGAAGGCAGTTATGTTGGCATTGACATCCTGGAACCTTAAGAATACACAGTGGGAAATGGTACTGCCTGATGCCCTGCATTCCATTAGATCATTGCTTTCAACGGCTACTAATGTGACCCCCCATGAAAGGCTCTTTAACTATCCGCGGAGATCTACTACGGGATATTCGGTACCTTCATGGCTTACTATGCAGGGACCTGTGTTGCTTCGACGCCATGTTAGATTGTCAAAATATGACCCCTTGGTGGAGGAGGTGGAGCTGTTGGAGGCAAATTCCCAATATGCTCATATTCGATTCCAAGATGGGAAAGAAAGTACTGTTTCAATTAAAGACTTGGCTCCTTGTGGGGGCCAGCCCTCTTCTGAGGATATTAATAATAGTCATGATTCAGATAATGTGGATGTTGTTACAGATACTACGAATATTTCCAATCCGATTGCAGATAATCATACTTCTATTAGTCAGCCTTTGATAGATGTTTATGACCGTCCCAGTGCATCTTCTGATGGGATTTCTAATCCGGAAACCGTTGAGAATCGGGATATGGATAGCCTTCCTGTTGAAGATACTTCTGTGTCTTCTGGCGTGGGAGGGCAAGGAATTTCACCAAGGTTAAGAAGGTCGACACGAACAAGATATCCGGTCGACCGATTGAAAATAGACTTTTAAATTGATAGTAATGTTTTAAAAATTGTTGAAATATTATAGTATATTGTTTTAGTTGAGAGATACTTAATACTTATGCGTAATGTTATTATTTGTTGTTGTTCATTTAGTATTGTGTTATGTAAATAGTTTTATTCTCGTGCATAGTTTAGTTGTAAATAATTAATTGTAAATTGTAAAAGTTATTAGGTTAGAGTATATTTTAAAGGAGGGGTGAATGTGGTGATTATTCCTTGATTAGTAAAAGTATTGTGATTCGTTGTTTGTTAACTGCCTTGGGATATGTGTTGTAATCTCATTGGTAGTTGATGATCACATAATGTGTTGTGGCTACCTTAAATTCAGTCCTTTTCTAGCTTTAGTTGGGACTGGATGTAGAAAGATATGCTGCCGATTTTAAAGTTAATAAAGCCTAACTTTGGAAGGCAAACCTATTCTTTATGAGCCGCCAACGGACGGCAGGGAGGCACAAAGTGCAAGGGCCGTCCATCGGCGGCTCATTGCAACTCGGTTCTAGGCCCCCTCTCAGGGAATGGCTTGTGCCAATGAAAGAACATGAATGGAGCCGCTCCGCCAACCCTCAGCCGGTCAAGGCAACAAATAGTTCAAAGTGCAAACATGGACAATGTGAATAAAGAAAATGTTTTATTGTGCAAACTCTGTGCCCTTCCCGCATGACAAACTAATTTAGATAAACCCCCAAAAAAACAGTCAGAGACATAACTGGCTCTCACAACCTTCAGAAAATGAAAAAAACAGTTAAACAAAAATGACCATGATCTTCGGCCTTCATATAAAAAACAAACACATTCCCGGCCCTCATATAAAAAACAAACACAACATTCTCGGCCTTCATATAAAAAACAAACACAACAGTCTCGGCCTTCATATATAAAAAGAAACATTCTCGGCCTTCATATATAAACACAACATTTGGCCACACCTTCTACTTTTTCCCCTGCGAGGGTGATCCGCCTCGCTTCCACGAGTGGCCCCCTCCCGCCCTGCAGCTCCTTCTCAGTGGGATCCCAGTGGCTGTAGCAAGGCTGGGGGAAGGCTGCTGAGGGTCAGATAGTGAGTCGGCAGATGCCTTTGGGGGATGGCCTGGACCAGCTCTGGGCCTGGAGGGCCCGGCTGCTGACTGCTCCAACTCTGCTTGGGCGGCAGCAGTCTGTCCTACGGGTGGTGGCAGCTGCAGTGGAGGAGTGACAGCATTGGCAGCAGGAATGCTGCCAACCTGACAGAGCACAGGCACTCCCTGGTTAGCTGATACACTGGCACTCGCATGGGCCAGCACTGCAGCATGTGCAGCAATCTGCTGAAGCACAGACTGCTGGGCTGCTGCGGCACGGCGAGGGCCCCGGCGATGCCTGGCCGATCCAGCGAGGGTGGCAGCAGTTAGTGCCCTTGTGGCCCTGATCTGTGTCTGCATCAGACCAGCCAGTGAATGCATGGCACAACTGAGCACTTGGCTGGAAGCCGCATGTGATGCAGCGAAGTCCTGCTGATTCCTAGACTGTGCTGCCCCGAATTCCTGCAGACCCCTGGCCTGAGCTGCCCCGAATTCCTGAACACTCCTTGCCAGTGACTCTATGGAGTCAGGCATCCTTGCCACTGCAGCCATGAGCTCAGCGTGCCTGGGCGCCCATTTCACCAAGGAGCCGCACCTCCTCTGCGCTCACCGTCGCAGGACTGGAGGCTGCACTCATCCTCTGGGGAGAAGGCCGCCGAGCTTCCCCACCCCTCCCACGTTGCTGCAGCCCGCTGGGCCCCGGAGCTTCACTCTCCTCAGACCCTTCCCCCCTGCTCCCCTCCAGGGAAGACGTGTCCCCATCATGGCCATGGGCTGCCTCAGCTGAGGGTGGCACTGATGGGCCGGCTTCCTCTTCCTCCTCCTCGAATTCAGAATCACTGACAGTGGCAGCTTGAGGGGCTGCCTCCTCACCTGGCGAATCAGCATCTGAAAGCAGGGAGGCACAAGAGTTGCTTTAGAGTGAGGACAGGGTGGCAGCGAGGGAGGCATGAGTGCTGCTATGCACTGCATTGGTTCGATAGTGGCAAAGAATGCTGGTATGAGGCACAAGTGGAAAGAGAGAGGTCAAAAAGTTGATGACCTTACCATTGCTGTCCAGAACAGGGTCGGCATCTCCAATGGCGACGGGGCCAATCAGCTGGCCTGCCATAATGCGCTCCACATGCTGCTCCAGATCGCTGAGCTCTTTCAGATCAGGACAGCCTCCCCCGGTCCGTAGCTGCTGCCTGCGATTGTGGGCCAGCTTGCCCTGCAAGAGAAAGGACGGCCTCTAAGTACAGTGTCAAGCCCTGATCTTGCCTGCACTGCCTCCCATGGTGGAATAGCCCTGACAGTGTCACGCCCTGATCTTGCCTGCACTGCCTCCCATGGTGGAATAGCCCTGACAGTGTCACGCCCTGATCTTGCCTGCACTGCCTCCCATGGTGGAATAGCCCTGACAGTGTCAAGCCCTCATCTTGCCTGCACTGCCTCCCATGGTGGAATAGCCCTGACAGTGTGTAAAGTGCTGAATGTGCAAGTGGTTTTCATGAGAGTCCCCTAGCTCTTGGATGAGGGCTGGGCATTGGGGCTTTCAGGTCCCTTTGGCCAGAAACTTAGGTGCACATGCAGGGATGAAGAGGATAGTGGAAAGGGTACTCACCCTGACAACCCGAGTGAGGTCGTTGAACTTTTTTCTGCATTGAACTGGAGTCCTGGCAACCATGCTGTTGGTGGTCACCCTGTTTGCCACCTTCCTCCAGGCTTTTCGGTACTCGCTGGGAAGCGGCCTCCTCCCACTGTCAGGGAAGAGGACAGGTCACCTGCGCTCCACTGCGCCAACCAGTAGCCTCAGGGCACCCTCGCTGAAGCGCTCCGCTCGCTCCCTAGCCTTATCCATTGTCCTGGGCGTTGAACTGTTGAACCAGCAATGGTCAGGCCTTGCTTCAGGGCTGCAGTGTGCAGGGCGTGGCAGCCAAACAAATCGACCCTCCCCCTTTAAGAGCTGACCGGCGCCAGAGTGTCTGCCTTCAATCAGCAACTCGCCGCACCTGCGCTGCGCCCGCCCTCGGTGTTAGCGCCTCGGCTCGCCGGCTTAGTGCCTTATGATAGTCGTGCATCGCCTGCTTTAGCGCAGCAGCAACCTCTTGGGGCGATGCAACTCAATTTCGGCGAAGGTGGCGCTAAGTTGTACCGGGCGCTAAATTTAGCGAACGCCCGGCTGTAGCGCCCCAAACGTGGCGATACTGAATTTCTAGGCCAATTCAGCCAATTCGATTCACTCCACGTGATATCAAGAAACGGCTGAGTGCACTGGATACAGCAAATCCAGAAAACTTCCTGGCTGTAGTACTGAAGACTTGTGCTCCAGAACTAGCTGCGCCTCTAGCCAAGCTGTTCCAGTATGGCGACAACACTGGCATCTACCCGACAAAAGTGGAAAATTGCTTCGGTAAGTCCTGTCCACAAAAAGCAGGACAAATCCAATCCGGCCAGTTACCGCCCCATAAGCCTACTGCCAATCATCAGCAAAGTGAAGGTGTCACCGACAGTGCTATGAAGGGCACTTACTCAGCAATAACCTGATCACTTATGCTCAGTTTGGGTTCTGCCAGGACCACTTGGCTCCAAATCTCATTATAGCCTTGGTCCAAACATGGATAAAAGAGCTGAATTCCAGAGGTGATGTGAGAGTGACTGCCCTTGACATCAGGGCAGCATTTGAGCGAGTGTGGCATCAAGGAGCCCTAGTAAAATTGAAGTCAATGGAAATCAGGGGGGAAACTCTCCACTGGCTGGAGTCGCACCTAGCACACAGGAAGGTGGTTGTGGGTGTTGGAGGCCAATCATCTCAGTCCCAGGACATCACTGCAGGAGTTCTTCAGGGCAGTGTCCTAGGCCCAACCACTTTCAGCTGCTTCATCAATGACCTTCCCTCCATCATAAGGTCAGAAGTGGGGATGTTTGCTTATGATTGCACAGTGTTCCGTTCCATTCGCAACTCCTCAGATAATGAAGCAGTCAATGCCCGCGTGCAGCAAGACCTGGACAACATTCAGGCTTAGGCTGGGGTAAATGGCAATGACATTCATGCCACACAAGTGCCAGGCAAGGATTATCTCCAACAAGAGAGAGTCTAACCACCTCCCCTAGACATTCAACGGCATTAACATCGCCAAATCCCCCACCATCAACATCTTGGGGGTTACCATTGACCAAAAACTTAATTGGATCAGCCACATAAATACTGTGGCTACAAGAGCAGGTCAGAGGCTGGGTATTCTGCTGCGAGTGTCTTACCTACTGACCAATGTCTCCTTTAAGCTGCGCGGCTACAGTTCCCGTGCAGTCAGCTCACCGGCTTTTAAATAGGAAAAACTGAGCATGTGAGGTATTTTGAATGGACCACGCAGCCCGTTAAAGGGGCCAAGTACCCAAAAAAAATTAAAGGGAACAATACTCCTGATTCCCCAAAGCCGTTCCACCATCTACAAGGCACAAGTCAGGAGTGTGATGGAATACTCTCCATTTGCCTGGATGAGTACAGCTTCAACAACTCTCAATAAGCGCGACACCATCCAGGACAAAGCAGCCCGCTTGATTGGCTCCCCATCCATCACCTTAAACATTCACTCCCTCCACCACCAGTGCACTGTGGCTGCAGTGTGTACCATCTACAAGATGCACTACAGCAACTCGCCAAGGCTTCTTCAGCAGCACCTCCCAAACCTGCGACCTCTACCACCTAGAAAGTCAAGGGCAGCAGGCGCATGGGAGCACCACCATTTCCAAGTTCCCCTCCAAGCCACACACCATCCTGACTTGGAAGTATATCGGTGTTCCTTCATTGTTGCTGGGTCAAAATCCTAGAACTTCCTCCCTAAAAGCACTGTGGGAGTACCTTCACCACACGGACTGCAGCGGTTCAAGAAGGTAGCTCACCAGCACCTTCTCAAGGGCAATTAGGGATGGGCAATAAAAGCTGGTCTTTCCAGCGATGCCATATCCGTGAATGAGTAAGAAAAAAAATTAAGCTTAATATTTTGTTCAAAACTATTAAGAATTCTAACTGTGTTAAGTCTGTAAATTGTAATCCTATTCATTCTTGTCAATATTCCTGTGGAAGATTTTTTACATTTGGATTCACTTCAAGCCTGAAAGATGTCAGCACTGATTTGTGCTGTGTGTGCCTTTTCTCTCAAATAATTACAGTTGTTATTGAACACAGGGGGTTCAATTTTCTAAGCCCCGAGGAGGCGGGTTTGGAGGCGGGAGTGGTGGGAAAATTGCAGAATCGGGGGGGCAGGAACCCATCCCGCCCCCAACCCGCCTCCGTGCCAATGTCCCAGCAGGCGGGTACCCGACCTGTGCTGGGAGCCGCCTCCCTGAGGTAGGAAGAGGATTAGTGGTTGGTAAAATGTTGGAGTCCATTATTAACATAGAAACATAGAAGATAGGAGCAGGAGTAGGCCATTCGGCCCTTCGAGCCTGCTCCGCCATTCAATGAGATCATGGCTGATCATCCAAATTCAGTACCCTGTCCCTGCCTTCTCCCCATATCCCTTGATCCCTTCAGCCTCAAGAAATATATCCAATTCTTTCTTGAATATATTTAATGAACTGGCCTCCACCGCCCTCTGTGGCAGAGAATTCCACAGATTCACCACTCTCTGGGTGAAGAAATTCCTCCTCATTTCAGTCCTAAATGGCTTACCCCTTATCCTTAGACTATGACCCCTGGTTCTGGACTCCCCGGCCATCAGAAACATCCTTCCTGCATCTAGTCTGTCCAGACCTGACAGAATTTTATAGGTTTCGATGAGATCCCCTCTCAATCTTCTAAACTCCAGTGAGTATAAGCCCAATCAACACAATCTGTCCCCATACGTCATTCCTGCCATCCCAGGTATCAGCCTGGTGAATCTTCGCTGCACTCCCTCCATGGCAAGAACGTCCTTCCTCAGGTAAGGTGACCAAAACTGCACACAATACTCAAGGTGCGGTCTCACCAAGGCCCTGTACAACTGTAGCAAGACATCCTTGTTCCTGTACTCGAACCATCTTGCTACGAAGGCCAACATACCATTTGCCTTCTTAACTGCCTGCTGCACCTGCATGCTTACCTTCAGCGACTGGTGCACAAGAACACCCAGGTCTCTTTGCACTTCCCCTTCTCCCAATCTATTGCCATTCAAATAATAATCTGCCTTCCTGTTTTTGCCACCAAAGTGGATAACCTCACATTTATCCACATTATAGTGCATTTGCCATGTTTCTGCCCAATCACCCAACCTATCCAAATCGTACTGGAGTTTCACGACATCCTCCTCACAGCTTACCCTCCCACCCAGCTTTGTGTCGTCTGCAAATTTGGAGATATTACATCCAATTCCCTCGTCCAGATCATTAATATATATTGTGAACAGCTGGGGTCCTAGGAACGATCCTTGCAGTACCACATTAGTCACTGCCTGCCACTCGGAAAACGACCCGTTTATTCCAATTCTTTGCTTTCTGTCCGCCAACCAGTTCCCTATCCAAGTCAATACCTTGCCCCCAATCCCATGTGCCTTAATTTTGCACGCTATTCTCTTATGTGGGACCTTATCGAAAGCCTTCTGAAAGTCCAAATACACCACATCCACTGGTTCTCCTTTATCTATTTTACCAGTTACATCCTCAAAAAATTCCATTAGATTAGTCAAGCATGGTCCATGTTGACTTTGTCCGATCCTGTCACTGCTTTCCAAGTGCTCTGCTATTACAGGTAGACTATCCTTTATCCGAAAACCTCGGGACCAGCCGAGTTTCGGATAAAGGAGAATTTCGGATTTCGGAAGGTGGGTCGGCGGGGGTCCGCGGGGGGGTCGGCGGGGGTCGGCGGGGGGTCGTGCGCACGACTTACGCTGACGCTCAGCGTAAGTCAGTCGGGGTCGGCGGGGGTCGGGGCCGGCGGGGTCCGCGGGGGGGGTCGGCGGTTGTCGGGGCTGGCGGGGTCGGCGGTTGTCGGGGCCGGCGGGGTCCGCGGGGGGGTCAGCGGTTGTCGGGGCTGGCGGGGTCGGCGGTTGTCGGGGCTGGCAGGGTCCGCGGGGGGGTCGGCGGGGGGGATCGGCGGTTGTCGGGGCTGGCGGGGTCCGCGGGGGGGTCGCCGGTTGTCGGGGCTGGCGGGGTCGGTGGTTGTCGGGGCCGGCGGGGGGGTCGGCGGTTGTCGGGGCCGGCGGGGTCCGCGGGGGGGTCAGCGGTTGTTGGGGCTGGCGGGGTCGGCGGTTGTCGGGGCCGGCGGGGTCCGCGGGGGGGTCGGCGGTTGTCGGGGCTGGCGGGGTCGGCGGTTGTCGGAGCCGGCGGGGTCCGCGGGGGGGTCGGCGGTTGTTGGGGCCGGCGGGGTCCGTGGGGGGGTCGGCGGTTGTCGGGGCTGGCGGGGTCGGCGGTTGTCGGGGCCGGCGGGGTCCGCGGAGGGGTCGGCGGGGGGTCGTGCGCACGACTTACCCTTTATCCGAACTTCCGAAACCGGAACCCTCTAAAAACCGAAGGTTTTTTCGTTCGTACGCACGACTTACGCTGAACGAAAAAACCTTCGGTTTTTAGAGGGTTTCGGTTTTCGGAAGTCCGGATAAAGGGTAGTCTACCTGTACATCTTTTATAATAGACTCTAGCATTTTCCCCACTACCGATGTCAGGCTTACCGGTCTATAATTCCCCGCTTTTTCTCTACCACCTTTTTTGAATAGTGGGGTAACATTAGCTACCCTCCAATCCATGGGTACCGTTCCAGAGTCTATTGAGTTCTGGAAGATGACCAGCAATGCATCTACTATCTCTAGGGCCACCTCCTTAAGTACCCTGGGATGTAGACCATCAGGCCTGGGGATTTATCGGCCTTCAGTCCCATCAATTTTCCTAACACCATTTCCCTACAAATACTGATTTCTTTCAGTTCCTCCCTTTCATCAGACCCTATGTTCCCCGGCATCTCTGGGAGGTTATTTGTGTCCTCCTTTGTGAAGACAGAACCAAAGTATGCATTTAGTTGGTCTGCCATTTCCTTGATTCCCATTATAAGTTTCCCTGATTCTGACTGTAAGGGACCTACGCTTGACTTCACCAATCTTTTTCTCTTCACATATCTATAAAAGCTTTTACAGTCAGTTTTTATGTTTCCTGCTAGCTTACTCGCATATTCTATTTTCCCTTTCTTAATTAATCCCTTTGTCCTCCTTTGTTGACTCCTAAACTGCTCCCAATCCTCAGGATTATTGCTTTTTCTGGCCAATTTATATGTCCTCTCCTTGGATCTTATGCTATCCCTAATTTCCCTTGTTAGCCACAGTTGAGTCACCTTTTTTGTTTTATTTTTATGTCAAACTGGGATGAACAAATTCTGTTGCTCATCCATTCGGCCTTTGAATGTTTGCCATTGCCTATCCACCATCAACCCTTTGAGTGACATTCCCCAATCAATCCTACCCAACTCGCTCCTCAGACCATCGTAGTTTCCTTTATTTAAATTGAGGACCCTTGTCTCTGAGTCAACTGCTTCATTCTCCATCTTAATGAAGAATTCGATCATATTATGATCGCTCCAACCCAAGGGGCCTCGTACAACATGATTGCTAATTAATCCTTTCTCGTTACATAATACCCAGTCTAAGATGGCCTGATCTCTGGTTGGTTCCTCGACATATTGGTCCAGGAAACCATCCCATAAACACTCCAGGAATTCCTCCTCCACAGTATTGTTACTAATTTGGTTGGCCCAATCTATATGTAGATTAAAGTCACCCATGATGACTGCTGTGCCCTTATTGCACGCTTCTTTAATTTCCCTTTTAATGCCATCCCCAACCTCCGCCTTACTGTTTGGAGGTCTATATACCACTTCCACTAATGTTTTTTTCCCCTTAGTATTTCTCAATTCTACCCATACAGATTCCACATCATCAGAGCTAATATCCTTCATTACAATTGTATTAATCCCTTCTTTAACCAGTAATGCTACCCCACCTCCCTTTCCTTTTTGCCTATCTTTCCTGAATATCGAATACCTCTGGATGTTGAGTACCCAGTCTTGGCCACCCTTTAGCCACGTTTCCGTAATCCCAACCAAATCATATTCGTTTACCTCTATTTGCGCAGCCAATTCATCCACCTTATTACAAATGCTCCTCGCATTAAGACACAAAGCCTTCAGGCTTGTTTTTTTAACGCTCTTAGACCTATTAGAATTATTATTTACTGTGGCCACGTTTGATTTAAACCGTTGATTTCTCTGACTGCCACTTTTGTTTTTCTCCTTCCTATCTTTTGCTTTTATCCCTGTTTTCCTTTCCTCTGTCTCCCTGCTCAGGTTCCCAACCCCCTGCCATTTTAGTTTAAACCCCTCCGAACAGTGCTAGCAAACCTCCCCACAAGGATATTTGTCCCGCTCTGGTTCAGGTGCAACCCGTCCGACTTGTACAAGTCCCACCTTCCCCAGAAGCAGGCCCAGTGATCCAGGAAACTAAAGCCCTCCCTCCTGCAACAACTCTTTAGCCACGCATTCATCTGCTCTATCCTCCTATTCCTATACTCACTAGCACGTGGCACCGGGAGTAATCTAGAGATTACAACCTTTGAGGTCCTGCTCTTTAATCTGCTACCTAGCTCCCTAAATTCTTGCTGCAGGACCTCATCCCTCTTCCTACCTATGTCGTTGGTCCCAATGTGAACCACAACCTCTGCCTGTTCACCCTCCCCCTTCAGAATGCCCTGCAGCCGTTCAGTGACATCCTTGACCCTGGCACCAGGGAGGCAACAAACCATCCTGGAGTCACGTCTACAGCCACAGAAACGCGTATCTGTTCCCCTTACGATAGAATCCCCTACCACTATTGCTCTCCCACTCTTTTTCCTCCCTTCCTGAGCAGCAGAAGCACCCCTGGTGCCAGGAAGTTGGCTGCTGCTGCCTTCCCCTGGTGAGTTATCCCCCTCAACAGTATCCAAATTGGTATACCTGTTTGAAAGGGGGATGGCCTGCCTGCTTCTATTGCTCTGCCTGGTGGTCACCCATTTCCCTTCTGCCTGTGCAGCCCTACCCTGCGGCGTGACCAACTCATCAAACGTGTAATCCACGACCCTCTCAGCATCATGAATGCTCCACAACCCATCCATCCGCAACGCCAGCGCCTCAATACGGCCCGTTAGTAGCTGCAGCTGGATGCATTTCTGGCACACGTGGCCATCAGCGACACTGGCAGCGTCCCTGAATTCCCACATAGAGCAAGAGGAGCATAACACGGGGCTGGGCTCTCCTGGCATGACTTACCCCTTTAATTAATTTAAATTAATTCAATACCACCAGTTAAAGATATACTCTAGGGCGCTTATTTACCAACTGTCCCCACTGCACCACAGAGACCCAAGAAAATATAAACCGCAGAATTTAAGCTTGTAATGAAAAGGAGAAAGAAATACTCACCAACCAATCACTTACCTGCTTCCTGGTGACGTCACACTTGGATTACTTTTTGCTTCCCTCTCCCGGAACCTGGATTGGTAAGCCGCCTCTGGTGCTCTTTATGGAAGCAGTAACAGGACATTTGGATAAGCATAATTTAATCGGACAGAGTCAGCATGGTTTTATGAAGGGGAAGTCATGTTTGACAAATTTGCTCGAATTTTTTGAGGACGTAACAAACCGGGTGGATAAAGGGGAACCAGTGGATGTGGTATATTTGGACTTCCAAAAGGCATTTGACTAGGTGCCACACAAAAGATTACTGCACAAGATAAAAAATCACGGGATTGGGGGTAATATACTGGCATGGGTGGAAGATTGGCTATCTAACAGAAAACAGAGAGTTGGGATAAATGGTTCATTCTCGGGTTGGCAATCAGTAACTAGTGGTGTTCCGCAGGGGTCAGTGCTGGGACCCCAACTCTTTACAATCTATATTACCGATTTGGAGGAAGGGACCAAGTGCAACATATCCAAGTTTGCTGACGATACAAAGATGGGAGGGAAAGCAGTGAGTGAGGAGGACATAAAAAACCTGCAAAAGGACATAGACAGGCTAAGTGAGTGGGCAGAAATTTGGCAGATGGAATATAATGTTGGAAAGTGTGAGGTTATGCACTTTGGCAGAAAAAATCAAAGAGCAAGTTATTATCTAAATGGAGAGAAACTGCAAAGTGCTACAGTACAAAGGGATCTGGGGTTCCTGGTGCATGAAACACAGAAGGTTAGTATGCAGGTACAACAGGTGATCAGGAACGCCAATGAAATCTTGGCTTTTATTGCAAGGGGGATGGAGTATAAAAGCAGGGAAGTCTTGCTGCAGTTATACAGGGTACTGGTGAGGCCACACCTGGAATACTGCGTGCAGTTTTGGTTTCCATATTTAAGAAAAGATATACTTGCTCTCGAGGCAGTTCAGAGAAGGTTCACTCGGTTGATTCCGGAGATGAGAGGGTTGACTTATGAGGAAAGGTTGAGTAGGTTGGGCCTCTACTCATTGGAATTCAGAAGAATGAGAGGCGATCTTATCGAAACATATAAGATTGTGAGGGGGCTTGATCAGGTGGATGCGGGGAGGATGTTTCCACTGATGGGTGAGACTAGAACTAGGGGGTATAACCTTAGAATAAGGGGCTGCCCTTTCAAAACTGAGATGAGGAGAAACTTCTTCACTCAGAGGGTAGTGAATCTATGGAATTTGCTACCTCACAGAGCTGTGGAAGCTGCGACATTAAATAAATTTAAAACGGAGATAGACAGTTTTCTAGCTGATAAGGGAATTAGGGGTTCCGGGGAGTGGGCAGGGAAGTGGACGTGAGTCTAGGTTCAGATCAGCCATGATCCTATTGAATGCCGGAGCAGGCCGAGGGGTCGTATGGCCTACTCCTGCTCCTACTTCTTATGTTCTTATGTTTTTTATGTTCAATTAACTGCCTGTTAACAGGTAGTTAACAGGCAGTTTTTTGCCTAATCCCTAATTTTAGCCCTGAAGTGTGGGCTGTCCGACGGCTCCGAACCACGCCAAGTTAGTGAGGCGGACCGTCGGTCTGCAGGGGTGGGAGGGGTCAAGATGTCCGTTGTGCAGGTGAGTGATGGGTGCATGTGTGCAGAGGTAAGTGTGTGAGGTAAGTGTAAAGTGTTTTAATAAGTTTTACTTACCTTTACTTTCTCCTGCAGGCTTCCTTCCTTCAGTTCTCGGGAGTCCCTCAGCTCACCGGTACAGAAGGCAGAATGGCCGCTGAACTGTCAAAAGCTGCAGCCTCTGCTTTCTGGTCTGGAGAGCTCTCTAACTGAGTCTGAGTAGAAGGACTCAAGTTAGAAGACAGTTTGTCCGTGTTTGACAGCTTCACAGAGCTGTCAAACGCTGACTTTTCATCTGTCAAAAGCTCTTGACAGATGAAATGTCAATCGCTGGCGTCACCAGTAATCAGGTGTCCCTTAATTGGCCTGCTGAGCCCACTGGGCGGGCTTAACAAGGTCAATCAAGGGAAAATAGCGTGGGTTGGCCACAAGTCGATGGAGGTGGAACGACAACCCAAAAAGTGGGAGTCCCGCCTCCAAAAGCTCCCCATTGACAAAATCGAGCCCAGGTTGTTTATCCATTTTTTCTTAATCAATTTCCTTGAGAACAGAAACAGTGCAATCACATCTAGTAAATCTACATATTGGCCCCGATTTTCGGCTTGTGTGGGAAATGGTCGGGTTTCCCCGAATGTGGGGTTTCTGACACACATAAAAAAGTGTAAGCCAGCTCCACGCAATTTTCCCTCAATTGGCCAATTAATTCCCAGCATGTGGGAAGCCTTGCTACTTGTCCAATTCGAGTCAGAAATCCCCACAGTATGATGTCATCATTCGTGGTGCTTTCAAGGTCCATAGCAAGCACTGCATCCTCTGAAGGCTTCCAAACGAACCATACAGGATGGCAGAGGAGCCTGCAGCAGCTGTGGCCAGTGCCAGACCCCGAGCTGCCTTCAAATTCGATGAGGCTTCACTGCAGGCATTATTGGATGGGGTTAGGGCCCACAGGGAGGTCTTCTTCCCTAGGTCAGGGAGGAAGAGACCTCCCACTGAGAGCAATGCTGCATGGATGCAGGTGTCAGCAGATGCCAACTCGCTGGGAGTTACCAGAAGAACCTTGGCATTACATCTCTAACTCCTTCCTTTACTCCCCCACAGTACCATCCAGAGCCTCTGTCCTCACTGTGGAGGAGGAAGAGGCTGTGCAGCCAGACTCCTCAGAGGAAGCTCCAACCTCTGAGGGCGCAGCGTCAGCAGAAGTAAGCGCACCCAGCACCAGCGCAGACACTCACACCTCGGGGGGACCTTCGGGACATAGAGTAGTGTTGTCACCCGGTGTTTCACAGCTCACAACTGTTGTATCCGTGTGTTAATGAAGACCCGGAAAGCAGGAGTTGATTTAACAAATGTTTACTGAACAAAGTCTGGAGGTGAACTAAACTATACAAGACGCTATACAGGCTTATATACCCGAGTGGTCACTACCGGTACTACAGTACACAGGGGCTTCAAAAAAACATAGTTCCTCTTAAAGGTACATATACCACAATTCCTCCCCTTTTAGATAAATAGTACAAAATATTTTAAGTAATCATTAATTAACATTTTTACAAGAACAATAATCTATACATTTGCTGAAGTTAATCAATTACAAATTCAGTCTCTCTGGAGGCTTCCTGACTCGGTCCGGATAACGCCTCGGTGGTGTAGTAGGTTTCGGTGGTGTAGTAGGTTCTTTTGGCAAGGTCGATTCGGCTTGAATGCCAATGTCGGGTTCATCTGGTTCCAGTATCACCGGATCGGAGGTAGATACTATGGGTATCTCTGCTTCATCATTAGGCGTATAGAGTTGTGGCGTATGTGATAATAATAATAACTTCCGGGAAGTTATGTCATCACTTCCTGTGAACTGTGAACTATGAACTATGAACTGTGTACATACCTCACTTCCTGTCATATGTCACTTCCTGTTGGACTGGTATAAATACTGGACTGTTCAGTATTGTAAGAGGCTTCTACCAGAGGCATGGTAAAGACCTCTCTTGTATATAGTGTGTTTATAAGTTACTTGAACTTACTTTAAAGTTACTTGATGGTAAGACTCCTTTTTCTTACATCAATTTAAGTAACTTAGATATTTACACTTACAAATACTAGACCTTCGGACAAACTTGGAGTTAAGGATCCAGGGAACCACCCATCATGGAGAGAATCCTTAGACCTATTCGTCTGGACTTGGACCCGAATACACCAGCAGCTGGCAGGGTATGGAAGCATTGGTACCGTACTTTTGAGAATTTTCTAGATGAATGTAAAGCGGATGCTCCTACTAGATTGAGGATACTTATCAATTATGTGACCCCAAAAGTGTTCGAATATGTTGATGAATGGGATAATTACGATGAGGTGATTCGGGCACTTAAGAAACTGTATGCCAAGACCCCAAATGAGGTCTATGCTAGACATCTACTGGCCACAGCCCAACAAGGGCCAGGGGAATCAATTAACGAATTCCTGCAAGAACTTCGCAGGCTCAGCATAGATTGTAACTTTCAGGCAGCCTCAGCTGAGCTGTACCGCAAAGAAATGATTCGTGATGCTTTCATCTGCGGGATTGCCTCTCCATTTATACGCCAGCGTCTACTAGAAAG
Source organism: Somniosus microcephalus (assembly GCF_052327205.1). Lineage (NCBI taxonomy): Eukaryota > Metazoa > Chordata > Chondrichthyes > Squaliformes > Somniosidae > Somniosus > Somniosus microcephalus. The sequence goes on from NC_140991.1 coordinate 129,546,716, forward strand.
TAAAACACTTGAGCTACAAAAAGCTTTTGACCTAGCTTGTTCTCTGGATTTGGCAAAGAGAAATGCAGACCTCTATCAGCTGCCCAGATCTCGATCTGCTGCTGTAACTGCAACCAGACAATTCAAGTGGTCTCAGGTGAACCCTATCATGGGGGAATCTAATTCTGATCATTCTGATGAAGAAGAGGAGGATGACCCCACTTTAGCAGCCTCTTGGCAATCTAGGAAGGAATGCTTCTTTTGTGGAGATGCTTTTCACCCTAGGAAAACCTGCCCTGCTCGCAATGCAATCTGCAGTTATTGCAAAAAAAAAGGACACTTTGCTAAAGTTTGCCTATCAAGGGCCTCTACGAGGGCCAATCCAGCTAAGGCCTACCGAACCGCCCCAATTAGGGCCTATCAAGATGCTCCAGCTAGGACCTATCAAGCTCCCTCTCGAGCTCTCTCCCGAAGAAGCACACCGAGAGTTTTAGCCACTCTGTGCAACGACACCAATTACAGCTGCTTGCCCACAGAACCTGTCTCATGCAGCCACAAAAATTTCAATTAAAGGGCATACCTTAGATGCCTTAATTGACTCAGGAAGTACTGATAGTTTCATTAAGGAACAGGTTGTTGCAAAATTGAAACTACATGTCTTCCCATCGGACCAGGCAATTGCGATGGCTCAGACATCACTTAATACCAGAATCTCCGGCTTTTGTGTTGTTGATATGACACTTCATTGTCGTATGTATCCCTCCACCCGACTTTCGGTGCTCAAGGACTTATGTAGTGATCTCCTCTTAGGGCTGGACTTCCAAAAACAGCATAAGAAACTCACCATTGAGTTCGGTGGATCCAAACCCGGACTTACTATTTCTAATATACCATCTAAATTACCGTTTTGTGCATTGTCAGCAGCTTCACTTGATGAACCCTCATTATTTGCCAGTATTCCGCCTCGATGCAAACCAATAATAACGAAATTGCGGCGCTTTAATCAGGAAGACCAATCTTTTATTGCGGCTAGAATCTCTCGACTTCTAGCAGAGGATATCATCGAACCATGTTCGTCGCCCTGGCGGGCTCAAGTCGTCATTGTCAAGAACCCTCTAAAACCTCACAAACAGCGACTATGCATTGATTATTCGCAAACCATCAATCAATATACCGACTTGGATGCCTACCCATTGCCACGCATTGATGATATGGTTAATAAACTGGCCGAATACAAAGTGTTCTCAACTTACGATTTAAAAAGTGCCTATCATCAGGTACCCTTGAAGGTCTCAGATAAGCAGTACACGGCCTTTGAGGCTAATGGACGGCTGTACCAATTTCGTCGCCTCCCATTCGGGGTTACTAATGGAGTGGCTGTCTTCCAACGGGCAATGGATGGCCTGGTTAAGCAGGAAAACCTAAGGGACACTTTTCCCTATCTTGATAACATTACCATTACAGGTCATGATCAACAGGAACACGACGCCAACCTCCAAAAATTTCGGGATGCCCTCCATCGCCGTAATTTGACCCTGAATGAATCCAAATCTGTTGGGTCGCAACCGACCATCAACATCCTTGGCTACTGCGTAGGCAATGGTATCATTAAGCCAGACCCAGAAAGACTTCGCCCGCTCCAAGAGCTCCCGTCACCTAAGAATCCGGCTTCTTTACGTCGGGCTCTCGGTCTGTTTGCATACTACGCTAAATGGATTCCTCATTTTTCGGACAAAATCCAACCCTTGCTGCATGCTAGATCATTTCCACTGGGAACAGCGGCTGTTGCAGCCTTTAACCTTCTCAAAAAACAGTTGGAGAAAGCGGCTCTTCACTCCATCGATGAGAATCTCCCTTTCGTGGTTGAATGTGATGCCTCGGAGGTGGTGATCTCGGCTACTCTGAATCAGGAAGGTCGTCCTGTAGCATTTATGTCCAGGACCTTACAAGGTGCCGAGCTACATTATTCTCCGGTTGAGAAAGAAGCCACAGCCATCATAGAGGCAGTACGGAAGTGGAACCATTTTCTAGCTCGCCAGCACTTTACATTGATCACGGACCAACGATCAGTCGCCTTCATGCTCGATAATCGAAAACGAACCAAAATTAAGAATAATAAAATACAACTTTGGAGGATGGAACTGGCCTCTTTTGGTTATACCATTCTCTATCGGCCTGGCAAGGAGAATGTGGCCCCGGACACCCTCACACGGGCATTCTGCTCCACTATGTCATCCTCTACTCGCATGGATGTCCACAATGGATTGTGTCATCCTGGCATTACGCGCATGCTACATTTCGTACGATCACGGAATCTCCCTTTTTCCACTGGAGATGTAAAGAAAATATGCTCAGAATGCCGGCTTTGTGCGGAATTAAAACCTCAGTTCTTCCGCCCCTCAGATGGTATACTCATACATGCAACCCAACCGATGCAACGACTTAGCATCGATTTTAAGGGCCCAGTGCCCTCTTCAACTCGGAACACATATTTGCTCACCATGATCGACGAATATTCACGTTTTCCGTTTGCCTTCCCCTGCTCCAATATGATGGCGTCCACAGTAATCTGCTGCCTTGAGCAGGTATTTTCTCTCTGTGGCATGCCGGCTTATATTCACTCAGATCGGGGTCCATCCTTTATGTCAAGGGAACTCAAGGACTACCTCTCAGAACGGGGAATTGCTACAAGCAAAACAACACCATACCATCCCATCGGAAATGGGCAGGTAGAGAGGTATAACGGTATCATCTGGAATTCCGTACGTCTCGCTTTAAGATCTCGGGGCCTACCAGACCAGCAATGGGAAACAATGCTTCCAGATGCATTGCACTCTATACGATCCCTGCTTTCTACAGCCACAAATACTACACCTCATGAGCGGTTCTTTGGATTCCAGCGTCGCTCATCTCATGGGACATCACTCCCATCATGGCTAACTACTCCTGGACCTGTATTACTCCGAAGATACGTTCGGACGTCTAAAAATGACCCTCTCGTAGACGAGGTCGAACTAACCGATGCCAACCCCACCTATGCAAACATACGATATTCCGACGGCCGAGAATCTACCGTATCATTACGGGATCTGGCTCCCTGCCCACCAGGACCTAGTGGGACATCGGGTGATGGCATTTCACCAGGAAACTCTTGGGACCTATCGGGTACCCCTCTCCAGGATCCTGATCGGACACCAACTAGCTTGGTGCCGGTAGAACCCCGTGCTCAAGGTTGCGACCCTCCCAGTACCACGCATGAAAGTACTGATCCGCCACAGACCAGCTCTGCACCTCCCTCTGAACAGAGGCAGTCCGACTTTGAACCTATTGGGGCTCGTACACGAAGCCATGATCTCCCCGACCCTTCACAGGGCAATCCAGGCCACACAGACTCTGACCAATGGCCAACCGCATGTAAGCCGACCAGCGACCCTCTACGACGGGAATCCAAACGGGTGCGACTCTTCCTCGTTCGGCGGCTGCGGAACAAAAGGTAGACCACAGCCTCCTAATCCTGCAGGAGGGAAGAATGTGATAATAATAATAACTTCCGGGAAGTTATGTCATCACTTCCTGTGAACTGTGAACTATGAACTATGAACTGTGTACATACCTCACTTCCTGTCATATGTCACTTCCTGTTGGACTGGTATAAATACTGGACTGTTCAGTATTGTAAGAGGCTTCTACCAGAGGCATGGTAAAGACCTCTCTTGTATATAGTGTGTTTATAAGTTACTTAAAGCTTACTTTAAAGTTACTTGATGGTAAGACTCCTTTTTCTTACATCAGTGTAGGTTGTCCCTTTTCGGATGACCCTATGATCTGGTCAGCATGGCGCCTTATTATGCTTTCTCCAATTTCCATGGTATACATCAGCGGTCCTAGTCGTGTGCAAATAGTTCCAGGTTGCCATTTCTCAGTACGGTAGTCCCGGGCCAAAACTTGTTGACCTATCTGGAAGGTTCTAGTTGGCCTTTCATTCATGCCTTGAAATTGCCGGTTCTCTACGTCCCTTCTGATGTTTGGCTTGATCAAATCCAGCCGGCATCTTAGTCTTTATTGAAAAACATCATGGCGGGGCTTTGGTTTGCAACCACATGTGTTGCATTCCTGTACGCAAACAAGAAGTTATCTACCTTATGTTGTAGATTTATGTCTTCATTACCCATGGCCTTTATGGCCTTCTTGAAGGTCTGGACAAACCTTTCAGCTAATCCATTGGTGGCAGGATGGTATGGGGCGGACGTGTAGTGCTTAACCCCATTGTTTTTTAAGAACGTCCTGAATTCTTCGGATACAAATTGCGGTCCATTATCAGAACAGATCTGTTCAGGCAGCCCATTCCTGGCGAATATGGTCCTTAATACTGTGATGGTTTTTTCCGCGGTGGTGGAGGACATCTTTATTACCTCCGGCCACTTGGAGTGTGCATCAACCACGATTAAGAACATTGAGTCCATAAATGGACCAGCAAAGTCGATATGTACCCTTTGCCAGGGAGATGAGGGCCACTCCCATGGATGTAGAGGGGCTTGTGGTGGGGCGTTTTGGACCTTCTGGCATCCTAGACAGCTCTTGCTCATTTCTTCGATGTCTCCATCGATACCTGGCCACCACACAAATGCTCTGGCTAAGTTCTTCATTTTCACTCCACCCAGATGCCCCTCGTGAAGCTCCTTTAGCACTTTATCCTGGAGTTTGGGTGGAATCACCAATCTGGATCCACACATCAAGGTTCCTCGGCACGCTGACAGCTGTTCTCTTCTTTGCGAGAACGCTGGTAACAGTGGTTCGCCATGTGCTGGCCATCCCTTCACCGTTAAATCATAGACTCGTGAGAGAGTCGGGTCATTTCTCGTTTCCTTTTCAATGGTAGAATTTGTCACTGGTAGACATTCAACTATGGTCGAGTGGAACATCTCCACTGGGTCCACTTCTACCGTTGGCAACGGTAGGCGCGATAAACCGTCAGCATTCCCATGCTGTTTTGTTCCTTTGTATTCTATGTCATATTGGTGTGCCCCTAGGAAAAGGGACCACCTCTGTAGCCTTTGCGCTGTCATAATGGGAACGCCCTTTTTAGGGTTGAATATGGAGACGAGGGGTTGATGGTCAGTCAACAAGGTAAATTTTTGTCCGTGTAGGTAATGGTTGAATTTCTTCACCCCCCACACCAGGCTGAGTACCTCCCTGTCGATCTGGGCATAGTTACGCTCAGCTGAGTTCAATGAGCGTGACGCAAAAGCTATCGGCCGCTCCGAGCCATCAGGGAATTTATGCGATAATACCGCTCCCACGCCGTAAGGGGATGCATCGCACGCCAGTCTGATTGGCAGTGATGGGTTGTAATGAGCCAACACTTCCTTGGACGTGATCAAGCCTTTGCATTTATGGAAGGCACGTTTACAGTCTTCGCTCCATTTCCAAATTACTCCCGTTTGTAGCAGTGCGTTAAGAGGGTGCAGAACCGTTGACAAGTTCGGTAAAAATTTATGATAGTAATTTATTAATCCCAGGAACGACCTTAATTGTGAGACATTTTCAGGCGCTGGGGCTTTTACGACCGCTTCAATTTTATCAGGTGATTTATGCAACCCTTCTTTGTTAATAACATGGCCACAATATGACATTTGTTTCTGGAAAAATTCGCACTTGGGGCGATTTGCTCGTAGGCCCCGTTCTCTCAGCCTCGTGAGCACCTGCTCCAAATTGGCAAGGTGCTCGTTGTCATTTTCTCCTGTTACAAGGATGTCGTCTAGGTAGCATTGAGTCCCTGGAATCCCTTGCAGTACTTGCTCCATAGCTCTTTGCCAGATAGCTGGAGCTGATGCTACTCCGAAAACTAGCCGATTGTACTGGTACAGGCCTTTGTGTGTGTTTATCGTGAGATACTTTTTAGAGGTATCCTCAACCTCCATCTGTAGATATGCCTGTGCCAAGTCAATTTTGGTGAAACGTTTCCCTCCGGATAGTGAGGCGAAAATATCTTCTATCCTTGGAAGAGGATACTGTACCGTATGAAGAACCGGGTTTACAGTCACCTTGAAGTCCCCACAGATGCGAATTTTTCTCTGTTCTTCAGATTTATCATTATTCAACGTTTTCTTCATGACCGGGACGATGGGTGTTGCCCACTCGCTCCAATCTACCTTGGATAACACATAAGAACATAAGAACATAAGAAATAGGAGCAGGAGTAGGCCAATCGGCCCCTCGAGCCTGCTCCGCCATTCAATATGATCATGGCTGATCTGATCCTAACCGCCAATCCACTATCACAGAACCATCTCCTGAATCTAACAGAATTAGACACACGAAATAGGAGCAGGATCAGGCTACACGGCCCCTGGGCCCGCTCCGCTACCCACAGGGCCATGACCGATCCGAACCTAGACTGATGTCCAAATTCCTGCCCGCTCCCCATAACCCTTAATTCCCTTTACTTCTAGGAAACTGTCTATTTCTGTTTTAAATTTATGTAATGATGTAGCTTCTACAGCTTTTTGGGGCAGCATATTCCATGGACCTACCACCCTCTGAGTGAAGTAGTTCCTCCTCATCTCAGTTTTGAAAGAGCAGCCCCTTATTCTAAGACTATGCCCCCTAGTTCTAGTTTCACCCATCATCGGGAACATCCTCCCCGCATCCACCCGATACAACCCCTTCACAATCTTATATGTTTCAATAAGATCGCCTCTCATTCTTCTGAACTCCAATGAGTAGAGTCCCAATCTACTCAACCTCTCCTCATATGTCCATCCCCTCATCCCCGGGATTAACCGAGTGAACCTTCTTTGTACTGACTCGAGAGCAAGTATGTCTTTTCTTAAGTATGGACACCAAAACTGTATGCAGTATTCCAGGTGCGGTCTCACCAATACTTTGTACAACTAAAGCAATACCTCCCTATTTTTATATTCTATCCCCCTAGCAATGAAAGCCAACATTCCATTGGCCTTCTTAATCACTTGCTGCACCTGCATACTAACCTTTTGAGTTTCGTGCACCAGGACCCCCAGATCCCTTTGTACTTCAGTACTTTCCAGTTTCTTGCCATTAAGATAATAACTTGCTCTACGATTTTTCCTGCCAAAGTGCATAACCTCACACTTTCCAGTATTGTATTCCATCTGCCAAATCTCTGCCCACTTACTTAGCCTGTCTATGTCCCCTTGCAGGTTTTTTATGTCCTCCTCACTCACTACTTTCCCTCCCATCTTAGTATCATCTGCAAACTTTGATATGTTACATTCGGTCCCCTCCTCCAAATCGTTAATATAGATTGTAAAGAGTTGGGGACCCAGCACTGACCCCTGCGGAACACCACTAGTTACTGATTGCCAGTCTGAGAATGAACCATTTATCCCAACTCTCTGCCTTCTGTTAGATAGCCAATCCTCTATCCATGCCAGAATATTACCCCCAATCCCGTGATTTTTTATCTTAAGCAATAATCTTCTGTGTGGCACCTTGTCAAATGCCTTTTGGAAGTCTAAATACACTACGTCCACTGGTTCCCCTTTATCCACCCTATACGTTACTTCCTCAAAGAACTCCAGCAAATTTGTCAAACATGACTTCCCCTTCATAAAACCATGCTGACTTTGTCCTATTAAATTATGATTATCCAAATGTCCTGTTACTGTCTCCTTAATAATGGACTCCAAAATTTTACCTACCACAGATGTTAGGCTAACCGGCCTATAGTTTCCAGCCTTCTGTCTACTGCCGTTTTTAAATAAGGGTGTTACATTAGCAGTTTTCCAGTCTGCCGGGACCTTTGCCGAGTCCAGGGAGTTTTGGAAAATTATTACCAATGCATCCACAATCCCTACAGCCACTTCCCTCAAGACCCTAGGATGTAAGCCATCAGGTCCAGGTGATTTATCCGCCTTGAGTCCCATTATTTTACCGAGTACCACTTCTGTAAAGTCTGTGGGTTGTGCAGTTAATAAATACACAGACTTCAGAAGTAACAAACAAAACAGGTCTTTACTATTCGAAGGTCCAGGCGAATCTGCCCCAGCAATCCTGCTACAACACTTATATACTGGTGTGGTCACTATCGGTATTACAGTATACAGAAGCCAAACAAATAGTGCCACACCTAAAGTAGTTCCCTTAAAGGTGAACGGTTACATTCAATAGTTCCCTTAAAGATAGACGGGTACATACACTACAATCCTCCCTTTTTAGCTTATTACTTACAGAGTCCCCGTTAAACATACATATCTTCAACTTCCTATAAAACAAATTACAGATATAATCTCGGTGGAGTCAATGTCATATAAAACAATTTACAAATATAATCTCGGTGGAAACAGTTCACAGGTTCAGTCTCTGCGGAAACAGTTCATAGACTCAGTCTCTGATCTTGACTCGTTCCGAACAACATTTCTTTGGTGTAGCCGGATTACCTGGCTAGCGTGACTCCTCCATAGCCTTTTTCTTGACGTAACAGCTTGAACCTTCGTTCTGTTGAACCAGCAGTGCGGACTTTTACAACCAACTGGCTGTCTTGACATTTTCCAGTTTTTCAACTAATTTAGCTCCTTTCGTAATGTCCCGCCTGGAATGGTAGAAGTGCTAATATTTTAGACAGTTATTATCTTCTGCTTCTTCTTTTTCTTTTCTGCCTTTTTGAAACTCTCGGAGCTCCTTTCTCGGCTGCCAGCTGTAGCGCCACCAACTCTCTATGTTCCTTAGACCTTAAGTGCTTCCTCCGGATTTCAGCACTTTGAGAGTTTTCATCACAAGCTGGGCAGACCACATCCTCGTAATATTCAGTGTCACTCAACAGGTCATGGTAATATTCGGGTTCGTCCTGAGTTAGGCCAGCGAGAGAGACTTCTTCTTCCTCCTCACCCGTCTGGACGTTAGCTGACGGTGGTTCCTTCCCTAAACATCTTTCTTGAAAAGCCTTCTTCATGCATTCATATTCATCCCGCTCTTCCTGGGTTATCTGCCATTCCTTCACGACGGACCTCATTTGTGAGTTCAATACCTTCCTTTCCATCGGTAATTGCGTTATCAGGCTATTTAACCCTTCTACTGAAGTAACGGTTTCCACATTCTTCTGTTCACCTTGATGTGATTCAACGTACTTTTGGCATCCTTGTAAAATTTGTGTTGCCACCTCAGCTATCTCCGTGACCTTTGAGAGCTCCGAACTTGTTCCCCCTGAAGATTGAAGCTCGTGTTCAGATTGTTCCCCTTGCAGAGTCTTGTCCTCCAGCATATGAAGGAGTTGGCTGACCGTTAACTCTTCCCTGGGAACACGGTGGATCAGAGTCTTCTCCATTTCCTCCACCTCTTTCTCCAATACTTCCACCTTACGTTCCTCTTGAACTTTGGCTTTCAGCGCTCGGAAAAGTTGCGCCCTGATGCCCTCTAGTTCATGTTCAGGGACCATTCTTACAGTGTCCTGTTCTTCCACTGAAAGGATTCCCAGTTGAATCTGTTCTTCAAGTTGTTGAACCTCGGTCATTGCCGCCTCATATTTGTCTTGGGTGTCCTTCAATGTTTTTATAAGTTCTTGGACATCCTGTCTTTCATGCTCTGCCATGAATTTCACCTCTAATTTTTCATCTATGGATGGAGCTCCTACCGATGAGTCTGTCTTGGCCTTGAGCTCATCAAGAATTTCCTGCAGCCTTTGGACTTCTTGCTCATGTTCAACCTTTAGTTGCTCATATGCTTCTACTGAAACTAGCTTTTCGGAGGCTGCCGAGTTAACCCCCTCCAGAATTGTAGCCTGGGCCTGTTCATACTGTTCTTTCAATTTCTCACACTCTGCTTGTAAGGAGTCGTAGAGAAGAACTGGAATAAAATCCTGGCTCCCTGAAGATTCCTCTTCCTTTGGTTCATTCTGTAAATATTCTAGTTCCTGAACAGCATCAGGGGAATGTGATTGGTATTTGACCACGATGGCTCTATGGTCGCTCTCTGCTTGAGCTAGCTGTCTCTGTAGTCTTTCCAGGTTCTCCCATTCGGTGTCCCAGAACCTTTCCATATTTTTCATCTCTTGTACGAGACGGTCACTCAACTGTTCTAATTGTTGTCGTACTTTGACATAAGTTTGCGTCTGAGCTCGGTGTTCTTCCGTCATGGATGAATCCTTTGCTTGAACAGGCTCAGAATTCTCTGTCAACCTGGAGTTCTGCTCTGCAGCTTTATTCTTCTTGGTACCATAAGTCCTTCTGCATGTCTTCGTTTTCTTTCCCATCGTCGGCAAGTCCCTTTTAGCCTTGTCTTCCATATTCGACTTGGTCTTATCATCATCCATTTCAGAATCTGAGCTAATAGCTTGCACCGAGTCCTCCCTCATTATGGCTTTTAGGTAATGCCATTCCATGTCTATTTTCTTAATCCACTCCCGTCCTAGAAGTGGTGGTCCTCCCTCAGGTAATGCGTACAAGTTCATTCTTGGGTGTTCTTTACCCCTATCTCTTACCTTGACTCTTATTTTCCCCACGGGGTATACGTTATGCCCCGTGTATGTCTGTAATACGAACTTGGTATTTCTTAAAGGTATGTGAGAGAATAGCCGGTGGTAGTCCCTTCGGTTGATGACTGATAGAGCTGATCCAGTGTCCAGCTCCATTCTTACTTGGACTCCAGCTATTTTTAGTATGACCCAGATGGCCTGTAGATCCGTTTCTTTACCCACATTGTGGATTCTCAGCCTACCCAGCTCCTGGTTGTTTGGGCCTGAGTCTGAATTCTGTTCGTCTGAACTCTTCTCAGCCACCTTGTGTACCTTGTTGTACTTTTCTTGTGGTGGCTTCCTTTGATTATTGGTCTTTTTCCCGGACCGGCATACCTTCGCGATGTGACCCAGTTTGCCACATTTCCTACACTCTTGGTTCTTAAACCAGCATTGATTCTGGTCATGCGTTGTCTTCCCACAACGGTAGCATTTTGTTGTGCTTGAAGTAATTTGGTCCACCCCGAGTGCCGCCGCCTTTAGTTGCATTTCCGCCGTTCCTTTCGCTGCGGCTTCGTGCGATGCAGCTATAAGGACAGCCCTGTCCAGTGTGAGGTCGTTCTCTTCCAGTAGTCGCTTCTGCGTCCCTTCTTTGGACAATCCGCATACGAACTTGTCCCGCAGCGCTTCTGTCAGATTCCCTCCGAACTGGCAGTATTTCGCTAGCCTACGCAGTTCGACCAAGTATTCCGCATTGCTTTCGTCTTTCTTTCTTCTGCGTTCTTGCGTAGAATTTGAATCGTTCAGCCAGCATCAGCGGTGTGGGGTTCAAGTGGTCCTTCAGCACAGCCACAATCTCTTCGAAGGTCTGATCCGCTGGTTTATTTGGTGCTATTAGATGCTTCAAGAGCCTGTATGTTTTTGCCCCCATCGAGTTTAGCAATGTTATCGCCTTGTCGTCTTCCTCTATTTTGTTGGCTTCGCAATAGATCTCTATGCGTTCCACGTACGTGGCCCAGTCTTCTATTTCAGAATTAAAGTCGTTGATATTCCCTCGCTTCGGCATTTTTCTTCCCTTGGGAGCAGCACCAGTATTTCTTTAAGTATTCTTATTTATTTGTTTGTTTCTAAGATGGCGGTTTTCCCGCGAAATTGGCGGTTTCCCGCTCTTTCCTTCTCTCCCCGCCCCTTCAATGGCGGTATGTCAATCAAGATGGCGGTTTTCCCACGAAAATGGCGGTTCCCCGCTCTTCCTTTCTCGCCCCGCCCACTTCAATGGCGGTTTCCCGCTTCTGGCGTCTTCTCCGCCTAATGGCGGCTTCCCGCGTTTCTTCCCGGTGGAAGGGGTACGCTTCCCCCACAGCGGACAGGTTCAGCCGCTGGCTGGCTTCCGCACAGCTCCCCTTACTCGGCTATGTCTTTTCCTCCCGCCCGCACAGCTCTACCGGCGCTGGGTACACCCCGTTAACGGAGGACAGTTCAGCCACTGGACTGGCTCTCGCGCAGTCTCTCTCTCCGTACCCAGCTCTGTCGCTCTCTCACCCGCACGTTCGGTGCTACCGGCCCTGGGTACCCCGTTGGTGGAGAACAGTTCAGCCGCTGGACTGGCTCTCGCGCAGTCTCTCACCCCGTCTTCGGCTGTGTCTCTCACCCACTCCCGCACGTTCGGTTTTGCCGGCTCTGAGTACCCCGTTGGTGGAGAACAGCTCAGCCGCTGGACTGGCTCCTCGCAGTCTCTCTCTCCGCACCCGGCTCTCACCCGCACGGTTCCCGTTCGCCTCCCCAGCCCTCTCGCAGACCGGTGTTTCCCTCCCCGGCTGCGGCTGGGTTTCTCCTCCCGCGCCTACTCGCAGGCTCAGCGCTTCGTGGCTGCGGTCGCTGCCCGGATTTTTCCCGCCGATCACGGTCCGGCTGTCACCCGACGCCGTTGGATCCGACCTTTGGCCGGCACAGCTCCCCCTCGACCGAGGTCGAGTGCTCTGCCCTTATCCTCCGGATATTCTCTACACCTTCCCCTACTCACAGTCTCTTCGGCCGCCTTGTTCCCTGCTGATCGGCTCACTCCGCACCGTGGTAGAAGGGTAGTCAGTGCCTGTTGCAGACGGAAGCTTTTGTTGCTAAAGTCTTCCACCTTTCTCCTGCTGCAGCCTCGTGTTTTCTTCCAGCAGCACGACGAGGGCGGTTGCCTCTCTTCGACGCTCTTCTTGCTTTGGTAATCTTGCCGCAGGGTACGATCGGACTCGTCGCCACTGTAAAGCCTGTGGGTTGTGCAGTTAATAAATACACAGACTTCAGAAGTAACAAACAAAACAGGTCTTTACTATTCGAAGGTCCGGGCGAATCTGCCCCAGCAATCCTGCTACAACACTTCTATACTGGTGTGGTCACTATCGGTATTACAGTATACAGAAGCCAAACAAATAGTGCCACACCTAAAGTAGTTCCCTTAAAGGTGAACGGTTACATTCAATAGTTCCCTTAAAGATAGACGGGTACATACACTACAACTTCCTTAGTGATTTTGATCGTGTTTAGCTCCTCCCCCCCTTTAGCCCCCTGTTTGTCCAGTGTTGGGATATTCTTAGTGTCTTCTACTGTAAAGACTGATACAAAATATTCATTCAGTGTTTATGCCATCTCCATATTTCCCACCATGAATTTCCCGGTCTCATCCTCTAAGGGACCAACATTTACTTTAGCCACCCTTTTTCTTTTTATATAACTATAAAAACTCTTACTATCTGTTTTTATATTTTTTGCTAATTTACTTTCATAATCTATCTTCCCTTTCTTAATCAATCTTTTTGTTATTTTTTGCTGTCTTTTAAAGTTTTCCCAATCCTCTATCCTCCCACTAGATTTGGCTACCTTATATGCCCTTGTTTTTAGTCGAATACTATCCTTAATTTCTTTACTTAGCCACGGATGGCTGTCTTTTCTTTTACACCCTTTTCTTCTCAGTGGAATATATATTTTTTGGAAGTTGTAAAATAACTCCTTAAATGTACACCACTGATCATGTATCATCTTACCCTTTAATCTATTTTCCCAATCCACTCTACTCAATTCCGCTCTCATACCTTCATAGTCTTTATTCAAGCTTAGCACGCTTGTTTGAGATCCAACCTTCTCACCCTCTAATTGAATATGGAATTCAACCATGTTACGGTCACTCATTCCAAGGGGATCCTTTACTAGGACATTTTTAATTAATCCTGTCTCAAAACACGCCTGCTTTTTCCAAATTCTCCAGCTCTGCCTCGACTGCTGGACGAATTTTGTATGGCACCGGCCTTGCCTTAAAAAAACTTGGGAATTACCGCATCTTCTACTTTTATTGAGGTGGTGGCGCCTTTCAGGGTTCCTAGTTCCTGTTGAAATACTTCTTTGGCGTTAGCCAAGATTTCTTTTAATCATCCAGGGATGATGTCGTCATCATTTTTTTTCTTACTGGTCACCGTCAGTGCCTGAATGGAGTGCCAGTCCAAACGTATCTTTCTGATCCATTCACGTCCCAACAATGGTGGACCACCATCTTGCAGAACGTATAAATACAACTTCTGTATTTCCTTGCCGTTGTATACAACAGGCACCCTTATTTTCCCTCTGGGGTATACTTTCTGCCCCGTATATGTCTTCAAGATAATGGATGTGTCTTTCAAAGGTATATGCGGAAATAGCCGCTCGTAATCCCGTCGACTTATGACAGTCAGAGCTGATCCTGTATCTAGCTCCATTTTAACTGGGGACCCCGCTATTGTGAGGGTAACCCAAATGGTCTGGTAATCTTCTTTGGCAATTACATTATGTAATTTGAGACAGCTTAGTCTCTTGTTTCTGGAGTCGCTATCGCTCTTCTGGTCTTCGGAGCTACTGTCCGTCATCATTTGTACCTTCCTGTACTTTTCCTTATTGACCTTTTTACTGTCAGCGGATTTTATACCAGATCGGCATACACGTGCAATGTGTCCCATCTTTCCACATTGCCTGCATGTTTTGTCCTTGAACCAGCAGTCCCTCTGGTCATGGGTGGATCTGTCGCAGCGATAACATCTCTCGAAACCCCGTGTCATTTCATGGGTGCCAAAGTCCTGTGGCTTTTGCTGTATCTCTGCAGCTCCTCTTGCTGCTGCTTCGTATGATACAGCCACACTGAAAGCCTTGTCCAGTGTCAAATCTTTCTCAGAAAGTAGTCTTTTCTGTGTTCCTTCGCTTAGGAGACCACAGACGAATTTGCTCGTAGAGAATCTGCCAGTCCTGCCCCGAATTGGCAGTGCTTAGATAGCTTTTGTAATTCGGTGAGGTAATCAGCGTTACTTTCATTCTTGTGCTGATTCCTCCTGAAGAATTTGAATCGTTCCGCTATCAGCAGCGGTGTTGGGTTTAAGTGCTCCTGTAGGGTATCAACAATCTCCTTAAAATTCTTGTCCATCGGTTTGGCTGGAGTGATCAAGTTTCGTAACAGCCCGTATGTCCTTGCGCCTATCAGATTTAGAAGTACCGATGCCTTTTTATCATCCACTACTTCATTCGCCTTGCAATATACCTCCACTCTTTCCACATATGTGGTCCAATCCTCTATATCACTATCGAAAGCAGTAATATTGCCAGTCTTAGGCATCCTGAAAATCAAAAATGGCGCCTCCCGCGCTTTCTCTTCTTCCCTGTCGAGTCAAGATGGCGCCTCCCGCGCTTTCCCGCCGCTGCCGCTGCTGCCAACGCTGTTCTCCGTGGTTTTTAATTACATACATATTTTTAAACAGTTTCTCCGTCACTCCGTCGGACTCTCTGGGACTTTCCCCTCCCTTTGCTTGGTCCGAACGCCGACCTGCTTTGCAGCGCTGGCCGTGTCCTGAGTGCTCCACCCTCTGTCTCTGTTTGCTTCTGCCTTACGACTCGCTGACTGGCCCCGCTGCAGAGCTACCCGATCGAGCCGCAGCCAGCCGCCCAGGAAGGATTAGTGCAGTACCTGCCACCAGCCCGTTTAGCTGGTGAAACTACAGTTTGTTTTTTTTTCTTCGTTTTTTTTTTCTTCGACCTTCGTCTGAGGAATCGATCTCCTTGAGGTGCTGCCGAATTGCAGGTATGTTCGTTTCTAACTCGTCGCCACTGTTGTATCCGTGTGTTAATGAAGACCCAGAAAGCAGGAGTTGATTTAACAAGTGTTTACTGAACAAAGTTTGGAGGTGAACTAAACTATACAAGACGCTATACAGGCTTATATACCCGAGTGGTCACTACCGGTACTACAGTACACAGGGGCTTCAAAAAAACATAGTTCCTCTTAAAGGTACATACACCACAACAAGTGAGCCTCAGCAGATTCTGGAGACAGGGACAGCAGTGGAGAGTCCTCGTTGGAGGGCACAGGACTCTGCCAGCTCAGCTCAGCTGCGCTGCATGTCGACCCTCTGCCTCTGGGTCCATCCGCAAGAGAAGAGGTGATGGATCTCCATGCACAGATGCAGGAGTCTCTGGCAGGTTTTGTCCCCAGGGTCGCTGCGAGTGTGGAGCGAATGGAGGAGTCCATAGCGACCGTGAGCAGAGCCTTTGTGGAGTAATTGGCGCATGAACGCATCACCATGGAAAGGTTGGCAACCTCCATGGAGGAGATAACTCGCCAGGGTACGGAAAACATGGTGAGTGCTTATAAGAGAATGACATCTCTTGAGGAGCGTTGGCCATCTGTTGAACAGAGAAACCAGATCTTCATGGAAGTCCTTCTGAGTAGGACTGCCAGTGCAGAAACGGGTCCCCATGGCCCCCTAAAGTGCAGCAAGGTGCTCTCAAGCCACTTCCAAGCGCTGGCCCTTTCTGGCCTGTGCAGCTTCAGGTGAGTGAGCAGCAGCCTGGTGCTCCTGGTGCTCATCCTGCTGTTCCTGGTTCTACTGCTGCCGCCTCTGCTGCTGGAGATCCTGTAATGGCAAGAAGGGAAGGAAAAAAAGGCGTCCCATGTTTCTCGCAGGTGCCTCCGCTGAGGAAGCGCTGAGTGAGGGTGGCGAGAGGGGCTTCCCAGGAGATCATAGAAACATAGAAACATAGAAGATAGGAGCAGGAGTAGGCCATTCGGCCCTTCGAGCCTGCTCCGCCATTCAATGAGATCATGGCTGATCATCCAAATTCAGTACCCTGTCCCTGCCTTCTCCCCATATCCCTTGATCCCTTTAGCCTCAAGAAATATATCCAACTCTTGAATATATTTAATGAACTGGCCTCCACCGCCCTCTGTGGCAGCGAATTCCACAGGTTCACCACTCTCTGGGTGAAGAAGTTCCTCCTCATTTCAGTCCTAAATGGCTTACCCCTTATCCTTAGATTATGACTCCTGGTTCTGGACTCCCCGGCCATCCGAAACATCCTTCCTGCATCTAGTCTGTCCAGACCTGACAGAATTTTATAGGTTTCGATGAGATCCCCTCTCAATCTTCTAAACTCTAGTGAGTATAAGCCCAGTCGACACAATCTCTCCTCATACGTCATTCCTGCCATCCCAGGTATCAGCCTGGTGAATCTTCACTGCACTCCCTCCATGGCAAGAACGTCCTTCCTCAGGTAAGGTGACCAAAACTGCACACAATACTCAAGGTGCGGTCTCACCAAGGCCCTGTACAACTGTAGCAAGACATCCTTGTTCCTGTACTCGAACCCTCTTGCCACGAAGGCCAGCATACCATTTGTCTTCTTAACCGCCTGCTGCACCTGCATGCTTACCTTCAGCGACTGGTGCACAATAACACCCAGGTCTCTTTGCACTTCCCCTTCTCCCAATCTATTGCCATTCAAATAATAATCTGCCTTCCTGTTTTTGCCACCAAAGTGGATAACCTCACATTTATCCACATTATAGTGCATTTGCCAAGTTTCTGCCCAATCACCCAACCTATCCAAATCGTACTGGAGTTTCACGACATCCTCCTCACAGCTTACCCTCCCACCAAGCTTTGTGTCGTCTGCAAATTTGGAGATATTACATCCAATTCCCTCGTCCAGATCATTAATATATATTGTGAACAGCTGGGGTCCTAGGACCGATCCTTGCGGTACCCCACTAGTCACTGCCTGCCACTCAGAAAACGACCGTTTATTCCAACTCTTTGCTTTCTGTCCGCCAACCAGTTCTCTATCCAAGTCAATACCATGCCCCCAATCCCATGTGCCTTAATTTTGCACACTAATCTCTTATGTGGGACCTTATCGAAAGCCTTCTGAAAGTCCAAATACACCACATCCACTGGTTCTCCCTTATCTATTTTACCAGTTACATCCTCAAAAAATTCCAGTAGATTAGTCAAGCATGATTTACCTTTTGTAAATCCATGTTGACTTTGTCCGATCCTGTCACTGCTTTCCAAGTGCTCTGCTATTACATCTTTTATAATAGACTCCAGCATTTTCCCCACTACCGATGTCAGGCTATAATTCCCCGCTTTTTCTCTACCACCTTTTTTGAATAGTGGGGTAACATTAGCTACCCTCCAATCCATGGGTACCGTTCCAGAGTCTATCGAGTTCTGGAAGATGACCAGCAATGCATCTACTATCTCTAGGGCCACTTCCTTAAGTACCTTGGGATGTAGACCATCAGGCCCTGGGGATTTATCAGCCTTCAGTCCCATCAATTTTCCTAATATCGCATTGGAGATGCGTGTGAGACCCCAACCTTCCACAGCTGTGCCTAAGCCTTTAAGAAGTAGCCCCAAACCTGCAACAACAAGGTCCTTCAACATACAAGTGCTGTCCCTTTAAATCGCAGCTTTCCCTGACCTGCAGCTGACAGCAAGCAAGCCGGCAAGCTTCACGCCAGGTCTCATCAGCGGGGTTCCCCGCAGGCGTGTTTGATGTGGGGAAAGCCCCAAAGTTGCAACGGCCCCGGAAAATCTTCTTCAACAAGGTAATTATTGGTCATTAGTGTGCTGACGACCAGTCCCGCCAGCGGTGGCCGGGACTGAAGCGGGTCGCAGGGAAACGGTGGTCCGAAAGTCGGGCGGGGCGGGGAATCAGGCGGGGGGGCGTCCCGACCCGCTTTTCCGGCGATTTTCGGCCCACGGCCGCCTGAAAAGCCGCCCGACAGCGGCCAGAAAATTGACCCCATTGTGTTAAATTCTTCTTTAAATGGGGCCTCATGCTCTCTTTTTCTAATATTTTAAAAAATGTGTTTATGGGATGTGGGCATCGCTGGCAAGGCCAGCATTTATTGCCCATCCCTAATTGCCCTTGAGAAGGTGGTGGTGAGCCCAGTTCTGACTTTATGATGGAAGGAAGGTCATTGATGAGTTGGGCTTTCCTGAGGAAATCTTGCTACGATATCCTGGGGTCGTGATGATTGGCCTCTGATAACCATAGTCATCTTCATTCGTGACAGGTATGGCTCCAGCCACTAGAGGGTTTAACCTTTGACCCCTATTGACCTCAGCGTTGTTAGTGCTGGTTCTGCCATACTTGGTCAAAAGCTGCCTTGATGTCAAGAGCAGCTATTCTACGCTCTCCTCTGGCATTGAGCTCTTACATTCATGTCTGGATCAAATAATGATGGTATTTTTGATTTTGCAGTGGCATTTCAGTATTAAGTAAGGTAACATTAAAATAGTTAAGTTTATTAAAACAAAAGTCAAATTAATTTTGTGGCTATATATGTCTCTTTGACAGTACTCAGTCATATTATTTGGCAGAAAATCAGGGTTCAGATTATAGCAGCAGAGGACTATGTGGTGGCTTTTCATCTTTACCCCCTGGGCATTAAGCATCGCTTGGGCGGGGTGCAGAGAGGAAAATCTTGTGGGAAGGATCACACACCCCTTACCAGCCCTGCTGGAAATAGAAGGAAAATCAGACGGGTTCTGTTACCAGCGGGTGATCCTCCAAGCAAGAATTTCCTCCCTCTTTGCCCAGGCGATACTGGTAAAGATGAAAATTTATCTAGTGTCTTTGGAAAGCTCAAGAGCTATTTATAATGGGCTGAGATGACTATTGTTGGTGTCCAATAGACGAGATGTGACTCCTTTAAACTTCTGGAAGACAAAGCAAGGACAAGCACCATGCTTTCAGATCACTTCTTATTACTCTTATTTGCATACAGTTAGGTTGTTATTGCTATACGTTGGTTCAGTGTGGGAGTATGCATCTAGCACAGTGGTATTTAAAAACAAAAACTAGCTGCGTGCACTGGATCTCATATTGGTTTTTTTGATGGGAGAGAGAGAAATTTGTGTTCATATACATTTTAAAAGCACCAATTCAAATCTGTTCAAACCTACAGGGCTACACAGGGATCTTAGGAAACTTTGTAGAAGGAGAATTCGTGGCTCACACTAATAATGGCTGCATGAAAAATCTACTTCTTGTTTCTGCAGATACAGTTTGCTGAGGGATTTGAATGTTTTACTTTTTGGCTCAAGACTGTGTTTTTCACTGCTGTTACATCTGTAAATCACTAATGAGGGAGTATTTGGGCCAGGTAGAAGTATGTTTGCCCTTTGCTTACTCAGTCTGCTTACTGTGTGATTTATTGCATTCTAAACAAAATTCCAAGCGCACCTGGATATAGGCTTTATCAGTCTCAATTTAAAAATCTGTTCAGTCCTGTCTCTCAGTCAATTGAGCTCTTATTTGTTTCCTATGTTGCTTCATCCATCAGTCTGTCTGGCAGCGCGCAAGGTTCTGCAACACCAGCACAAACCCGGAAACTTACCCCAGAAGTTTATCCACAACCATTGGCCTATAATTTCTTGGTTATCCTTTTCTAATTTCTTGAACAGAGGTGTAACCCCATGGGTTTTTTCCATGAGTTATTGAATATAAAAACAAGAAAGTGATGTTGAAGTTGTACCTAACACTGATAGACCACAGTTGAAGTATTGCATGCAATTCCTGACACCACATTATTGGAAGGGTGCAGATCATACCAACCCGGGAGTGACTGCAAACAACCAAGAGCAAGCTGATCAAATACAGAAGGTCCTGGATTATTTAGGGAGCTACCTGACGAGTGGCATGTGTCATTTAATGTGGACAAATACAAAGTTATGAGGTTGGGAAAGCATGATGAATAGTGGTAATATAAGCTAAATGGTATTAGTCTCCAGGACATGACAAAAGAGAGAGATTTGGGGGTGACTGAAAGATGGATCGCTAATGCCATTAGCACAGTGTACAGAAGCAGTAGAAAGAGCAAATTGGACATTGTGCCAAAGGAATATAGCACAGATCTCAGAAAGTGATTCAGTTTGTAAATAGCAGCAGTCTCTGCCTGGAGTACTGTGCACCATTCAGTTCAGCATATTATGAGAACAACATCCAGGCATTGGAGAGGATGCAGTGAGCAGCATCTAAATTGAGATTAGGCACCTGAGCTATGAGGATAGGCTGCAGAAGCTAGAAACGCTTACACCTGAGAGGCTCAGGTATGATGTTAGTGAAGTATTCAAGATCCTAGAGGGATAAACATCACTAAGTTTAACATAATCACCGATACTGCAACAAAGAGGCATAGACTCAAGCTTAGAAGAGGGACAGTGAAAAGACAGTTTAGATTTGACTACTTTACACAAAAGGTGGTGAATGTATGGACTGGCATGGACGGCCAAGGGAGTCATTGGGGGGGGGGGGTGGATTGTATCAACAAATCAACAGTATTCCCACTAAGCTGCTTGGCCGCGTGGCCGTGCAGTCACCTGCAAGGTCCCGAGCAGGTCTCCCACCGGCTTTTCCATTGTAGATACTGCGCATGCGCAAAGGTTTGAATGAGCAGCACACTGGGGGAGGCAGGCTGCGCAGGAGGCAGTGCAGCTTACGAGGGACGTTGCTCAGCAGGTCAGGCAGCATCTGTGAAGATAGAAACAGAGTTAAAGCTTCTGTTTTAGTTATGTTGGTTGAGGGATAGTGGCCAGAATACTGGGGAGAACGCCCCTGCTCTTCTTCAAATAGTGCCATGGGATCTTTTACATCCACCTGAAGAAGCAGACAGGGCCTCGGTTTAATGTCTCATCCAAATGATGGTACCTTCGACAGTACAGCACTTCCTTAGCACTGCACTAAACCAGCTTCGATTATGGAGTGGGTCTTTCTGACTCGGAAGCAAAAGTGCTACCATGAAGCCAAGGCAGAACACCTAAAATTTAAATGGCATTGTGTGATATGATAGTTTATAGACATGGAGCTGGCCAGATGGACCACAGTGTTTTTTCCAGTCCTGTACATTCCTATGAACCTATCTAAGGATGCTAGCAGAACAAAGAGGGGAGTTAGAAGAATAGAAACATAGAAGATAGGAGCAGGAGTAGGCCATTCGGCCCCTCGAGCCTGCTCCGCCATTCAATGAGATCATGGCTGATCGTCCAAATTCAGTACAGGAAACTTTTTTTTATCCAGCACCGACGGGACCGACGTGGTGCCGGTTCATCAAAAATTCTGGATAACCGAAAGCTATAGTAAAAGATACGGAGAGCTGACAGCTCCGTATAAAGCAACAAACCCTGTTGCTTAGCAACAAGTGCAGAACAATGGCCACAAGTTGCAAGCTTCTCTGTAGCTTAGCAACAGCTGCAGCCACACCCTTGCACAGCAACAGATGGAGGAAGGCAAGTAGAATATGAAGTAAAACTTACCTGAACCTACTCCTGAATTTTGCCGGTTAACCGAGATTTCCGGTTATTTAGGTGCCAGTAAATCGAAAGTTTCCTGTACCCTGTTCCTGCCTTCTCTCCATATCCCTTGATCCCCCTAGCCTTAAGAAATATATCCAACTCCTTCTTGAATATATTTAATGAATTGGCCTCTACTGCCTTCTTTGGTAGAGAATTCCACAGGTTCACCACTCTCTGGGTGAAGAAATTCCTCCTCATCTCTGTCCTAAATGGCTTACCCCTTATCCTTAGACTGTGACCCCACGTTCTGGACTCCCCAACCATCGGGAACATCCTTCCTGCATCTAGTCTGTCTAGTCCTGTTTGAATTTTATAAGTTTCGATGAGATCCCCTCTCATTCTTCTAAACTCCAGTGAGTACAAGCCCAATCGACCCAATCTCTCCTCATACGTCATTCCTGCCATCCCAGGTATCAGCCTGGTGAATCTTCGCTGCACTCCTTCCATGGCAAGAACATCCTTCCTCAGATAAGGTGACCAAAACTGCACACAATACTCCAGATGTGGCCTCAGCAAGGCCCTGTACAACTGCAGCAAGACATCCTTGTTCCTGTACTCAAACCCTCTCGCTACGAAGGCCAACATACCATTTGCCTTCTTAACCGCCTGCTGCACCTGCATGCTTACTTTCAGTGACTGGTGCACAAGGACGCCCAGGTCTCGTTGCACTTCCCTTTCTCCCAATCTATTGCCATTCAGATAATTGCCTTCCTGTTTTTGACACCAAAGTGGATAACCTCGCATTTATCCACGTTATATTGCATCTGCCATGCTTCTGCCCAATCACCCAACCTGTCTAAATCATACTGGAGTTTCTCGGTATCCTCCTTACAGCACACATGCCCACCCAGCTTTGTGTTGTCTGCACACTTGGAGATATTACATCTAGTTCCCTCATCCAGATCATTAATATATATTGTGAATAGCTGGGGTCCAAGGACTGATCCCTGCGGTACCCCACTAGTCACTGCCTGCCACTCGGAAAAAGAGCCGTTTATTCCAACTCTTTGCTTTCTGTCTGCCAACCAGTTCTCTATCCAAGTCAACACCTTGCCCCCAATCCCATGTGCCTAAATTTTACACACTAATCTCTTATGCGGGACCTTATCGAAAGCCTTTTGAAAATCCAAATACACCACATGCACTGGTTCTCCCTTATCTATTTTACCAGTTACATCCTCAAAAAATTCCAGTAGATTAGTCAAGCATGATTTACCATCCATGTTGACTTTGTCCGATCCGGTCACTTTTTTCCAAGTGCTCTGCTATTACATCCTTTATAATGGACTCTAGCATTTTCCCCACTACCGATGTCAGGCTTACCGGTCTGTAATTCCCCATTTTCTCTCCAGCACCCTTTTTGAACAGTGGGGTAACATTAGCTACCCGCCAATCCATGGGTACTGTTCCAGAATCTATCGAATTTTGGAAGATGACCCGCAATGCATCTACTATTTCTAGGGCCACTTCCTTAAGTACCCTAGGATGTAGATTATCAGGCCCTGGGGATTTATCAGCCCTCAATCCCATCAATTTCCCTAACACCATTTCCCTACAAATACTGATTTCTATCAGTTCCTCCCTGTTATTAGACCCTATGTTCCCCAACATCTTTGGGAGGTTATTTGTGTCCTCCTTTGTGAAGACAGAACCAAAGTATGTATTTAATTGGTCTGCCATTTCTTTGTTCCCCATTATAAAGGAATATTGAACCCTTTCACAACGAGGGTTATTAGAACATGGAATGCTCTAATACAAGTGGCTGTTTAGGCAAAGACTATGCCATAATTTAAAAGGGAATTGAATAAGTAATTGCAAAGGAAGAATATAAAAGGATGCAGGATAATGAGATAAGAGCAGCCAACTCGAGTTGAAGAGTTACCTCCAGCACTAACACAGTGAACCAAATGTCCGCCTGTGCTGGAATTTCTAAATTTCTATGAAATGGATACAAAGAAATAAAAGCTGTTAATACAGGTCAGAAAATAAAGCAATAACTTAAAAAAAAATGCCTTTGTAATCTGTCCTTAAAATAGTGTTCATGGTGTGGAGATGCCGGTGTTGGACTGGGGTGGACAAATGTAAGAAGTCACACAACACCAGGTTATAGTCCAGCAGTTTTATTTGAAATCACAAGCTTTCGGAGCGCTGCTCTTTCATCAGGTGAAGTGGAGAGATGCCTATAGACACAGATTATATAGTCAGAGAATAATGCCAGATGATTACAGGTAATCTTTCTAACTGCCATTTATCACACCTCGGCAGAGAGATAATCACAGCAATCAAAGGTGTGAATGGTGTCCAAACAGGTCAGTCAGGAAAACATTACATCAAAGAACAATGAGGTGGGGTCACAAGGGGTAAAATGTTGCAGATGCTGGGGTCTGTATGAAAAACAAAAAACATTTTCTTTGCTGGAAACCACAGCAGGTTCGGCCGCATCTGTGTAGAGAGAACAAGCCAACGACGACTCGAGTCTGGATGACCCTACGTCAGGTGGGGTTACATGTAGCGTGACATGAACCCAAGATCCCGGTTGAGGCCGTCCTCATGAGTGCGGAACTTGGCTATCAGTTTCTGCTCGACGATTTTGCGTTGTCGTGTGTCTCGAAGGCCGCCTTGGAGAATGCTTACCCGAAGATCGGAGGCTAAATGTCCTTGACTGCTGAAGTGTTCCCCGACTGGGAGGGAACACTCCTGCCTGGCGATTGTTGCGCGGTGTCTGTTCATCCGTTGTCGCAGTGTCTGCATGGTCTCGCCGATGTACCATGATCCGGGGCATCCTTTCCTGCAACGTATGAGGTAGACAACGTTGGCCGAGTCACATGAGTATGTACCATGTACCTGGTGGGTGGTGTCCTCATGTGTGATGATGGTATCTGTGTTGATGATCTGGCATGTCTTGCAGAGGTTGCCGTGGCAGGGTTGTGTGGTGTCGTGGTCGCTGTTCTCCTGAAAGCTGGGTAATTTGCTGTGAACGATGGTCTGTTTGAGGTTAGGCGGCTGTTTGAAGGCGAGTAGTGGAGGCGTGGGGATGGCCTTAGTGAGGTGTTTGTCGTCATCGATGACATGTTGAAGGCTGCGAAGAACATGGCGTAGTTTCTCCGCTCCGGGGAAGCACTGGATGATGAAGGGTACTCTGTTGGTTGTGTCCCGTGTTTGTCTTCTGAGGAGGTCTATGCGATTTTTTGCTGTGGCCCGTCGGAACTGTCGATCGACGAGTCGCGCCTCATATCCCGTTCTTACGACGGCGTCTTTCAGCGTCTGTAGGTGTCCATCTCGTTCCTCCTCGTCTGAGCAGATCCTGTGTATTCGCAGGGCTTGTCCATAGGGGATGGCTTCTTTAACATGGTTAGGGTGGAAGCTGGAGAAGTGGAGCATCCTGAGGTTGTCCGTGGGCTTGCGGTAGAGTGAAGTGCTGAGGTGTCCGTCTTTGATGGAGATTCGTGTGTCCATGAATCAGTTTCATTATTCTCTGACTATATAATCTGTGTCTATAGGCACCTCTCCACTTCACCTGACGAAGGAGCAGCGCTCCGAAAGCTTGTGATTTCAAATAAAACTGTTGGACTATAACCTGGTGTTGTGTGACTTCTTAAAATAGTGTTGTAATAAGAGACATATTTAATTTTAAATATTTAAAAATTGTAAACAAAAATAAATCTGGTTTATACTTTGCAAAATTATTTGTACTGTAGTTGATTTTGAGACATAAATTGTCAATTTCTATAATTTATAATACTGACTGTTTATACGATTTACAACTCTGCATGTTTACGTTCCACATACCTGTATTTGTTGGTGTTGAGTACTAACTTGCTACTGGACTGTTTTTGTCATGCAAGTTAATGCAAGAATCAGTGCTTATATTTCCTTGAAATGCTGGTATGAAGCACATAAACATACTGTTGTAGGAACTGGGGTTCCTAGCCGAAGAATTGAGATCGACTCAGAAAATCAAAAACAATAAAATTTAATGAACAAACGAAGCTGTAAGGAAACTGTAGGATACAATGCAAATAGGTCTGGTCTGCTTGAAAGCCTCTCTGGAAACTGCTAGAAGGTTCCGACCTCAACTGCTAGGAGGTTCCGAGCTCAACTGCTAGCAAGTTCCGAGCTCAACTGCTAGAAGGCTCCGAGCTCTACTGCTAGAAGGTTCCGAGCTCTGACGTCATGACATCATCACGTTCTTTCTGCCGTTGAGAGATCACGTGACGGATGGCATGACGTCATGACGTCATCACGCGGAGTACAGGAAAGAAGCCCTAGTACAATTAACAGATACATTAAAGGTGCAGCCCCCAGCTGTACTACATTGCTGTAAAAGGAATTATATACAATTGTCCGTAATCCTCTGGTGGTTCTGCCACATGCGCCCCCCCAGAATTGCTTTTAACAGAGAAGGTAAGGCGAGAAGGGGGTCTGAAACGTCTGTCCGACCGACTGCGATACCCCGGCAGCTGGAACGGAGCGCTAGAAGATGAACTGGCCATTGGCTGTGGTTGGGATGACACCGCAGGCGGAGGAGAAGAAGAGGCCGGCTGTGGTCGACCCGGTGAGGCGGGCACTGGCGACTCGGCGGATGACTGTGGCTGTACTGGACCGGCAGTCGACGGTGGACGACCACGACGAGGTGGCTGAGCGGTGACGACTGGTTCGCTCAGATCCAGATGCGCCGGTTTCAACCGGTCGATGGAGATGTGGTCAGGCTTACCGCTGACGTCGACTGTGAAGGACTTGTCACCTGACGAGATGACGCGGAACGGACCTGTGTAAGGCGGTTTGAGCGGGTTTTTGCGAGCATCCTGCTGAATAAACACGTATTCTGCGCTCTTAAGATCCACCGGGACATGGGAGCGCTGCAGGTCATGATGCGACGTAGGCACTGGGATGAAATTCCTAGCCGCTTCCTGGTGGCTGACGAGCTGCTGAGCTGGGGACCAGGGTTCCGTGTGAGGAGGAAGAAAATCACCAGGCACTCTGAGTGGTTGGCCGTAAACCAGCTCTGCTGAAGAAGAATGCAGGTCGTCCTTAGGCGCCGTGCGAAGACCTAGCAGCACCCAAGGGAGCCTGTCCACCCAACTAGGCCCACGGAGACTAGCACGCAGTGCGGCTTGAAGGGACCTGTGGAATCTTTCACACAGACCGTTCGCCTGTGGATGGTAGGAGGTGGTATGATGAAGCTTGGTGCCCAAACCTTGAGCTACGGCATTCCAAAGCTCAGAGGTAAATTGAGGCCCCCGGTCGGAGGAGATGTCAGCCGATACCCCGAAGCGAGCTACCCACAACGAGATGAAGGCTCTGGAGACGTCTGCCGCTGTGGTGGCAACCAAAGGAAATGCCTCTGGCCACCTGGTGGTGTGGTCTACCACGGTGAGGAGGTGAGTGTACCCGCGAGTGGAAGGGAGAGGACCAACCAGGTCCACGTGGAGATGGTCGAATCGACGCTCCGGAACCGGAAAAGTGGCGACTGAGGCCTTAACATGGCGTTGTATCTTGGACTTCTGGCAACTCACGCAGGTATTGGTCCAGTCACGGACGTCGAGATGCATGCCCTTCCAGACGAATTTCTTTGCCATGAGTCGTTGTGACGCTCTCATACCAGGGTGTGACAACCTGTGGATAGTGTCAAAAATTCTCCTGCGCTATTCGACTGGAATGATTGGACGTGGGACACCCATCAAGATGTCACACAGGAGTGTGGTCCCTGCAGCCTGGAAACTGACATCAGCCACTTGTAAGCTGGAAGGTGCGGTCCGGTATGCCTGCACTTCAGGGTCTGCCTTCTGTTCTTTTGCCAAACCAACATAGTCGACTCCCAGGTGTACTGCGTGGAGCTGGGCGCGGGAGAGACAATCCGCCACCAGGTTGTCTTTGCCCGATACATGTGTGTCGGTTGTAAATTCAGATATGTACGTAAGATGACGTTGTTGCCGTGCCGACCATGGTTCCGCTGTCTTGGCCATCGCAAAAGTAAGTGGCTTGTGGTCTACAAAAGCCGTGAATGGGCGTCCTTCCAGTAGGAAGCGAAAATGGCGGATGGCCAGAAACAATGCCAACAATTCCCTATCAAAAGTACGATACTTGCGTTTGTTCTTCCGCAATTGGCGGTTGAAGAAAGCCAGTGGTTGCCATGTGCCGTCAACCCACTGCTCCTGTACTGCCCCGATGACATAATCAGATGCATCGGTGGTAAGGGCAATGGTTGCGCCCGGAAGGGGATGTGCCAACATGGTCGCAGCAGCCAAAGCATTCTTAGTGTCGAGGAAAGCCTGGTCCATCTGGGGTGTCCAATCGATCGGGTCTTTGCCCGATTTACCTCTGAGGGCCTCGTACAAAGGTTGCATCAACAATGCCGCCTTGGGGACGAACCGATGATAAAAATTGACCATTCCCAGAAATTCCTGGAGGGCCCTGACGGTCTGAGGAAGAGGGAACGAGGTGACTGCTTCCACCTTCGTGGCCAGTGGGACGGCGCCTTCTGAGGTGATTCTGTGTCCCAGGAAATCAATGCTGTGCTACCCAAACTGGCACTTGGCCGAGTTGATAATAAGGCCATGTTGGCTGAGACGAGAAAAAAGGGTACGCAAGTGCGTAATGTGTTCTTTCGTGCTGTTACTGGCAATAAGGATGTCATCTAGGTAGACGAAGATGAACGGCAGATCACGCAACACGGAATCCATGAGACGTTGGAAGGCTTGTGTTGCATTCTTCAGCCCAAAAGGCATACGAAGGAACTCAAAGAGCCCGAAAGGTGTGATGACGGCAGTTTTGGGGAAAAGATGGAATTCCCTGCCAGATGGGCCGAAAAATCCTGAATGTGAGGAATTGGGTACTGATCCGGTGTGGTAGCCTCATTCAGGCGTCTGTAGTCGCCGCATGGTCGCCATCCGCCGCCCGGCTTAGGAACAATGTGTAATGGCGAGGACCAAGGACTATTCGAACGTCGAATAATACCCAGGCATTCCATTGTATGGAACTCCGCCTTGGCGGCCGCGAGTTTACCAGGTTCAAGCCTTCGAGCTCTCGCATAAATGGGGGATCCTGTCGTGGTATTGTGGTGCGCCACACCGTGCCTCGCGACTGCAGAAGAAAATGTGGGCCTGGTGAGCTCAGAGAACTCACTGAGAAGACGATAGAACTCATTTGGAGATGGGACTGCACAGGCAATTGACCAAGACATCACGTTGCTTCGGTGGCAGGGGACCGAGTGAAAAGTGGAGGCACTGATGAGCTGGCAGTGTCGGACGTCGACGAGAAACCCGTTTGTGCAGAAGAAATCTGCCCCCAGGATGGCCTGTGAGACATTCGCCGTGATGAACTCCCAAACAAAACATTGGCTGCCAAAACTCAACTGGACCCTACGCTTTCCGAACGTGCGAATGGCCGCACCATTGGCTGCCTCGAGGGGGGGACCTTGCCCGCCGGATTGAAGATCTAGCTTCGACGCTGGTAGGATACTGCACTGGGAACCAGTATCACAGAGAAAACGTCGCCCTGACAGGGAGTCTGTAATGTATAGGAGTTTCCCTGCGGACCCGACGGCCATCGCAACTCCGGCGCGTCCCTTAGGCCTTATTGATCTTCTCAGAAACCGCTGGTTTGAGGTAGTTTTTTTTTTTGGTGAGAAACTGCAGGGCGGACGGCAATTTCTGGCCTTCGCGCCGAAACGAGCGTGGTATGCACACCAGCCTGCAGGAGGAGGAGTCGGATTCACTCTTGTGGGGGATGGGCACCTTATGGCTGCACAAGATTGTTGTGAGACGGTGAATATTTTATCCGCTTCCGCGGCGAGTTCAGCACAATCCGTGATTGCGGAATTGGCCAAGGCCGTCTGTACTGGCTCTGGTAATTGACAGAGAAACAGCTCGCGGAACAGAAAATATTGCAATTCCGAGCCCAAAAGCGTGAGCATTTGGCTCATGAGCTCTGAGGGTTTTGAGTCCCTGAGGCCGGGCATGGAGATAAGTCTGCGAGCGCGCTCCAACTTGGACAGACGGAAAATCTGCAGTAAACGTGCTTTTAAAGCTTCGTACTTGCCATTGTTTGGTGGACTCTCGAGGAGGCTGACGACCTGCGAGGCCGTGGTGCTATCGAGGGCGGAGACCACGTAATAATAATGGGTCGAATCCGCTGCTACTCCCCGGATTGCAAATTGGGCTTCCACCTGGAAAAACCACGCAGCCGGTTGTTGCTCTCAAAATTGTGGCAGTTTGAGGGTGACGGCGTTCGTGTCCATGATGTAACTTCAACGAAAATTGTTCGAAGAAATCGGGGTCACCAATGTAGGAACTGGGGTTCCTAGCTGAAGAATTGAGATCGACTCAGAAAATCAAAAACAATAACATTTAATGAACAAACGAAGCTGTACAGGAAACTGTAGGATACAATGCAAATAGGTCTGGTCTGCTTGAAAGCCTCTCTGGAAACTGCTAGAAGGTTCCGAGCTCAACTGCTAGCAGGTTCCGAGCTCAACTGCTAGCAGGTTCCGAGCTCAACTGCTAGAAGGTTCCGAGCTTTACTGCTAGAAGGTTCCGAGCTCTGACGTCATCACGTCATCACGTTCTTCCCGCCGTTGAGAGATCACGTGATGGACAGCATGATGTCATCACGCGGAGTACAGGAAAGAAGCCCAAGTACAGTTAACAGATACATTAAAGGTGCAGCCCCCAGCTGTACTACATTGTTGTAAAAGGAATTATATACAATTGTCCGTAATCCTCTGGTGGTTCCGCCACACTGTGTTATAAATCATCAACATTTAAACAATATTTTCAGTTTACTTTTAAGAATTCAAAGAATCAGTAATTTATTTGTGCAAAATTTTGTAGTCTGACCAAATTAAGCTTCTGCGAAAGGTTGATAAAATTTCATTGCACCAATGCCTCTGGAACACTAGTGAATCTAAGTACATATTTTGATTCTTAATATATAAACATAATAATATGCACTGCTATTTTTGTAAAAGGGACATCCAGCCAGATCCTGAAATGGTCCAAATTGGTAAAATTCATAG
The DNA here is from genome assembly GCF_052327205.1 of Somniosus microcephalus. NCBI lineage: Eukaryota > Metazoa > Chordata > Chondrichthyes > Squaliformes > Somniosidae > Somniosus > Somniosus microcephalus. Next base: position 129,577,782 of record NC_140991.1, read on the forward strand.
ATTCAAGTAATTTTCCAAATAACCCAGAATGGCCCAATTTGTGTTACTTTGATTTCCTGTGGCTCTAAATGCCCCTCTCGGGATTCTTCACCGTCCCCCATGGCTGCCAACTGAAGGGAACATTCCCAACCATCCCGAGGAGCCAGGAGGTGCAGGAGTGCTCCTCCGACTCCATAGGTGTCATGATCAGCCTCTATATAGCTCGCGGCAATCCCTCCTCCTGGGAGTTACTGGAGAACCGCTGTTGGCGAGGCAGGCAGCCCGACATTGATGTCTTTGCTCGGACCAGCTGCCTGACGAGGCGAGGCCAGCTTGTGCCGAGAATGTTAATGTGGCTTGAAGACCAATTTCCATTGATCCTCGGGCCTCTCGGTTCAGGTAAGCGCTGGTCGCTGAGTCTGGGCCCGAAAACCATCCCAGACTAATCTCTAGGCCAGAATCTTTTCAGACGTAGTGAAACTTATAACATCAGGATGTTAAAGTGGTCGTCGTTGTACGTGTCTTCACACTGTTCGCTTTGGGGAACTGTATGAAGTGGTGGAAGGATTTCTGGCCGTGATTAACGCTCCTTCCGTGACCGTAACCATCTTCGCACCAGCCATTAGTGTTGTGTATGTACCTTTAAGAGAATAACTGGTCTCAGACTGCAGTACCGGCAGTGACCACCCCTGTATAAAAGGCGCTAGAGAGCCTCTGTTGGTTAGTTTCGTTTATGCCTTTCACCAGTAAAGACTTGTTTGTTTCTCTCCTGCTAGTCCGTGTCTCAATCATTCACGGACTTAACACCGGCGACGAGTTAGAAACGAACTTACCTGCAACTCAGCAGCAGCTCCGACGACGTATTGAAGGTCGGAGCCAGAAGAAAGAAGAAAAAAAACAAAAAACAAAACAAAAATAAGCCATTGAAACTCGAGAAACGGGCGTCGACCGTCAATCATCGATTTCAAAACTTGCAGGAGAGACTGTCCAGAGCCAGGCTGGGTTCCTCGGTCCGTGGTTTCCCAGCTAATTGGGCTGGTGGCAGGTAGTGCTCTGATCCTTCCTGGGCTGCAACGGGGCCGGGCAGCGAGTCGGGAAGCAAGGAGAGAGAGAGAGGGTGGAGCATACAGGGCGCGGCCGGTGTTTCGAAGCTGGGCAGCGTTCGGACCTCAGAAGAGGGAGGGAAGTGTTCCAGAGGGTCCGCTCCACGAAGGGAAAATAATAAAAGAAAAAGAATACGCGCAAGAAACCGTGGAAAGCAGCGCTAACAACAGCGGGGAAGAAGGAAAAGCGCGGGAGGCACCATTTTGTTAAATCGGAGAAGAAGGCAAAGCGCGGGAGGTGCCATGTTAGATTTGCAAGATGCCGAAGACTGGCTGTATCACTGCTTTTGATAATACATTAGAAGACTGGACCACATATGTGGAAGGAGTCGAGGTATATTTCGAGGCAAATGAAATAGCGGAGGGGAAAAAGGCATCAATATTGCTAAATGTAATGGGCGCTAGAACGTACGGCCTATTGCGGGATCTGATTACTCCAGCCAAACCGAAGGCGAAGAGTTTTAACGAAATTGTTGCTGTTCTACAGGAGCACTTAAACCCTGCACCGCTGTTGATAGCAGAAAGATTTAAATTCCACAGGAGAACTCAGCACAAAGATGAGAGCAATGCTGAGTATCTTACGGAACTATGCAAGCTATCAAAGCACTGCCAGTTCGGAGCAGGACTGGCAGATACCCTACGGGACAAATTTGTCTGTGGACTCCTGAGTGAAGGACCACAGAAGAAGTTACTCTCAGAAAAAGAGCTGACGCTAGATAAGGCTTTCAGCGTGGCAGTATCGTATGAAGCAGCAGCCAGGGGAGCTGCAGAAATTTATCAAAAACCACAGGAATACGGCACCCACGAAATGACACGGGGATTTGCAAAATGTTATCGCTGCGGCAGAACTAACCATGACCAGAAGGACTGCTGGTCCAAAGACAAAATATGCAGACAATGCGGGAAGATTGGACACATTGCACGAGTTTGTAGGTCTGGGAAGAAGACCAGCGACAACAAAAAGGCTACTAAGGAACCGTACAAGAAAGTACAAAAGATGACGGACAGTAGTTCCGAAGACCAGATGAGCGATAGTGAATCCGAGAACAGGAGATTCAGCTGTCTCAAACTTCACAATGTAATCGCAAAAGAGGATCACCGAACCATTTGGGTCACCCTCACGATAGCAGGGTCCCAAGTTAAAATGGAATTGGATACAGGATCAGCGCTAACCGTCATGAATCGACGAGACTATGAGCGGCTATTTTCACACATACCCTTGAGAGAGACATCCATCATCTTGACGACATATACGGGGCAAAAAGTATACCCCAGAGGAAAAATAAGGGTGCCTGTCGAATACAATGGGAAGAAAATACGGAAATTGTATCTCTACATACTGCCAAATGGTGGACCACCGTTATTGGGATGGGAATGGATCAGGAAGATAAACTTAGATTGGCATTCCATTCATGCAATGACGGTGGACGGTAAAAAAGATGAAGACGTCATTCCTGGACGATTGTCAACAATCTTAGCTAACGCCAAAGAGGTATTTCAACAAGAACTGGGCACGCTTAAAGGCGTAACCGCCTCGTTAAAAATAGAAGAGAATGCAGTTCCCAAGTTTTTCAAAGCGAGACCGGTACCATATGCAATTCGTCCAGCCGTCGAGGCAGAGCTGGAGAATCTGGAGAAGGCGGGCGTGTTGTCTAAGGTCGACTGGAGCGAGTAGGCGACACCCATTGTTCCTGTCATGAAGAAAACATTAAGCAATAAGTCCGGAGAGCCAAGGAAGATTCGCATCTGTGGGGATTTCAAGGTGACGGTGAACCCTGTCCTTCACACAGTACAATATCCTCTTCCAAGGATAGAAGACATCTTCGCCTCACTGTCTGGAGGGAAGCGTTTTACAAAAATTGACCTAGCACAAGCATATTTGCAGATGGAGGTTGAAGAGTCCTCTAGGAAGTATCTCACGATAAACACTCACAAAGGTCTTTACCAGTATCATCGAATGGCATTCGGAGTAGCATCGGCTCCGGCGATATGGCAAAGAGCGATGGAACAAGTCCTGCAAGGGATTCTGGGGACTCAGTGTTACTTGGACGACATCCTTGTAACAGGTGAAGATGACAGTGAACACCTTAACAACCTAGAACAGGTGCTCACTAGACTACGGGAACATGGGCTGCGAGCCAACCGCCCCAAGTGCAAATTTTTAAAGAAACAGATATCGTATTGTGGCCACGTGATTGATGAAGAGGGGTTACATAAGTCCCCTGACAAAATTGAAGCGGTTGTTAAGGCCCCAGCGCCTGAAAATGTGTCGCAACTGAGGTCATTCCTCGGGTTGGTGAATTAATATCATAAGTTTTTGCCGAATTTGTCGACAATTCTGCATCCACTGAACACCCTGCTACGAACGGGGGTAGCATGGAAATGGAGCGATGATTGTAAACGTGCTTTTCAGAAGAGTAAGGACTTAATCACTTCGAAGGAAGTATTGGCTCACTACAACCCAGCACTGCCAATCAGGCTGGCGTGTGATGCGTCTCCCTACGGCATTGGGGCGGTACTGTCACATAAATTCCTTGATGGTTTGGAGAGGCCGATAGCTTTTGCGTCATGCTCGTTAACTTCTGCCGAGCGTAACTATGCCCAGATTGACAGAGAGGCCCTCAGCCTAGTGTGGGGGGTGAAGAAGTTCAATCACTACCTGCACGGTCAAAAATTTACTCTACTAACCGATCATCAACCTCTTGCCTCCATTTTCAACCCTCAGAAGGGCGTACCGATAATGACAGCACAACGGCTGCAGAGATGGTCCCTTTTCCTAGAGGCACACCAATATGACATCGAGTACAGGGGAACTAAACAGCATGGAAATGCTGATGGATTGTCACGTCTACCGTTGCCGACGGTGGAAGAAGAAGACCTTGCAGTTGTTCCAATGGAGTTATTCCACTCGACCATAGTCTAATGTCTCCCTGTGACGAATGCAAACATAGAAAAGGAAACACGGAATGACCCGACACTATCACGGGTCTATGATTTAACGGTGAAGGGATGGCCAGCACATGGCGAACCACTGCTGCCAGCATTTTCGCCAAGAAGAGAACAGCTGTCCGTGTGCAGAGGAACCTTGATGTGTGGATCCAGAGTAGTAATTCCACCTAAGTTGATGGATAGAGTGCTCAATGAGCTTCATGAGGGTCATCTGGGAGGGGTAAAAATGAAGAGCTCAGCCAGAGCGTTTGTGTGGTGGCCGGGAATCGATAGAGAAATCGAAGAGATGACCAAGAGCTGTGCAGGATGCCAGAAGGTCCAAAACGCCCCACCACAAGCTCCTCTGCATCCATGGGAGTGGCCCTCATCTCCATGGCAAAGGGTGCACATTGATTTTGCTGGTCCCTTCATGGACTCGATGTTTTTAATTGCGGTGGATGCACATTCAAAGTGGCCAGAGGTAATAAAAATGTCCTCAACCACCACGGAAAAAACTATCGCAGTTTTACGAACCATATTCGCCAGGAATGGGCTGCCTGAACAGATTTGCTCTGACAATGGACCACAGTTTGTGTCTGAAGAGTTCCGGAGGTTCTTAAAGAACAATGGTGTTAAGCATTACACATCTGCCCCATATCATCCAGCCACTAATGGTTTGGCCGAGAGGTTTGTCCAAACATTCAAGAAGGCTATCAAGGCAATGTGTAATGAAGATATACCCCTACAACACAAGGTGGACAACTTCTTTTTTGCCTACCGGAATGCGACACATGCGGTTACCAACCAAACTCCAGCCATGATGTTCTTCAATCGAAGACTACGATGCCGCTTGGATTTGGTTAAGCCAAACGTCCGAAGAGATGTGGAGAACAGGCAGTTTCAGAATATGAATGAAAGGCCGACCAGGAGTTGTAAGATAGGTCAACCAGTTTTGGCCCGGGACTACCGCACTGAGAAATGGCAGCCAGGAACGATTTGTACACGACAAGGACCTCTCATGTATACCATGGACATTGGGGAGAGCATTGTAAGATGCCATGCTGACCAGATTCTAGAGTCACTGGAAAACGTCAACTCCACACCACGATCAGATACACCTGGTAATGAAATCGACGTTCCAATTGCAGCTACAGCCGAACCGGTAGTATTGGAAGCAGATGAACCAAACAATGACATTGATTCCGACTCAACATTGCCAGAAGAACCTGATACTCCAAAGAGGCGTTATCCAGACAGAATCAGGAAGCCTCCTCAAAGACTGAACTTATAATTGCTTAAACTTAACCAATGTATCTAGCAACAGTAATTGTGATTGTAATTCGTTATCATTAGTTGTTAAATGAATGTTATGTACTGTTTATCTAAAAGGGGAGGAATTGTTGTGTATGTACCTTTAAGAGAATAACTGGTCTCAGACTGCAGTACCGGCAGTGACCACCCCTGTATGAAAGGCGCTAGAGAGCCTCTGTTGGTTAGTTTCCTTTATGCCTTTCACCTGTAAAGATTTGTTTGTTTCTCTCCTGCTAGTCCGTGTCTCAATCATTCACGGACTTAACAATTAGGGTGGTTAGTCCTATGACGGAAGGGTTTTACGGGCTCCCACAACCCATATGAGGGGGGGGCCACCCACACCCACCCACCCACGGACGCAAGTATCCCGCTGGATGTCAACCCAGAATTTAGAGCCGGAACTCCGACTCCACTTGCCGGGACTGTCTGGAGCGGGGTTCGAAACCCTATGCCTTCTGGCCCAGCGGCGGGGATGCTACCGCTACGCCAAAGGCCCACTCCTCGTTAAAGTGGTAAGAAAACATAAAACATTCATAATTCAATACATGGGTAAAGACATGTATAATAACTGTTTCGAGAGTGCAGCTGGTTACACAATAATTCACGTAGGATCATATGTCAGATACATTTAACACTACAGTAAATAAGTTCTCCTTGTCAGTAATGGGCTCTTCCAGTACGATGAACACTGCAATTTATTTTTGCAACAGGACGCAGATGCTCTAAGGGTCACTATAATCAGTGACTAATTTCAGTATTTTTCCTGTGTGTCGACCATAAGACTTAGCACCAACGGGCAGTAATTACAGAATTCATTGTGGCTGTTTTCTGTTTCCAGCAGTAATGAATGTAGTTGTTAAATTTTAATATATTTACATTTGCTTCTGGGGCTTCTGAAGAGTTTTTGTGACTGATATTGCCAGCAGGCAGGAGAGAAAGCGCCAACCAGCCAGCAGTAAAGTAAATGTATAATTAAGTTGTACATCTATTGTATTAAATCTGTAAGGTGGCATATTAAACTTGTCTATAGCAGAAAAATATTGTATCATGCTTTTTGCTTAAGGTCAAATATAAGCAATATATATATGAGCAAAGGTCTCAGAAACCCACAGAGAAACAACCACATGAAAAGCTGCAACTTCAACCAATACATCACTGAATTTATTTTTTCAAGTTATTTCTGGCCAAGTTGAACATATCACCATATAAATAACATTAATAATGTAATTAGCATAAAAATGTAAATAATTCCCCCTTAAATTTTATCCTTATAGTCGCTGTTTTTTAAAAATTCGCTTTATGGGATGTGGGCGTCGCTGGCAAGGCCAACATTTATTGCCCATCCCTAATTGCCCTTGACAAAGTGGTGATGATCCACCTTCTTGAACCGCTGCAGTCCGTGTGGTGAAGGTACTCCCACAGTGCTGTTAAGTAGGGAGTTCCAGGATTTTGACCCAGCGACAATGAAGGATCGGCGATATACTTCTAAGTCAGGATGGTGCGTGACTTGGAGGGGAACTTGGAGGTGGTGGTGTTCCCATGCACCTGCTGCCCTTGTCCTTCTAGGTGGAAGAGGTCGCGAGTTTGGGAGGTGCTGCCAAAGAAGCCTTGGCGAGTTGCTGCAGTGCATCTTGTAGATGGTACACACTGCAGCCACGGTACGCCAGTGGTGGAGGGAGTGGATGTTTAAGGTGGTAGATAGGGTGCCAATCAAGCGGGCTGCATTGTCCTGGATGGTGTTGAGCTTCTTGAGTGTTGTTGGAGCTGGTTGCTGGTATGGTATTCCACATTCCTGAACTGCTGTTTCTAGAGGGCTACTTCTGTCTCAGGGACTCAAGACTCACCTTTTCTCCTGGCCTGCGACTTCATTTCTTCTCTTGGCCTATGTTACCCTTTTATAGTCAGGACCAATCTTGTGGATGTAGCCGAGGACTCTTTCAATGCATTTACAGTATATACCAATTTTTTTGTAGTTTTGCTCTCTCATTATTTATTGTGCTGTCATTTGGGTGATTTTATGTAAGTTAATAATATTTTCCCCACACTTTTTTAGTCCCCAATTTGATCCTTGGCACCTTCCACCAATGTATGCTCACGTTCTTTTAAAAGTTGCAGGTCGTTACAGAGAGAAATGGGCAGACACAAGTGATAAGGGAACAGAAGATGATTTAAAACTAAATATCACAAAAACAGGTTACAAGAATACAACTAGAGAAGGTGACAGGGAAAATAGATTTTGAGAAAAGAAGTAAGAGATAAAATAAAAAGTAACAGATGGAGAGAGCTGTAGCTGAGAACATTGTATGTAATATACTTAATCCGAGAGACAGATACGGAGAGTAGGAAAGTGTCTCAAAGCCAGACAGAAAGAGACAAAGAAGGAGAAAGACTGAGTTAAGACAAACGGAAAGACAGACATGAACACAAAGAATTAGAGGAAGATTTACATGAAGAGTAGGAGGCACAAGCGTTACTTTGCTTCTTTCCGGTGAGGAACTCCACAGATGATTAACTAGATTCAAAAGGGTGTAAAAACTTTTAAACACCCCTGCTTCTCCTGCCGTCATCTTTTATTCTCTATTCTCTCTTCTATTTATAGTTACTTTAATTTTGATTTGATTTTTAATGTATCCTACTACTCCGATTTCAGACCCTTGTTTCTTATTTTTCTTTTGGTTTAGACACTTTAACACTCCTTGTCTTTGTGTTTCCTGTAGCCTATTGAAAAATTGGCCTCTGAATGGCTAAAAACCAACTAACCAATTACTGTCTAAAATTGGCATGATTCCCCCAGAGTTTGATGAGTAAAGATTCAGTCTAAGAGCAGTACTGCTGGATGGATAACCCAGGTGTGATTATGTTGCTAGTGCCACAGATTAAATAACTTGATCACAGTGCTATGAAGGTTAACTAATTCCACTAGTTTTCAAGCTGGAAAGGTTGGAATGGGTGCCAGACCTCCCCTGATTAAATGGTCTGCCCACATTTGGTGGTAAATCATTACTACTCAGTAGCACTAACATAATTGTCAAAGGCCAGGTAATGGTACTCAATAATCAGCCGCTCTGGTGCTGTCCATCCAAAAGTTCTCAATGTGCAGGCCTTGTGTAGAAGACATGCTTTTTGAGCCTGTTATAAATATTTGTAACTGAGTACGCTTTAAATGCTGTTAGGCATAAATGTTGTCAAGAAACTTTCTGCTATGATTACCATCATTAACTGGAAGCAGCTGATGTTTAATAGCTAGCAATTCAGACAATATTGTAAACCTTTTTATACGCCACTGCTTCGCACAGACTGACCTGTGATAGGTCTTCACAGTGTATTGCTTTATAGCAAAATAAAATGTTATTCTTGCAGGTCAGATTTACAATTGATTAGCTGAAACATCTTGCACATTTTCTAGGAAGCGTGAGGTAGAAAAGAAAATTCAGATTTCCTGTGTGCTGATTAAAACGCAGGTGGGCATGAGTATGTACAGGATCTTTTTCTGGTTACACTCCTGTGAATGGGTGAAACGGCCTTGGGCTGTTTTATTACATTAAAGGCGCTCTATAAATATAAGTTGTTGTTGTTGTTGATTTTTAAAAAATATTTTATGGGATGTGGGCGTCGCTGGCAAGGCCAGCATTTGTTGCCCATCCCTAATTGCTGTTGAGAAGGTGGTGGCGAGCCGCCTTCTTTAACCGCTGCAGTGTGGTGAAGGTACTCCCACAGTGCTATTAGGTAGCAAGTAGCAAGTATCTGTGTGTCAGAGAGAGCAGAAAAAAACCACGTTTGATTCTGGGCAGCTGCTTGCATAGCTCCATATTACATCAAGTCTACAGCACAGAAACAGGCCATTCTGCCCAACTGATCTATTACACTCCACATGAGCCTCCTCCCACTCCTCTTCATCTAACCCTAGCAGCATATCCTTCTATTCCTTTCTCCCTCATGTGCTTATCTAGCTTCCCTTTAAATGCATCTATGCTATTCGCCTCAACTACTCCTCGTGGTAGCGCATTCCATATTCTAACTACTCTTTGGGTAAAGAACTTTCTCCTGAATTCCCTATTGGATTTATTAGTGACTATCTTATATTTATGGCCCCTAGTTCTGGACTCCCCCACAAGTGGAAACATTTTCTCTATGTCTACCCTATCAAACACTTTCATTATCTTAAAGACCTCTATCAGGTCACCCCTCAGCCTTCTCTTTTCTTGAGAAGAGTCCCAGCCTGTTAAGTCTTTCCTGATACTTATAACCCCTCAGTTCTTTTTTGCACCTTCTGCAGTGCCTCTATATCCTTAAAATATGGAGACCAGAACTGTGCACTGTATTCCAAGTGTGGTCTAATCAAGTTTCTATACAAGTTTAACATAACCTCCCTGCTTTTCAATTCTGTCCCTCTAGAAATGAACCCCTGTGCATTGTTTGCTTTTTTTTATGGCCCTATTAACCTGTATCGCTACTTTTAGTGATTTGTGTATCTGTATCCCCAGACCGCATTCCTCCTTTACCCCATTTAAACTCTTATTATCCAAACAGTATGTGGCCTCCTTATTCTTACTACAGGTACACTATCCCTTATCCGAAAGCCTTGGGACCAGCTGAGTTTCGGTTTTCGGATTTCAGAAGGTATTATTATAAGACTGGGAAATTTGTATTTAATATAAATTTTAAAAGTTCAGGCTACCTCTTCGACTGTTCCGTGTCTCATTCCCCTTCTTGCTTCTCTGGAAAGCCGGATATCGGCTCACTCCTACTAAGCTGGCCCGCAAATCAGGTCGGGGGTCGGGTGGGGGGGGAGAAAAGAATATCGGACGGGCCGCGGTTCGGGTCGGGGGTGGGGGGAGAAAAGAATATCGGATGGGCCGTGGTTCGGGTCAGGGGGGGGTCGGGTCGGGTGGGGGGGGGAGAAAAGAATATCGGACGGGTCGGGGGTCGGGTCGGGTCGGGTGGGGGGGGGAGAAAAGAATATCAGATGGGCCGCAGTTCGGTTCGGGTCGGGTCGGGGGGAGAAAAGAATATCGGACGGGCCGCTGCAGCTATCGGACGGGCCGCTGTATTGTTGGGTTCACTCTCCCGGCACCTCCTTCACACTGCCCGGCTCGGCCTGCAATCTCCTACCCAGGAAAGAACTCTGTGACCCTCTGCCCTGCTCAGCGTAAGTCATGCGCCACTCTGGTCATGTCGTGCGCACGACTTACGCTGAACGAAAAAACTTTCGGTTTTTAGAGGTTTTCGGTTTTCGGAAGTTCGGATAAAGGATAGTCTACCTGTACCAAAATGCATCACCTTACATTTATCTACATTGAAATTCATTTGTCAATTAAAAGCCCATTCTGCAAGTTTATTAATATCTTCTTGTATTTTTCGAATTCTTCCTTTGTATTAACTACACCTCCCAATTTGGTGTTGTCCGCAAATTTAGAAATTGTACGTTCGATTCCCAACTCCAAATTGTTAATGTAAATAGTGAACAACAGTGGTCCCAGATCCTTCTGAAACACCACTTCCTATCTTTTGCCAGTCTGAGTAGCTGTCCTTAGCCCCTACTCTCTGGTTTCTGTTTTGTAGCCAGCTTGCTTTCATGCTTTTCAGACCGGGAGGCCGCTTTCGGGCGTTCAGCCGTCTTCCTGATAGCATTAGCTGGCAAGTTCTCGGTGAACTAACACACACAGAGAGACTACATGTAGGTTGTCATCAGCTCCTAGACTGCTGACAGTGGGGGCCGCCAGAAACATCCCACGTGGCTACAGGAAAGAATAAGTGCAATGCTGGTCCCAGGAGAGCGAGAGACTGCTGGCACAATTCAATGCCACTCAAGACCCGGATACAGCAACAGCACTCATGGATTCCTGAGATGAAGGCAGATTAGCGCGATGACGAGAAACCACTGAAAACCTGGATTTCTCACACTCCAGCAGGAAACTCCACGTGAGGCGCCAAAGGTCAGTGCAGAGGCCATTGCGGCCTGCCTCCTAACCAACTCAAAGGTAACGACTACCACCGAAAACAAACGTAGAGTGAAAAAGCTGCTTAAGTTCTCTCTGAAAAAAGCCGCTCCGCACACCACCTTTTCAGCGGCCTTCACTGCCGAAGAGGTGGACACAGCCCTGACAGTCACCAAGCCTGAGAAGGCTGCCGGGATCGATGAAATCTACCCAGAATTCCTCAAAAACCAGGGCCTAAATGGACGGATGTGGCTTGCTAAACTTGCCTCCAACATCCTTGACATTGGGATAATCCCAGAAGTTTGACGCCATTCCAAAATCGTTGTCATTCTAAAGCCAGGAACTGCCAACAATCCCAAAAGCTATTGCCCCATCACCCTTCGCTCTGCGGTTTGCAAGGTGGTCAGATAAAACCGGCTGTAGAAGTTGCCCTCCCAAACGCGCAGGTGGGTTTCAGAGAGGGAAGAAGCTGCTCTGACCAGGTTCTTGCACTCACTACCAACATTGAGACAGGGTTCCAGAAGCAGCTGAAGACTGGAGCTGCCTTCATAGACTTGTCATTGGCATACAACACTGTCTGGCACGAAGGTCTGCTACAGAAGCTTTCAATAATCATTCAATGCTGCAAGACACTCAGGCTTATCAACACCCTAAGGAGGAAATGTTAGTTCCGTGTCTATCTTGGTGACAAGACCAGTTGAACACGGACGCTCAACAACGGTCTGCCGCAGGGGTCAGTGCTTGCCTTTTTCAACATCTATATGGCGGACATGCCCTGCACCAAATCCCGGAAGTTTGCATATGCCGATGACATAACACCGCTGAAGCAGGCATCAGCACTACAGGAAACAAGTAGGATGCTAACAAGCGACCAGGACATACTGGTACGCTGCCTCCGGACCTGGTGCCTCCGCCTCAATCCAGAGAAGACAGTTGTCGGCATTACATCTGAACAACAATGCCGTTGGGAAAGAACTCAGTCGGTTTAACCTCAGTAGTGGGGAAGATTTTAGAAACAATAATCTGGGACAAAATTAACAGTCACTTGGACAAGTATGGATTAATTAAGGAAAGCCAGCACAGATTTGTTAAAGGCAAATCGTGTTTAACCAAATTGATTGAGTTTTTTGATGAGGTAACAGAGAGGGTTGATGAGGTGTACATGGACTTCCAAAAGGCGTTTGATAAAGTGCCACATAATAGGCTTACCAGCAAAGTTGAAGCCCATGGAATAAAAGGGACAGTGGCAGCATGAATATGAAATTGGCTAAGTGACAGGAAACAGAGAGTAGTGGTGAATAGTTGTTTTTCAGACTGGAGGAAGGCCTACAGTGGTGTTTCCCAGGGGTCGGTACGAGGACCACTGCTTTTCTTGATATATATTAACGACTTAGACTTGGGCGTATAGGGCACAATTTCAAAATTTGCAGATGACACAAAATTTGGAAGTATAGTGAACAGTGAGGAGGATAGTGATAGACTTCAAGAAGACATAGACAGGCTGGTGGAATGGGCAGACACATGGCAGATGAAATTTAATGCAGAAAAGTGCGAAAGGATACATTTTGGTAGGAAGAATGAGGAGAGACAATATCAACTAAAGGGTACATTTCTAAAGGGGGTGCATGAACAGAGAGACCTGGGGGTATATGTGCACAAATCGTTGAAGGTGGCAGGGCAGGTTGAGAAAGAGGTTAAAAAAGCATATGGGATCCTGGGCTTCATAAATAGAGGCATAGGGCTGGATTTTCATTGAGGAGTCGGGTAGGAGGCGGGACTACAACTTTCGGGGTTGTAGTCCCGCCTCCATCGAGTTCTAGCCAACCCACGCGATTTTGACTTGATTGACCTTGTTGAGCCCGCCCAGCTGGCTCAGCAGGCCAATTAAGGGCCACCCGGCAACAGGTGATGTCACAGATTGATAATTCACCTGTCAAGACCTTTTGACAGATGAAATATCAGCATTTCACAGTTGTTTGAAGCTGTCAAACACTGACAATCTGTACTCCAAGTTAATTCCTTCCTGTCAGGATGACTTAGAGATCTCCCCGGAACAGAAAGCTGAATGCTGGAACTTTTGACAGATCACGGCCATTCTACTTTCTGTGCCGGTGAGATGAGGGATTCCCGAGACCTGAGGGAAGGAAGGCTGTAAAGGTATGTAAATGTAAGTAAAACTTCTTTAAACACTTTAAACACACCAAACACACTTACCTCTGCACTCATGCACCCATCACTCACCTGAACACCGGACATCTCAACCCCTCCAAGCCCTTCATCCCGACGGCCCGCCAAGCTAACTTGGCGTGGTTTGGAGCTGTCGGGAATCCCACATTTCAACAATGAAAATAGGGATTTGGCTAAAAACTGCCTGTTAACTACCTGTTAACAGGCAGTTAATTGGCACTAATACCCTTCCCGCCTTGGGGAGGTGGGTCCCAGTGCGGGTCGGGTACCTGCCTCCTTTGAAACTGGCATGGAGGCGGGTTGGGGGCTGGATGGGTTCGTGCCCCCCCCAATTTTGGGATTTTAACCCCCCACACGCCTCCAATCCCGCCTCCACGGCCCAATGAAAATCCTGCCCATAGAGTACAAAAGCAAGGAAGTTATGATGAACCTTTATAAAACACTGGTTCGGCCTCAACTGGAGTAATTTTGGGCACTGCACTTTAGGAAGGATGTGAAGGCCTTAGAGAGGGTGCAGAAAAGATTTACAAGAATGGTTCCAGAGATGAGGGACTTCAGTTATGTGGATAGACGGGAGAAGCTGTGGTTGTTCTCCTTAGAGCAGAGAAGATTGATAGGAGATTTGAAAGAGGTGTTCAAAATCATGAGGGGTTTAGACAGTAGATAGAGAGAAACAGTTCCCATTGGTGGAAGGGTTGAAAACCAGAGGACACAGATTTAGGTGATTGGCAGAAGAATCAAAGGCGACATGAGGAAAAAAAATTTTACGCAGCGAGTCGTTCAGATCTGGAATTCACTGCCTGAAAGGGTGATGGAGGCAGATTCAATTATGGCTTTCAAAAGGGAATTGGATAAGTACCTGAAGGAAAAATATTTGCAGGGCTAGTGGAAAGGGCGGGGGAGTGGGACTAGCTGAAGTGCTCTTGCAGAGAGCCGGCACAGGCTCAACGGGCCAAATGGCCTCCTGCTGTGCTGTAACCATTCTATGATTCTATGGCAGTACGAAATGGCGTGCTGCCTGCATCGGACACAACAGATGCGGGTTAATCGTGCATCGCGATCCCCACACCCATTTTCAGGGCTTATCGAATTTCGCGGCCATTACATTTACTGCATTACCCTTATCTACTCTTTCTGTTACTTCATCAAAGAATTCAAGAAGGTTGGTGAAGCACAACCTTCCCTTTTGAAATTTGTGCCGTTTACTCTTTGTTATATTTTTGGTATCTAGATGTTTTTCTATTACATCTTTGAGTAAAGATTCCATTATCTTTTCTACCACCAACATTAAGCTAACTGGTCTATAGTTCCCTGGACTTGTTCTATCTCCCTTTTTAAATATAGGATTAACACTAGCTGTCTACCTGTCCTCTGGCACTATTCCCTTTTCTAATGAATTGTTATAGATATGTAATAGTGCCTCTGTTATCTCTTTCCTAACTTCTTTTAATATGCGTGGATGCAATCCATCCAGACCAGGGGTTTTATCCTCTCTTAAGTTTGATTAGTTTATCAATTATCTCCCCCTTTCTATCTTAAATGTCATTATATCTTTTTAATCTCTTCTTCTAATGTCCTGCCCACCTCGTTAGTCTCTCTGGTAAATACTGAGGCAAAGTAACTATTCAACATTTCACTGTCATTACCTGTGCGCATCCCTTAGTGGTCTTATCCCTAACCTGATTTTTCTTTTGTTATTTATGTGTCTGTAGAATATGTTACTATTTCTTTTTATATTCCTTGATAATTTAATTTTGTAGTTCTGCTTTGCTTTCCTAATTGTTTTTTGACTTCTTTCCTAGCCTCTTTGTATTCCCTTTTGTCATCCTCTCCTTTATTGTCTATGTACTTAGTGTATGCCTTTCCCTTTAGTTTCAATTTTACCCGTGTCTTTTTATTCATCCATTGTGTTTCATTATTGGCTAGTTTGTTGATGCTTTTTAACTGAATATATTTCTGTTGAGCTCTATTGATCACGGTTTAAAATATTTCCCACTGCTGTTCTATCTCTATTTGTCTGTCAAAACTTTTTCCTTTCATAAGTTGTCACTTGAGATGAAAGAATGTCTTAATAAGCACGTTGATTTTTCTTTTAAAACAAGAGGAAGGTGAAAGTGAAACTGTAAGTATACCCGAGTAGGATATACAAGAACCAGTATTGAAGATAAATATTCAACCGAATGATGTTTTGTTCCTGTTCATTGTGTATGGTGTTTCAATATCACGTTTACAAGTTAGAAACATTTGCTGTACGATGTACCACATGTATAACTGACAATCTTGTATAATTTTTATACATTGATGTAAACTTACGCTCAGTACATATGTTGTTGCATGGAAAAAAATTGCCTTGGATTACTGGTGGTACATATATTTTTAATAGCTGAGCAATTTAAGGTGCCTTGACATTTCCTAGATTCTAGCAGTTATGAAATAATGAGGTGCCAAATTGTTCTGTTTAGAATTCACAGGTTGGCATTTTGCCAGAGTGAAAAAAAGAGGTGTGTGTGTGTTTTGTACGAAACACAAAATTGTTTTCTTAAATAAAAATGAATGTAATGCACCCATGTGGTCCAGAAAATAGTTTTAAAAAAGTACATTTTAAGATGATATTCGGGATAATTTGCTGACTTTGTGCTGCCGGCAGGGAACCTCATCTGGTGGAAATGCCTATCGGAAATTTGGTTGCGCACTATATATGATTTTTCAACCCACTACCAGACCTCAACACAGAATCTAGACTGACACTCCAATACAAGACTGAGGGAGCGCTGCACTGTCAGAGTGAATAAGATATTAACCTGGGGCTTTAGATGGATGTGGAGGACCCTATCATGCTGTTCAAATATGAGTGGAACAGGTGTTGCTGTCCAACATACCTTCCTCAATTAACACCTCAAAAACATATGAATTGGTCGTTCATCTCACTGCTTTTCTGGGATCTTGTGTGCAAATTGGCTCCAGTTTTTGAATCATATATAACAATAATCACTGCAGTTCAGAGTACGCCATTGTCTGGGAAGTACTTTGGGACATTTCCAAGAGATGCGATGAAGAAATTAATCTCTCTTCTGAACTTTATGTAACTAATTTCCTCCCCACCCCCACAAACCCAGATAACAACAACAAAAACTTGTATTTATATAGCACCTTTAACGTAGTAAAACGTCCCAAGGCGCTTCACAGGAGTATTATAAAACAAAATTTGACACCGAGCCACATAAGGAGAAATATGGGCAGATGACCAAAAGCTTGGTCAAAGAGGTAGGTTTTAAGGAGCGTCTCAAAGGAGGAAAGAGAGGTAGAGAGGCGGAGAGGTTTAGGGAAGGAGTTCCGGAGATTAGGACCGAGGCAGCTGAAGGCACGGCCACCAATGATTGAGCAATTAAAATCAGGGATGCTCAAGAGGCCAGGGTTAGAGGAACGCAGATACCTTAGAGGGTTGTGGGGCTGGAGGAGATTACAGAGATAGGGAGGGGCGAGGCCATGGAGGGATTTGAAAACAAGGACGAGAATTTTAAAATCGAGGCGTTGCTTAACTGGGAGCCAATGTAGGTCAGCGAGCACAGGTGTGATGGGTGAATGGGACTTGGTGCGAGTTAGGACATGGGCAGCTGAGTTTTAGATGACCTCAAGTTTACGTAGGGTAGAACGTGGGAGGCTAACCAGGAGTGTGTTGGAATAGTCAAGTCTAGAGATAACAAAGGCATGGATGAGATTATCAGCAGCTGATGAGCTGATGCAAGGGCAGAGACGGGCGATGTTATGGAGGTGGAAATAGTCGTTATGCCGCGGATATGTGGTCGGAAGCTCATTTCAGGAACAAATATGACACCAAAGTTACGAACAGTCTGGTTCAGCTTCAGACAGATGCTAGGGAGAGGGATGGAGTTGATGGCTAAGGAACGGAGTTTGTGGCGGGGACTGAAGACAATGGCTTTGGTTTTTCCAATATTTAGTTGGAGGAAATTTCTGCTCATCCAGTACTGGATGTCGGTCAAGCAGTGTGTCAATTTACAGACAGTGGAGGGGTCGAGAGAAGTGGTGAGGTAGAGCTGGGTGTCGTCAGCGTACATGTGGAAACTGACGCTGTGTTTTTGGATGATGTCGCCAAGGGGCAGCATGGAGATGAGAAATAGGAGGGGGCCAAGGATAGATCCTTGGGGGACACCAGAGATAATGATGCGGGAGCGGGAAGAGAAGCCATTGCAGGTGATTCTCTGGCTACAATTAGATAGGTAAAAATGGAACCAGGCGAGTGCCGTCACACTCAACTGGACGACGGCGGAGAGGTGTTTGAGGAGGATGGAGTGGTCAACCGTTTCAAAGGCTGCAGACAGATCAAGAAGGATGAAGAGGGATAGTTTACCTTTGTCACAGACACATAGGATCCAATTTGTGACTTTGATGAGAGCCGTTTTGATACTGTGGCAAGGGCGGAAACCTGATTGGAGGGATTCAAACATGGAGCTGCAGGAAAGATGGGCATGGATTTGGGAGGCGACAACACGTCCAAGGACTTTGGAGAGGAAAGGGAGGTTGGCGATGGGGCAGTAGTTTGCAAGGATGGAGGGGTCAGGATTGGTTTTCGAGGAGAGGGGTGATAACAGCAGATTTGAAGGAGAGGGGGATAGTACCTAAAGAGAGAGAAATCTGCTAACATGGGAGCTCGAAAAGGAAGTTGGGTGGTCAGCAGTTTAGTGGGAATAGTGTCGAGGGAGCAGGAAGTGGGTCTCATAAACAAGATGAGTGCAGAGAGGTCATGAGGGCTGCTAAAACGATACAGCTATTGACATGGGTTTGCTGATTTTGAGTAATTTAAAGGATATTTTGGGTTATAGAAACATAGAAGATAGGAGCAGGAGTAGGCCATTCGGCCCCTCGAGCCTGCTCTGCCATTCAATGAGATCATGGCTGATCATTCAAATTCAGTACCCTGTCCCTGCCTTCTCCCCATATCCCTTGATTCCTTTAGCCTTAAGAAATATATCTAACTCCTTCTTGAATATATTTAATGATTTGGCCTCCACTGCCTTCTGTGGTAGAGAATTCCACAGGTTCACCACTCTCTGGATGAAGAAATTCCTCCTCATCTCTGTCCTAAATGGCTTACCCCTTATCCTTAGACTGTGACCCCTGGTTCTGGACTCCCGGCCATCGGGAACATCCTTCCTGCATCTAGTCTGTCTAGTCCTGTTAGAATTTTATAAGTTTCAATGAGAGCCCCTCTCATTCTTCTGAACTCCGTTATATTGAAATATAAGTGTCATAGATTTGTTCACTTTATAAATAATACGTGTCAATCAGGATTAATTCATGTTTGAAAGGAATTATTTATTTAACTTACAAGCTAAATCTTGATAACCAGTTACAGTGGTTGTACTGAATGCAGAAAGATTGTAATGCTCAGTTTCTATTGTAGGACCACATATAATAGAAATCTGAGCATTATCAGCTCTCATCCAGCATTGGTCTAATGCCACTGCTGTTGAGGTATCCGGTACAGTCTGCAGACCCAGCTGCCTCCCACTCGCTGATTCTGTGATAGAATAATTTCATCACTGGTATTGTCATTTGTGATTTCTGGTGTCAGTGATATAAATGTTCATTGCACATTTGGACAATCTACTTGTGGCTTTTCATGAAGTGAAATGTTCACAAAATATAAAAATCTTGTAGAAGCTGTTCTGCCATTGTTACAATTTGGACATAGTCCAGATATTTTTCTTCATGTCCAACACTTCCATAGGCATGTCCTCACTCCCTGTTAATGAAATATTGTCTTATGCATGAAATAATCTGAGACAGAGCGAACAATGAACCCATTTGCTATTAAGGTATGAAGTGGAAACAGTAGGTGTTGTCACCATATCCTTCTGATCTCTCTGAATGATGAACAAGTAACAGTCTGACAGACTGTCTTAGCTTCAAATACCAATCATGCTTAGTAAGTGTGTCTCATTTATATTGGGGGTGGACTTCAGAGCAGGCAATTAAAAAAAAAACATGTTTTTTTCCCAAAATCATAATTGTGACTAATTTCCTGACCAGGGATCTTTCCTAGTGTTGAGAGAAGGTCATAACAGAATTAAAACATTTATGGATCTGCATTTATAAAACCTAGCGAGCTGCAACGGTTAGTGTTACTGGTGGCAGCTGTTGTTTGTTGGTGGTAGCAGCGCACCTCTACCAAAGAGTGAGAAAAACTCCTTTTGAGGTCAGTCTCCATGCTGACAGAGGAACTAGTGCTACTGTGGCGGAGCCACTGAATGACTCTGGGCAACTGTACATAATTCCCTTTAACGATGTTCTAACACCAGCCTAAGCCTGTACCATTGTGTTAGACATTACTTTGTTTTGTATATAGTGTTTGTATGCACGGGGCGTGGTCCCTTTAAGAGCGCGGGAAAACACGGGCAAGCGCGATGACGTCACGTCACAAACCACGTGACTGCCCAGGCAGTCCTCGTGGAATCTTCATCTTGTTAAGACCTGTTTTCGTGGCTCTCCTGTATCGATCTCAACAAACTGTTTGCACTCGTTTAGTCTTACATTAAAGACCTGTTTGATTGATCTCCTGAGTCGACCTCAGTTATTAGTTAGGAATTCGTCAATTCCTACATTGGTGACCCCATTTTTTGTGAACTTTTTTCACAAAAAGGACACAGCATGGAAGCCAACGCCGTTTCGCTGAAGCTACCGCAGTTCTGGGAGCAGCAAGCTGACCTCGTGGTTCATTCAGGTCGAGGCCCAATTCGCCCTGAGGGACATCGCTGCGGATCAGACCAAATATCTCTATGTGGTCTCCGCACTCGACAGCTCTACTGCCTCACGGATCGTCAGCCTCCTCGAGAACCCTCCAACGGAGCGCAAGTATGAAACCCTCAAGGCGCGGTTGCTGCAAGTTTTCGGGCTGACTAAAGCGGAGCGCGCCCGTCGATTGCTCGCTATGCCCGGGCTCGGGGACTCCAAGCCTTCAGAGTTAATGAGGCAAATGCTCACACTCCTTGGCTCCGAACCGGAATGCTTCCTATTCCGTGAAATATTCCTCAGCCAGCTACCGGAACAGGTGCAAGCCGCCCTGGCCAGATCCGAAGTTGAGGACTGCGCAGCACTCGCGGCAGAGGCGGACAAAATTTTTGCGGTTACTTAGCAGTACTGCGCCGCCACGAGGCGCCCATCACCTGCAGACGCCGTCCCAGCTCGTCCGCCTGCTGGGCTGTGTTTCTACCATGCGCAGTTTGGCGCGAAAGCGAGATGTTGCCGCCCTCCCTGGAGCTTCCCCCAAAAACAAAAACAACTATGACCACCGAGGAACGGGTCTAACGGGCGCCCCGCGACCGCGATGGTGATCGGCAACGCGGGCAAGTTGCTGTTTATCACCGATACTCTCTCCGGTCATCGTTTTCTGTGCGGCACCGGGGCGCAGTGCAGCATATTACCCGCGTCCGCCCTCGATGTACAGACCGGGATTCACGGCCTCACCCTTGAAGCGGCCAATGACGGAGCGATTCGGACCTTCGGCAGACGGCGGGTGCAGTTGTGTTTCGGGGACCAACGTTTTTACTGGGAGTTTGTGACGGCCAAGGTTTCGAAACCCATTCTCGGCGCGGATTTCCTGTGCGCCAACAGCCTCCTGGTTGATGTGAGGAACCGGCGGTTGATCAACGTGGCAACTTTTCATTCTATCCCTTGTTACCGCAGTAACACTACGCCACGCACTGCCGCCTGTGCTTTTCCAGCTCCGGATGAGTTCGCTCGCCTGCTCGGCGAATTCCCCGACCTGACAAGACCCACGTTCTCCTCCAGAGCCACAAAACATGGTGTGGAACACCACATCACCACCAACGGCCCCCCGGTCTACGTGCGGGCCCGGTGCCTGGAACCTGGCAAGCTGGCGGTCGCAAAAGCGGAGTTCACGACCATGGAACGGTTAGGGATTATTCGCCGGTCGAATAGTCCCTGGTCTTCACCCCTCCACATCGTCCCGAAGTCTGGCGGCGAATGGCGGCCATGCAGTGACTATCGACGCCTAAACGACGCCACCACTCCTGATCAGTACCCGATCCCCCACATCCAGGATTTCTCCGCCCATTTGGCAGGGAACACTGTCTTCTTAAAAGTCGACCTCGTCCGGGGCTACCACCAGGTCCCCGTTCATCCCCAAGACGTCCAGAAGACTGCAGTCATCACCCCATTCGGCCTTTTCGAGTTTTTAAGAATGCCGTTTGGGCTAAAGAACGCCGCCCAGGCTTTCCAACGCCTGATGGACTCCGTGCTGCGGGACCTCAAGTTCCTCTTCGTCTATCTGGACGATATTCTCATTGCCAGTCCCACTAAAGAAGAACACATCTGTCACCTTCGCACCCTTTTTCGACGTCTCAGCCAACACGGCCTGATTATCAACCTGGCCAGATGTCAGTTCGGCCTGCAACAAATTGATTTCCTGGGGCATCGCATCACTTCAGAGGGAGCGGTTCCTTTACAAGCGAAGGTAGAGGCGATGACGTCCTTTCCACGCACGCAAACCAGTAAGGCCCTGCAGGAATTCCTAGGCATGGTAAACTTTTACCACCGTTTCGTGCCTAAGGCAGCACTACTCATGCAGCCCCTGTACGAGGCCCTCAAGGGCAAGACTGGCAAAGATACGGTAGACTGGACGGTTGACATGGCCCGGGCGTTCGCCGACACCAAAAGCGCCTTGGCCAATGCGACTATGCTGGCACACCCACTGCCAGGAGCCACCATCGCCCTCACCACCGATGCGTCAGACTACGCAGTCAGCGCCGTGCAAGAGCAGTGGGTGAACGGGATGTGGCAGCCGTTGGCATTCTTCAGCCGTCACCTACGGCGGAACGAGAGAGTGTATAGCACGTTCGACCGAGAGTTGCTCGCTCTTTTCCTGGCCATCCGCCATTTTTGCTTCCTCCTGGAAGGACGTCCCTTCACCGCCTTCGTGGACCATAAGCCGCTCACCATCGCCATGGCCAAGACCGCCGAACCGTGGTCATCCCGACAGTAACGTCAACTGACCTACACATCCAAGTTCACCACGGATATACAGCACGTGGCCGGTAAGGACAACCTGGTGGCCGACTGCCTCTCCTGCGCGACCGTCAATACGGTTCATTTAGGCATCGATTACGCCCTCATGGCAGCGGATCAAACCTCGGACCCAGAAGTCCAGGCCTACAGAACCACCGTCACTGGCCTCCAGTTGGCCGACGTCAAGTTCCATGCGGCAGGTACCACGCTCTTGTGTGATGTCTCCGTACGGGACCCTCGCCATGTTGTACCGGCCGTCTGGCGCCGCAAAGTGTTCGACGCCACACATGGGTTGTCACACCCAGGAATGAAGGCCTCTCAGAAGCTGATGTCAGCCAAATTCGTATGGCATGGCATGCACAAGGATGTCCGTGACTGGACCAACACCTGCGTGGTCTGCCAAAAAGCCAAAGTACAGCGTCACATCAAAGCTCCGTTGGCCACCTTCACAGTTCCGGAGCGACGGTTTGACCATGTCAATGTGGACCTGGTGGGTCCACTCCCACCCTCCCATGGTTTTTCACACATCCTGACCATGGTTGACCGCACCACCAGATGGCCAGAGGCAGTTCCCCTATCATCCACTACTTAGGCGGACGTGGCCAGGGCATTCATTTCCACCTGGGTCGCCCGTTTCAGAGTGCCCGCTGATATTTCTTCAGTCAGGGAACTACAGTTTTCCTCTGAACTCTGGAATGCAGTGGCCCAAGGACTCGGTGTCAAATTACGCCGCACCACAGCCTACCATCCACAGGCGAATGGTCTCTGAACGTTTCCACCGGTCACTGAAAGCCGCCCTGCGGGCCAGCCTCCAGGACGCTGGATGGGCAGACAAGCTACCGTGGGTCCTGTTGGGTCTTCGCACGGCCCCCAAAGAAGACCTTCACTTGTCACCCGCGGAGCTGGTGTACGGTCAACCGCTGCGAGCCCCAGGGGATTTCCTACCAGAATCGACGAAGCCTTGGTCCGCGTCTGACCAGCTTACTAGTCACCAAGAGGTGGCCAGTTGTTTCGCGCCGGTGCCCACTTCGCACCACGGGCTGCAGAGTTCGCACGTTCCAACGGGGCTTCACAAGGCAGAATACGTCTTTATTTGCCACGATGCTCATAGGGATCCACTCAAGGCCCCATATACTGGTCCCTTCCGCGTGTTGGAGGCAGGGGACAAAACCTTCAAGGTAGATGTCGGTGGTAAACCGGACCACATTTCAGTCGATTGATTAAAGCCGGCACATCTGGACCTCGATCACCCCGTCGAGACAGCACAACCGCCGAGACGAGGTCGGCCACCCATCGCCGTTACGGCAGACCAAGCGCAACCGCCCGCCAGCCGCCCAGCAGCCTCCACCTCAGGAGTACAGGAGCCGTTCCGACAGGCTCATCAGACCCCCTCACCGTTTGACTTTGTCCGTTAAAGCGAATTCTGGGGGGGCGCATGTGGCGGAGCCACTGAATGACTCTGGGCAACTGTATATAATTCCCTTTAACGATGTTCTAACACCAGCCTAAGCCTGTACCATTGTGTTAGACATTACTTTGTTTTGTATATAGTGTTTGTATGCACGGGGTGTGGCCCCTTTAAGAGCGCGGGAAAACACGGGCAAACGCGATGACGTCACGTCGCAAACCACGTGACTGCCCAGGCAATCCTCATGGAATCTCCATCTTGTTAAGACCTGTTTTCGTGGCTCTCCTGTATCGATCTCATCAAACTGTTTGAACTTGTTTAGTCTTACATTAAAAACCTGTTTGATTGATCTCCTGAGTCGACCTCAGTTATTAGTTAGGAATTCATCAATTCCTACACTACCGCATTTAAATCACAGCATTGCTGTTGATGTTAGGGCTGCCAGTGGCAAACAGTGATGTAACATAAATAAGTATAAGGGGGGGAAATTTGCTTGTGCCCCCTTTGGGGCAATAACTTCACTGGGATGCTACTTTTAGTAGTTAGCGCCCCCATGCCCGAAATTCAATGGTAGCACCCCAAGCAGGAGGTGGGCCGCTACTGGAAGTGCTCCCCCTCCCTCTTGGGGCGCTCCCATTGAAATCGAGGCACTACATGCAGCAGCACCACACGTGCCAGCATGTAGCGCCGCGGTACTGCAGGCCTCCCTCCCCTGATTAAAGGGGAGGGGCCTAGTGCAGCGTGCACCGGGGCCCTGCTGGACCACTGGGGAGCAGGATGCCAGCAAAAGAGACCTGACGGATCATGGCCGGCACCCCGCAGAGGAGGCCAGAGGGGGCAGGTGCTGGCAAGCGGCCCAAAAAAATGGCCGCCCGGCACCTGCCCTTTAATTATCTCCACCCTGGCCGCAAAAATGCCACCCTGACCCTGTTGGACATAGCGTCAGGTGGTAGGTCAGGGGGCGCGAGCCAAGTTTGCGAGCGGGGCGCTGTGCACAGTGATGACGTCATCGCCGGAGACGCAACACCGTGGGGTGCGACCGGCTGCCATCGCTGCTAACCTACCGCTGAATTTCACGGGAGGTGTTAGTGGCGCTGTGCCCAGGCGCTAGTTGCTTTGCGCCCTTTAGTGCAAAGCAACAGAATATTTCCCCCTAAGTGTTGCAAGGCTGCAGAATTGAAACATATCAGGGTCTATTTTCTTTCTCCTCTTCCATCTCCCTGCCCCGCAAGACACATGCCTAAATGTGGATGTAAAGCCGAGTGCAAGTAGCTTGCACTTTACATCCAAGTGCAAAATTCTGAATTGCCAACTGGAGTTGGAGTTTAGAAGAATGAGAGGGGATCTCATTGAAACTTATAAAATTCTAACAGGACTAGACAGACTAGATGCTGGAAGGGTGTTCCCGATGGTCAGGGAGTCCAGAACCAGGGGTCACAATCTAAGGATAAGGGGTAAGCCATTTAGGACAGAGATGAGGAGGAATTTCTTCACCCAGAGAGTGGTGAACCTGTGGAATTCTCTACCACAGAGGACGGTGGAGGCCAATTCATTAAATATATTCAAGAAGGAGTTGGATATATTTCTTAAGGCTAAAGGGATCAAGGGATATGGGGAGAAGGCAGGGACAGGGTACTGAATTTGGACGATCAGCCATGATCTCATTGAATGGCGGAGCAGGCTCGAGGGGCTGAATGGCCTACTCCTGCTCCTATCTTCTATGTTTCTATGCTTCCCCCCTCTCCCTGCACATCCTGATTTCAGCCTCCCTGATCCACCGGGACCCCACCCTTTGGCCTCCTATCCTTTCTTGATCGGAATGTAACCCAGCCTTGAGAACTGCCTGGAGCTGATGAAGAGGTGTGTTGGTTATTGGGGATCTTTTCAGTAATGAGTAGCAAAAAAACCCCAGTGTAATGTACAACACAATGTATAAATTCAGACTATAGTATTAAAAGATGAATAAAGCACTCTTAAATTTCACAATTACCATTTCACAAAGTGAAATAAATCTATAAATTATGCTAGTTAATTTTAAAGTATATGAGGGTGCTCCTTGTACAATAGATTTGATGGTAGCTGAAGGAAAATGCAGTTGATTTCTCTGGTGTTCATTACACTGGTTGTGTGAATACCACCAGCACAACTTCAGATCAATCTGGGATCTGATTAGTAGTCTTGTGTTTGCAGCACAAAATTGAAAACTGATCGTCAGTTCAAGGATTTTGATTAGTGAGTCTCCAAGACTGTATTAACCAGGCAGAGGCTGAACTTAAACGAACCTATTGAGATTCCATCATTTTGCAGAGCAAATTGCAATGATGCATCAGTTTTATTGAGCCCTGGGAAATATCTGGAACTGATGAAGAGATGAGTTAGTTATTCAAGAAATTGTCAGTTGTGAGTAGTAAAGAAATATAATAGAATAGTATATTTCAAAGTCCTGGTTTGTGCCAGTGACAGAAGCTGATAAAAATGTCACACTGGGAAAGTCGAGTGGAAATGCATTCCATGTAAAATAAAACATTTGTGTCCAAACCAAAACAGGGTACGAGTAGATGGGAACATGCAGCTGCAGCTGCCACATAGAAAAGGCCAGTTCTAGCAGAACAGCAGGAATGTTAGCCTGCTTAATATTTTTTGAATTTTTTTTTTATTTGTAAACAGTAGTGAAAAAATGATAAGAGCTTAGCAGGCATTGCATACATCAGAGGAAACAAGCCCAAAACCTACCTCTTTGACCAAGCTTTTGATCATCTGTCCTAATACTGTATCTCCCTGTGTGGCTCAGTGTCAAGTTTTGTCTGATAACGCTTCTGTGAAGCACCTTGGAATGTTTTTACTATGTTAAAGGCGCTATATAAATGCAAATTGTAGTAGCATTATATACTACTTCCCACCAAGAGTGATCACCGAGGGAGGCAATAGACGACTCCATGTTTTCCTTCTATTGTTGCATATGTAGCATATGGTTTTTGCAAGGTACGAGAGTGATGTAATACATATTTTTAAGAAAAGATTGCATTTATATAGCACCTTTTAGGATGTCTCAAGCTGTATTAAAGCCAATGAAGTATATTGAAGAGGTCCTGTTGTATTGTAGAAAACGCGGCAGCCAATTTGCACACAGCAAGGTCCCACAAACAGCAACGTGATTGGTCAAGCAAGATTTTCAAAAGGGAAAGTCTTGCTTGACCAACCTCATTAAATTTTTTGAAGAGGTAACAGAGAGAATAGATAAGGGTAGTGCAGTAGATGTAATTTATCTAGATTTTCAAAAGGCCTTCAATAAGGTACCACATAATAGACTAATAAAGTCAGAGAATGCGGAGTCAGGGGACAAGTAGCAGAATGGATAGCTATTCACAGTGGCAGAAGGTGGGTAGTGGTGTTCCACAAGGATCAATGCTGGAACCACTGTTGTTCACAATTTAAATTAGCGATTTAGATTTTGGAATCAAAAACACAATTTCTAAATTTGCGGATAACACCAAATTGGGGGGGGGGCTAGTTAATACTGAGGAGGACTGCAACAAATTACAGGAAGACGTTAATAAACTTGCAGAATGGGCATATAATTGGCAAACGAAATTCAACACAGATAAATGTGAGGTATTACATTTTGCTAGGAAGAATAGGGAGGTCACTTGTTACTTGGAGGGTGCAAGTCTGGGTGGGAAAGAGGTGCAAAGGAATCTCGGAGTACAAATACACAAATCACTAAAAGTAGCGACACAGGTTAATAAGGCCATAAAAAAGCAAACCAAGCACTAGGGTTTATTTCGAGAGGGATAGAATTGAAAAGTAGTGAAATTATGCTAAATTTGTATCGAACCTTGGTTAGACCATACTTGGAGTACTGTGTACAATTCTGGTTGCCATATTATAAAAAGGATATAGAGGCACTGGAAAGGGCACAGTTAAGATTTACAAGGATGATACCAGAAATGCGAGGGTACACCTATCAGGAACGGATGAACAGGCTGGGCCTCTTTTCGCTTGAGAAAGTCTGAGGAGTGACCTAATAGAGGTCTTTAAAATCATGAAAGGTTTTGATAGAATGGATACAGAGAGAGTGTTTCCACTTGTGGGGAAGAGCATAACTAGAGGCCATCAGACTATAAGATAGTCACCAAGAAATCAAATAGGGAATTCAGAAGAAACTTCTTTACCCAGAGAGTGGTGAGAGTGTGGAACTCGCTACCACAGGGAGTAGTTGAGGCAAATAGTATAGATGCATTTAAGAGGAGGCTAGATAAGCATATGAGAGAAGGGAATAGAGGGTTATGCTGATAGAGTTAGAAGAGGAAAGACGGGAGGAGGCTCGAGTGAAGCATAAACACCGGTATGGACTGGTTGAACCGAATGGCCTGTTTCTGTGCGTCTATCCCATGTAAACCTATGTTGCTAGCCTCAGATAAAAACTTCAGAGATACAGGTGAAGAATAGCTCGTACAAAAACAAAATACTGCGGATGCTGGAAATCTGCAATAAAAACAGAAAATGCTGGAAATACTCAGCAGGTCAGGCAGCATCTGTGGAGAGAGAAACAGTTAATGTTTCAGGTTGATGACCTTTTGTCAGAAGACGAGCTAATGTTGGTTTCCACATTATGGAGCGGGGGTGGAATGGAAAAATTGTTATGTTAATCTGTCACTTAACAGTTTATCATTTTAGTTTTTGTACCAAGTGGCAACATTGTTTCAAAACAGTATCAATAAAGTCATACCACGCCATTAATACATGAATGGAGTTACATTGTTCAGTATTTGACACTAGAGTTTATGCAACAAAGCATTTTATATGTAAAAAGACTTACGCTTCATTATTGTTTATTTTTTGTTACAGGTCTTTTCAGATGCACACAGTAAAAGTGTAAGGCCAGTGGGGAAGTGATCATTGCTAATCATCCCATGGCTCCAATAAAGAGCAATCGGATTTGGACATTTTTAGTTGGTGTTCATGGATTCTTTGTGTTGGTCGGAGGAGATAGGAGCAGTGGATCATCTGTTTTGCTGGAGCACTTGCAGTGTCAACGAGCAGAGCATCCTGTTGTAACTCATAGAGGTGAGTGAGTACGCTTTGCGTCTGTCAGCAGAGTGAATGGGAGGGCAAATGATACAATTTTACAGAATTGCTGTTTTTGCATAAGAAATCATTCCTTTAAAACCTTTCATATGCAATATAATTTGCTACTGAGTAGAACTAATGAAGTTAAAATGTAATATCCTGCTGATTTTGTACAGAGGAGAACCCTCTTTCTGCTGATACCCCAAACAAAACATGTTGGTGATTTATTTTGCCTGCCAGAGTGAATGTTATTAGTATTTAGAAGTGAAATACTTTCTCATTTTAGGCACCTAAGTGGTAATTTTCTGACCGTGTGTTCCAGGTGGGAAGCATTGCCTGCCCTGAGCACATATGGGAAAAAACTGGCAAGTGCTGTGCCCGTTTTATTGACCTTTTGTCCATTTTCTTCTGATAATGCTCCTGTGAAGCACCATGGGACGTTTCCCGCATTAAAGGCGCTATATAAATGCAAGATGTTGTTCTTTTAAATACTTGTCCCCAGCAGGTGGGACTGGTAAAATTACCCCCTCTTCCCCACTGTCCGCTTCAAGCATTCCCAGGTCAAGAATGGCATTGTCAGTTGCAGAGTAAACTTTTCTCTGTTCTTCTGACCACAATGTGCCGTAGTTCCAATGCCACAGGAGCATCTCCGAAATCTGTGACTAAAACAAAACAATCATTTTCCACACTAGCCGCCCTTTTGCTATTCTGAGTCACATTGCCAATTAATGTCATAACAGTTTTGTACTGTGGGCCTACAGCCACTAGGAACTGGGTTGAGGATGCCCAAACTTATTTCATGAACAGAGACTGGCTTTCATCTCCTCAGTCTGGCCGGGATTCAAACCCACGTTCCAGAGGTGAAAATATTAAATTTACTTTAAAATGAAAAAGAAAGTGCAAGATAGAAGTTCATAATGTAGCAGAGATAGTGCATTGCTCCCATGATTAGAATTTTCCTGTATACTAGAGTTTCCCTGTCTTCTATTTTCCCTGCACCATTTGCTGGTTTTATTGTGCACAAAAATATGAATTACCAAGAGAATGTGTGGAAACAGTTACGCAGACTTGTCTCAAACTCATTTGCATAGAGGAAGTATTATGCACCATTTTACATACATACAATTATATTATTTACAGTTTGTCATTTTTATTCATTTTGTATCTGGCCTTCCATGCTACTAATTTTTTTTGTTTTTGTTCTCTCTTCCCATTTTGCTTTGTTTATCTCCTTTGCTGACCTACATTGATGCCCAGACTTCCATTTCCCCAAACTTAAAATTCTTATTAGAACATAAGAACATCAGAATTAGGAGCAGGAGTAGGCTTTATGGCCCCTCGAGCCTGCTCCGCCAGTCAATAAGATCATGGCTGATCTTCAACCTCAACTCCACTTTCCCGCCCTATCCCCATATCCCTTGATTCCTCTGGAGTCCAAAAATCTATCTATCTCAGTCTTGAATATACTCAACAACTCAGAATCCACAGCCCTCTGGGACAGAGAATTCCAAAGATTCATAACCCTCTGAGTGAAGAAATTCCTCCTCATCTCAGTCCTCCTCATCTCAGCTTTATCCTGAGACTATGCCCCCTAGTTCTAGACTCTCCACCCAGGGAAAACAATCTCTCAGCATCTATCCTGTTGATTCCCCTCAGAATCTTATGTTTCAATGAGATCACCCCTCATTCTTCTAAACTCCAGAGAGTATAGGCCCAATCTACTCAATCTCTTCTCATAGGACAACGCTCTCATCTCAGGAATCAATCTAGTGAACCTTCGTTGCACCGCCTCTAAGGCAAGTATATCCTTCCTTAGATAAGGAGACCAAAACTGTGCACAGTACTCCAGGTGTGGTCTCACCAAGGCTCTGTACAATTGTAGCAAGACTTCCTTACTCTTGTAGTCCAACCCCCTAGCAATAAAGGCCAAATATTCTTGTATTTATATCTTGTGTTATGTTATGAAGACAGGTTGCACAGACTAAGCTTGTATTCTTTTGAATATAGAAGATTAAAGGGTGATCTAATTGATGTGTTTAAGATAATTAATGGATTTGATATGGTAGAGAGAACAAAGAAGTATAACCTTAAAATTAGAGCTAGGTTGTTCAGGGCTGATGTCAGAAAGCACTTCTTCACACAAAGGGTAGTGGAAATCTGGAACTCTTACCCCACCCCCACAAAAGCTGTTGAGGCTCGGTCAATTGAAAGTGCCAAAACTGAGATTGATTGATTTTTGTTAGGCAAGGGTATTAAGAGTTACAGAACCAAGGCAGCTAGACAGAGTTAAGATACAGATCAGCCATTATCTAATTCAAGGGGAGACTAGTCATAGGGGGCCATTTTCCCGGCAGTCCCGCTTCCATACCCGCCTCGCCAGGGCTGGCAAAATCGCCCCCTATAGAGTCAAACAGGCTTAAGGGGCTGAATGGCTTGCTCCTTTTCTATGCTCCTGTGGTCTCACCCCTCCCTACCTTTGTAACCTCCTCTAGCATTATACCCTACCACCACCAAATTTTCTGTTCCTCTAACTCTGGCTTCCTGCAATGGCTTCTCTTCCCACTCCTGCATCGTTACCTCTGGGATCCCCTATATGCTGTTCCTTGGCGATATCATCTGAAAACACGGCGTCAGTTTCCAGATGTATGTTGACGACACCCAGCTCTACTCACCACCACTTCTCTCGACCCCGCCATGGGGTCTAAATTGTCAGATGCTTGTCCAACATCCAGTATTGGATGAGCAGAAATTTCCTCCAACTAAATATTGAGAAGACTGAAGCCAGTGTCTTCGGGTCTCGCCACAAACTCCGTTCCCTAGCCACCGACTCCTAGCATTTGTCTAAGGCTGAACCAGACTGTTTGCAACCTTGGTGTCATATTTGACCCTGAAATGAGCTTCTGCCCACATTTCCATGGCATATCTAAGACCGCCTATTTCCACCTCCATGACATTGCCTGTCTCCGCCCCTACCTCAGCTCATCTGCTGCTGAAACCCTCATCCATGCCTTTGTTACCTCTAGACTTGACTATTCCAACACACTCCTGCCTGGCCTCCCACATTCTACCCAACATAAACTTGAGGTCATCCAAAACTCGGCTGCCCGTGATCTAACCCGCACCAAGTCCCATTCGCCCATCACCCCTGTGCTCGCTGACCCACATTGGCTTTCGGTTAAGCAACGCCTCGATTTCAAAATTCTCATCCTTGTTTTCAAATCCCTACATGGCCTCGCCCCTCCCTATCCCTGTAAGCTCCTTCAGCCCCACACCCGCAGAGATATCTGCGCTCCTCAAATTCTGGCCTCTTGAGCATCCCTGATTTTAATCACTCAACCATTGGTGGCTGTGCCATTAGCTGCCGAGGCCCTAAGCTCTGGAACACCCTCCCTAAACCTCTCCACCTCTCTACCTCTCTTTCCTCCTTTAAGATGCTCCTTAAAACCTACCGCTTTGACCAAGCTTTTGGTCATCTGCCCTAATTTCTCCTTATGGTGCTTGGTGTCAAATTTTTGTCTTATAATACTCCTGTGAAGTGCCTTGGGATGTTTTACTACGTTAAAGGTGCTATATAACTACACGTTGTTGTTGTTGTTGTTGTTCCTGTGTATCCCTCCCCTAATTCATCCCAAAAATTGGCGGCCGTGCCTTCAGCCACTTAGATCCCACTCTGTGGAATTGCCTCCCTAAATCCCACCACCTCTTCATCTCTGTCTCCACCTTTAAGACCCTCCTTAAATTCCACCTCTGACCAAGCTTTTTGTTACTCCATCTAATATCTCTTTTGGCACAGAATTTATTTTTCCCCTTACGCCTCTGTGAAGCGCCTTGGGACATTTTCCTGTGTTGGAGGTGCTATATAAATGCAAGCTTTGTACTGTTATTATCCTATCCCATTATTCCTCTTTGCTGTTTTTGTATCTTTTCTTTTCCCTCCTCCATCTGTTTCTCTCCCTTCAATTGTTGTTTCTGTCCCTCATTATCTTTTCTGTGTTGATTCCCTCCCACTGCCTTCCTTTCATCTTCAGCAGTGTTCTTGTCTCGGATGTTTCTCTGTTTTTGATTTTGGGTATTACAGACCACTGGTCCTGCTGTTGACCTCAATATTTGGGGATCTTGCAATTTACATCCGACTGCCTGACAATTTTGTCTATTACAGCTGCTGCAAAGTGTTCATAGAATCATAGAAATTGCAGCACAGAAGGTGACCATTGGAGCCCTTTATTTTAATCCCATTTTCCTGCTATTTCCCGCTATACTTTACTACTTTTCATCTTTAAATGTTTATCCAATTCCCTCAGTTTCCATGTTGGATTTGTCTTCAATAGCCACTTCTGGGAATGCATTCCCGACTCTCATAATTGTTTGCATGAAAATATCTTTTGGCCTCCATCTTTATGCTTTAATCCTAATCCTAAATTTACACTCTCAGTAGAAATTGTTTCACTAAATATCCTTTCAAACCGTTTCAAAACTTTGTGAACACTTCTCATCCTAACTATTGTGGGTGGGGGGTGGGTGGGGGGTGGGCGGGAAGCGGGGAGGGATTTTAACTGCCAGCAAGTTTCCGGTGGAAAACCGCTGGATTCAGTTAGTTTCTCGCCCACATCAACAGTACGAGGCCACAGAATTTTTAACTACCGTGCCTCATTAGCATGCCACCGGCCCAATTCCCGAATGGAACAGACGGGAAGTAGGTGCCAGCCTCTGGAAAATTGAGTGGCCCTTGGCCACCTGCTACTCAGGTCAGTGTGGAGAAGGGGCTTTTGGGGGGGAGGGGCCTCACAATAGGGAAGTGAGGGAGTCAATGTCTAAACGTTCCACTCCTGCTCCTCCTGACACCACAAAGGAAAGCAAAAAGACTTACTTGGAGGCCCTCTTGAGATTCCCAATCTCCTTCGAGATGGATTTCATCTGGTGGGAAAGCCACTCAGGGTGAAGTTAAAATCGCTATCGGGCCTGATGATGTCATCACACCCCGACTAGCACTGCACATCGTACTCCAATTGAGGCTTAACCAGTGTCTGCTACAGATTCATCATCACTGCTTTGCTTTTGTATTTCATGCTTTTAAAGATCTGTGTACCTGCAACCCTACATCCCTCTGTTCCTCCACTCCATTGAGAGTTTTACTGTTGATATATTACAATTCTCTGTTCTTTTTCCTAAAATGTACAGCATTTGCACATTCTTTCCACTTCCCTAAACCTACCTATGTATGATTGTTTTTTTCCCAAAAAATTCTGGTGTATGTATTGAACGATTGCTGCTGCTGCCATTTTGCCTATCTCTGTCGCTTGGAGTACTTGTCATTTTCAGTATCTGGGGGTGGAATGAAAATACTATGAAAAATGATAAATTTGGTAAAATCCTTCTTTATCTGCACTGAGGTTGGGAATGACTGAATAGATGGGAGAATGGGTAGCATCTGCTGCTGTGCAAACCTTTCCCAGTGGTCATTGTGGCAGCACAGCAGTGGACTTTTTGAAGCAGGCTTTACCAGGAACTCAACCTCCACAAAAGAAAGAGCTGCATTTACACAGCACCTTCTCCCATCTCCTGGAATCATCCCAAAGCTCTTCACATAAAATGAATTACTGTCACTGCTGTTCAGTATGCAAACACCCAACAAGATCCCACAAACAGTATTGAGATGAATGATCATTAATCTGTTTCTGGGTGGTGGTTGAGAAAAGAATATTTGCTGGGATATCACTCTAGTTTCTCTGATCTTTAATGTCCACCCGAGCGGGCAGACAAGCCTCAGTTTAACTTCTCATCCGAAGGATGGTACCTCTGACTCTGACAATGCAACACTCCCTCAGTACTGCACTGAAGTGCTGCAGTGGGAGTTAAACCCACAATTTTCTGACTCAGTAGTGGGAGCACTACCAACTGAGCCAAGCTGACACTTGGCTCCTTAGGGGGGTAATAACTCCCTAGTGAGAAAGCGCTGGCCCTATGACTTCGGTATGTGTGGAATTTTATGCAGAACAAAGCTGAATCTGCACAGGGTCAGAAAGATGAAATGATAGATTACAGAGCGGCAGTGGCAGAGGTTTGGAAGCAGATCACTTGCCATTAATGCAGATGAAAGGATTCGCAAATTTCATGTCTCCCCCGAAGATTTATTTTTGATCTATTAAAGAAACCCTGGTTGGACTGAGTTTAAAATCCAGGGCTCCAGTGCTCAACAAGATGGCTGCGGTCAACCTCATGGCCAAGGCCTGTAAGTTTCAGTTTGGACTGACAAAGAAGGAACTTTCCAGAAATTAGAATGCAGACAGACCTTCTGCATTTATGCATGAGAAGCAAACCCAGTGGCATTCGGGCCTCTGATTAAAACCCATCAAAGGTTGTTTGCACAAGCAATCAAGAGCAAGCAAGGCCTATTCAATATGTAATGGGACAAGCTTAGCTGCATTCAGACCTTCGTTGGATAACATCGACACTGTTTACAAACAATCAACGGGGCATTCAGTCTGGAATGGCCCCATCACGAAACCAGTTGGACAAAGGGGAACACTGATGAGGTGTTTAAAACCGATTAGCCAGCCATCCAGGTCGATGAGCCCAGATCGGTTTCCTTTGTATGAGCTTCAACACGTCCAGGTCAGACAAAGAAATGAGCTGATCTGGCGGGAGATAAGGGCTACCGGGAAGGGTATAACTAGTCCCTCGGGAAGCCATCTCTCTCTCGCCTCGCCTCCAGTGCCCTGCCATATCATCAACACAGTGAGAGGATCGTTGACGAAGAGCCCGCCCAGGGAAGTAGGACACCCGCAGTTACGTTTGAATTACTGGGGTATCTCTGCTCTGGGGCGGTGAAAACCTAAAAACATCGACAGGCAACAGGGCACGGAGCAGGCGTTTCAACATCCTAGACTGGTGAGCATCAATTTTCTGGCCCATCACAAGACAACCTAGATAGGTGTAAAGGGTAGGAGTTAAGGGGAATTACTAAAGTGTCATTTTAGTCACTTTCCCTCGATGTGTCCATTTCTCCTCCCCTGCTAAGTGTAATTGTGTTGCATCCATGGTAATTTTCTCTGTATCGTAATTATTTCTCTATTTTAATAAACATTGGTTTTCTTTGCACCGAACCACTGGTCTTGTTTGTCTATATCGCTACTCGTAAATAAGTCCGGTGCTCAGAACTAAAAAGGGGGAAGCGATTTGAACTGCACGGGGCTGGGGCAGCTCAGGCACATGACTGACTGACCAGACAAAAACCTCAAACCAAAACCCCCTACAGAAATGGCGAGCCAGGTAGGAGCATCGGTGACAGTATGCGATATGACAGACAGTGGTGCGGAGGGAGAAACCGCAATGGAAGAGAGGTTGTCCACTTATGTGTGCAGAAAGGTCAATATCGCCAAGAAATGGGTGGGCGCTATGTTAAAGGCCGACTGTCCCATAGACGCCGCCGCCCAGTGGACGGCGAGTAAACAGCATAAGAGGGCAATTGAAAAGGCAGTCTGGTTAATGTGTCATAAGAAACAAGTCCTAGTGCTGGACAGGGTTGTAGCAGCACAGGCTGCCAAGCTCAAGAAATTGGCCCTAGAAATGCAGGATAAGGTTGTAGCGGAAGAGAAAATGCTAGTGGCACTTCAGGCGTTAAGCCAAGAGAGAGCGCAGATGGCAAGGGAACACCAGGCAAAGATAGAGTGCCTGGAGGCCCGGGCCAACAAAGTGCAACGGGAACACCAGGCAAAGGTAGAGCGCCTGGAGGCCCGTGCCGTCGAAGTGCAACGGGAACACCAGGCAAAGGTAGAGCGCCTGGAGGCCCGGGCCGTCGAGGTGCAATGGGAACATCAGGCAAGGGTAGAGCATCTGGAATACCAGACCGCTGAAAGTAAAGCCAGCGTTAGGCGCAAGATGGAGCACTTAGAATATCAGGTCAGAGAGGCGAGGGGTAGCGAGATAAAGCTGCAGGACACGATTTGTGACCTCACCCAAAAATTAAAAGAGCAGGAGGAGAAAGTAAGGGAGGTAAAGGTAGCATACAAGCTAGCCTGCGACCGGGGGTTCAAGAAGGCAGATCACGGGCCATGTAGGGAGGAGATAGAAAGCTTGGGCATGGCCTTATCGAGGGCGAAGGGGATGATATGCCTTATCAGCCCAAAGGCAGGCCAGTTGGACTTTACCGGCAACCCAAGCAGAGCCGTCCCACAGGCAGCACCCAGAACAAAGTTGGCTAGGGAATCAGAGGTCCCACGGCCGCCACCCATAGCTCCGAGCTTTCAGGAGTTCTGGCAGCAAGGTGGGTTGGAGGGTGAAGTGGTAGGGGAAGCACAGCAGGCCCCGCTAGGTAGGCCGGGACCAGGGCCGGTGTACCCCCTCCGACAATGGAGGTACGGCACGCCCGTTGACGACGGGGACCCAGGGGCCATCCAAAATCAGTTTGTGGTGCCGCATGGCACCCAACAGCTCAGGGCCATGGTTAGTCACATCCCCAAGCTCACCGAAAAGGGAGACCCCTCTCTGCATTTCAGGGACATAGAACAGGCAGCGTGCATTAATGACTGCGATGACGCAGAGCAAGCTAAGATGCTGCTGTTTTCTCTGGGGAGTGATCTCCTCCAGATCCTGTCTGATGAATGTAAAAAGGGGCAGAAAGATTATGAGGATTTGAGGAACGAGATATTGGAGGCCATGGGACTCAATGACGGTAGTCTGTTCGCCCGGGTGGAAAAAATGGTACAGCTCCCAGGGGAGTCCCCGCAGGCGTTCGCAGACAGGCTGTGGCCAGTCTACCGGAGCGCATGCCCGGGAATGCCAGCGCGGACATTACTGAACCAAGTCTAAGTGACCCACTGGCTCCGTTGTCTAATGACAAACTGCCTGCCCCAAATCCGAGCCCAGGCTGTGGCCTGGTTTGACCCCAGTAGCCCCCAGACCACCGAGGAAATGGTGATCCGCCAGCTCACGATAGCATTTAAAAATATAAGGGGTACCGAGACGCCCCAACCCAAGGGGAAAGTCCATGAGGTTAAACCTGGGGGCCAGAATAAGAAAGAGTGGCACCAGGCGGGGAACCGTCCCTCCCAGACTAAGTTAAACTGTTACGGGTGCGGGAAGGATGGCCACTGGCGCAAGGATTGTAAAAGTCCATGGAAAGACAATAAAGTAAAGAACTCCACAGCCCCAGCCCAAAAGGCAGAGCCAGGTATCCCTCCCGCTGCGATCGAGCCACTCTTGGAGTCGATACGATCTCTCCTCCTGACCAGCCAGGGGAGAATAGCAGCCACCACCAGTGCTTTGACCCTGTCTGCCCCATCCCACTCCCAGCAATGACTAGAACCAGTGCAGCCTGTCGACCTGTGTCCCCGCGAAAATGCTGAGGGGAGCAGGCCCTATGTTAAGATGGGGGTGAAGACGGTGCAGGGGAGATATTCGGTGGACACTGGAGCTTCCAGCACGGTGGTCCATTCGGAAGACCTGACCAATTCACCCCGGTCTAACAAGGTCCCATTTAGCTTAATAGGATCCACAGGGAACGAGCAGGCTGAGGAAAGGTCAAAACCTTTGGCCATAGGTTTAGGATCCCTTCATACCAGGTGGGAGGGTAACCAAAAGACCGATGAGGTGGCCAAGCAGGGGGACAGGGAAGGAGAGTTCTGGGACCCCTGTTGAGCAGGCCCAGTAGCAGCAATCCGGGACAAGGGAGTCACACAGGGGATAGCTTTGGCCCCGGACCAAAAACAGGTCCAAGCCCAAGATTCCGCCTTTAAGGCCGCCCTGGTAAGGAGAAAGAATTTAGAGCAGGGTTACTGGCAGGCTGCTAGTTATATTAAACGATGTAAGTTGTTTAAACCCGAAAAGAAAGAGCAGCCAGTTGGGACAAGGTCTGAGGATAGAGATCCGCAGCCCGCAGCGGGTACAAGCTCACAGGCTGCACAGGCAGGCGCTGTGGCTTGTGTCAGGGGAGGAGCCATTCCGCCCACCATTCAAGACACTCCCCCAATCCTCTGGGATTCAGATGGGGAGGAGTCCGAGCGCGAGAATCCCGCCCCCGACCCAGGTTTGGAACCTGGGGGCGGAGACTCACAGCCTGCTGCAACAGGCGGCGAAAGGTTACCTGCCCCTCAGCCCAAGTTTGGGAGAGGTGAAACCTGAGGGAAAAGACCCCCAGCCAGCGGTCGTGGAAAACCCACAGACCGTGCTAGCAAAGGCTGCGGTCCGAGCCAAAGGTCCACCCGCCAAGAAAACCCCACCCGTAGCCCTCCCTAGAAGGTCCCCTCGGACACCCCAGCCCAGAAAGGTATGGTCACTGACTCCCCAGCTTAAAACGACAACCTCCCGAGTTAAAGAGAAGTCGGAAGACAAAGGTCCCCAGCTAGCAGCTACAGACTGCAAGGGACCAGAAGTGCAGGTCAGTGCAGCCACGCCGCAGGGAGCAGCCTGCAGCAGCCCAAACAGGGATTAGGCTGGCTGCCCGGAGACGGGCGGCGGATGTATATAGTTTAGGTAGTTTAATTTTTAAGTTTTATATAGTGTTAAGTTTAGGGAGCTTAATTTAATTCTAATTAAGGTGATGGTTAGTCTTATGTTCATTAATAAATAGACATTCTTATTATGAACACAGCTAGCTTTTGCTAGTTACTTTATTGAGCACATGTGGACTAGGTACAGTATCTGTAGAGGCTTCCATCTTGACCGCTGCCTTGTGGGTAGCCTAGCCTCATGGGTAATGTAGTCTTAATGTATATACAGCTGGGTAGTGTAGTCTTATACATACAGCTATATACAGCTCTACACAGCTCTACGGCTCCACCTAGTGTCCACTATAGAATGACATGTTTTTGATCATTACATCCCCCTTTCTTTGAGGTTTAACAAAATCAATATCAATCAACTTTAAAGAAAACAATAAAGATATAATATCAGTAACACTTTTGTTAGTGCTCTATAAACATAAACATTTTCAAAACAGTCAACACATTTTCAAAGCTTTACATTGTACTCAAAGATTAAGTCTATCAGGCACTTTTACTTCACGTGTGGATCTTCTCAACACGGATAAGTCTGATGTGCCTTCATGAGATTGTTCTGGCGGTGAATGACAAGATGCAGTTGCGGCATTGTCATCAATCTGCTCTTGTATAGTCTCTTGTGTTTTTAGGAGGGAACGGCGGTTCCTCCTGAGAATCTGTCCTTCCTCAGTTCTAACAGTGTATGACCTTGGTCCTACTTCCTCAAGAACTGTAGCTTTCCTGTTCCATGCATCTGGATCTTCAATCCTGACAACATCATCCCTTGTCAATGGTTTTAGAGTTTTGGATGACTTGTCATAGTATGATTTCTGTTTCAGCTTTAACAGTTGAAGTCTCTGTCTCAGTTCCTCACTTTGCTGTTCTTTTGCACAGCAGGTTAGCGTGGTGCGCAACTTGCGACCCATTAGTAGTTCAGCAGGTGAAGAACCACAGTCTAAAGGTGAGGCTCGGTAGCTCAGCAGGGCGAGATAAGGATCAGACTTGCTTTCTGTCGCTTTCTTCAGTAGCTGCTTGAGAACTTGAACACCTTTCTCTGCCTTACCATTTGACTGAGCATACAAAGGACTGGATGTGATGTGCTGAAAGTTATAATGTGCTGCAAACTGTTGCCACTCCTTACAGTTGAAGCATGGACCATTGTCGCTAACGGCAATCCTGGGAATTCCATGTCTGGCGAAGATGGATTTCACATGCATTATGACACTGCTTGCTGTGGTGCTTGAGAGCAGCGCCATCTCAGGACAGTTAGAATAGTAGTCAATCACTATTAGATAGTCTTTACCATTTAAATGAAAAAGGTCCATACCAACCTTTTGCCATGCTGCTGTTGGTATGTCAGCTACTATCATTGGTTCCTTTGCTTGTTTGTTTTGGTGTTTCTGACATGTCTCACATTTGCCTATCATGTTCTCAATGTCCTTATTTATGCCAGGCCAATAAACAGTGTCTCTTGCTCTCCTTTTGCATTTTTCAATTCCGAGGTGTCCCTCATGAATCCTTTTGAGCATGTCTTGACATAGAACCTGTGGAGTGACTATTCTGTTCTGTTTTAGTAATAGTCCACTTGCGACACTCAATTCTGACCTTATGTGAAAATATTTTGGACAGGAACCATTTGGCCAACCATGATGAATGTTCTCTATTACTGTTTGTAGTACTGTATCTTTTACTGTTTCTTCTGCTATTTGCTTTGATTTTGTGTCTGACACGGGCAGCGCAGCAGTGACCATACTCACATGAACATCCACGTCTTCTTCAGTAGAGCTCACATGACTCATTGTGGATGCTCGGGATAGTGCATCTGCTAACACTATGTATTTGCCTGGTGTGTAGATCAGTTCAAAGTCATATCTTTGCAGCTTCATCATGAGTCGTTGAATCCTTGGAGACATCTCATTCAGGTTTTTTTTTATGATGGCAACCAGAGGGCTGTGGTCTGTCTCAACTGTGAAGGTGGGAAGTCCATATATGTAGCCATGAAACTTTTCTAGTCCAACTACCAAGCCTAGACATTCCTTTTCAATCTGGGCGTATCGACACTCAGTATCAGTCATAGACCTGGAGGCATAGGCAACAGGCTTCCAATCTTCACCCTCTGCTTGTAGCAAGACCGCACCTAGGCCATCTTTTGATGCATCCGTTGACACTTTGATTCTTTTTGTTGGGTCAAAGAAGGTGAGTACAGGTGTGGTTGTCAGCACTGTTTTGAGGTTTATCCACTCTTGTTCATGTCTTTCTGTCCATGCGAACTCATTTGTTTTATGTAGCAGGTCTCGCAGACAGGCTGTCTTGGCTGACAAGTTAGGAATGAACTTTCCAATGAAGTTTATCATCCCCATGATGCGTAGCGCTCCTTTTTTGTCAGTGGGCCGGGGCATTTTGAGTATGGCGTTTACTTTTTCCACATCTGGCTCTATTCCTTTACCAGATAGATTATCTCCTAGGAAAGTGACTTCCTGGACGCCAAACTGACACTTGGCTTTGTTGAGCTTCAGTCCATTCCGGCGTATGCTCTGTAGCACTTTAGTCAGTCTCTCATTGTGTTCTTTCAGTGTGGAGCCCCAGATGATGATGTCATCAACATAGACCCGAACTCCTTCCAGACCTTCAATTATGTGTTCCATCGCTCTATGAAAGATTTCAGATGCAGATATTATCCCGAAAGGCATTCTGAGGAAACAATACCTGCCAAATGGTGTGTTGAAGGTACAGTATTTGGTGCTCTCTTCATCCAGTTTTAGTTGCCAAAATCCTTGTGAGGCATCGAGCTTTGTAAAGTATCTGGCACCTGACATTTCACTGGTGATTTCTTCTCGCTTGGGAATCTGGTAGTGTTCACGTTTTATGTTTGCATTTAAGTCCTTTGGATCCATGCATATTCTTAGATCATTGTTCTTTTTCTTTACACATACCATGGAGTTAACCCAGTCTGTTGGCTCTTCGACTTTCCTGATGACTCCTAGTGTGGTCATTCTGTCCAGTTCATTCTTGAGCCGGTCACGCAGGGGTGCTGGAACTCTTCGTGGAGCATGTACCACTGGCTGAGCATCCTGCTTTAGCTGGATCTTGTAAGTGAATGGTAGCACTCCAAATCCTTTGAACACATTCTGGAAATTATTCACGACAGAATCCACCGAGTCATCTGGTCTGCTTATGGCACAGTTTATAAGGTAGACTCTTTTGACCAGTTCTAAGTCCTCACAAGCTTTGTCACCCAGTAGTGAATCAAGCCTTTCAGCCACAACAGAAAACATGAGATGATGCACTTTGTCTTTGACTGTCACTTTAAGTCTGCATACACCTAAGCTATCTATTTTCTGTCCATTATAGTCCTTCAGTAGTACTGACTTTTTCTGTATTTTGGGCTTTTCTTTCATATTGTTAATGTCACTCATACTGATTAAGTTTGCTTTTGCCCCAGTGTCTAGTTTCAAGGTAACTAATGCTCCATTTACCTGCAGTGGGATCATCCATTTGTCCTCTTTTACTACATTAACTTTATGTTCAACATTGTCCATTTCTGAGGGCTGCACATTTTCTGTATCCTTTTTGATATTGTCACATGACACCATTCCTACAAAAAAAGTCTCACTTAAATCAGTGTCCTCAATTACATTAACTCGTTGCCCTTTCTTAGTTTGTACTTTTGAAAAGCATTGTTTGGCAAAGTGATTCTTTCCATTACACTTTGTGCACATTTTTCCAAACGCTGGGCATTGTCTTAAATGGTGTTTGTAACCACAGCGTTTACAATTAAAAATTTCATTCTCCGATTGCTTTTCATTTCTGTTCTGCCCATGTTTCTTCCCCTTATAGGACACAGCACCGACAGCAGCATTATCACTCATTACAATCACATCATTATTGATTTCACTGAAAGTCTTCGCGTGCTTTCGAGCTAGCTCACTGGCTTGGCATATTTTCACCGCATTTTCCAAATTTAGTTCGGTTTCTCTCAACAGACGTTCCCTGACTTTTTTATCATGAATACCAAACACAATCTGGTCACAAATCATGGATGCTTTGAGCTCAAAGAAATTACATGTCTGTGCTTTCAGTTTCAGATCAGTTATAAAGCTATCAAAAGTCTCATTTTGCTGCTGTGTCCGAGAACAGAAGATGTATCTTTCATAGGTCTCATTCTTTTTGGGAGAGCAATGTGCATCAAATTTTTTTAGCACATCTTCTAATTTTTCTCTGTTCTCCTCTGGATTAAATACAAATGTATTAAATACCTCTATCACCTGTGGGCCTGCAACCGTAAGCAGCAACGCTATCTTCCTTGCGTCTGGCTTCGTACCGAATCCGATGGCTGCAATATAGAGTTCAAATTGTTGTTTAAGAGTCTGCCAATTGTAGTCGATGTTTCCTGTGAGTTTCAAACGCTCTGGTGGCTTCAAATTCTCCATTTCGCTTTTCACAATTTTCAGCAGATCTGCACCATCCTGGTACCATCTTATGTTCATTAATAAATAGACATTCTTATTATGAACACAGCTAGCTTTTGCTAGTTACTTTATTGAGCACATGTGGACCAGGTACTGTATCTGTAGAGGCTTCCATCTTGACTGCTGCCTTGTGGGTAGCCTAGCCTCATGGGTAATGTAGTCATAATGTATATACAGCTGGGTAGTGTAGTCTTATACATACAGCTATATATAGCTCTACACAGCTCTACGCCTCCACCTAGTGTCCACTATAGAATGACATGTTATTGATCATTACAGTTAGTTTTAAGTAATCTGCTCAGAGTGTGTACATTTGAGTCGAGGTCGCAAGACCCAACCATGCTTCACCCAAGCCAACGAATCTCTTGGGAACCTGGCTGTGTGCTTCTATATCTGTTACAGGAAAATTTACGGAATGAAGGGGGGCATAATCCTACTCGCCCTGATAGGACTGAGCTTTGGAAGGAGAGGTGACGTGGAGGATTCCCACCTCTATGGGTGCTCCGGAGACACAGCACCGATAGCGATCGATGGGAGCCGAGAACGGGATGCAGAGGAGAATTTTACCAATTATGGGAATAGTAGTCAGAATGCCGGTTATGGGTAGGACAGCCCGACCCGCCCCGGTATACAGGGTGGAGAACATTGGAGTCATTCAAGGGGGTGCACACATTCGTTTTGCAGCGGTCCCGCCCTATGTCATAAAGTGGGAGCACGCTATGACGGGTACTGACCTCTCGGGGTGCCGTAGCCGGGGAGCACACATCATCCTGTGTCCCCAGCACTTGAATGCCTATTTGAAACCACAATGCGGGTTCAGAGCTGCTGACGCGAAACCTATAAATTGTACCATGGAAGCCATGGCACAAGGCCATGTTCCCCCACAGGTAGCATATATAGGAGGTGGGACATATTGCATCACCACAGGAGCGTCTCACTACCAGCACGGACAGCACAGCTGGTGTGCGGTGAGTGACAGCAGCTTCTGCTTCAAACCCGAGGCAGAAGTTCAAGTGGCACAGATACGAATTGTCCCCATTCCTGAACCATCCGCTATTCACCTCACTGTGGAGG
Source organism: Somniosus microcephalus (assembly GCF_052327205.1). Lineage (NCBI taxonomy): Eukaryota > Metazoa > Chordata > Chondrichthyes > Squaliformes > Somniosidae > Somniosus > Somniosus microcephalus. The sequence goes on from NC_140991.1 coordinate 129,622,770, forward strand.
AGAATTTTACCCACCTCCAAAAATATGTCGCCCACTTCAGTTACCCGATTCCCCCTCTCCCAGAGCACCGTACCAAATTATTAAAAGCCATTCTAGTATCACAAAAGCACTTCTACACTTTGGAACAGAAGACTGTACAGATAGGGGCCGACATTTTAGATATTACGACCCCGCCCTGGTGGGACGTTTTTGAAAGTATAGAGGTCCCCTCCTGGATTCGAATGGCATCTCACATCTTAGTAGTCTGTCAGCTAGGGATCGTCCTCTACCTGGTTTGTGTCCAGTGTAGGAGAAAGGGTCCCGGGGTAGAATTTAAAGCAAAAGGGTTGTGGAAGGACCAATATGCCCGGGTGGAAGAAGAAACACCCATGTGAGCTTTGTGTCATATCACTGCCGAGTGATGGCAGATCCGTTTGTTATTTTTAATAAAGCTCGTTCCTTCCGTTTGTTATTTTTAATAAATATTGTTTTGGCCTGATGTTGATTTTTATTAAAGGTTGTGTGTTGTAATAAAGTTTTATGATGTCCCAAGTAGTGCAGGGGTGTTGGACCCCTCCGTGCTTGGACTATCGTAACAGATAGTAATTGTTTCTATTGATAGATGCCTGTCGTGCACTGCGGTTTTCTCTAAGTAAGGGGAATGTATGTGTCGAGGGATCGTGTATAGATAAATATAGAGGAAGGTTGTTTGTGGGGGCTCAGAAATTTGCTCACCTTGATTGGACACTTCAAGCAAGTTTCATTATCCTAGGGGGGACTGAAAGGATTCACAAATTTCATATCTCCCCCGAAGATTTACTTTTGATTTATTAAAGAAACCCTGGTTGGACTGAGTTTAAAATCCAGGGCTCCAGGACTCAACAAGATGGCTGCGGTCAACCTCATGGCCAAGGCCTGTAAGTTTCAGTTTGGACTGACAAAGAAGGAACTTTCCAGAAATTAGAATGCAGACAGACCTTCTGCATTTATGCATGAGAAGCAAACCCAGTGGCATTCGGGCCTCTGATTAAAACCCATCAAGGTTGTTTCCACAAGCAATCAAGAGCAAGCAAGGCCTATTCAATATGTAATGGGACAAGCTTAGCTGCATTTCAGACCTTCGTTAGAGAACATCGACACTGTTTACAAACAATCAGTGGGGCATTCAGTCTGGAATGGCCCCATCATGAAACCAGTTGGACAAAGGGGAACACTGATGAGACGTTTAAAACTGATTAGCTGGCCATCCAGGTCGATGGGCCCAGATCGGTTTCCTTTGTATGAGTTTCAACACATCCAGGTCAGACAAAGAAATGAGCTGATCTGGCGGGAGATAAGGGCTACCGGGAAGGGTATAACTAGTCCCTCGGGAAGCCATCACTCTCTCTCTCTCTCGCCTTGACTCCAGTGCCCTGCCGTATCATCAACCCAGCGAGAGGATCGTCGACGAAGAGCCCGTCCAGGGAAGTAGGACACCCGCAGTTACATAAGAACATAAGAAAAAGGAGCAGGAGTAGGCCAATCGGCCCCTCGAGCCTGCTCCGCCATTTAATAAGATCATGGCTGATCTGATCCTAACCGCCAATCTACTATCACAGAACCTTCTCCTGAATCTAACAGAATTAGACACACGAAATAGGAGCAGGATCAGGCTACACGGCCCCTGGACCCGCTCCGCTACCCACAGGGGAATGTCCAATCCGAACCTAGACGCATGTCCAAATTCCTGCCCGCTCCCCGTAACCCTTAATTCCCTTTACTTCTAGGAAACTGTCTATTTCTGTTTTAAATTTATGTAATGATGTAGCTTCTACAGCTTTTTGGGGCAGCATATTCCATGGACCTACCACCCTCTGAGTGAAGTAGTTCCTCCTCATCTCAGTTTTGAAAGAGCAGCCCCTTATTCTAAGACTATGCCCCCTAGCTCTAGTTTCACCCATCATCGGGAACATCCTCCCCACATCCACACGATCCAACCCCTTCACAATCTTATATGTTTCAATAAGATCGCCTCTCATTCTTCTGAACTCCAATGAGTAGAGTCCCAATCTACTCAACCTCTCCTCATATGTACATCCCCTCATCCCCGGGATTAACCGAGTGAACCTTCTTTGTACTGACTCGAGAGCAAGTATGTCTTTTCTTAAGTATGGACACCAAAACTGTATGCAGTATTCCAGGTGTGGTCTCACCAATACCTTGTACAACTGAAGCAATACCTCCCTATTTTTATATTCTATCCCCCAAGCAATGAAAGCCAACATTCCATTGGCCTTCTTAATCACTTGCTGCACCTGCATACTAACCTTTTGAGTTGCATGCACCAGGACCCCCAGATCCCTTTGTACTTCAGTACTTTCCAGTTTCTTGCCATTAAGATAATAACTTGCTCTACGATTTTTCCTGCCAAAGTGCATAACCTCACACTTTCCAGTATTGTATTCCATCTGCCAAATCTCTGCCCACTTGCTTAGCCTGTCTATGTCCCCTTGCAGGTTTTTTATGTCCTCCTCACTCACTACTTTCCCTCCCATCTTAGTATCATCTGCAAACTTTGATATGTTACACTCGGTCCCCTCCTCCAAATCGTTAAATATAGATTGTAAAGAGTTGGGGACCTAGCACTGACCCCTGCGGAACACCACTAGTTACTGATTGCCAGTCCGAGAATGAACCATTTATCCCAACTCTCTGCCTTCTGTTAGATAGCCAATCCTCTATCCATGCCAGAATATTACCCCCAATCCCGTGATTTTTTATCTTAAGCAATAATCTTTTGTGTGGCACCTTGTCAAATGCCTTTTGGAAGTCTAAATACACTATGTCCACTGGTTCCCCTTTATCCACCCTATATGTTACTTCCTCTAAGAACTCCAGCAAATTTGTCAAACATGACTTCCCCTTCATAAAACCATGCTGACTTTGTCCTATTAAATTATGATTATCCAAATGTCCTGTTACTGTCTCCTTAATAATGGACTCCAAAATATTACCTACCACAGATGTTAGGCTAACCGGTCTATAGTTTCCAGCCTTCTGTCTACTGCCCTTTTTAAATAAGGGTATTACATTAGCAGTTTTCCAGTCTGCCGGGACCTTTGCTGAGTCCAGGGAGTTTTGGAAAATTATTACTAATGCATCCACAATCCCGACCGCCACTTCCCTCAAGACCCTAGGATGTAAGCCATCAGGTCCAGGTAATTTATCCGCCTTGAGTCCCATTATTTTACCGAGTACCACTTCCTTAGTGATTTTGATCGTGTTTAGCTCCTCCCCCCTATAGCCCCCTGTTTGTCCAGTGTTGGGATATTCTTAGTGTCTTCTACTGTAAAGACTGAGACAAAATATTCATTCAGTGTTTTTGCCATCTCCATATTTCCCACTATTAATTTCCCAGTCTCATCCTCTAAGGGACCAACATTTACTTTAGCCACCCTTTTTCTTTTTATATAACTATAAAAACTCTTACTATCTGTTTTTATATTTTTTGATAATTTACTTTCATAATCTATCTTCCCTTTCTTAATCAATCTTTTTGTTATTTTTTGCTGTCTTTTAAAGTTTTCCCAATCCTCTGTCCTCCCACTAGATTTGGCTACCTTATATGCCCTTGTTTTTAGTCGAATACTATCCTTAATTTCTTTACTTAGCCATGGATGGCTGTCTTTTCTTTTACACCCTTTTCTTCTCAGTGGAATATATATTTTTTGGAAGTTATAAAATAACTCTTTAAATGTACACCACTGATCATGTATCGTCTTACCCTTTAATCTATTTTCCCAATCCACTCTACTCAATGCCACTCTCATACCTTCATAGTCTCCTTTATTCAAGCTTAGCACGCTTGTTTGAGATCCAACCTTCTCACCCTCTAATTGAATATGGAATTCAACCATGTTATGGTCACTCATTCCAAGGGGATCCTTTACTAGGACATTTTTAATTAACCCTGTCTCGTTACACAGGACCAGATCTAAGGTTGCTTGCCCCCTGGTCGGTTCAGTTACATACTGCTCAAGAAACCCATCCCTAATACACTCAATGAACTCATCCTCAAGGCAGCCCTGCCCAATTTGATTTGTCCAATTAATATGATAGTTAAAATCCCCCATAATTATAGATGTTCCCTTATTACAAGCCTCAACTATTTCCTGATTGATACTCCGTCCAACAGGGTTGCAACTGTTCGGAGGCCCATAGACTACGCCCACCAGTGTTTTTTTCCCCTTATTATTCCTTATCTCCACCCAAACTGTTTCATTATCCTGATCGTTTGACCCAGTATCCTTTCTCTATATTACAGTGATTCCTTCCTTTATTAACATAGCCACCCCACCTCCCCTTCTTTCCTGCCTGTCCTTCCTGATCGTTAAATAACCTGGTATGTTTAATTCCCAGGCATTGTCACCCTGCAGCCATGTTTCTGTAATGGCCACAAGATCATACCCATATGTAGTTATTTGTGCCATTAACTCGTCTATTTTATTATGAATGCTACGTGCATTCAGATAGAGAACTTTCAAATATGTTTTGTGACACTTAGTTCCTGATTTTGCTCTTTTTATTACTTTACCTTTTACTCCATACCTTCTGCCCCTTCCTGACATGCTCTGGTTTTTAATTTCCCCTCTGCTACCTAAGTCTATGACCTTCTCTGTTGTCATTTTTATTATTTGCTCTCTAGGAACCTCCCCCCCACTAGTTAGTTTAAAGCCCTCTCTACAGCCCTAGTTATATGATCCGCCAGGACTCTAGTCCCAGCACTGGCCAAGTGAAGCCCGTCCCAACGGAACAGCTCCCTCCTGCCCCAGTACTGGTGCCAGTGTCCCAGGAAGCAAAACCCATTTCTCCCACACCAGTCTTTGAGCCACGCATTTAACTCTCTAATTTTATTTGTCCTAGCCAAATTCGCTCGTGGCTCAGGTAATAATCCAGAGATTATTACCATTGCGGTTCTGTTTTTTAATTTGACCCCTAGCTGCTCATACTCCTTTAACAGAACTGGCTTCCTAGTCCTATCTATGTCGTTTGTACCAACATGGACCCCGACAACTGGATCCACCCCCTCCCACTGCAAGTTTCTTTCCAGCCCAGAGGAGATGTCCTTAACCCTGGTAGGCAACACAGCCTTCGGGACTCTCGCTCTCGGCTGCAGAGAACTCTATCTATCCCCCTAATAATACTATCCCCTACAACTACAACATTTCTATTTACTCCCCCCTCTTGAATGGCCCCCCGTTCCACGGTGCTGTGGCCAGGTTGCTCATCCTCTCTGCAGTCCCTGCTCCTGTCCCCACAGGGAGTAAGAACCTCGAACCTGTTGGACAAGAGCAAGGGCTGCGGCTCCTCCAGCTCTACCTCCTGGATCCCCGTACCTGCCTCACTCGTAGTCACACCGTCCTGTCCCTGACCATGGGCTACATCTGAATTAATTAACTTCATAGGTGTGACCACCTCCTGATACACAGAGTCCAGGTACTTCTCCCCCTCCCTGATGTGTCGCAGTGTCTGAAGCTCAGACTCCAGCTCATCAACACGGAGCTGGAGTTCCTGTAGCAGCAGACACTTGTCACAGATGTAATCACCGTGAGCCTCAATGGGGTCCACCGGCTCCCATATCTCGCAACAGTAACACATCACCTGCTCCATTCTATGTAATTAATTAAATTTGTTATTGTTAGTTATGGACACCCTCTGCCCGATTTTAGATGCTAGTATCCCCTTTAATTAATTGGATTTAAATTAAATCAATCCCTCTAATTACACCAGTTAAAAATGGTTTACCAATAGTCACTCTGCAACAGAAAGGCCTTATTAACTACGACCTACAGAGTTAAAGTTTGAAAAGAGCACCTAACACCCCACTTACCCTAACTCACACTTACCCAAACTCACAGCACTCTCTGCTGACTCGCACTCAGTGCTTGCTCGCACGAGCCTGGTCTTTTTATACTGTTTGTTTGTTTACAGCCAAATGAGTCACCCCTGCTGATTGGTTAGAAAACTGGTTTCCACTGCCTGCTGTGCCAATTTCCTCCTACTGCAGTGTAACCTTGTTTTACTCTTAAACCAACAGAATCCCAATATTTAACTTTTCCCCTTTACTTAAAATGCTTAAGTAACCTTATCAAGAATGATTTAAAGAGAAATAACAATTAAAGAACTCTCACACTTACCCAAACTCACAGCACTCTCTGCTGACTCGCACTCAGTGCTTGCTCGCACTAGCCTGGTCTTTTTATACTCTTGAATTACGTTTGAATTACTGGGGTATCTCTGCTCTGGGGTGGTGAAAACCTAAAAACATCGACAGGCAACAGGGCACGGAGCAGGCGTTTCAACATCCTAGACTGGTGAGCATCAATTTTCTGGCCCATCACAAGACAACCTAGATAGGTGTAAAGGGTGGGAGTTAAGGGGAATTGCTAAAGTGTCATTTTAGTCATTTTCCCTCGATGTGTCTGTTTCTCCTCCCCCGCTAAGTGTAATTGTGTTGCATCCATAGTGATTTTCTCTGTATAGTAATTATTTCTCTATTTTAATAAACATTGGTTTTCTTTGCACCGAACCACTGGTCTCGTTTGTCTATGTTGCTACTCGTAAATAAGTCCGGTACTCAGAACTAAAAAGGGGGAAGCGATTCGAATCGCACGGGGCTGGGGCAGCTCAGGCACACAACTGACTGACCAGACAAAAACCCCAAACCAAAACCCCCTACACAGAGATGCTGCATAACACAGTGTAACCAAGAAGAGAGAAGGGGAGGAGAAATACAAACCTTAAATAAGTGATAATTGCAATGAAGTCCAAGGAAACAAGAACTCTGTCAGTCTTGCATCAGTTGGCATTGCTTCAGCTTGGTACACAGTTAATGTACTTTGTTGAAATACAACTTTCTTCCAGCAGAGAGATGAAGCATCATCTGGATAAGTGACAGGAACAATTTTGAGAGAGCAGCAAAACTGCTTAGTTCACATTCAGGCTACAGTCAAGAAACTGTATTATGTGAATTTCAGTTTTGTTTATTCGGGCACAAAGATCTGTTCAGAGTGATTTGCCCCATTTATCCCTTTATTATGGATAATGCCTTATAGGATGTTATTGATTTAGATACATGGCACATGTGGTACTATTCGATTGTCTGTAAAATGCCAGATTGCAGTAGCTGAGTTGAAAGCTAGTTTGGTGTCAGTGATTGAATAGAATTGTTTACTTGTGGGTCTATCAGCTCCCAGTGGAGATCTGTTAAGAATTGTGTTTGGCTGAGTCAGGAATGCAGGAAGATACAGAGAAGGTCACATTTTCCCCCAACTTGGAGAGAAATGATCTCTGAAAATATGTTTGGAGAAGGGAGGGAGAAGCAGATGGAACCTGAGAGACAATAACAGAGCCCAGTAGAAGCAGATGTAAAGAGAATTTGAAAAAGTCAGTCAGCATGAGATTAGCAGTCATTTGTAGAGATAAATTGCTTTTTTTATTTGTTCCCAGAATGTGGGTGAATATGTTGCCCATCTCTAGTTGCTCTGAGCAAATGGTGTTGGGCCTTCTCCTTGAACTGCTGCCGTGCTTGTGCTGATTCTGCTTCCACAATGGTGTTAGGTAGGGAATTCTAGGATTTTGATCCAGAGATAATGGAGAAACAACGACATGTGTCCAAGTCCGGATGGTTTGTGACTTGCAGGGGAACTTGCAGGTGATGATGTCGTCATGATATTGCTGTTCTTGCCTTTTTCAGTGGTAGAGGTTGTGGGGTGGGGAGGTGCTGTTGAAGTAACCTTGTTGAGTTGTCGCAGTGCTGCTGTAGATCGTATATACTGCAGCCACAAGTGCGCCAGTGGTGGAGGGGGTGGATATTTTCAGTGGCAAGGGCGCCAATCAAGTGGACTATTTTGTCCTGGATGTTGTTGAGCTTCTTGAGTGTTGTTGAAACTGTACCCGTCTAGGTAAGTGGTGAGCATTCCATCACACTCCTGATCTAGGCCTTGTAGATGGTGGAGAGGGTTTGAGGGGTCAGCAGATAAGCCACTCGTCACAGAGTACCCAGCATCTGCCCTGTGCTTGTAGACATGCCATTGCTATGACTGCTCCAGAGAGCTTCTGGTCATTGGTAACTCACAGGATGTTGATCTTAGGGGACTTGATATTGCTGTTGAACGTTACTGGAAGTGGTTGAGCCTTTTCTTGTTAGAGATGGTTATTGTCTGGCATTTATGTGGTGTGAATGTTACCTGCCACTTGTCAGCCTAAGCCTGGATGTTGTCCAACTCCTGCAGTAGGCTGCTCCATTATCAGAGGAGCTGCGAATGGAGCTGAACACTGGAATTGTTGGTGAACAGCATGACTCCTGACCTTATGATGGAGGGAAGATCATTGATGAAGCAGTTCAAATGGTTAGGCTGAGGTCACTTTCCCCAAGGAACATCTGCAGCAATGTCTTTGGGTTGCGATGATTGGCCTCCCAACAAACACACCCATCTTCCTTTGTGTCAGGTGTGACTCCAACCAATAGAGGGCTTTCACCTTGACCCCTATTGACCTCAATTTTGCCATACTTGGTCGAATGCTGCCTTTCTGTCAGAGGCAGCTACTCTCATCTCTCCTTTGTCATTCAGTTCTTGCATCCATGTCTGGATCAAGGCTGTGAGCCAAGTGGTTCTGGCAGAACCCGAACTGAGTGTCAGAGAGCAGGTTATTGGTACATAGGTATCATTTGATGGCACTGTTGATTACTTCTTCCATCACTTTGCCGGCGATTGGGAGGTGGCTAATAGGATGGTAATTGGTTAGGTTAAATTTATCCTTTTTGTAGATAGGACATTCTTGGGCAATTTTTCTCACTGTTGGGTACCTGCCAGCATTATAGCTACAATGTACTAAAATTAATGCTCGGGATTGGGGGTTGTATTTATGTCATGGTGCTGTCTATCCATTCCTGAGTCTGTGTGTGTGAAGTTGCCATTTTTCCCCCATTATTTTCATCCCCTCCGCTCCTGAAGGCGTTGACTCCTGGTAGGGTACAGGCACCGCAGGCATGGGGTACCCACTACTGCATCATCCAAGTGGCCATTATTCATGTGTGAGGCTGGACAGTGAGTGCCAAATTATTAATCACAGCCAAAATCAATCCTGCCCTCACCCAAAATAATTTCCAGCAGGGATCACTGGAGACGGATCAGGAGTAGTGAGGCCAGCTTACCGTCCCAGCCCGAATCAGCTAACTAAGCACAGATCGATGATTGAACCTGTGACCTTCTGTCTTTTGGTTTAGGACCACACTGTGTGGTTCATTTACCCACTGACGCATCCAAGTAATTGAAGTTAGTACTTTTCTAAGTTCTTTTTTAAAATGCACAGGAACTAGTTTTTAACTACACTTTATAAGGACCCTTCTTTCATTAGACACTGCTTTCATAATGGATACACTGGGAATTGCTTGTGCGGCAAGAATAATGGATCACTTCAATAACTTAAACATTTAGTTTGGTTCTCCTGGTACCTCAATTTCCAGGGAGCAGCTGAGCTGTGCAGAGCAGGAATGTCCTGGGTTCAAGCCTTGATCTGTCAGCTGATCTCAGCTGGGGCAATGTTAGGGATGTTACAATTGGCTTCAGCGTCCCTGAGTTAAAAACAAAAAGGAAAGTCAGACAGAATTCCTGCTTTTAATTGCCATCAGTGATCTCAGCCTAAAGTGCCGGTTGGCAGTAGTTTGCTGAGGACAGATACAGGCTTGCCTGTGACAATACCCAGGATGAATCGCATGCCAGCACTCATTATCAAAGCTCACACCTGAATAATGGCTATTTGTCTGAGACACCAAAGGATAATTAACAACTGTGAAACTGTAGCTTAGCAAGCTGTCGCTGCTTTCAGAAGAGGAGCGGCAGGGAGGGTAAAAATTGGCAAATAAAACTCAGTTTATTTTAAATTTTCCATTGTATTCCCTCATTCTTTAAAAAAGACTTCCCTCTCCTCACCCCATTTGCTCACTTGTCACATGCTAATCCCAGGCATTTAGGCCCTCCATTTGTACCAAACCCAGATGTGAAAATCAGTTAACTGATGAACAAACATTCACACTGTTTTGGCAAGTTGAAAAATGCTTGGTGTATAAGAGAAAAGGACAATCATAAAGTAACCTGCTTATGAAAATCATATTTAATTTGTAATCCTGTTATGAAAAATGTACAGATTAATCTTAATGTCTAGGTGCAAACATTTTAAATTACAATTCCGTTAATAAAATTCATAGCTAGCCTCTAACCACATTTAAGTAACTTTGACACACTGGCCTGCAGCCCGTGTCCCTGGGCCACTTGCCTGAGCCAGGGCTATTTATGTACACAGGGTGGGCTCCCAGTATGATCCCCACCAGCAAGCGAGATCCCGCTGCTGCCAATGTGGGAAGTTCTAGTGCAACACCCAAAGAACCAGAAGCCAGTTTAAAGGGGACTCAGAGCCATGAAGATCAGAACAATATTTTACTGTTAGGCCTCAGGCTGAGCCAGAGTTTAACATAGGTAAGGTAAGTGGCTTAATGGGAGGGTAAGGTGGCCACTATGGGGCCCTCTCTCCCACAGTACGACACCAGGGAGCCTTTCATCACTTCCCCAGGGATTACCGCCACCCCACCACCTCCTCCCACCCCACCCCCGCCTGCCCCCACCTGTTGAGGGGGTAGCAGTAGCATGGGCAGTAGGCTGGGAAATGGGGCAGCTTTCTGTGTCCCGTGACCCTACCATAATTTACATGTGGTGGGCAGGGAAGGGGTGTCTGTCAGCCAACCCAGAAAGGGTGCAGGAGAAATATCAAGGCTGGGTTGGGGAAGTGGCCACTGCCTAATTCTCCCACTGTTTCCACTGTTCTCCTGCTTTATTTGAGGTGGGATAGCAGAAGAAAATCCAGGCGTAACTCAAAACTTTATTCTCAATTCTAACTTTGCAGTCAATTGATTCTTTTATTCTTAATATTTCTTTTCAATCAAATGTCTTGATATTCTGAAATTCTGCCAAAACACTGTTTTGTCTTTGTTTTAAGTCATTTTTGTGCTCTACGGAATGACCTGACTGGAGCCAACATGGCTTTTTTTTTAATCTCTATAAAGACCATGCATTAAAAGTATAGAGTTAGAGTTGGATTCTGTTTCTTCACTTGTCATTTTGCTCCTGCCAGTGGGATCACTGGGGTTGAAAGATTGGTTGAAGCAGAGTTAGGGTTTCTATCTCTCATTTTTTCCCCTGTATCTTCTTTGAACTACCAACTCTTCACTTCAGATTTCCAAAGGTGAAATATTGGAAGAAAACTGTATTTTGATACTGTATTCTGTAATCAGTTACTGGCAACTCTGCTTTTCCAAGTTTTGGAAATAAAGATATTTGTCAGTGGCTCTCATTAATAGCTGATAAAGTCATTGTTTTTTTCTGGTATTTTAACAAAGACCACGTGAGAAAGTTTGTTCTGGGGTAATATAGGAAACCTGGGAGTTTGAGGCAAAATTTCAGGCATTGCCCAGAGAGTCAAGTATGAACTGAACACTAAATAACCAGTGTCAGCTACTAAAAAAAAGTGATGGGCCCCTGGGATGAGAGTGAGGTCTTCCTTTTCAAGCAAGAAATTTAATGAACCTAGTGACACAGAATCAGCAGGAAACTTGAAGGGTGACAGATTCACTTGGAGCCTCAGTTTAATTGCAAAAATATGTCTTGTTGAAGAAAAAAACCAACTTTGTCTACAGCAATTCAACTGAAGTGTAAATAGTCTTATGTTTGAAGTCGCGCTCTGCAGAAAGCATTTAAGAAGTAAGTGGCAGAACTCTGCTGTTTACAGATCTATTGTACTTGCTGCTAAAATGTGTGTTTATTACCAGTTCAGACAAACAGTAATGCTAGAAATTAAATTCACAGAGGGTTTACAAAGCAGAAAAGGTACATTTGTCTTTCAAAGCCACAGTGTTATCTTCTCAAGTGGGTCTAGCTGGTAATTTAAGAAGACCTGAAAATCAACCAACTAGTGACTTTCTGACAATCCTGCCAAAAATGGCAGGAACATTTTCCAAGAACACAAGAGATTTTGAGATTGATTCTGAAATAATGAAACTGGTAAGATTAAAAAATAGACTTTAATCTTGTCAGTTGAATTTTAGAGAAACTGTAGTACATCTGGAAATTATCTTTCATCTGTCCCACTGAGCTTTAATTTAGTCCCTAGGGGTTTCATGGAGCTGGCGCCTGGGTGATAATGTTGATGTAATTCTGTCAGGACAAACACTTCAGTGACAGATTGATATAAACCTAGGGCACAGTTCTGGCACATTTAATGACAAGTCTCGATTCCAAAGGCCTCCTTGTCAGGTTTAATTAATCGAGTTCACTGCATTTCAATTACAGGTATTGACAGCAGTCTATTGATCGCCACCTATGTAATCTGTTGCCAGCTAGGTTAAGGATATTTCTACTTTCTTCTCAGACATTGCGCCTTGGCTACATAAATTTACAGCTGCAGATGTAACGGACTATTCACAGCTGACCTTTGACCCCAGCCAAAAAGAGCTCATCGTTGGAGCAAAGTAAGACATATCTTTCTTTCATATATATTACTGCCCTTGACATTTTTGGAAAAACTGATTTACTGTGCTTTGCAAAATTCCATTTTGAATGACTGTTTCTTTCAATTCCCAGTACAATCAGCTTCTCTTTATCTACTTGACTTATCTTGTCAACCCAGTTCAGTCTTGATTACATTTAAGATGTTATAAAAAAAACTTCCATACTTTCAGAGGTGTGCTATTGATTTTTTGAGAATCTATTGGTACTTAATAGTAATTTTCTACTAATGGCATCAAGCCTTAGTTGCTAAATGAAAAGTATTAATATAACAGGCCTGACAAGGCTTCTTGCTGCCCTTTCATTTGCTTGGGAAGCAGTGCTCATATTCTGGGGACACAGTTTATGTTGTATCCAACTGGGAGGATTTATGCAGCAGTAGGAGCAGCCCAAGGAAAGATGCCAAGTCACACAAGGCTGTTGCTAACATTTCATGTTCTTTGCTTGCCCTCCAAATAATTGAGGAGCAAGTTACCTCACAAAATATGTTGTGCTAATGATGCCAAGGTGGCTGTCAAGCAGCAGAGTTGCCCAAGCTTGTTCAAAATGTCTAGTTTCTAACCAAAAAATGGGAGTGGCAGATTTATATCAAAAACCATAAAACAAGAAAACGTGAGTCAATAAACAACGTCTTCCATTTAATTTAAACAGACAAGAAACCACGCTGTCTTCACATGCTCAGATATGTTGTGCCATTTAAATTATTTTGAAATAACAATAAAACCACAATGCTATATGCAAATGGCTAATACAGAGAAATACTCAAACCTGGATATAAACGAAGATTGACATTGTCAACTGTATAATTTAGGATTTTTAAAATTCATTCGTGGATGTCGCTGGCAAGACCAGCATTTATTGCCCATCCCTAATTGTCCTTGAGAAGATGGTAGTGAGCCGCTGCAGTCCGTGTAGCGAAGGTACTCTCACAGTGCTGTTAGGGAGGGAGTTCCAGGATTTTCACCCAGTGATGATGAAGGAACAGCGATATATTTCCAAGTCAGGATGGTGTGTGGCTTGGAGGGGAACTTGGAGGTGGTGGTGTTCCCATGCACCTGCTGCCTGAGTCCATCTAGGTGGAAGAGGTTGTGGGTTTGGGAGGTGCTGCTGAAGAAACTTTAGCGAGTTGTTGCAGTGCATCTTGTAGATGGTACACACTGCAGCCACAGTGTGCTGGTGGTGGAGGGAGTGAATGTTTAAGGTGGTGGATGGGGTGCCAATCATTCTGACTGCTTTGTCCTGGATGGTGTCAAGCTTCTTGAGTGTTGTTGAAGCTGCACTCATCCAGGCAAGTGGAGAGTATTCCATCACACTCCTGACTTGTGCCTTGTAGATGGTGGAAAGGCATTGAGGAATCAGGAGACGAGTCACTCATCGCAGAATACCTAGCCTCTGACCTGCCCTTGTTGCCACAGTATTTATGTGGCTGGTCCAGTTAAGTTTGTGGTCAATGGTGACCCCCAGGATGTTGATGGTGGGGGATTTGACGATGGCAATGCCGTTAAATGTCAAGGGGAGGTGGTTAGACTTTCTCTTGTTGGAGATAGTCATTGCCTGGCACTTCTGTGGCGCGAATATTACTTGCCACTTAGCAGCCCAAGCCTGAACGTCGTCCAGGTCTTGCTGCATGCGGGCACAGACTGCATCATCTTCTGAGGAGTTGCGAATGGAGTTGAACACTGTGCAATCATCAGTGAACATCCCCACTTTTGACCTTATGATGGAGGGAAGGTCATTGATGTAGCAGCTGAAGATGGTTGGGCCTAGGACACTGCCCTGAGGAACTTCTGCAGCGATGTCCTGGGGCTGAGATGATTGGCCTCCAACAACCATTTTCCCTTGTGATAGGTATGAATCTAGCCAGTGGAGAGTTCCCCCCCTGATTCTCATTGACTTCAGTTTTACTAGGGCTCTTTGATGGCACACTCGGTCAAATGTTGCCTTGATGTCAAGGGCAGTAACTCTCTCCTCACTTCTGGAATTTAGCTCTTTTGTCCATGTTTGGACCAAGGCTGTAATGAAGTCTGGAGCTGAGTGGTGCTGGTGGAACCCAAACTGAGCATCAGTGAGCAGGTTATTGCTGAGTAAGTGCCACTTACTAGCACTGTCGATGACACCTTCCATCACTTTGCTGATGATTGAGAGTAGGTTGATGGGTCAGTAATTGGCCAGATTGGATTTGTCCTGCTTTTTGTGGACTGGACAAACCTGGGCAATTTTACATTTTGTCAGGTAGATGCCAGTGTTGTAGCTGTACTGGAACAGCTTGGCTAGAGGTGCGGCTAGTTCTGGAGGACAAGTCTTCAGCATGGCAGCCGAGATGTTGTCGGGGCCCACACCCTTTGCTGTATCCAGTTTGCTCAGCCGTTTCTTGATATCACGTGGAGTGAATCGAATTGGCTGAAGACTGGCTTCTGTGATGGTGGGGATTTCAGGAGGAGGCAGAGATGGATCATCCACTGAGCACTTCTGGCTGAATATGGTGGCAAATGTTTAAACCTTGTCTATTGCACTCATGTGTTGGACTCCGCCATCATTGAGGATGGGGATGTTCATGGAGCCTCCTCCTCCTGTTAGTTGTTTAATTATCCACCACCATTCACAACTGGATGTGGCAAGACTGCAGAACTATGGTCTGATCCGTTGGTTGTGGGATCGCTTAGCTCTGTCTATAGCAGGTTGCTTCTGCTGTTTAGCATGCATGTAAGCACCTCATTTTTAGGTACGCCTGGTGCTGCTCCTGGACCGCTCTTCTACACTCCTCATTGAACCAGAGTTGGTCCCCTGGCTTGATGGTAAAGGTAGAGTGAGGGATATGCCAGGCCATGAGTTTACAGGTTGTGATGGAATACAATTCTGCTGTTGCTGATGGCCCATAGTGTCTCATGGATGTCCAGTTCTGAGCTGCTAGAACTGTTCTGAATCTATCCCATTTAGCATAGTGGTAGTGCCATCAGTAAGTTACATATATCAAGACATTACCAAGAATGTGTTTATTAAGAGAACATAAAGGCAGAGTGGCCATGACTTTTAATTCATATCATCTAGTTTCGGACAGGCTGACTGGCAACTTAGTTGATTGAACATCTAGAATCATAGGCCCCGAATTTACGGGGAGGGCGCAGGTGAGGCCGAAAACAGCTGAAGAACCCGGGGAAGCGGAGGTCCTGCCGATTTTAACGGCAGGGTTTCATTAAAATTTTGGATGTCCGTCTCTCACCTGGCAGCCAGCCAACCAGCCAAAGGGACAGCCTGGCCGGTGGGCAGGAAGGAACACTAGTGGCAGGACCTTAGGGATGGTCCTCGGCAATCAGGAGGGGGGAAGGAAGCTCCGATCAGTAATCTGGAGGGGGGTGGAAATTGGCAATCAAGAGTGGGAGGAGGTCGCCAACTCCACCACCAGTGACTGAGGTCACCCCTGACCATACCCACCCCCAGTGACTGAGGTCACACCGGCCCCCCCCACCAGTGACTGAGGTCACACCTGACCAAACCCACCCCCAGTGACTGAGGTCACACTGGCCCCCCCGCAGTGACTGAGGTCACACCGGCACCCCCCCCCAGTGACTGAGGTCATACCTGACCCCCCCAGTGACTGAGGTCACACCTGACCCCCCCCAGTGACTGAGGTCACACCGCCCCCCCGCC
Source organism: Somniosus microcephalus (assembly GCF_052327205.1). Classification (NCBI taxonomy): domain Eukaryota; kingdom Metazoa; phylum Chordata; class Chondrichthyes; order Squaliformes; family Somniosidae; genus Somniosus; species Somniosus microcephalus. The sequence goes on from NC_140991.1 coordinate 129,638,996, forward strand.
CCCCCGCCCCACCAGTGACTGAGGTCACACCGGCCCCCCCCACAGTGACTGAGGTCACACCTGACCCCCCCAGTGACTGAGGTCACACCACCGCCCCCCCCAGTGACTGAGGTCACACCGGCCCCCCCCCCAGTGACTGAGGTCACACCGGCCCCCCCCAGTGACTGAGGTCACACCTGACCCCCCCCAGTGACTGAGGTCACACCTGACCCCCCCAGTGACTGATGTCACACCGCCCCCCCCCCCCCAGTGACTGGGGTCACACTGCCCCCCCCCCAGTGACTGTGGTCACACCGGCCCCCCCCCAGTGACTGAGGTCACACCTGACCCCCCCAGTGACTGAGGTCACACCGCCCCCCCACAGTGACTGAGGTCACACCGGCCCCCCCCCCACAGTGACTGAGGTCACACCGGCCCCCACCCAGTGACTGAGGTCACACCTGATCCCCCCCAGTGACAGCGGTCACACCTGACCCCCCTCAGTGACTGAGGCCACACCTGGCCCCCCCCAGTGACTGAGGTCACACCTGACCCCCCAGTGACTGAGGTCACACCTGACGCCCCCCCCCCACCCCCCGCAGTGACAGAGGTCACACCGGCCCCCACCCAGTGACTGAGGTCACACCTGACCCCCCCAGTGACAGCGGTCACACCTGACCCCCCCCCCAGTGACTGAGGCCACACCTGGCCCCCCCCAGTGACTGAGGTCACACCTGACCCCCCTCAGTGACTGAGGTCACACCTGACCCCCCTCAGTGACTGAGGTCACACCTGACCCCCCCAGTGACAGCGGTCACACCTGACCCCCCTCAGTGACTGAGGCCACACCTGGCCCCCCCCAGTGACTGAGGTCACACCTGACCCCCCTCAGTGACTGAGGCCACACCTGGCCCCCCCCAGTGACAGCGGTCACACCTGACCCCCCTCAGTGACTGAGGCCACACCTGATCCCCCCCAGTGACTGAGGTCACACCTGACCCCCCCAGTGACAGCGGTCACACCTGACCCCCCTCAGTGACTGAGGCCACACCTGGCCCCCCCCAGTGACTGAGGTCACACCTGACCCCCCAGTGACTGAGGTCACACCTGACGCCCCCCCCCCCCCGCAGTGACTGAGGTCACACCTGACCCCCCGGTGACTGAGGTCACACCTGACTCCCCCAGTGACTGAGGTCACACCTGACCCCCCTCAGTGACTGAGGTCACACCTGACCCCCCCCCCCAGTGACTGAGGTCACACCGGCCCCCCCCAGTGACTGAGGTCACACCTGACCCCCCCCAGTGACTGAGGTCACACCTGACCCCCCCCAGTGACTGAGGTCACACCTGACCCCCCCCCCCCCAGTGACCGAGATCACACCGACCCCCCCCAGTGACTGAGGTCACACCGGCCTCCCCCAGTGACTGAGGTCACACCTGACCCCCCCCCAGTGACTGAGGTCACACCTGACCCCCCCCCCCCAGTGACTGAGGTCACACCTGACCCCCCCCCAGTGACTGAGGTCACACCTGCCTCCCCCCAGTGACTGAGGTCACACCTGACCCCCCCCCCCAGTGACCGAGATCACACTGACCCCCCCCCAGTGACTGAGGTCACACCTGACCCCCCCCAGTGACTGAGGTCACACCTGACCCCCCCCAGTGACTGAGGTCACACCTGATCCCCCCCCCAGTGACTGAGATCACACCTGACCCCCCCCCCAGTGACTGAGGTCACACCTGACCCCCCCCCCCGTGACTGAGGTCACACCTGACCCCCCCCCCCAGTGACTGAGATCACACCTGACCCCCCCCAGTGACTGAGGCCACACCTGACCCCCCCGGTGACTGAGGCCACACCTGACCCCCCATAGTGTCTAGGATTAGCACGCCTCCCCCCTTCCCCCGGTGACTGTGACCCGGCTCCCTCACCGCGACCACTCCTTCAGCTGCTCCAGCTGCCATGTTCCCAGGGACTTTCAGCCTCGACGATCCAGCACGAACCCAGACGGAAACTCAGAAACAACAACCGGCACATGCGCAGGAAGACCTCCCAGTCGCGCATGCGCAATGCGTCACTCTGGCCATTGTACAGGTTGTTTTACTAATTTAGCCTTAGAGCCGCAAACTGACAAATCGGAAGAGGAGTACACTCACTACCCAGGGATACACTTCGGGGATGACGTTTGTGAACCGGGGACTCTTCTGGGGACAATGTTTGCCCGGGGACACAGTACCTCATCCAGGAACTGTCCCCGAAAATGGGGACATGTGGTCACCCTCCTCTAGTTAGACCTCGCTGTAAATTTTCCATGGTGCTAATATCCTTTCAATAATGAACTGAACTGCACACAATATGCCAATTGTGGCCTAACCACTGTCTTGTAGAAGTAACAGCAATTGTCTGTTTTTTCAATACACAGTTTAAAACAAACATTGTGCTTTGGGGTATTAATGCTCAACTCTTCGGGTCTTCTTTGTGACTCTTCCTTGCTTAGAAGTTCAGTTAATTGTAGTAGCGATGATCAGTATATGGAGCTAGTATAAATCTGTGTCTGTGTTGCAGAAAATGTTCCAGTGACATTTACGGACCCTCACCATCAAATAGATCTCTAACCATGTAAATCCTATTTCTTGCAGGAACTACCTCTTCAGGCTAAAACTGGATGATCTGACATTAATCCAGGTGTGTGAAACCTGTTTGTTTTTGGTTTAACAGGGGTAATGTTTGATGTGAAATTAACATTTGTGGCAGGTAATCTGGTCAATGTACAAGAGTTTCAAAGAAAAACAAGCATCTGTTCTCCTGTTTCTGACCTCCAAACGGAATGGGCCAAGTTGCCATACCAAAGACATTCCCAGTAATTTACGACAGCAGAATGAAAGGCTTAAACAGCAGAATGAAAGGCTTAAGCATGATTTCAAGGCACCAGTGAGACTGTTCCACCTTATTACTGTATTTGGATATACTCGTCACTATAAAGAGACCAGGGGAGGAATTTTGCCAGCCCTGGGGAGGCGGGTATGGAGGTGGGACTGCCGGGATAATGGCAGAAACTGGTACCCGCTCCCAACCCGCCTCCATGCCATCGTCCCAGGAGGCGGGTCCCCGACTCGCACAGGGACCCGTCTCCTCGAGGCGGGAAGGGGATTACAACCACTTAACAGGCAGTTAAGAGGCTTATCCCCATTTTACCCACACAAGTGCAGGCTTCCCGAAGGCTGCGAACCTCGCCAGGGTCAGCGAGGCGAGCAGTGGGTCTGCGGGGGTGAGAGGGATCGAAAAGTGTGCTGTGGGGGTGAGTGATGGGTGCAAGTGTGGAGAGGTAAGTATAAGACCTGAGTGTAAAGTGTTAGAAAATTTTACTTACCTTTGCTTCTTCCTGCAGGCTTCAACCCTTGGGGATCCAGAGATGCCTCATCTCAACGGCAGAGATGACAGAATGGCTGCTGCATTCTCCAATGCAGCAGCCATCTGATTTCTGCTCAGGAAAGAGGTTTGGTGAGTCTTCAGTACAAGGGCTCACCTTAGAACAGAAATTGTCAGTGTTTGACAGCTTCTCAAAGCTGTCAAACGCTGACAATTCATCGTCATACGCTGATGTCCTCTGTCACCAGATTTCTCTTAATTGGCCGGCTAAGCCTGCAGGGCGGGCTTAACAAGGTCAATCAAGGGAAAATAGCATGGGTTGGCTGGACATCGTTGGGGACGGGACTGAAACCCAACAAACAGCAGTCCCGCCCCCAACGCGCCTCCATTGAGAAAATCCAGCCCCAGGTGTCTGTATTTCCTTTTTTGATAGTAGCTTTCTGAATGATCGCAGTTGCATTTAGTTTCATAAGAACTTTACATTTGTGGTTCATGGAGGAAATTAGCACAACTTTAAAATCTTTAAATGCATTGGCAATGTTCCCAAGGTTTTTTTTTGCTTTCATTCCATCGATGTTTTCATAATTTTAAACCTGCATTTGACTTAAACCAGCAGTGCTGAATCAGCTAAAAGGTTTATTGCAGTTAATGGCAATGTTGTTAACGCAGCTGTCCATTAGATGGCAGGGTTTTTTCCACATTCATTCCTTTATGTAGGCCTGTGCAGGATAAATTGCAGTTAAAAACAAAAATCACTCCACACCAATGACTACGTTACCATAATTCTTAATTATATCAATTGCTACATTGGTACAAGGGTTAAAGAAAAATTGATCAAAAATACACTAAATTTCAATTCCCCTACCTGACTACAGAACCAGAATGATACACACAATGGAAAGTATTTTTTAGGATAAGTGAGCACAGACCAAGGATTAAACCTGGGACCTCCCTAATCTGTGTGACTGAATACTACAATATACATAGAGCACTTATTCATTGAAGCAGCAGAAGAGCCATGCTACCATTTCCTAACAATCAAGGGAAGCAAGAGATTCAATTTGTCACATGGGGTGTTGTTTGATAGAGTTTGTGTTTTATATTCCTATATCTGCGTGATTTGTTTCCCTTTGTTCACATAAATCAATATTTGACATGTTGCAGTAGTTTGTTCATGGGTAATGTATCGTATATTGCATGAAAACTTGTTTACTTTCAGTCAGCCTAATAACTGTAGAAATCTTCAAAGCCAGCCCTGAATTGAGTTAGAGGCAGGAGAATGGAAATTGGTAATTCTGAGAAATTCACTTGCGCTGAAAGAGAAGAGGGTTTTCTGTTCACCTTCTGTATCTTGGTCACGATACTCTGTATCATACATATAAGTGAATCTGTAGCACTGATAGTTGCACAGTAGTTGAGAGTTGCCTAGTAGCTGCCCACTCTTGTGGGGTGCAGTAGAATGTGAATTCACTGCATTAATGGAAACCAACCTCCTTGTTGCAAAAACAATGTTGTTATCAGGTTAGAGGAAATCGTTGTATTTAAGGGGTGATTTTAACCCTGCCTAGTGGGAACAGGCCGATTAAAATCACTGTAGAGGACTTACTGTTCTGTTTCCGCCGGCTGCCGTTTTAACCGCATGATTTTTTAAATCGGCTGAGGCGGGAGATTCATAACTATGTGGAAATCGGGCTCCTGTGATAAAATTAGGATCTTAACACCATTTTAATGCAAAAGCACAGAAATCGCACCCAGTGCCCCACCCACCAGTAAAACCTAGCGGGATTGGTCTCTCAGAGCCAATGAAACAGTATTTAAAGGGGCGCTCACCTGGAGGTAATTGGATCATAGGCTCTGTTTACCATTGTTCTGTTTAGATTGCCAGGAGAGTTTCCAGCCTCCAGATCACATCTTTCTGAGATTTCTTAGAGCTTACTTAGGGTAAGTAAGATAAATCAGCTTATCATGGGTGCTTTATTGCTAGTTTCACCTGAATGGAGGAAGAGGAGCAACAGCAGCAACCAGCATGAGCAGCAACTGAGCTTATGAGAAGACAAGAAGTGTGGGAGTGGTGGTGGGGGGCTGGAATGTGGTGTTGCTGCTCATGGGAGGCCATACCCAACACAGAGGGTGTACAGGCAAAGAGTCATTTTCTTCAGATCTATCTAAAGAGCAGTGTGTCAGGAGGCTGCGCTTCTCCAAGCAGGCTGGTGCAGACCTCTGCAGCCTCCTGCTGGACCAGGAGGCCATGATTTGCCAGTGGCTCTCAAAGTCACCACACCTCTTAACTTCTTTGCCACTGGTTCATTCCAGTCTGCTACAGGGGACATGTCCCATATCTCTCAGTCTGCAGTGCGCAGCTACATTAAGCAGGTCACCGACACCCTGTTCGCCAGAGCTAACCAGTACATTACCTTCCCTGTTGACTTCAACAGTCAACATAAGAGAACTTGGGGATTTACAGCCGTGGCTGGCATCCCTCGCATCCAGGGTGTCACTGACCAAACACATGTTGCCAGCAGGGCACCAGATCACCAGCCAGCTGCGTTCGTGAAAAGGCTACCATTCCATTGATGTCCAGCTAGTCTCTGATCACGGATCAGGATCATGCAAGTTTATGCAAGGAATCCAAGCAGTTGTCATGATGCTTTTGTCCTGCGACACTCAATATTCGACCCTTCCACTAGAGTAACAGATGGCTGCTGGGGGACAAGAGATACCCTCTACACACGTGGCTTGTGACACCTCTCCAGCTGCATTATAGGGCTGCAGAAGCAGATGTTCAGGTGTCTGGACAGGTCTGAGGGCTCCTTACAGTATGCCCCACAGAGAGTCTCCCACATCATAGTGGTGTGCTGCATCCTGCACAACCTTGCCATGGAGAAAGGTCTGCATTTTGAAGAGGCAGAGCAACAGCATTGAATGAGGAAAATCAGGGTGAAGGTGAGGAAGCAGCAGAAGAAGGAGAGCCACCTCAACATAGTGTAGCGAATGTTAATTGCTCAAGGATATAGAGGCACTGGAGAAGGTGCAAAAACAATTTACAGGGATGATAGCAGAACTGAGAGGTTATAACTATCAGGAAAGACTGAACAGGCTGGGGCTCTTTTCTCTAGAAAAGATAAGGCTGAGGGGTGACCCGATAAAGGTCTTTAATATTATGAAGGGGTTCAATAGGGTAGATGTAGCAAATATGTTTCCACTTGTGGGGGAGTCCAAAACTAGTGGCCATAAATATAAGGTAGTCACTAATAGATCCACTAAAGAATTCAGGAGAAACTTCTTTATCTAGAGTGGTTAGAATGTGGAACTCGCTACCACATGGTGTAGTTGAAGCGAAGAGCAGAGATTCCTTTAAGGGGAAGCTAGATAAGTACATAAGGGAGAAAGGAACCGAAGGAAGGCAGCACGGTGGCATAGTGGTTAGCACTGTTGCCTCACAGCGCCAGGGACCCGGGTTCGAATCCGGCCTCGGGTGACTGTGTGGAGTTTGCACATTCTCCCCGTGTTTGCGTGGGTTTTCTCCGGGTGCTCCGGTTTCCTCCCACAGTCCAAAGATGTGCGGGTTAGGTTGATTGGCTATGATAAATTGACCCTTAGCGTTAGGGGGATTAAATATGTGGGGCTACGGGGATAGGGTGGGATATGTGTTGGTTACGGGGATCGGGTGGGATATGTGTCGGTGCAGGCTCGATGGGCCGAAATGGCCTCTATCTGCACTGTGGGGTTTCTGTGATTTCTGTGATTCTGTGATATACATTAAGGGTTAGATGAAGTAGGGTGGGAGGAGGCTCATGTGGAGCATAAACACTGGCACAGACCAGTTGGGCCGAATGGCCGGTTTCTATGTAATTGCGGTGCCCTGCTCATTCCCCTGCTCTGAAAACTTATGCACAGTCCCTCTGCTTTAACATTCCTTGTTAAATCTTCACCATGCCCCTCATCCTGCAATAAAGAACAATAGAGACTCAAAAGCTGCTATATAACCACATTGTAAACCAAAGTGCCGAATGTGATAAAGGTTATGAATTTAACTCCCAACACAATAAGTGCTTTCCATTTATTTCTCACCTAAGTGTCAACCCATGGTGCTTTTCCTATAAGGTTTTCTAATTCTACTGCTCATATGAGGTGCTCCCCTAGTGGCCTCAGCAAAGCTGGTGGAAGGAAGGCTGCTGTTGCTTATGTTGAGATGCTTGTTGCCAGTGACTTCTGGGTGCTCAAGGCTGTGAGGACCTGGCTGCAAGGCTATTGCACCTCGGCCATTGCTGGGGTAGTCTGGCCCAGCTGATTTGCAGACACCATGGTGGGTATTGGTTGAGGAGCTGGTGAAGGAGCTGACTACCTGAGAGAGGGCAACAGGTATCACTCCCATTGCATCACTACTACTCCCGTGGGGCTGGGCCTTATCACTTCCCCTGATCTGCAGGAAAGCAGACAGCAGAAGATGAGACACTCTTTGAAAACCCCTGTCTATTCAGTCCACCAACCTGAGACACTCCTTGAAAGCCCCTGTCTGTTCAGTCCGCCAACCTGAGACACTCCTTGAAAGTCCCTGTCTATTCAGTCCGCCAACCAGTCGACAGTGGGCACTTTTCTCTCCAAGGTGGAGCCCAGAGCCTGCATGGCAGCGATTTGAGCTTCTACCAAAGCTGTAAAGGCTGCCTGGCTGCAGTGTCCCTGGAGGTGGCCACACTCTTCAGGGTAGATTGCAGAGTGCTGATGCCATTTGAGATGACGCCACACAGGCTGACCTCTATACTTTCAGCCATAGTGCTGAAACTCCTTGGCAGACCTTCCAATATCTGGTATAACTGCTTGTGAGAGGCAAGCAGTTTTCTTTTCCCGGCTGGTCCCCTGAAGTCCTCATCTCGGTCCTGCTCAGCAGAGCTGGGAGAAGACCATGCCCTCCCGCAAAGAGTCTCTTGGGCAGTCCCTGCCACCAGTACCTGCTACTGCTCACTCACTGGGTGTTTCATTATGTGCGGACCCCTCTAGCTCACTGTGCAGAGTGCCAGTGTCTGTGGTGGTGCTTGGCAGTGATGGAGCGCGTGACGGTGTATTAACAGGAGAATCATCCTCCTCCGAGGTGTCTTTGGTAGTATCCGAAGTTCTGAGAAGGACCTAGAGGAAAGAAAAAAGGGACAAGAGTTAGGATGGCAATGAGAGGCTAGACATTAGAAGGTGACAGTCTTGAGAATGCAGCTTGAAGTTGTGAAGCTTGCTGAATATTTGCCGCAGTGAATGAAGAGTTACAAGTAATATCCAGACACCCTGTTCAGATTAGCCGACAGCCTCCTTCCCTGATGCTCATGGCTTTGTCTGAGCCACTAGGTTTGGGTGAGGGCTATGATGTTAGGTACACCTCCTCTGTTTTTGCTCCTTTCCTTGGCATGATGTACTATCCTGTCCTGCAGAAAGAGGGGACAAGAATTACCGATTGTTGAAAAGGTAAGTGGAGAATTGTAGTGCTTATGCATGTAGTGCATGTGCTGAGAGATGGAGAAGAAGCAAGATGGAAAGAGCATGAGTTGCCTGTGAGTTGGAAAGTTGTGGGTTCAAGCCCTACTCCAGATACTGGCGCACATAATCCAGGCTGTCATTTTAATGCAGTACTGAGACAGTGCTGAACTATTAAACCACCTTTCAGGAAGTATAAAATCCCATGGCATTATTCAAAAAAGAAAAGGGACTTCTCCCAGTGCCATGGCAATTTGTATCCCTCAACCAACATCATTAAAACATATTAATTATCTGCTCATTTGTCTCATTGCTGTTTGGTACCTTGTGTGCAAATTGGCTGCCATGTTTCCCTACATTACAACAGTGACTATATTTCAAAAATACATCTTTGGAATGAAGCACTTTGGGACATCCTGAGGTTATGAAAGTTGTTGTGTAAATACAAATTCTATTTTTTTATGTCTCTGAGTTGATGGTCCTTAGGTGACACCCTTTTATTTTGAAGCATGTTACAGCTTCCATGGCTGTAGTTTAGTTTTACCTACAGGATCCAATGAGATAAAATAGAACTAAGAACCTGAAGGGAGCATGTTTGTGTCTACTCTTCATGTGTGTAAAATACTGATTGAAATAATAGTACATGTTGTGTTAAATTTCCTCTCAGAAGAAGTGCAAGTGCTCTATGATATCTAATAAAGGAAGCAAAACGATCAAATCCCTCTGGAATTTTCAGCATTGCCATGTCAATGATCTCAAGATATGCTGTTTACTTTCACCAGTTGTGCGTGGGATTCATTAATGCCCTGATTCTCATGCAGATAAGAGGATGTTTCCATAATGCAAGTGGAGATTTGAGAATTTATATTTGTTTTTATTGTTTTATGGAAGTTTTTCTGTTGCTCCATACATTCCCTGAGGGTAGATGGAAGATGCGTTTAAATATTACTTCTGTAGTTCAGGTTTGTACTTACAGCATAAAATACTCAGAGCCATATTAGTGTTTGTAGATAAATAATTTCTCCACACAGTGAAAAGTTCAAATTCTTTTGGGCTAAAGGAACAGAAAAAGCCATTGTGGTCCATTTGGTCTGTGTTAAAGTCAAATGAAAACATACTCTACTCTGTCTCTTATACCCCTCAATTGCTCATTTTGCCATTAAACTATCTAGCAGCTCTTGAAATTGCTGACTGTCCAACACCACTGTCTATCTAGACAGTCTATTCCACTCATTGACCACCCACTGTATGAAGCTGTTAAATCCAAATGTCTGTTCACATTCCCTCTTCTGAGTTTCAGTCAGTGCCCCTGGTTATAAAATATACGGTTCGGTCCCCTTAGAATCTTGAAAATGCCATTAAGCATTCCCCAAAGCCATATTTTATCCAGTGTAAACATTCTAATTTTCCTTAGTTTATTCTCATAACTTGGGGGCTTAACCTCCAGTATCAGTTTAATTACCCTTCTCTATGCCCTTCCCAAAGCCATGATATTCCTATTGTATGGTGACCAGAACTGTAGACAAGTGGGAATGGGCCAAGCTCACTATGACCATGTGGGATTTATGTTCTACCCCTCTCATTATATACCCTATGACCTTATTTGACTACCCTACTTCAGTTGCACATTGTATTGATGATTTCAATGAGCTCTTCACCAGTTCCCCATGATCTCTCTTTTGTGTTGTATTCTGTAGTCTGTTACCACTCACTGTATATTGCCCGTGCTTATTCTGCATCCTAGACTTGTCAACTTGCATTAAATAGCAAACACTTCTTAGCCCAAAGAATTGAGTTACGAGGATAGACTGGAGAAACTGGGGTTCTTCAGTGTTTGAAAGGTGACTGAGGGTAGACCTTATAGAAGATTCAACATAGTAAATGGTATAGACAAGATAAGTCTGGAATACTACTTCAAAGCAAGCCAACACACTAGGGCGTAGGCTAAAACTGGTGAAACCAAAATTTAAGACAGATGTCACGAAGAAATTATTTAAGTGATCAACACTTGGATTAGTTTTCTAGGCACAGCCGTGGAGAGGAGAACCCTGGACTCATTCAAGATATGAATAGATGGGAGAATATAAATGGCCTCCCTCATCTGTATTTATCTTATGTGATCTTTTGATCTTGTGACATAAAATGATGTTATATCATATGAATTACAGGAAACTTTGTGATATCCGGCACCGACGGGACCGAGCTGTTGCTGTCCCATCAAAACTGCCGGACAAACCAGCGCTAATGTTAAAACATACGGAGCTTTTGAGCTCTGTATCTAGCAACAAACCCTGTTGCTTAGCAACAGCTTCTAAACAGTCGGCCGTAGCTTGCAAGCGTCTCTGTAGCTAAGCAACAGCTTTAGCGAGACCTTGCAGCGCCTGACTGGTGGAAAAAAAAGCAACGAAAAGAAAAAAAACTTACTGAACCGACTCCTGAATTTTGCCGGTGGATCGAGCATTCCGGACAGTTAACCTCCGGATAAACCAAAGTTTCCTGTATTCTTGGGTCACAAACTAACCAACTGAAAACACTGAACTTCACTGAACTTCAGACTGCATGTGCAAGATACAGGATACATTTTCTATCATGTAACATCTGCAAAAATAATTATCTACTGCTGAACATCACAAAATTGAATTATAAAAATAACTACTGAAGCACAGAAATGTTTTTTAAATGAGGATAGTAAATGTTCTAGAATTTCTATGATGGAAAATGGTCCAGGGAGCTGCACTAAAGGCTTTTTATCAGCCTCAGATCCCTTATTTCAGTTCAACATATACAATTGAGAGATTGTCCTCAAATTAGAAATAGGCTGCCATTCCATGTCCTCTATTTACTAATTCACAATTATGCCTGCAGGTACTGTTCCAGTATCTTGAGATGGCATTTTTGTACTGCTTCTTTCTTCCTTTCTGTGCCCTCTCCACCATTTTTATAATTACTCTCTTAAATCCATCCTTCTACACCCATTCTTTTATTTCCTCAGTTTTTGTCACCTAATCATTACTTCTTGATTATTCTTGTCTTGTGGCTGTCTACAGTTTTCATGGTGTCCTGCATTGTGGCCTAAGGCCCTTCACCTAGGTTTCTTAAGGTAAAGGTAATTGTAAGAGCCATACATCTTCTTATGACCAGCTTAAGACAGTCATGAACTGATGGCTAAAAAGAAAGGGGAGAAAATCAACTGGTCAAATTTGGGTTGAAAAAAAACCCTTTATTAACACAGAAGTGGCTCATTTTACATGTTAAAAATAAAACTTAGATTTCTGATGTAAATAAAACTCAGTTGTTACATTTTTAATACTCTTCAAACTGACCAATACCAAACCATTGAACGTGGCTTGATAGCAACAATTTCAACGATATTTGTTCATAGAATCATAGAGATTTCCGGCTCAGAAGGAGGCCATTCAGCCCATCGCATCTGCGCCAGTCAGAAAGAGCTATCCGACTTAATCCCACTTTCCAACTCTTGGTCCGTAGCTTTGTAAGCACTTCAAGAGCATATTCAAGTACTTTTTAAATGTGATGAAGGTTTCTGCCTCTACCATCCTTTCAGGCAGTGAATTCCAGACCCCCACTGCCCTCTGGGTGAAAACATTTCTCCTCAAATCCCCTCTCATCCTTCTACCAATTACTTTAAATCTATGTCCCTGGTTATTGACCTCTCTGCTGATGGAAATAGGTCCTTCCTATCCACTCTATCTATGCCCCTCATAATTTTATACACCTCAATTAAGTCTCCCCTCAGCCTCCTCTATTCCAATGAAATCAATCCCAGCCTATCCAATCTTTCCTCATAGTTAAAATCCTCCTGTCCTGGCACCATCCTCATAAATCTCCTCTGTGCCCTCTCTAGTGCAATCACATCTTTCCTGTAATGTGGTGACCAGAACTGTATGCAGTATCCTAGCTGTGGTCTAACTAGTGTTTTATACAGTTTTTAAAAAATTTGTTTATGGGACCTGGGTGTCGCTGGCAAAGCCAGCATTTATTGCCCATCCCTAATTGCCCTTGAGAAGGTGGTGGTGAGCTGCCTTCTTGAACCGCTGCAGTCTGTGTGGTGATGGTACTCCCACAGTGCTGTTAGGTAGGGAGTTCCAGGATTTTGACCCAATGACGATGAAGGATCGGCGCTGTACTTCTAAGTCAGGATGGTGTGTGACTTGGAGGGGAACTTGGAGGGTTTGTGGCATATCCAGTAAGCTAATTATAAGGATGAGGGTTTCTGTTTGATCCGTAGGCTCACTATGTTCTAATTTATTGGGCAATATTTACAGGTGTGGGTTATTAGCACTCGGCACAAGAGAAGTATTTGAGTACTTGGAGGCTGAGGGGAGACTTAATTGAGGTGTATAAAATTATGAGGGGCCTAGATAGAGTGGGTAGGAAGCACCTATTTCCCTCAGCAGAGAGGTCAATAACCTGGGGGCATTGATTTAAAGTAATTGATAGAAGGATTAGAGGAGAGTTGAGGAGAAATGTGGGGGTCTGGAATTCACTGTCTGAAAGGGTGATAGAGGCAGAAACCTTCATCACACTTGGAGGTGTTCCCATGCACCTGCTGCCCTTGTCCTTCCAGGTGGAAGAGGTCGCGGGTTTGGGAGGTGCTGCCGAAGAAGCCTTGGCGAGTTGCTGCAGTGCATCTTGTAGATGGTACACACTGCAGCCACGGTACGCCGGTGGTGGAGGGAGTGACTGTTTAAGGTGGTGAATGGGGTGCCAATCAAGTGGGCTGCTTTGTCCTGGATGGTGTCGAGCTACTTGAGTGTTGTTGGAGCTGCACTCATCCAGGCAAGTGGAGAGTATTCCATCACTTTCCTGACTTGTGCTTTGTAGATGGTGAAAAGGCTTTTGGGTGTCAGGAGGTGAAACACTCGCCACAGAATACCCAGCCTCTGACCTGCTTTTGTTGCCACATTATTTATGTTGCTGGTCCAGTTAAGTTTCTGGTTAATGGAGACCTCCCAGGATGTTGATGGTGGGGGATTCGGCGATGTTAATGCCATTGAATGTCAAGGGGAGGTGGTTAGACTCTCGCTTGTTGGTAATAGTCATTGCCTGGCACTTGTGTGGTGCGAATGTTACCTGCCACTTATCAGCCCAAGCCTGAACATCATCCAGGTCTTGTTGAACGTGGGCATAGACTGCTTCATTATCTGTGGAGTTGTGAATGGCGCTGAACACTGTGCAGTCATCAGTGAACATCCCCATTTCTGACCTTATGTTGGAGGGAACGTCATTGATGAAGCAGCTGAAGATGGTTGGGCCTAGGAACTCCTGCAGCGATGTCCTGGGGCTGTGATGATTGACCTTCAAGCACCACAACCATCTTCCTTTGTGCTAGGTACCCCTGATTCCCATTGACTTCAGTTTTACTAGGGCTACTTGATGTCAGACTCGGTCAAATGCTGCCTTGATGTCAAGGGCAGTCACTCTCACCTCACCTCTGGAATTCAGCTCCTTTGTTCAGTTCTAGCATAACCTCTCTGATCTTATATTCCATGCCTCAGCTAATAAAGGAAAGTATCCCATATGCCTTCTTAACCACCTTATCTACCTGTCCTGCTACTTTCAGGGATCTGTGGACATGCACTCCAGGGTCCCTCTGTTCCTCTACATTTCTCGGTATCCTACCATCTATTGTGTATTCCATTGCCTTGTTAGCCCGCCCCAAATGCATTACCTCACACTTCTTCAGATTGACCAGTTCGGGGGAGAGCAGCAGCGGAGGAGGAGCCCGGCTTAAAAACCGGCGCCAAGGCAGAGGCCCGACCAGTTCGGGGGAGAGCAGCAGCGGAGGAGGAGCCCGGCTTAAAAACCGGCGCCAAGGCAGAGGCCCGACCAGTTCTGGGGAGAGCAGCAGCGGAGGAGGTGAGCCCGGCTTAAAAACCGGCGCCAAGGCAGAGGCCCGACCAGTTCGGGGGAGAGCAGCAGCGGAGGAGGAGCCCGGCTTAAAAACCGGCGCCAAGGCAGAGGCCCGACCAGTTCGGGGGAGAGTAGCAGCGGAGGAGGAGCCCGGCTTAAAAACCGGCGCCAAGGCAGAGGCCCGACCAGTTCGGGGGAGAGCAGCAGCGGAGGAGGAGCCCGGCTTAAAAACCAGCGCCAAGGCAGAGGCCCGACCAGTTCGGGGGAGAGCAGCAGCGGAGGAGGAGCCCGGCTTAAAAACCGGTGCCAAGGCAGAGGCCCGACCAGTTCGGGGGAGAGCAGCAGCGGAGGAGGAGCCCGGCTTAAAAACCGGCGCGAAGGCAGAGGCCCGACCAGTTCGGGGGAGAGCAGCAGCGGAGGAGGAGCCCGGCTTAAAAACCGGCGCCAAGGCAGAGGCCCGACCAGTTCGGGGGAGAGCAGCAGCGGAGGAGGAGCCCGGCTTAAAAACCGGCGCCAAGGCAGAGGCCCGACCAGTTCGGGGGAGAGCAGCAGCGGAGGAGGAGCCCGGCTTAAAAACCAGCGCCAAGGCAGAGGCCCGACCAGTTCGGGGGAGAGCAGCAGCGGAGGAGGAGCCCGGCTTAAAAACCGGTGCCAAGGCAGAGGCCCGACCAGTTCGGGGGAGAGCAGCAGCGGAGGAGGAGCCCGGCTTAAAAACCGGCGCGAAGGCAGAGGCCCGACCAGTTCGGGGGAGAGCAGCAGCGGAGGAGGAGCCCGGCTTAAAAACCGGCGCCAAGGCAGAGGCCCGACCAGTTCGGGGCAGAGCAGCAGCGGAGGAGGAGCCCGGCTTAAAAACCGGCGCCAAGGCAGAGGCCCGACCAGTTCGGGGGAGAGCAGCAGCGGAGGAGGAGCCCGGCTTAAAAACCGGCGCCAAGGCAGAGGCACACCAAATCAACAGCAGAGGAGAGAGGTAAAAAGTAGTCAGTGTGTGACGTCACCAGGGAGCAGGTAAGTGATTGGTTGGTGAGTATTTCTCTCTTTTCAATACAAGCTTGACTTCTGTGGTGTTAAATTTCTAGGGTCTCTGGTGTAGTGGGGACAGTTGGTAAATAAAGCGCCCTAGAGTATACCTGTAACTGGGGTATTGAATAAATTTTTAAATTAATTAAAGGAGTAAGTCATGGCAGGAGAGCTCAGACCCGTGTTCTGCTCCTCTTGCTCCATGTGGGAAATCAGGGACGCTGCCAGTGTCCCTGGCGACCATGTGTGCGGGAAATGCATCCAGCTGCAGCTACTTGCAGACCGCATTGCGGCGCTCGAGCTGCGGGTGGATGAATTTTGGAGCATGCGCGATGCTGAGAGGCTCGTGGATAGCACATTTAGCGAGTTGTTCACGCCTCAGGGTAGGGCAGCACAGGGGGTGACCATCAGGTGGAGCAACAAAGGCAGGCAGGTAGTGCAGGGAACCCCTGCGGACATCCCCCTTTCAAACAAGTATACCGCTTTGGATACTGTTGAGGGGGATGACTCACCAGGGGAAGGCAGCAGCAGCCAACTTCCTGGCACTGGGGGTGCTCCTGCTGCCCAGGAAGGGGGGAAAAAGAGTGGGAGAGCAATAGTGGTAGGGGATTCTATAGTAAGGGGAACAGATAGGCGTTTCTGTGGCCGTAGACGTGAATCCAGGATGGTTTGTTGCCTCCCTGGTGCCAGGGTCAAGGATGTCACTGAGCGGCTGCAGGGCATTCTGGAGGGGGAGGGTGAACAGCCAGTGGTCGTGGTCCACATTGGTACCAACGACATAGGTAAAAAGAGGGATGAGGTCCTGCATCAAGAATTTAGGGAGCTAGGTAACAGATTAAAGAGCAGGACCTCAAAGGTTGTAATCTCTGGATTACTCCCAGTGCCACGTTCTAGTAAGTATAGGAATGGGAGGATAGAGCAGATGAATGCGTGGCTAAAGAGTTGGTGTAGGGGGGAGGGTTTTACTTTCCTGGATCACTGGGCCTGCTTCTGGGAAAGGTGGGACTTGTACAAGTCGGACGGGTTGCACCTGAACCAGAGCGGGACAAATATCCTTGCGGGGAGGTTTGCTAGCACTGTTGGGGGGGGTTTAAACTAACTTGGCAGGGGGATGGGATACAGAGGGGAGCTGAAATAGGGGGGGATGTGCTGCCAATTATAGAGAAAAAAACAAGTCAGCTTGGTAGACAGGGCAAATATATAAAGGCAAGGCTGGATGGCATCTATTTTAATGCAAGGAGTCTTGCAAATAAGGTGGATGAACTGAAGGTGTTGATAAACACATGGGAGTATGATATTGTTGCTATCACGGAGACATGGTTGAGGGAAGGGCAAGATTGGCAGCTCAATATTCCGGGGTACAGAATCTTCAGGCGAGACAGAGGGGGAGGTATAAGAGGAGGGGGTGTCACAATATTAATTAAGGAGTCAATTACTGCAGTAAGGAGGGATGATATATTAGCAGGGTCCTCTAATGAGGCCATATGGGTGGAGCTTAAAAACAAAAAGGGGGCAAGCACTTTGCTGGGAGTGTACTATAGGCCTCCAAACAGTCAGGGGGAGATAGAGGAACAGATATGTAGGCAAATCTCAGAGAAATGTGCAAATAATAGGGTAATAATAATGGGGGATTTCAACTTCCCCAATATTAACTGGGATAGTCAGAGTGTGAAAGGCTCAGAGGGTGTAGAATTCTTAAAGTGCATCCAGGAGAGCTTTTTGAGCCAGCATGTAGAAAGTCCTACAAGAGAGGGGGCGGTACTGGACCTAATTCTAGGGAATGTGGCCGGCCAAGTGGAAAAAGTGCTAGTAGGGGAGCACTTTGGTGATAGTGACCATAATATGGTAAGATTTAAGGTGGTCATGGAAAAGGACAGGGATGGGCCGGAAATAAAGGTTCTAAATTGGGGGAAGGCCGATTTTAATAGGATAAGGCAGGATCTGGCCAAAATGGACTGGGATCAGCTACTTGTAGGAAAATCCGCATCGGAGCAATGGGAGGCTTTCAGAAGGGAGATTGAGATCATACAATGGCAACATGTTCCCGTAAAGGTCAAGGGTGGTTCCAAAAACCACAGGGAACCTTGGATGTCAGGGGATATACGAGAATGGATTAGGAAAAAAAGGAGGGCTTTTGGTAGATACAAAAGGCTAAAGACGGAGGAAGCCCTAGAGGAGTACAAAAAGTGCAGGGGGATACTTAAAAAAGAAATTAGGAGATCAAGGAGGGGCCATGAAATAACACTGGCGAGCAAAATAAAGGAAAATCCGAAGATGTTTTATAAGTATATTAAGGGTAAGAGGATAACTAGGGAAAAAATAGGGCCCATTAGGGACAAAAGTGGCAATCTGTGTGTGGAGCCGGAAGATGTAAGAGGGGTTCTAAATGAATTTTTTGCATCTGTTTTCACTGTGGAGAAGGACGATGTAGACATAGAAATAGGGCGGGGGGACTGTGATATGCTTGAACATATTAACATCGAGAGGGAGGAGGTATTGGCGGTTTTAGCTGGCCTAAAAATGGATAAATCCCCAGGCCCGGATGAAATGTATCCCAGGCTGCTGCGTGAGGCAAAGGAGGAGATTGCGGGGGCTCTAACACATATATTCAGGACCTCTCTGGCCACAGGGGATGTGCCAGAGGACTGGAGAACCGCTAATGTAGTACCATTATTCAAGAAGGGTAGTAGGGAAAAACCGGGGAACTACAGGCCAGTGAGCCTAACGTCAGTGGTAGGAAAATTATTGGAAAAAATCCTGAGGGACAAAATTTGTCTCCACTTGGAGAGGCAAGGATTAATCAGGGATAGTCAACATGGCTTTGTCAAGGGAAGATCATGTCTGACTAATTTGATTGAATTTTTTGAGGGGGTGACTAGGTGTGTGGATGAGGGTAACGCAGTGGATGTGGTATACATGGATTTCAGTAAGGCCTTCGATAAAGTCCCGCACAGGAGACTGGTCAAGAAGGTAAGAGCCCATGGAATCCAGGGTGCCTTGGCACATTGGATACAAAACTGGCTTAGTGGCAGAAGGCAGAGGGTGATGGTCGAAGGTTGTTTTTGTGACTGGAAGCCTGTGGCCAGTGGGGTACCACAGGGATCGGTGCTGGGTCCCTTGCTGTTTGTGGTCTACATTAATGACTTGGATATGAATGTAAAGAGTATGATCAGTAAGTTCGCGGATGATACAAAAATTGGTAGGGTGGTACATAGCGAGGAGGGTAGCCTCAGTCTGCAGGACGATATTGATGGGTTGGTCAGATGGGCGGAACAGTGGCAAATGGAATTTAACCCGGAAAAGTGCGAGGTGATGCACTTTGGGGGGACTAACAAGGCAAAGGAATACACAATGAATGGAAAGACCCTAGGCAAGACGGAGGGTCAGAGGGATCTGGGTGTGCAAGTACACAGATCCCTGAAGGCGGCGGAACAGGTGGATAAGGTGGTAAAAAAGGCATATGGGATACTTGCCTTCATTAGCCGAGGCATTGAATATAAGAGCAAGGAGGTTATGATGGAGCTGTATAAAACACTGGTTAGGCCACAGCTGGAATACTGTGTGCAGTTCTGGTCGCCACACTACAGGAAGGATGTGATCGCGTTGGAGAGGGTGCAGAGGAGGTTCACCAGGATGTTACCAGGGCTGGAGCGCTTCGGCTATGAAGAGAGACTGGGCAGATTGGGTTTGTTTTCCTTGGAGCAGAGGAGGCTGAGGGGGGACATGATTGAGGTGTACAAAATTATGAGGGGCATAGATAGGATGGATGCTGAGGAGCTTTTTCCCTTAGTAGAGGGGTCAATAACTAGGGGGCATAGATTCAAGGTAAAGGGCGGGAGGTTTAGAGGGGATTTGAGAAAGAACTTTTTCACCCAGAGGGTGGTTGGAGTCTGGAACTCACTGCCTGAAAGGGTTGTGGAGGCAGAAACCCTCACAGCATTTAAGAAGCATTTGGATGTGCACTTGAAATGCCATAGCATACAAGGCTACGGGCCAAATGCTGGAATATGGGATTAGATTAGGCAGGGCTTGATGGCCGGCGCGGACACGATGGGCCGAAGGGCCTCTATCCGTGCTGTATTACTCTATGACTCTATGAATTCCATTTGCCACTTTTCTGCCCACCTGACCAGTCCATTGATATCTTCCTGCAGTCTACAGCTTTCTTCCTCATTATCAACCACATGGCCAATTTTTGTATAATCTGCAAACTTCTTAATCATGCCCCCCACATTGAAGTCTAAATCATTGATATATACCACAAAAAGCAAGGGACCTAGTACTGAGCCCTGCGGAACCCCACTGGAAACAGCCTTCCAGTCACAAAAACACCCGTCGACCACTACTCTTTGCTTCCTGCAACTGAGCTAATTTTGGATCCAACTTGCCACTTTCCCTTGGATCCCATGAGCTTTTACTTTTTTGACCAATCTGCCATGTGGGACCTTGTCAAAGGCCTTGCTAAAATCCATATAGACTACATTAAATGACCCTCATCGACCCTCCTCATTATCTTCTCAAAAAATTCAATCAAATTAGTTAGACATGACCTTTCCTTAACAAATCCATACTGTCACTCCTTTATTAATCCGTGCCTTTCTAAATAACGATTAATAGTGTCCTTCAGAATTTTTTCCAATAATTTCCCACCACCGAGGTTAGGCTGACTGGCCTGTAATTAATTGGTCCATCCCTTTCTCCCTTTTTAAACAATGGCACAATGTTAGCAGTCCTCTGGCACCACGCCTGCAGCCAGAGGATTGGAAAATGATGGTCAGAGCCTCTGCTATTTCCTGCCTTGCTTCTCTTAGCAGCCTGGGATACATTTCATCCAGGCCTGGTGATTTATCTACTTTCAAAGATGCTAAACCTCTTAATACTTCCTTTCTCCCTATGATTATCCCATCTAATATTTCATACTCCTCCTCCTTAACTACAATGTCTGCACCGTCCCTCTCTCCTGTGAAGACAGATGCAAATTATTAATTGAGAACCATACCCACGTCTTCCACCTCCACATAGGCCTTGCTCTTTCTTTAGTTATTCTCTTGCTCTCTATGTATTTATAAAACACCTTTGGGCTTTCCTTGATTTTACTTGCCAATAATTTACATGCCCTCTCTTTGCTTTCCGAACTTCCTTTTTAATTTCACCCCTGCACTTTCTATACTCTTCTAGGCCTCTAGGTATTTAGCTCTCAGTATCTGATAAAAGTTTTGTTTTTTTCCCCATATCCTACCCTGTATGCTCCTTGACATCCAGGGCATCTAGATTTGGGAGTCCCACATGTTGCATGGAAACTAAAGCAGCTGGTGTAGATGTGTGGTAAGGGCACACATAAGGAACAAATGTAGCACATATTTGCTCCAGTTTCGAGGCTGGCTCATACAATCAGTGCAGTTTTCACTGATCAACGCTCATACAGAGGTTACTACTGGCCCTAGGTAAGTACAAGCCTTATGGTTCAAAGAGAGTTCAAGACTGAGGGACATATTGTGCAGGCCACAATTACAGCCATTAAGGATGAGCTATTGGCTCACATGGTCACAAATGAGTTGTACAGAGCCATGCATTGCTACAGTCAATATTGGCTTCATAGGCAGTTTTACTACTGTTTTGTTGTGAGATAAAGGACTTATCTATAGTTTGATTCAACTCATCACTTTCTCTAAGTCAGTGCCAATGTTGGTGTACAGAAAAATGGGGTGCCCTGAATTAATTCTATCATTTTGAACCATATCATTATTTAAGATGGGAAGTGTAAAAGAGCAGCTCAGATGGGGTTCTTTTACTGTTTAATCTATTTTAGTAGCTACCAGCCAGGCTGCTAGTTGCAACACTTAGTGATAGTGGAGCTTTCCATCTCAAAGGACAGGAAAGCAAATAGGACCAGAACTTCCCTGCAGAGCTGCACCTCATTCTGCCCAGTCTTAGATTATCCTGGACTGCAAGTTAAGGAGAATCTATGGTTTAGATTGTGACCAGAAGGAATCTATTGAAGAATGGGATAAATATAATTTAACAATTTATTCACTTTAAATGGTAAAAGTAAAATCAAATATTGCTGTTTTATGGTAGTCCAAATTCCTTAGTTTATTAACAAAAACATCTGGCAAAATGTATGTTTGATTGCATAATTTCCTGATTTAAAGCTGGTTGTGGAGAGTGGGGTGGGGTGAGGGGGGGTGGGGCGAGGTGTCCATAGAGAGTATTTCTGGTTTAAAGCTGGTTGTGGAGAGTGGGG
The DNA here is from genome assembly GCF_052327205.1 of Somniosus microcephalus. NCBI lineage: Eukaryota > Metazoa > Chordata > Chondrichthyes > Squaliformes > Somniosidae > Somniosus > Somniosus microcephalus. The sequence continues at coordinate 129,660,940 of NC_140991.1, forward strand.
GTGGGGGGGTGGGGGCGAGGTGTCCATAGAGAGTATTTCTGGTTTAAAGCTGGTTGTGGGTGGGGGTGGGGTGGGGGGGGGGGGGGGGCGCGAGGTGTCCATAGAGAGTCCGGAATTCAGAAATTTGAATGACGACCAAAAACTCCCATACCTACTAGGGGAAGAGAGAAATTGTGTAACCTTAGCGGCACACTATGTTACAGCTTGCCATAAACAGAGGGACAACCACTAAATATAAGAAAAGAGTATATACAAATTATATGAATGTATATTTATACACTCAGGGATATATCTGTTTATACACTGTATGGATAGATCTGTATTTTTGTGTACAACCATGAATGTTTTTCGATGCTTTGGCAACATAAGATGTACCTTGTCATCATGCCAATAAAGCGATTTGAATTGAATTGAAATTGAGTATTTCTGGTTTAAAGCTGGTTGTGGAGAGTGGGGGTGGGGGGGTGGCGGGGTGGTGGGGGGGCGAGCTGTCCATAGAGAGTATTTCTGGTTTAAAGTGCTGTCACAGTGTGTGTGTAAAAAACACATCATTATAAGGCATTTCTTAGAGTTTTAAAGTAAACTCTGAAATTCCTTTCCTCAAGGCCACTCAAGTGATGCTTCTGATGCGGAGGAACCATCTGCGTCCCAGTGGCTCCATTCATTTTAATGTGCTCCAACTTCAGACCAGCCTGGGAGCCAATCTTCAGCTGCCCGACCCAGGGAGAATACACTGCAAGCAAAGTATCAAGCACACCCAGCTGGTGGCCTGTTCTCTCGGGGTCGGGTGACTCTCAGTCTGGTACTAAGTTGTGACCTTTTTTTCTTTAGGGACGTGTTTACTCAATTCAGTCAGTGGTGGAGTGATTTATGTGAATTGTTAAGTTTAATTCAATCCTTGGTGAGGGTTTTGCTTTCGGATACTTGTGAGGTCTGTGCTGCATGAGATACTGTAAGTGATTTTAATTTTGTATACAAACGTTTATTTATAGAGCGAGCCTATAACATGCTGCTGGTAAGGTGGAAATTTAAACTAATTATCACCTATGTATTGCAGTTATTTATGCTGCATTTTAATGTTATTTTCAATCCTTCTACAGCATAATGGTTGACAGATAACTATGTGTGTTGCGCATTCTACCCTCCCATAGGGGCAATTTGTTACAAAACAGCTTGTGTATTCAGTGTAGACGGCTGGTGAGAACCACTGCAGTACTAATGACAAAAAAAAATTACACTAAGCAAGAGATAGGGACAGAAGTTTAAAAAAATAATCTGCACAGATGCACTGACCTTCTGAGAATTAATTCAGTCGTGATGCTCCTGATTGAGTTGGGCGGACGGGCGAAAGGAAGTTTGCAGAACTGAATATCTTCTTAATCAGACTTTTATGGTGCGGTTTCATAGCATCAAAACAGCATTTCAAGTGTAGTTAAACCAAAAATGGTAGCGATTTGAGAGGCAATTTCTGACACTTGCAAATGATAATTTATCATTATAAATAAGAGGTACTATTAGTGGTATAAATGACAGCTTTAAGTGTGCAGTTTATGTGTCTATTTAACTGTACCCTTGCTAGTAATTGGTTTGGTCTGTGTCTTGATTACGAGTCTGGTATGGGGTTGAGCTGAAACCCAAACCACATAAACATCAGCGAGGGCAGTAGGTTTGGAGAGATGAGCAATAAACTACAAGCCATCTAAGTGTCACAGAGCAAACTGATGGGACACTAGTTGGCTTCCACTAAAAATATATATTTTTTTCCTGCCAGTATCTTTAAGCATTGACAAAGCATGAAATAACAAAAATGTGGAAAGTTACACGTACCTACATACTGAATTTGTAGCACCTTGATAAAGAAAAGCAACATGGTTGTGAAGAGAATGAAATTCTCTACAGGAAACCTTACGTTCCCAGAAAGACGTAGGGAGGGGCCTCGATGTGATGTGATCAGCTTCAATGTAGGAAATATTGCTGTATTTTTGTGGTGATGCATAGTTGGAAGTGAACTGTCAGCATGTTATTGAAAGGCAATTCTTGATGCCAATTGCATTCTACATTTTCAGTAATTGAAACGGCTGCTGAGTCCACAGGGTAGCCACTTCCAGCAGTCACTGGAGTGCTGCCATTTCAATTTGTACAGAACATGCTGTGCCACAGGCCTCATTCCGTAGAGCCCAGCTCTCTTTTATAAGACCCTGTGTACAGTAGCTGCAATAAATCTGCTTTGTCAGATTGGGACCAAAATCCAGTCCAGAAAGCTGATGAGTTCACAATGTTTCAGTAAAAAAGCTTTACATTTGACATACTCTTAATCACCTCAGTAAATGTATTCATAAAAATGTTTTAGTGGTTGAGCATTTTTTTGTAAATCTCACTGTAACGTCCAAAACGTGTCAGTAGAAGGCAGTTCAACCGAACGTGTCAGTAGAAGGCAGCCCAAAAACAAGTAACGTCTATGCATTTTTGGTACCGTTTGCAAAGTATGAGGAATGTAACGTGTGTTTTTGGCCTAACCATACAATGATTGTTTCATTAAGAACATAAGAACATAAGAAATAGGAGCAGGAGTAGGCTAATCGGCCCCTCGAGCCTGCTCCGCCATTCAATAAGATCATGGCTGATCTGATCCTAACCGCCAATCTACTATCACAGAACCATCTCCTGAATCTAACAGAATTAGACACACAAAATAGGAGCAGGATCAGGCTACACGGCCCCTGGGCCCGCTCCGCTACCCACAGGGCCATGACCGATCCGAACCTAGACTCATGTCCAAATTCCTGCCCGCTCCCCATAACCCTTTATTCCCTTTACTTCTAGGAAACTGTCTATTTCTCTTTTAAATTTAAACCCAGTGATAACCTGCAAATCAGTGGTGAACTGCCTTCTACTGACACCTTCCTTATTCCTACCAGAGGCCATAACAAAGAATTTTTAAAAATCCATTTTTGAATTTCTGCAAGTTGAGTTCTCCCCTCCTCTCCTGAAGGTGCTGACTTGCTGGGATATGGTTCCCTGGGGCAGGCAACAGGCACCATCCAGCACCTCACGCAAGCAGCCATTCTTGTGTAAATCTAGAGAGTGAGGGGGGTATTATGTCCGTGAATGATTGAGACACGGACAGCAGGAGTTGAACAAAACAAGTCTTTACTGATTGAAGTCAATAGGGAAACTGAAAACACAGAGGCTCAATAGCGCCTTTTATACAGGGGTGGTCACTGCCGGTACTGCAGTCTGAGACCAGTTATTCTCTTAAAGGTACATACACAACAATTCCTCCCCTTTTAGATAAACAGTACATGACATTCATTTAACAACTAAATGATAACTAATTGCAATCACAATTACGGTTGCTAAGTTCAGTCTTTGAGGAGGCTTCCTGATTCTGTCTGGATAACGCCTCTTTGGGGTATCAGGTTCTTCTGGCAAGGTTGAGTCGGGATCAATGTCATTGTTTGGTTCATCTGCTTCCAATATCCCCGATTCTGCGGTAGCTGCAATTGGTACGTCGATTTCATTGCCAGGTGTATCAGATCGTGGTGTGGAGTTGACGTTTTCCAATGACTCTAGAATCTGGTCAGCATGGCGTCTTACAATGCTCTCTCCAACGTCCACGGTATACATGAGAGGTCCTTGCCGTGTACAAATCGTTCCTGGCTGCCATTTCTCAGTGCAGTAGTCCCGGGCCAAAACTGGTTTACCTATCTTAAAACTCCTGGTCGGCCTTTCATTCATATTCTGAAACTGCCTGTTCTCCACATCTCTTCGGACGTTTGGCTTAACCAAATCCAAGCGGCATCGTAGTCTTTGATTGAAGAACATCATAGCTGGAGTTTGGTTGGTAACCGCATGTGTCGCATTCCGGTAGGCAAACAAGAAGTTGTCCACCTTGTGTTGTAGGGGTATATCTTCATTACACATTGCCTTGATAGCCTTCTTGAATGTTTGAACAAACCTCTCGGCCAATCCATTAGTGGCTGGATGATATGGGGCAGATGTGTAATGCTTAACACCATTGTTCTTTAAGAACCTCCGGAACTCTTCAGACACAAACTGTGGTCCATTGTCAGAGCAAATCTGTTCAGGCAGCCCATTCCTGGCGAATATGGTTCATAAAACTGTGATAGTTTTTTCCGTGGTGGTTGAGGACATCTTTATTACCTCTGGCCACTTTGAATGTGCATCCACCGCAATTAAAAACATCGAGTCCATGAAGGGACCAGCAAAATCAATGTGCACCCTTTGCCATGGAGATGAGGGCCACTCCCATGGATGCAGAGGAGCTTGTGGTGGGGCGTTTTGGACCTTCTGGCATCCTGCACAGCTCTTGGTCATCTCTTCGATTTCTCTATCGATTCCCGGCCACCACACAAACGCTCTGGCTAAGTTCTTCATTTTTACCCCACCCAGATGACCCTCATGAAGCTCATTGAGCACTCTATCTGTCAACTTAGGTGGAATTACTACTCTGGATCCATACATCAAGGTTCCTCTGCACACTGACAGCTGTTCTCTTCTCGGCGAGAATGCTGGCAGCAGTGGTTCGCCATGTGCTGGCCATCCCTTCACCGTTAAATCATAGACCCGTGATAGTGTCGGGTCATTCCGTGTTTCCTTTTCTATGTTTGCATTCGTCACAGGGAGACATTCGACTATGGTCGTGTGGAATAACTCCATTGGGTCCACTGCAAGGTCTTCTTCTTCCACCGTCGGCAACGGTAGGCGTGACAATCCATCAGCATTCCCATGCTGTTTAGTTCCTTTGTACTCGATGTCATATTGGTGTGCCCCTAGGAAAAGGGACCACCTCTGCAACCGTTGTGCTGTCATTATCGGTACGCCCTTCTGAGGGTTGAAAATGGAGACAAGAGGTTGATGATCGGTTAGTAGAGTAAATTTTTGACCGTGCAGGTAGTGATTGAACTTCTTCACCCCCCACACTAGGCTGAGGGCCTCTCTGTCAATCTGGGCGTAGTTACGCTCGGCAGAAGTAAACGAGCGTGACGCAAAAGCTATCGGCCTCTCTAAACCATCAAGGAATTTATGTGACAGTATCGCCCCAATGCCGTAGGGAGACGCATCACACGCCAGTGTAATCGGCAGTGCTGGGTTGTAGTGAGCCAATACTTCTCTTGAAGTGATTAAGTCCTTACTCTTCTGAAAGGCCCGCTTACAATCATTGCTCCATTTCCATGCTACTCCCGTTCGTAGCAGGGCGTTCAGTGGGTGCAGAATTGTCGACAAATTCGGCAAAAACTTATGGTAGTAATTCACCAATCCGAGGAATGACCTCAGTTGCGACACATTTTCAGGCGCTGGGGCCTTAACAACCGCTTCAATTTTGTCAGGGGACTAGTGTAACCCCTCTTCATCAATCACGTGGCCACAATACGATATCTGTTTCTTAAAAAACTCGCACTTGGGGCGGTTGGCTCGTAGCCCATGTTCCCGTAGTCTAGTGAGCACCTGTTCTAGGTTGTTAAGGTGTTCACTGTCATCTTCACCTGTCACAAGGATGTCGTCCAAGTAACACTGAGTCCCCGGAATCCCTTGCAGGACTTGTTCCATCGCTGTTTGCCATATCGCCGGAGCCGATGCTACTCCGAATACCAATCGATGATACTGGTAAAGACCTTTGTGAGTGTTTATCGTGAGATACTTCCTAGAGGATTCTTCAACCTCCATCTGCAAATATGCTTGTGCTAGGTCAATTTTTGTAAAACGCTTCCCTTCAGACAGTGAGGCAAAGATGTCTTCTATCCTTGGAAGAGGATATTGTACTGTGTGAAGGACTAGGTTCACCGTCACCTTGAAATCCCCACAGACGCGAACCTTCCTTGGCTCCTCAGACTTATTGCTTAACGTTTTCTTCATGACAGGAACGATGGGTGTCACCCACTCACTCCAGTCGACCTTAGACAACACGCCTGCCTTCTCCAGATTCTCCAGCTCTGCCTCGACGGCTGGGCGAATTGCATATGGTACCAGTCTTGCTTTGAAAAACTTGGGAACTGCATTCTCTTCTATTTTTATCGAGGCGGTTACGCCTTTAAGAGTGCTCAGTTCTTGTTGAAATACCTTTTTTGGCGTTAGCTAAGATTGTTGACAATCGTCCAGGAGTGACGTCATCATCTTTTTTACCGTCCACTGTCATTGCATGAATGGTGTGGAGATGCCGGAGTTGGACTGGGGTGGACAAATGTAAAAAGTCACACAACACCAGGTTATAGTCCAACAGCTTTATTTGAAATCACAAGCTTTCGGAGCGCTGCTCCTTCTTCAGGTGAAGTGGAGAAATGCATAAAGACACAGCTTATATAGTCAGAGAATCATGTCAGATGTTTACAGGTAACCTTTCCAACTGCCATTAATCACACCTCGGCAGAGAGATAATCACGGCAGTCAAAGGTGTGAATGGTGTCCAAACAGGTCAGTCAGGGAAACATTACATCAAAGAACAATGAGGTGGGGTCACAAGGGGTCAAATATTGCAGATGCTGGGGTCTGTATGAAAAACGAAAAAACAGACAAAAAACATTTTTTTTTTTTTTTGGCTGGAAGTCACAGCAGGTCCGGCCGCATCCGTGTAGAGAGAACAAGCCAATGTCGACTCCACTTCACCTGAAGAAGGAGCAGCGCTCCGAAAGCTTGTGATTTCAAATAAAGCTGTTGGACTATAACCTGGTGTTGTGTGACTTTTTACATTGCATGAATGGAGTGCCAATCTAAGCTTAACTTCCTGATCCATTCACGTCCCAAAAACGGTGGTCCACCATTTTGCAGTATGTAGAGATACAATTTCCGTATTTTCTTGCCGTTGTATTCGACAGGCACCCTTATTTTTCCTCTGGGGTATACTTTTTGCCCCGTATACGTCGTCAAGACGATGGATGTCTCTCTCAAGGGTATGTGTGAGAATAGCCGCTCGTAGTCTCATCGATTCATGATGGTTAGCGCTGATCCTGTATCCAATTCCATTTTAACTTGGGACCCTGCTATCGTGAGGGTGACCCAAATGGTTCGGTGATCCTCTTTTGCGAATACATTGTGAAGTTTGAGACAGCTTAGTCTCCTGTTCCCAGATTCACTATTGCTCATCTGGTCTTCGGAACTACTGTCCGTCATCTTTTGTACTTGTACGGTTCCTAAGTAGCCTTCTTGTTGTCGCTGGTCTTCGTCCCAGACCTGCAAACTCGTGCAATGTGTCCCATCTTTCCGCATTGCCTGCATATTTTGTCTTTGGACCAGCAGTCCTTCTGGTCATGGTTAGTTCTGCCGCAGCGATAACATTTTGCAAATCCCCGTGTCATTTCGTGGGTGCCGTATTCCTGTGGCTTTTGTTGAATTTCCGCAGCTCCCCTGGCTGCTGCTTCGTACGATACTGCCATGCTGAAAGCCTTATCTAGCATCAGCTCTTTCTCTGAGAGTAACTTCTTCTGTGTTCCTTCACTCAGGAGTCCACAGACAAATTTGTCCCGTAGGGTATCTGCCAGTCCTGCTCCGAACTGGCAGTGCTTTGATAGCTTGCGTAGTTCCGTAAGGTACTCAGCATTGCTCTCATCTTTATGCTGAGTTCTCCTGTGGAATTTAAATCTTTCTGCTATCAACAGCGGTGCAGGGTTTAGGTGTTCCTGTAGGGCAGCAACAATTTCGTTAAAACTCTTCGCCTTCGGTTTGGCTGGAGTAATCAGGTCCCGCAATAGGCCGTACGTTCTAGCGCCCATTAAGTTTAGCAATATCGATGCCTTTTTCTCATCGGCTATTTCGTTTGCCTTGCAATATATCTCGACTCTTTCCACATACGTGGTCCAGTCCTCTATTGTATTATCAAAGGCAGTGATACAGCCAGTCTTCGGCATCTTGAAAATCTAAAATGGCGCCTCCCGCGCTTTGCCTTCTTCCCCGCTGTTGCTAGCGCTGCTTTCCGCGGTTCCCGTTGCAACCTGCAGCTCCTCGCGGTTTCTTGCGCGTTTAATATTTTTTTTATTATTTTCCCGTTGTGGAACAACCCTGTGGGACTCTTGCCTCCCTCTTCTCGGGTCTATACGCAGCCCGGCTTCGTAGTACCAGCCACGCCCTGTGTGCTCCACCCTCTCTCTCTCCTCTTCCCGACAACGCTGCTCGGCCCCGTTGCAAGCCACCCACTCGAGTTCGCGAACGCCGCAGCCCAGGAAGGATCAGTGTACTACCTGCCACCAGCCCGATTAGCTGATGCACCGTCGACAAGAATCAGGCCCCGCTTTCGACAGCTTCTCCAGCAATCTTCAACTCCGCTAACACAGGGGTGGATGCCCATGGTCGACGCCCGTTTCTACTGCTTCTTTCTTCCTTCTGGCCTCGACCTCTGCTCACTTCGCTGCAGGAATGGATCCCAGGAGGTGGTGCAGACTGTAGGTAAGTTCGTATCTGCTCGTCGCCAGTATTATGTCCGTGAATGATTGAGACATGGACAGCAGGAGTTGAACAAAACAAGTCTTTACTGATTGAAGTCAATAGGGAAACTGAAAACACAGAGGCTCACTAGTGCCTTTTATACAGGGGTGGTCACTGCCGGTACTGCAGTCTGAGACCAGTTATTCTCTTAAAGGTACATACACAACAGGGGGAATTTTAACTGCAAAGAGCGAGTGGGTTTGGGAGTGGGTGAGTGGTTAAAAGCGCTGAAATTGACAGCGCGCTGGGAAGCCGGCTCCAACCCACCGACATCCGCGTTTAACTGGAACGCGTTCGGTTGCGTGCGAGAAACCCCTTCGGGAGAGGCTGGTTGTCAATTTAAATATGTTAAGAGGTAATTAATGGCTTTTTAAAAAGGGGTTTACAACTTTAACTGTGGGTGCACGGGTTTCCCAGGCTTCCTGGACCTCACCAGTGAAAGCAAGGCGAGAGCACTGCGGCAATTGAGCGGGCTGAACAAATGGCAGGCAAAAAATTCCATGAGTACTGAGACCTCACACCTGCTTCCTTGCCTAAGTGAAACACTTTTGTCACAGCACTTGTTCTGAAAGACTCTGATTTGCATGAATGAAACCCCAGAACCCCATTTCTCACCACATTACCATCATACAACCCCTGCCTCACGCCATATCACAGCGTCCTCCTGGGCGCAAAGGTGAAATGAGAGAGACCACAAAATATTCCAAACATAATTAATAAATTTATCTACAAGCATATCATACATCACATGAATTCAACTAACTAATGACCCTTGTGCCTGCTATAGTTGAATAGCTGTCATTATATGCAAGGTGTGAGATGTGGGTGTTAGTGTTGCTAGGGAGAGATTGTTGGTGGGTGAGTGCTGGGGGTGTGGTGCTTTGAGCTGTGTGTGAAGCTTGTGGTACAGATGGTGGTATGTAGCATTGGTTGAAGCCTTCACTCACCCTGACCACCCGTGTGAGGTCATTAAACTTTTTCCTGCACTGGGTGTGGGTCCTGGGGAGCACAGTGCTGCCCATGACGTGGCTTGCCACCTCCCTCCACATAGTGCGGCAGACTTGTGGTGAGGGCGTCCTGCCAGTTGTCAGGTACAGGACCGCCCACCTTCTCTCCACAGCTAAAACCAATGCCTCCAAAGCTTCATCGGAAAACCTCCGGGCTCTCTCCCTGGGGCGGCGATCTGCCATCAGGATTTGTAATTAGGTGCTACTTCTCCTTGTCCTTCTTCTTTTGGTTGTTAAGGCAGCTGCAGACCCAACAATGCTGAGAATGAGGTGCTGCAGCATCAATGAACCTCCCCTTTAAGTGGTGAAAAAAGCCTGTGGCAATCATTATTTGCGTTTAGACTGCCCCCGATATTGGTCCATCTTTTCAGTGTAACGCCAATGAGCTTGGGTTTTTAGACAAGAATCATGACTGCAATCATTTTAATGGGGAGTGAGGATGAATTTTGCGTGTAGCCTAGACGATTTTCAGGTGGCGCTACTTAAACATTTTGGAGGAAAAATTCAGTTGTTTGCGCCTCCCGTTAGCGCCTTAAGAGGGTGCTAATTGGGGCGCAAAGCAACTAGAGGCTGGGCGCGGCGATGTTTGCGCCGCTCGCGAAATTAGCCATTTTGCGGCGGCGCTAAACACTACCGCCACGATCTCCTGCCCCGGCAGATTGTGACGTCAGTCGAGTGTGCAATGCTCCAGTAGCGCCCCGGACTGGATATTGAGTGGCGCCCCCTGCCTTACCGCCTGCCGCTAGCAACGACAGGTTGAGGGGAGCGTTATGCTGTCAGAAAGGGACTAGGGGAGCGCTATTTAAAGGCGACTGCTTCCTGCCTTTTTTTGTCGGTGACATTTTTGCACCACGCAGTCAGAGAGAGAGAGAGAGAGGCTTCTGGAGAGATTCAATGCTGTGTGAAGGAGTTTTGAGTACTGAGCAGCACTTTGCAGGTTTATTTTGATTTGCCCTTCCTTGCTTCGCCAGCACTCTGAGGTAGCGCCTCACTCCTTGGCGTTTGCGCCTTAAGACAGGTGTGAAGCACCTGATTTAGCGTTCCAATCACCTCCAGGGGCAATAAAAGCCAAGTTTGCTGTCAGAGGTGATAATTAGCACCAGGTGCTGAACTTTGCGCATGGCCGATAACGGCGCCCCAAATGGGACGATACCAAATTTTTCCCCCTTTTAGTCTAAACACTGCCCATTTCTTGGCTATAATGAATTTCTAGCCCTAAGATTTTTAATATTGTGATTACTATTCTTAAACTACTTAAAATATTGAATGACACAAAACACTGAGGGCTGGATTTTCATTCAGAAGTCGGGAAGGAGGCGGGACTACAACTTTCGGGTTTTAGTCCTGCCTCCATCGAGCTGCGGCCAATCCACGTGATTTTCCCTTGATTGACCTTGTTAAGCCCGCCCAGCGGGCTCAGCAGGCCAATTAAGGGCCACCCGGCAACAGGTGACGTCACAGACTGAAAATTTCATCTGTCAAGACTTGTTGACAGATGAAATATCAGTGTTTCACAGCTGTTTGAAGCTGTCAAACACTGACAGTCTTACTTCTAACCTGAGTCCTTCTACGCAGACTCAGTTAGAAATCTCGCTGGCACTGAAAACTGAAGGCTGTCACTTTTGACAGCTCGTGGCCATTCTGCTTTCTGTGCCGGCTGAATGATGGACTCCCGAAGCCTAGAGGAAGGAAGGCTGTAAAGGTAAGTACAGGTAATTTAAACTTCTTTACACACTTTAGACACACCAAACACACTTACCTTTGCACTCATGCACCCATCACTCACCTGAACACCGACATCTCGACCCCTCCAAGTCCTTCAACCCGACGGCCCGCCTACTCTAACCTGGCGTGGTTTGGAGCTGTCGGGAATCCCACACGACACCCTTCAAAATAGGGATTAGGCTAAAAACTGCCTGTTAACTACCTGTTAACAGGCAGTTAATTGGCACTAATCCCTTCCCGCCTCGGGTCGGCGGGTCCCAGTGCGGGGCGGGTACCCGCCTCCTTTGAAACTTACGTGGAGGCGGGTTTTGGGTGGGATGGTGTCGGGACCCCCGAATTCGGGATTTTTGCCCCCCGCACGCCTAAAAGCCCGCCTCACGGCACACTGAAAATCAACCCCTGACTGTTTAAAAAGTGGTGGGGCTGAAAATCTGCAGGTTGTAATCCCAGTGGTGATACTAGGATCTTTCCTGCCGATGCCCACCAGAGCTGATCCCACCAGATTGTATGGGGTCAGCAGGAGGGGACCTTGTTACCATGGGACAGGTGGGTGTGAGGTGGGCACATCTCTAGTGTCCACCTGACCCTTGGTGGAAGCGGTGTTGCGCAGGCCAACCCCCAAATCCGTCCGTACTCTCCGTGGCCCAATCTTACAAATATATATATATTTTTTAATGCTTTTCTTGAGGGATTTAGGCTGCTTCCCCAATTTTTGCTCTTCTAGAGGCCAGTTCGCTCCACTCACTAGATGTACCTGCCTCCATTGATAATGCAAGGTACCGATTAAGTCAAAGGGGGCGATTTTCCTGGAGCCGTCAGGCGGGCTTTCAGGCGTGTGGGGGGGGGGGGGAATCGCAAAAATAGGGGGTCGCGACTGCCCCCCGCCCGCCTGATTCCCCGCCCCGTCCAATTTTCACCCAGGCGTTTTTGTCCGACCCGAATCAGTCCCGCCCGCAGCAGGCGGGACTGGTCTTCAGGCACCTTAATCACCAATAATTGGCATCTATAATGCCATTTTAAGGGGCCCTTGCTATTTTCAGCCTTTTCCCACGTTAAACACGCCTGGTGGGAACCCCGCTGATGAAACCTGGCGTGAACAATATCGGATTGCTGACTATTAGCTGCAGGTCAATCAGGAGAGAAGAGATTTAATCAGACATCATTTGTAGGTTGCAGGACCTTGTTGTTTCAGGCTTGGGTCAACTTGTTCCAGGCTTAGGCACAGCTGTGGAAGGTTGGAGCCTCACACACTTCTCCAGTGTGAGCTCCTGGGAAGCCCCTCTCGCCACCCTCACTCAGCGCTTCCTCAACGGAGGCATCTACCAGAAGCATCGGAGGCCTTTTTTTCCTTGACTTCTTGGCATTAGAGGATCTCCAGCAGCAGAGGCGGCAGCAGCAGATCCAGCAACAACAGCAGCACCAGCAACAGCAGCAGCAGCAGGAGCGACAGGCTGTGGCTCACCCACCTGAGGCAGCACAGGCCAGCGCATGGAAGGCCGTCGGCGCAGGAGATACCCCCCAAACATGGTCTACAGACACAGAGTCAGCTACCTCAACATGACTGAGCAGCAGTGCCAAAGGCGGCTCCGACTTTCGCAAGAGGTAGTGACTGACATCTGCGCAATGCTGCAGCAAGACCTGGAGCCCAGAGCACCAGGTCGACACTCCTTATCAGTGGCCCTCAAAGTTACCACCGCACTCAACTTTTTTGCCTCGGGCTCCTTCCAGGGATAAGCAGTGGCATCTCCCAGGCGGCCGCACACACTTGCATCACGCAGGTAACCGATGCCCTCTTTGCCCTCGCGCACAATCACATCCATTTCACCAGGGATCGCGCAAGTGTGAGGGCGCAAGCACTTGGATTAGCTCATCTAGCAGACTTTCCAAGGGTGCAGGGCATCATTGACTGCACACATGTGGCCTTTAGGGCACCCCATCGCAATCCAGGAGTTTTTGTCAACCGCAAGGGCTTCCACTCCCTTAACGTTCAGCTGGTGTGTGACCACAAGAAGGAGATTTTGCATGTTTATGCCAAGTACCCTGGCAGCTGCCATGACTCCCTCATACTGCACCAGTCTACTGTGCCTCCGCTATTCAGGCCGCCAGACGAACTTCAGGGATGGCTACTTGGAGACAAGGGCTATCCCCTGCGGACTTGGCTAATGACGCCGTTGAGGAGACCAACCAACGAAGCTGAGGAGTGCTACAACTCCAGCTACATTTCCACCAGATGCATTATCGAGCAAACCATCGGATTGCTGAAGATGTGCTTCAGATGCCTGGATAGATCAGGTGGAGCCCTACAGTACTCAGCAGTCAGGGTCTCCAAAATTGTCGTGGTTTGCTGTGTACTTCACAACATGGCACAGTGTCATGGCTTGCAGATTCCTCAGGACCAAGTGGCTCCTCACAGACCCGCCTGGGATAAAGATGATGCTGAGGAGGAGGAGGAGGAGGAGGAGGGCGAAAACAACCATCCTGCAGAGGCCCATCAACCAGCGGCACCAATGGCCAAACCCTGCGCATTCCTACCTATTTGACCAGCATCCTGACAACTGCAAGTAATCCTCAATGTGAAATCCCAATTCGCCAAATGACACACGCCACAACTGCAGCAGTTGCCATCAGATTTTTTAAAAACAAGATACTGATGACATAATAACTATATACAAAACTTTTCACCCAAGTGACTACCCTTGTGATTAGTGGTGCTTTATTTTTCTCTTACGTGTGCTCCTATGTAGTGGTTCCCCTGTGGCTTCAGCAGATGTGGAGGCCCCTTGCTGACTTTCCTGCTGCTCCTGTCTCGACACCTTTGGCGGGCGTCCTCTGGGGTGGTGAGCCTGTGAGGGCTCGCCAGCAGTCTGCTGCTCCTGCGGCTGTGCAGGGGTTGAGACGCCTATCTCACTTGGTTTGGACTCCGGCGGGGCTCTGACCGAGGGCTCTGCAGTGGCATGGAAGTATGAGCGCGTGGAGAGGAGCCCCCACTTCCTTGAGGTGTGTCAACAACCTCCCTCTCATGGGTCAGGTCCCCCTCAGCGCCTGCAAGTGGCTGGAGAGCACCTTGCTGCACATCGGGGGGCCATGGGGACCCGTATCTGCACTGGAAGTCCTACTCAGAAGGACTTCCATGAAGGTCTGGTTTCTGTGTTCAATAGATGCCCATCGCTCCTCAAGAGATGTCATTCTATTCTGAACACTCACCATGTTTTCCATACCCTGGCGACTAAGCTCCTCCATAGCCATAGCCCTCCTCTCCTCGGCCGTAGGCCTCCTCTCCTCGGCCGTAGCCCTCCTCTCCTCGGCCGTAGCCCTCCTCTCCTCAGCCGTAGCCCTCCTCTCCTCGGCCGTAGCCCTCCTCTCCTCAGCCGTAGCCCTCCTCTCCTCTACCGCAGCCATCCTCTCCTCTACGGTAGCCAGCCTTACCACGGAGGTAGCCATCCTTTCCGTGGTGATGCGTTCATGCGCCAATGACTCCACTAAGGCTCTGCTCATGTTCGCTATGGACTCCTCCATTCGCTCCACACACGCAGCGACCCTGGAGACAAAACCTGCCAGAGACTCCTGCATCTGTGCATGGAGATCCATCACCTCTTCTCTTGCGGATGGACCCAGAGGCACAGGGTCGACATGCAGCTGAGCTGAGCTGGCAGACTCCTGCGCCCTCCGACGAGGACTCTCCACTGCTGTCCCTGTCTACACAATCTGCTGATGCTCACTTGTGAGCTGTGAAACACCAGGTGACAACACTGCTCTATGTCCCGAAGGTACCCCCGAGGTGTGAGTGTCTGCGCTGGTGCTGGGTGCGCTTACTTCTGCTGATGCTGCGCCCTCAGAGGTTGGAGCTTCTTCTGAGGAGTCTGGTTGCTCAGCCTCTTCCTCCTCCACAGTGGGGTTGGGGGCTCTGGATGGTCCTCTGGGGGAGTAAAGGAAAGAGTTAGAGATGTGATGCCAAGGTTACATGCACATTGGATTTTGCAGATGTTCATAAGTCCAAATGATGTAGCTTCAGAATCATAACAGCGACTCATGCTATGTCAATGAGAGAGATGGAAAACTATTCTGTCACCACCTTGCGGGACTGCCCCTGTCTCTCCTTCCCCAACTTCCGTAGCCACATCAGCCCCGACAATTTCCAGCACTCCTTCCTCCCAGGGGGTCAGGTGGGCTATTGAGGGTGAGCCTCCTCCAGTCCTGGCTCGCTCTCTGTTGTGAGCTCTCTTTTCCCGCAATGAGGGAGACAAGTGGAGTTTGAGTGAGAATGAAGGAGTGAGTGTAGAGATTGCATAGCATAGATACTTAGAGGGAGACAAAGATGGTGTGAGGCTACACGACCAAGGGCCCTCCCTGTGTGTTGTCAGTTGTGTTCAAAGCTTCAGAGTGAGAGGGAGTGTGAGGGCTGCATGGTGAAATAGTTATGTGAATGTGAGCATAGAGAGAGAGGGAATGGGTAAGGGTGCATGGATGTGACTGTGAAGTGGGATGTGGAGGAAGAGAGAGCTAAAGCTGAGTGCTAGTGGGGAAAGTCAATGGGGATCAGTTTGAGGGTGATGGAAACTTCATACTTAATTTTCCTGTATGGTGAAGGTCACGGAATCGTTTCCGACACTGTATCCAGGTTCTTCTGGTGACTCCCAGCGAGTTGACATCTGCTGACACCTGCACCCATGCAGCCTTTGTCTCAGTGGGAGGCCTCTTCCTCCCTGACCTAGGGAAGAGGACCTCCCTGTGGGCCCTAACCCCATCCAATAATGCCTGCAGTGAAGCCTCATCGAATTTGGACGCAGCTCGAGGTCTGGCACTGACCACAGCTCCTGCAGGCTCCTCTGCCGTCCTTTATGGTTCGTTTGGAAGCCTGCAGAGGAAGCAATGCTTGCTGTGGACCTTAAAAGCAGCACGAATGATGACATCATACTGGGCGGCTTTCTGACTGGAAATAGTCAATTAGCAAGGGTTCCCACACGCTGGAAATGAATTGGCCAATTGAGGGAAAATTGCATCAATCTGGCAGACCCATTTAGATTCATGTGGGAACCCCGACATTCGGGGAACCCGACAATTCCCCACACCTGCAGGAAAATTGAGCCCAAAGAAGCTGCAACTCTTGACAGTCGGAAGTCCCTGTCCCAGGCTGTGTCTCCTTGATATCATTTGCCTTGTAAGAGGCGGGCAGAGATTCAACCCCTTACAAAACAAGTAGGAAATGCCTGGCAGTGACAGAGACCTGAAACAACTGGGTCTCCGCTGTTTTCCGAGGGGTCCCACCAGTCTCCTGCCAGAGTTTCTCCGGTGGAAACCCTCAGCAATTTTGTCCCCGATAAACTTTGGGACTTTAATGTTGGTGTAATGTTATTTGTGTATGATTATTACCACATTAGTTGAATTGGACTTTATTCTTCAATAGATGTGCTCTTCAAGCTGTCAGATAGAAGATAGGAGCAGGAGTAGGCCATTCGGCCCCTCGAGCCTGTTCCGCCATTTAATGAGACCATGACTGATCATCCAAATTCGGTACCCTGTCCCTGCTTTCTCCCCATATCCCTTGATTCCTTTAGCCTTAAGGAATATATCTAACTCCTTCTTGAATACAGTTAATGAATTAGCCTCAACTACCTTCTGTGGTAGAGAATTCCACAGGTTCACCACTCTCTGGGTGAAGAAATTCCTCCTCATCTCAGTCCTAAATGGCTTACCCCTTATCCTTAGACTGTGACCCCTGGTTCTGGACTCCCCCGCCATCGGGAACATCCTTCCTGCATCTAGTCTGTCTAGTCCTGTTAGAATTTTAAAAGTTTCAATGAGATCCCCTCTCATTCTTCTAAACTCTAGTGAATATAAGCCTAATCGACCCAATCACTCCTCATACGTCATTCCTGCCATCCCAGGTATCAGTCTGGTGAATCTTTGCTGCACTCTCTCCATGGCAAGAACATCCTTCCTCAGATAAGGTGATCAAAACTGCACACAATACTCAAGGTGTGGTCTCACCAAGGCCCTGTACAACTGCAGCAAGACATCCTTGCTCCTGTACTCGAATCCTCTCTCTACGAAGGCCAACATACCATTTGCCTTCTTAACCGCCTGCTGCACCTGCATGCTTACCTTCAGCGACTGGTGCACAAGGACACCCAGGTCTCGTTGCACATCCCCTTTTCCCAATCTATTGCCGTTCAGATAATAATCTGTCTTCCTGTTTTTGCCACTGAAGTGGATAACCTCATTTTATCCACATTGGGCAGATGCATGGCAAATGCAGTATAATCACCCAACCTGTTCAAGTCATACTGGAGTTTCTCTGCATCCTCCTCACAGCTCACACGCCCACCAGCTTTGTGTCGTCTGCAAACTTGGAGATATTACATCTAGTTCCCTTGTCTAGATCATTTATATTATATATATATTGTGAATAGCTGGGGCCCTAGAACCGATCCCTGCGGTACCCCACTAGTCACTGCCTGCCACTCGGATCAGTATCAATTTTTTGTGAGCATACTGAAGTGTCCAAAGGGTCTAAAAGAAAAAGAGTAAGAGAAGTAAACAAAGGGGAGAAGTTTTGTGATCTTTTAGCACAAGCTAATGGTCAGTCTAAGGGCACGAAATTCGGTTACAGCCAGTTTGGGGGCGGTAACCGAGTTAAGGCCGGACATTTAGCGCCCAGCACGGAAGTACCGCCCCGGCCGCTAAATTCAGCTTACTGCCCCGCACAGGAAGTGGAGCGCAATCTCGTGCGCTCCACTTCCTGGTGGGGTGGTAACCGAGGCGATGTCGGGGCGCGATCGGCAGTGCTCGGTGGAGGCTCCGTGAAGCGCTGCCACATTTCAACGCTCCTCCCCTTCAGTTAAAGGGGAGGGCCGCTGCGCACTTTGCAGCGACTCCGATGGCCCCAACTAGGCCACCAGGGCGGTGTGGTGCCGCCGCAATAGGCAGGCAATGAGACGTGGTGCTGGGCAGCGCGATGGCGACCAGGACCATGCCACGGCCCACCACAGAGGGCCGACCTGGAGGTTGGCCAAAAAAAGAAAAAGGCGGTGCGGATCGCGGCCGCACCTCCCCTTTAAATACCGCCCCGCGAGCGGAGGTCGGCCCGGTTCGCGACCCGCGAGGTTGGCGCTGACATCGCCCATGGCAGCCTCGTGAGGCACAGCCGACTTTCTGCCACGGGGCGGTAAGGGGGCACAGCGGGGTGCTAAGGGGTCACGGCCCAGGCCGCTGCTGGTGGGGGCGCGGTGCTATCAGGTAACGCCTCCGCAATGCCTCGCCGAATTTCTCGGGAGGTGCTTTTTTCGCTCCCTGGGCGATAAGCCCTTTGCACCCCGTTAGCGCCCAGGCGGTGCAAAGGAGCCGAATTTCTAGCCCTAAGTGTTTTATACTGTAATAGAAAGGCTGTGGAAATATGTGTGGATAGAAACTTGTATATGTGTATTTGCAGTGAATACATTTCAACTCTTTATGTGTTTGACTTCCCTTGCAATACTTAGCTGCACCATCTGTGTAGGAACTAAAGAACATCTGTTAGAAATGCATGCTTATTGATGTTAATAAATGACGCCTGTCTCACCACAACATTGGGCCAATTAATTTCAAGTATTGTTCTATGCGTATGTGTGGGAACCTTAAATCTGTGGAATTATTTTTCACAAAGACAATACAGTATTTCATAATTAGAACTGCTCATCATAGGTCAGCATACAGTCTGTGTAGGCTCTGAGGAACGTGTTATGGAGTTGGATGTAGCCTTAAGTGTAACCTTGTGATTTTCCCCCTCTTTCTTTAGGGAGTGGAATGGCGTTCCGACGAGACGACGAAAAGAAGCTGCTTCAGTAAAGGCAAAACTGAGGTAGGTGGCAATTGTTCTCCAGGGAATAAGGCAGAGTTCTGTACCACGAGGTGAGTGGGAGCTTGGGCTGCTCCCTGACACAGGGTGGCATCTTTCCAGCAGCAACGTTAGCAAACGCTTTAGCACAAAGGCCACAGAATTTCTAATCAGCCCCCAAGGCACATTTAGAAAGAAGCCACATTGTATTTTAATACCATGAATACCAACCATTTGTGCTTCCAACATGTTTGGAATTTCAGCATTAAAAAAATACATCACTGCCTTTTACTGGATAGACATTCTGTGTTGCTTTTTAACATGTTGATGTGGAACTGAGTTAAAATCTGGGCACAGTGGTTTCAGAACTCTGTTGAAATCAATATCACTGTGTAATAATCACTTGTTGGCTAAATATCTCAGCCTTTTTAATTAATTCTAAGTATAAAGTAATAAACAGTGTTATTCATCTTGCCCTCCCCCGATTTTCAATTTCTTTATGATTTTGGATGACAATACTTCACTCATTTAAAAAAATTCTATTTGTAATGGTATGGTGGAAGGAGCTGCCTCAGATATAATACATAATAACTGAGGAGCCGGGGCAATCCCAAAGTCTAGGTTTATGACCCTGCGTATAGTGAGCTGCACATGAAAATATATATTCTATTCAATGCTGCCGAGATTCAAGTGTTTTAAGACTGGAAAGCATTGGCCCTGTCACTGGTGAAGATGAACTTTTGCCATCTGACCCAGGGCAGAAAGGCTGCCCCTTATTCCAGGAAAAGCACGTGAGTGAAGACTTGACCTGTTGAGTCCTTGATCTACTTTGAGTCAGCCTTATTATTGTACCAAATTACCTGTAGGGAATCAGGAATGAGTGATGATTACTGTCAGTCCACCCCAGTTACAGAAAACACCCACAGAGCATTCAATAGGACCCAATGTGTTCACTGAATGATACCAAAATTACAGTGAATGTACCACCTACACAAAGATAGGTTGTTAAAGATTCAGTCAGTGCCAGTAACTGAGACGTGATTCTTTCAGTTGATTAAATTGCATAATAATGATCATTTGTGGATATCTGAACCTGATATTATAGAACAATTGAAAGAATGCAATGCAAACTAAAACTTACGTTTTAGAGATTTTTTTTTGCTAAAGCTGCCATGTGTCATTGCAGGAGGAATGTCAGAATTACATCCGGGTCCTACTTATCAACAGAAACAGGATCTTCACCTGTGGAACAAATGCATTTACTCCTACATGCACCAATCGGACGGTAATTGCAATCAATTCGTTCTCTGCATGTTTAATTACAACATCATTACAATTAAACCAGAACATGATTGATTAAGTTCAAAGATACAGCATCATGTGATTTCCAGTTTATCTTGGCTCAGTGCAATACATCTTAAATCTACACAGGATGTGACTTCCGTTGCAACCTTCATGTGATTTCTTTAAAATTTAGTTAATTTACAAAGGCTTTGACTCCATTTCAATTCTATATCAATTTTTAACAGGTTGAAAAGATACGTGTAGAAAAACAAATGGCAGTAATTTAGTCGACAGCATCTGACAATGTCGTACGAGAGAGAAGCTGAAGTGATTTATGGGGAGGCATAGAACTCCTGAGATTCAGTTATTATAAAATATAAAAAATGTAAGGTAAAAAAGTGAAAACAGAATAGTCCCAAAGTTCTTGGGGTTGAAATGGGTGGAATGCAAGATCTCCACTGGGAGGGACCAGGAATTTGAGGCAGAAGCCGGGAATCCACCCCATTCACAGTCTCCTTTTAAATTCCATTGGTGGGATCCATTGGCGGATCTTCTTCCACTGCCCCTATGTCAAGAGGGTGTGTTCCCAACTTCTCTCGCAGAATATGCACAGGTTATGTTATATAATATGGGTATCGCCTTGTGAAACCAGAGGGGATAGCAATGGATTTGCTACACAAAGTCAGATGATGTAATACAATGTACAGTGATGAAGCCTATAGGGTGCTTGATGAAATTGATGCTGCCCTGGGATTGTGTTTGCTTTAAACAGTAAATGAATAGGCATTGCTTCTTTCATCGACGTCCAGGGTAGTTTTTCATTTAGAAATCTAACCACTCCATTAGTAAGGTATAAGAATTTTATTTCATTCAAGTTGGCTAGTAATCAGCCCTGCAATGTAGCTTCTAAGGATTCTTAATTTAAAGGCAGATGTTTAATTTTTGGCGAGTAGTTTTGCCATCTTCTTCCCAAAGTTTGCTGTGTCAAACTGAGACCAAGGAACTGGTTAAAACACTTCACTTCTGGAACTTGGGTTCATATTCAGCTGGAAAGCAGTGAAGATCTGCTCTCCCTACCAGGTATAAAGACTGACATGAAATTAGTTTTTATAGTTTCATGACACAAAGTTGTCTTGAATTATCATTAAATTGGTTGGTTTGGAAATTGAGGGTGCAACACTGGTGCATTTAGGTACTTTTCTGAAATTTGGGCTAAAACAGAGTAACCTGTGATTTACCTAGCATGAGCATGATTAATGCTGATTGCGAATGAAAAAATTGAGCAAGTGTTTCTTTCCTCAGTGCCCCTCAGTATAATGAGCCCCATTCCTACCAGAAAGGTAGATATGAGTAACAGAAACTATTGTTTTAGATTTACTTTATCAATGTTCTTTTAAACATGAATCAAAGACTATAACTGAAGATTGCAGTCTTCGCTCTGACAAATAAACAAGAACTATGGTTGAAAGTCTTCTCCGCAATCCTGCCCAAAATCAGGTACGATTGTGGCAGAGAATGAGGAAACATTTGAGCGATGAGGCCTGCTACTATCTCATCGCCTCGACTAGGGTGTTTCTTCCACAGCTGCCGCTGGCCACTTCTTCCCTGCCCGCTGCATACAAATAACGGCAGGGAGGCAGGGCACAGATCCCTGAAAGATTCACCTCCTTTCCACATACCGCTGCTTCCTGTGGCTGCCACCAGTAGGCAGAAACCTTCGGAGAGCTTCTGGCCCTTTGAGTTCTGTCTTCTGGTGCTTCACGGCATCCCCATTGTGGCAGCCTGAGGAATTTCAGCCCTCACACTGGCGGGTTTCCACTTGGCATCAGGATTCCTGCTGGAAGTTTGTTGTGCATGTGGGATGACCCAGGGAAATGGGGGCCAAGGCAGAAGGGTGGGCAGAAGCCTTGCCCCACTGGAACTTTGTCCTGTGAATTAATTTGTGGTACTCCAGCCATAGTATTCTGAAGTATTGTTCCTGAGGACAGTTTACTATTTGCAAGTTTGTTTGGGCCACATAACCGTCCCTTATATCACTGATATACCTGGACATTATGACCAACTAAACACAATTAAACCTGTTAGAAAATAGGTGGTTATTGTTGTATGTGAGATTTTAAAACACACACACACTTCAAGTCTGCCAGGCAATGCCAGAATGTACAGCAAGGCTGGATTTTCATTGAGGAGTCGGGTAGGAGACGGGACTACAACTTTTGGGGTTGTAGTCCCGCCTCCATCGAGTTCTAGCCAACTCACGCGATTTTGACTTGATTGACCTTGTTGAGCCCGCCCAGCGGGCTCAGCAGGCCAATTAAGGGCCACCCGGCAACAGGTGACGTCACAGATTGATATTTCATCTGTCAAGACCTTTTGACAGATGAAATATCAGCGTTCGACAGCTGTTTGAAGCTGTCAAAACACTGACAATCTGTACTCCAAGTTAATTCCTTCCTGTCAGGATGATTCAGAGATCTCCCCGGAACAGAAAGTAGAATGCTGGAACTTTTGACAGATCGCGGCCAGTCTGCTTTCTGTGCCGTTGAGATGAGGGACTCCCGAGACCTGAAGGAAGGAAGGCTGTAAAGGTATGTAAATGTAAGTACAACTTCTTTAAACACTTTAAACACACCAAACACACTTACCTCTGCACTCATGCACCCATCACTCACCTGAACACTGGACATCTCGACCCCTCCAAGTACTTCATCCCGACGGCCCACCTCGCTAACTTGGCGTGGTTTGGAACTGTCGGGAATCCCACATTTCACCAATGAAAATAGGGATTAGGCTAAAAACTGCCTGTTAACTACCTGCTAACAGGCAACCAATTGGCACTAATCCCCTTCCCGCCTCGGGGAGGCGGGTCACAGTGCGGTTTGGGTACCCGCCTCCTTTGAAACTGGCATGGAGGTGGGTTGGGGGCGGGATGGGTTCGTGCCCCCCGATTTCGGGATTTTAACTCCCCACACGCCTCCAATCCCGGCTCCACGGCCCAATGAAAATCCTGCCCCTAGTGTCCACAAGTAACATTATCAGCCCTTGAAGTCTAGAAGTTAAGTCGACAAAGTACATACAAAGCTACTGTCGGAAGTGACAAAAAGAACTGCCTGTGCACATTCTTGAACATGCTGTGATTGAGAATATTAAATTATGAGTTGCAATTTATATTAGGTGCGGTAATTCTTAAAGCTTTATTGGATTGTTTTCTTCCCTTTTTGCAGCTAACTAACCTGACAGAAATCCACGATCGCATCAGTGGCATGGCTCGCTGTCCATACAATCCACAACACAATTCCACTGCTCTGATTACATCTGCTGGAGAGCTCTATGCTGCCACTGCCATGGACTTCCCGGGGAGAGACCCTGCCATCTACCGCAGCTTGGGAGGGCTTCCTCCTCTACGCACTGCTCAGTACAACTCAAAATGGCTAAATGGTGAGCACCGACAGGGCAGAGATGCTTATGGACATTAGTATATAACAAAGAGATTATATACCAAAGGATCCTTAAGGCCTTTAATTACTACAGTAGTAATGTTGGATGGAAATGTAAAATAACAGGAAGATTACACAGAGAAGATTTTCTGAGGCCCTCCCACCAGTGCACTGGGGCAATCGGGTAGCTGGATGCCCGATTTTCCGAGGAATGATTTGGGGACCAAACATGTGGCCATACCAGCATGCATGGGCTTTACTTCAATATGAAAATTAACTTTAAAAATTCCCAAACTGAATGTTCCAACTTTGGTTGAAAGGCTGTATGCACCTCTTCCATATATACTGCGCTCATGGGAGTCCTGGAACTTGAGAAGGCCTCTCGAATTGAAATGGCTGTTTTATTTGTTGGTAAATCTCTTATTCCAGTGGCGCGATGGTGTCACCAGAATTGCAGCTGATGGGATTGCCACCTCAGGAGAAATGGGTTCCACTCAATTTCTTTCCTCTTTGCTCCAAGTGTGCCAGATTTACCCCCTTTAAAGAGCAAAATGTCTGTTTTAAATTCTTTGCAATTTTAGTTCCATTTTGATTGACTTAATAGTTGATTTTGCTTTTTTTTTTCTACACCTCTGCTTTTACTGGAAGGTGGCCTTCAGTCCCAAATAGGGCCACCCTGCCTTTGTGCACCTCCTTCCACCATCGAAAGAGGCAGTGTTTCCCAATTGTTTCTACTGTACTAGTGCGAAGAATTAGTCAACCTTTCTGTCACTACCACAACTTGCCCTTTGATGGTGGGCTGCATCCCTTTAAGAACTGTTGCCTTGTCACATTGTCCCCTCCTAGCCAAATGCCCTATAGGTCAAATTATCTGGACAGGCTTTTTTTGTGTTAGTAGCCCAGACAGAAGTGCTCCTGTTGTAAAATTCAAGATGTCCTACCCCTGAGGTGCCGATGCAGGTGGGCCTGTGCCGTGGGCCAGCTCAAACCTGCCCTATTCAGATTTGAAAAATTGGAGCTAAAGGGTATGCATTGATGGAGAGTGATGAGGCTGATCTTTTATATTACAGTCCGGAGTTGTGAACTTGTGAACTTAATTGATTGCTGAGGTTTATTCTTATTTCTTGAGCTTTGAATTTTGATCTATGCAATGCTCTTGGTGCTATCGGGTTCTTTGGAGTTCCAGGATAGGGAGTCAGAGTTGTCTCACCTGAGGTACATGAGCTACCATCTAATAGGGAGTATGGAACGAGCATTTTCAAAACAATCTTCTGTCTCATGAGCGATAAATATTCCACAGAATATTCCACTAATCGCACAGAATACGGGTAAATCTGTGCCATGTGCAATATTGCCCACAAGGAAACATTCCTGTCCCTTGATTATACTCGTCACCCAATGTAAATAGAATATGCAGTTTCATTCAGATCTGAAAGATCCTTAAAACATTTCAAAGCACTGTAGATGTTATGGTCTTTTGAAGGAATAGATTGAGCTTTTCACAAGAAACTGATGACTTTTGGAAGGTACAGTGACAATGAAACATTGCTGGGACAAAAGAGTGTTATTTGTGGAAAGCAACTGGCCAGGGATGAATAATGTAAGAATAGAGAGATATTCTGGAATTTAATTTACCTCTTGGGGGTGAGGAAAAATCTTACTAACATCCCCCAGGGAAGTTAAGTAAGTGGTTTACAGTCTAAAATAGGGCAAGTGAAAGGAGAAGGAGTTTCATTTTTATTTATTTGTCCTCGGGGTGTGGGTGACACTACTAATGCCACAAGACCTGACACCAGAAGATAATGGTGCCATGAAGGTGCACTCTAGCCATGCCACTGATGCTGGATCTTAGATCAGAGTGCTCACTGATGCTGGATCTTAGATCAGAGTGCTCACTGATACTGGATCTTAGATCAGACCGCTCACTGATACTGGGTCTTAGATCAGAGTGCTCACTGATACTGGATCTTAGATCAGAGTGCTCACTGATGCTGGATCTTAGATCAGACCGCTCACTGATACTGGATCTTAGATCAGAGTGCTCACTGATACTGGATCTTAGATCAGAGTGCTCACTGATAGTGGATCTTAGCTCAGTGTGCTCACTGATACTGGATCTTAGATCAGAGTGCTCACTGATACTGGGTCTTAGATCAGAGTGCTCACTGATACTGGATCTTAGATCAGAGTGCTCACTGATGCTGGATCTTAGATCAGAGCGCTCACTGATACTGGATCTTAGATCAGAGTTCTCACTGATACTGCATCTTAGATCAGAGTGCTCACTGATACTGGATCTTAGATCAGAGTGATCACTGATACTGGATCTTAGATCAGAGTGCTCACTGATACTGGATCTTAGATCAGAGTGCTCACTGATACTGGATCTTAGATCAGAGTGCTCACTGATACTGGATCTTAGATCAGAGTGCTCACTGATACTGGATCTTAGATCAGAGTGCTCACTGATACTGGATCTTAGATCTGAGCGCTCTCTGATACTGGATCTTAGATCAGAGCGCTCACTGATACTGGATCTTAGATCAGAGTGCTCACTGATACTGGATCTTAGATCAGAGCGCTCACTGATACTGGATCTTAGATCAGAGTGCTCACTGATACTGGATCTTAGATCAGAGTGCTCACTGATACTGGATCTTAGATCAGAGTGCTCACTGATACTGGATCTTAGATCAGAGCGCTCACTGATACTGGATCTTAGATCAGAGCGCTCACTGATACTGGATCTTAGATCAGAGTGCTCACTGATACTGGATCTTAGATCAGAGCGCTCACTGGTACTGGATCTTAGATCAGTGTGCTGACTGATACTGGATCTTAGATCAGAGTGCTCACTGATACTGGATCTGAGATCAGAGTTCTCACTGATACTGGATCTTAGATCAGAGCGCTCACTGATACTGGATCTTAGATCAGTGTGCTCACTGATACTGGATCTTAGATCAGAGTGCTCACTGGTGCTGCACCTTAGATCAGAGTGCTCACTGATACTGGATCTTAGATCAGAGTGCTCCCTGATACTGGATCTTAGATCAGAGTTCTCACTGATACTGGATCTTAGATCAGAGTGCTCACTGATACTGGATCTTAGATCAGAGTACTCACTGATACTGGATCTTAGATCAGAGTGCTCACTGATACTGGATCTTAGATCAGAGTACTCACTGATACTGGATCTTAGATCAGTGTGCTCACTGATACTGGATCTTAGATCAGAGTGCTCACTGATACTGGATCTTAGATCAGAGTACTCACTGATACTGGATCTTAGATCAGAGTGCTCACTGATACTGGATCTTAGATCAGAGTACTCACTGATACTGGATCTTAGATCAGTGTGCTCACTGATACTGGATCTTAGATCAGAGTGCTCACTGGTGCTGCACCTTAGATCAGAGTGCTCACTGATACTGGATCTTAGATCAGAGTGCTCACTGATACTGGATCTTAGATCAGAGCACTCACTGATACTGGATCTTAGATCAGAGTGCTCACTGATACTGGATCTTAGATCAGAGTGCTTACTGATACTGGATCTTAGATCAGAGTTCTCACTGATACTGGATCTTAGATCAGAGTGCTCACTGATACTGGATCTTAGATCAGAGTGCTCACTGATACTGGATCTTAGATCAGAGTGCTCACTGGTGCTGCACCTTAGATCAGAGTGCTCACTGATACTGGATCTTAGATCAGTGTGCTCACTGATACTGGGTCTTAGATCAGAGTGCTCACTGATACTGGTCTTAGATCAGAGCGCTCACTGATACTGGATCTTAGATCAGAGCGCTCACTGATACTGGATCTTAGATCAGAGTGCTCACTGATACTGGATCTTAGATCAGAGTGCTCACTGATAGTGGATCTTAGATCAGAGTGCTCACTGATACTGGATCTAAGATCAGAGTGCTCACTGATACTGGATCTTAGATCAGAGTGCTCACTGATACTGGATCTTAGATCAGAGTGCTCACTGATACTGGATCTTAGATCAGAGTGCTCACTGATACTGGATCTTAGATCAGAGTGCTCACTGATACTGGATCTTAGATCAGAGTGCTCACTGATACTGGATCTTAGATCAGAGTGCTCACTGATACTGGATCTTAGATCAGAGTGCTCACTGATACTGGATCTTAGATCAGAGTGCTCACTGATGTGCAGGAAGGTGGTGTCAGTTAGATGCTGCAGAGTCTAAAAGATGGCGCCCTGAAGCTCATGGAAGCCAGTGATTAAAGCACCTACACTGGATGCACAAACTGGTCTCGAGGCCAGTTGTCAAGGGGATGAGTGCTAATGTTCAAGGAGCCACTTCCTACTCCGGATATCACTGCGTTCTGTTGAATTCTTGAATTTTGGCACTGAGGATGACATCGAGTTCTGGCGTAACACCTGCTATCTGTTGCAGGTCAGTGACTTCATGTGAGTGTCATGCTGATCTAGCATCCTTTTTAGAGCAGGACCCCAGAGATCTGGGTCCTCAGGCTGGGGAGCTAGGGGCTGACTTCTACGGCGCCTCCGCCCCTCACTGTCAGATCCCACTTTCACCTCTGACTCCTCTGGCACCATGAGGGTAATGAGAGAAGGAGTGCCACATACATAAAGAGACTACAAGGATCGGGAGAGCAGGTAACTTGTCTCTGCTCCGGTGAGATTGTTAAGCTGTCCCTGCATAGCAAAAGAGGCCTGGGGTTCAAGAACCGGCACCAACAGCCACCTCACTAAATGCACATTTCAGATGGATCTCCAGCCTCCAACCCCAGATAGCCCGCTCCTTCTGTTCTGTATCTCTGTTAGGAGGACATGCAGGACCAGCTCCTTTAAGTTTTCCACTTTATCTTTGATCTGGCTGTCATCCTTGTCACCCAGTTGCATGCTTCTTCCAGTGCTGCGTTTCCTCCAGGTATTATATCCTGTTGCTGTACCAGATTTCTACTTCTCTTCCAGCTCTTTAGACAGCCTACACACCTCTGGAGTTTTTAAGAAAGGAGGGAGAGAAAAAACGGGGAACTGCAGACTATTATGTCCGTGTGTAATTGAGACATGGACTGCAGGAGTTGGTTACAACAGGTGTTTACTGAGTGGAGACAAAACTGGAACTACTATGCAAAGTTACTATACAGGCTTATATACAGGGGTGGTCACTACTGGTACTGCAGTATACAGGGGCTGCAGAATATAGTTCCTTCTGCAAAGTACATACACTACAATTCCTCCCCTTTTAGCTAAACAGTACATAACATTCGATTAATAATTAAATAACATATTTACAATTGCAGTTGCTATATACATTAGCTGAAGTTAAGCAATTATAAGTTCAGTCTTTGAGGAGGCTTCCTGATCCTGTCTGGATAATGCCACTTTGGGGTATCAGGTTCTTCTGGCAAAGTTGATTCGGAATCAACGTCGTTGTTTGGTTCGTCTGCTTCCAATATCACCGATTCTGAGGTAGATGCAATTGGTACTTCGGTTTCATCACCAGGTGTATCGGATCGTGGTGTGGATTTGACGTTTTCCAGTGACTCTAGAATCTGGTCAGCATGGCGTCTTACAATGCTCTCTCCAACGTCCACGGTATACATTAGAGGTCCTTGCCGTGTGCAGATCGTTCCTGGCTGCCATTTCTCTGTGCGGTAGTCCCGGGCCAAAACTGGCTGACCTATCTTAAAACTCCCGGTCAGCCTTTCATTCATATTCTGAAACTGCCTGTTCTCCACATCTCTTCTGAGGTTTGGCTTAACCAAATCCAAGCAGCATCGTAGTCTTCGATTGAAGAACATCATGGCTGGAGTTTGGTTGGTAACCGCATGTGTCGCATTCCAGTAGGCAAACAAGAAGTTATCCACCTTGTGTTGTAGGGGTATGTCTTCATTACACATTGCCTTGATAGCCTTCTTGAATGTTTGAATGAACCTCTCAGCCAATCCATTGGTGGCTGGATGATATGGGGCGGATGTGTAATGCTTAACACCATTGTTCTTTAAGAACCTCCGGAACTCTTCAGACACAAACTGTGGTCCATTGTCAGAGCAAATCTGTTCAGGCAGCCCATTTCTGGCGAATATGGTTTGTAAGATTGTGATAGTTTTTTCTGTGGTGGTTGAGGACATTTTTATTACCTCTGGCCACTTTGAATGTGCATCCACCGCAATTAAAAACATCGAGTCCATAAATGGACCAGCAAAATCAATGTGCACCCTTTGCCATGGAGATGAGGGCCACTCCCATGGATGTAGAGGGGCTTGTGGTGGGGCGTTTTGGACCTTCTGGCATCCTGTACAGCTCTTGGTCATCTCTTCGATTTCTCTATCGATTCCTGGCCACCACACAAATGCTCTGGCTAAGTTCTTCATTTTTACCCCTCCCAGATGACCCTCATGAAGCTCATTGAGCACTCTATCCTTCAATTTGGGTGGAATTACTACTCTGGATCCACACATCAAGGTTCCTCTGCACACTGACAGCTGTTCTCTTCTCGGCGAGAATGCTGGCAACAGTGGTTCGCCATGTGCTGGCCATCCCTTCACCATTAAATCATAGACCCTGGAGAGTGTTGGGTCATTTCGTGTTTCCTTTTCTATGTTTGCATTCGTCACAGGTAGACATTCGACTATGGTCGAGTGGAATATCTCCACAGGATCCACTGCAGATGCTTCTTCCACCATCGGCAACGGTAGGCGCGACAATCCATCAGCATTCCCATGCTGTTTAGTTCCTTTGTACTCGATGTCATATTGGTGTGCCCCTAGGAAAAGGGACCACCTCTGTAGCTGTTGTGCTGTCATTATCGGGACGCCCTTCTGAGGGTTGAAAATGGAGACAAGAGGTTGATGATCAGTTAGTAGAGTAAATTTCTGACCGTGCAGGTAGTGATTGAACTTCTTCACCCCCCACACCAGGCTGAGGGCCTCTCTGTCAATCTGGACGTAGTTACGCTCGGCTGAAGTTAACGAGCGTGACGCAAAAGCTATCGGCCTCTCTGAACCATCAAGGAATTTATGTGACAGTACCGCTCCAATGCCGTAGGGAGACGCATCACATGCCAGTCTTATCGGTAGTGATGGGTTGCAGTGAGCCAATACTTCTCTTGAAGTGATTAGGTCTTTCCTCTTCTGAAAGGCCCGCTTACATTCATCGCTCCATTTCCATGCTACTCCAGTTTGTAGTAGGGCGTTCAGTGGGTGCAGAATTGTGGACAAATTCAGCAAAAACTTATGGTAGTAATTCACCAGTCCAAGGAATGACCTCAGTTGCGACACATTTTCAGGTGCTGGAGCCTTAACTACCGCTTCAATTTTGTCAGGGGACTTATGTAACCCCTCTTCATCAATCACGTGGCCACAATACGATATCTGTTTCTTAAAAAACTCGCACTTGGGCGATTGGCTCGTAGCCCATGTTCTCTTAGTCTAGTGAGCACCTGCTCTAGGTTGGCAAGGTGTTCACTGTCATTTTCACCTGTCACTAGGATGTCGTCCAAGTAACACTGAGTCCCCGGAATCCCTTGCAGGACTTGTTCCATCGCTCTTTGCCATATCGCCGGAACTGATGCTACTCCGAATACCAGTCGATTATACTGGTAAAGACCTTTGTGAGTGTTTATCGTGAGATACTTCCTAGAGGATTCTTCAACCTCCATCTGCAAATATGCTTGTGCTAGGTCAATCTTTGTAAAACGCTTCCCTTCAGATAGTGAGGCGAAGATATCTTCTATCCTCGGGAGGGGATACTGTACTGTGTGAAGGACTGGGTTCACCATCACCTTGAAGTCCCCACAGATGCGAACCTTCCTTGGCTCCTCAGACTTATTGTTTAACGTTTTTTTCATGACAGGAACGATGGGTGTCGCCCACTCACTCCAATCTACCTTAGATAACACGCCTGCATTCTCCAGATTCTCCAGCTCTGCCTCGACGGCTGGGCGAATTGCATACGGTACCGGTCTTGCTTTGAAAAACTTGGGAATTGCATTCTCTTCTATTTTTATCGAGGCGGTTATGCCTTTAAGAGTTCCCAGTTCTTGTTGAAATACCTCTTTAGCTTTAGCTAAGATTTTTGACAATCGTCCAGGTGTGACGTCGTCATCCTTTTTACCAGCCACAGTCAGTGCTTGAATGGAGTGCCAGTCTAAACTTATCTTTCTGATCCATTCACGTCCCAATAACCGTGGTCCACCATCTTGCAGTATGTACAGATACAATTTCTGTATTTCCTTGCCGTTGTATTCGACAGGCACCCTTATTTTCCCTCTGGGGTATACTTTCTGCCCCGTATACGTCTTCAAGACAATGGATGTCTCTCTCAAGGGTACGTGTGAGAATAGCCGCTCGTAGTCTCGTCGATTCATGACGGTCAGGGCTGATCCTGTATCCAATTCCATTTTGACTTGGGACCCTGCTATCATGAGGGTGACCCAAAAGATTCGGTGATCCTCTTTTGCGATTACATTGTGAAGTTTGAGACAGCTTAGTCTCTTGTTCCCGGATTCACTATCGCTCTTCTGGTGTTCGGAACTACTGTCCGTCATCTTTTGTACTTTCCTGTACTGTTCCTTAGTAGCTTTTTTGTTGTCGTTAGTCTTCTTCCCAGACCTGCAAACTCGTGCAATGTGTCCCATCTTTCCGCATTGCCTGCATATTTTGTCCTTGGACCAGCAGTCCTTCTGGTCATGGGTTGTTCTGCCACAGCGATAACATTTTTCAGATCCCCGTGTCATTTCATGGGTGCCGTATTCCTGTGGCTTTTGCTGTATTTCCACAGCTCCCCTTGCTGCTGCTTCGTACGATACTGCCATGCTGAAAGCCTTATGTAGCGTCAGCTCTTTCTCTGAGAGTAACCTCTTCTGGGTTCCTTCACTCAGGAGTCCACAGACAAATTTGTCCCGTAGGGTATCTGCCAGTCCTGCTCCGAACTGGCAGTGCTTTGATAGCTTGCGTAGTTCCGTAAGGTAATCAGCATTGCTCTCATCTTTATGCTGATTTCTCTTGTGGAATTTAAATCTTTCTGCTATCAGCAGCGGTGTAGGATTTAGGTGTTCCTGTAGGATATCAACAATTTCGTTAAAACTCTTCGCCATCGGTTTGGCTGGAGTGATCAGGTTCCGCAATAGGCCATACGTTCTTGCGCCCATTAAGTTTAGTAGTACCGATGCCTTTTTCTCATCGGCTACTTCATTTGCCTTGCAATATACTTCGACTCTTTCCACATACGTGGTCCAGTCTTCTATTGCATTATCGAAGGCAGTGATATTGCCAGTCTTCGGCATCTTGGAAATCTAAGATGGCGCCTCCCGTGCTTTGCCTTCTTCCCCGATTGAACAAAATTGTGCCTCCCGCGCTTTGCCTTCTTCCCTGCTGGATTAAGATGGCGCCTCCCGCACTTTCTGTCTTCTCCGCTGCTGCTAGCGCTGTTGCTGGCGTTTTTATGCCTTGATGGCGACGTCCTATGGTCTTCGCGCACTTCCCCCCCGGGCTGCTGCTAACGCCGCTCTCCGCGGTCCCCGTGGCAAACTGCAGCTCCTCGCGGCTTTCTGCACTTCTAATTTCTTTTATTTTCCCGTCATCAGAGCAAACCCTATGGGACACTTTCCTCCCTCTTCTCGGGTCTGTACGCTGCCTGGCTTCGTAGCACCGGCCGCGCCCTGTGTGCTCCACCCTCTCTCTCTCCTCTTCCCGACAACGCTGCTCGGCCCCGTTGAAAAGTCACCCGATCGAGCTCTAGCCCGCCGCAGCCCAGGAAGGATCAGTGTACTACCTGCCACCAGCCCAATTAGCTGGAACACCGTAGACAGGATAACCAAGCCCCGTTCTCGACAGCCTCTCCTGCAAATCTTCAACTCCGATGAATCAGAGGCAGTTGCCCACGGTCGACGCCCGTTTCTTCTGTTTGTTTTTTTTTCTTTCTTCCTTCTGGCCTCGACCTCTAACAACTTCGCTTCAGGGATGGATCCCCATGAGGTGGTGCAGAACTGTAGGTAAGTTCGGATCTGCTCGTCGCCAGTATTATGTCCGTGTGTAATTGAGACACGGACTGCAGGAGTTGGTTACAACAGGTGTTTACTGAGTGGAGACAAAACTGGAACTACTATGCAAAGTTACTATACAGGCTTATATACAGGGGTGGTCACTACTGGTACTGCAGTATACAGGGGCTGCAGAATATAGTTCCTTCTGCAAAGTACATACACTACACAGACCAGTTAGCCTGACATCAGTAATAGGGAAAATGCTAGAATCTATCATTAAGGACGTGGTAACAGGGCACTTAGAAAATAATAGGGTTGGGCAGAGTCAACACGGATTTATGAAAGGGAAATCGTGTTTAACAAATCTGTTAGAGTTTTTTGAGGTTGTAACGAGCAGAATAGATAAGTGGATGTGGTGTATTTGGATTTTCAGAAGGCATTCGATAAGGTGCCACACAAGAGGCTATTAAACAAAGTTAGGGCTCATGGGATTGGGGGTAATATACTAGCATAGATTGAGGATTGGTTAATAGACAGAAAACAGAGAGTAGGAATAAATGGGTCATTTTTAGGTTGGCAGGCTGTAACTAGTGGGGTACAGCAAGGATTAGTGCTTGGGCCTCAGCTATTCACAATCTGTATCAATGATTTGGATGAGGAGACCAAATGTAATATATCCAAGTTTGCTGATGATACAAAGCTGGGTGGGAATGTAAGTTGTGAGGAGGATGCAAAGAGTCTTCAGGAGGATATAGACAGGCTAAGTGAGTGGGCAAGAACATGGCAAATGGAATATAATGTGGAGAAATGTGAAGTTATCCACTTTGGTAAGAAAAATAGAAAAGCAAAGTATTTTTTAAATGGTGAAAGATTGGGAAATGTTGGTGTTCAGAGGGACATAGGTGTCCTTGTACACGAATCACTGAAAGTTAACATGCAGGTACAGCAAGCAATTAGGAAAGCAAATGGTATGTTGGCCTTTATTACAAGATGATTTGAGTATAAGAGTAAAGACGTCTTACTACAATTATATAGGACCCTGGTGAGACCACACCTGGAATATTGTGTACTGTTTTGGTCTCCTTACCTAAGGAAGGATATACTTGCCATAGAGGGAGTGCAACGAAGGTTCACCAGATTGATTCCTGGGATGGGGGGATTGTCCTATGAGGAGAGATTGAGTAGACTAGGCCTATATTTTCGAGTTTAGAAGAATGAGAGGTGATCTCATTGAAACATACAACATTCTTACAGGGCTTGACAGGGTAGATGCAGGGAGGATGTTTTCTCTGGCTGGGGAGTCTAGAAACAGGGGTCACAGTCTCAGAATAAGGGGGTCAGCCATTTAGGACTGAGATGAAGAGAAATTTCTTCACTCAGAGGGTGGTGAATCTTTGGAATTCTCTACCCCAGAGGGTTGTGGAGGCTCAGCCATTGAGTATGTTCAAGACAGAGATCGATAGATTTTTGGATATTAAGGGAATCAAGGGATATGGGGATAGTGCAGGAAAGTGGAGTTGAGGTAGAAGATCAGCCATGATCTTATTGAATGGTGGAGCAGGCTCGAGGGCCAAATGGCTTACTCCTGCTCCTATTTCTTATGTTCTCATGTTTACAGTGGGGTCAGCGCACTGAGGAAGTCCCGCTCTACCTCAGTTCGTTGAGATTTTGGGCCCTATTTGCTTCAATTATCTATTAATAATTTCATGTGTTACTTTTTTCCAAGCTATCGTAGCCGACTTTTGATGCACCTGGTACTGTTGTTCTGGAGTCAGCAGGAATGACCAGCTACAATCTGCTCAGCCTGCCCACATTTAAAAGGGGTAGTGGCAGATTAGGAAAAGTACAGCGCCATTTCAAAGTTAATATTTAAAATAAATATTGGGGGTAATTTCCATAGGCGTTCTCCCGCTTGTTCACCGTAACTTCGGCAGGAGAGCCACGGAAACCCAGGAAATATTATTTTGAATGATATATTTCAATTGGTAGGTTGCTGGAGTAATTGTGATGTTAGATTTTAGAACCAACAGTGCCAATTAAAGCATAGTGGCTCCGGAATTCCTCAGGGATTCTGCTAGTCTCTAACTCTTTCAGGAGCATGGCAGAACCTCCAGAAAAACGACGGAGACCGATTGCACAAAGTCTCTACCATCTCCATGAGTTTCATAGTTGTCTCACAAGGGGGCAGAATCTCCATCCGGCTCCTTAAAAGACAAATTACATGCAGGGGACGGATCAAGTGGCCTGGACCCGCGAAGAGAGGAAAATTTATTTTCATTGACATTTTCCCAGGTGGGCCCTCTTGCTCAGGTTTAATGTGGCCTTGGCAATCTCCAGCCCTGGAGTTGTGGGCATGGCGTAAGTAGGAACTGGAGATAAACCCACAGTGGTGATGTCACCCACCTGCCCCATGTTAGTTCGGTGCCCTCCTACCGACTCCGCAAACTCCGGTGGGGTCAGCACTGGAGGACACCAGCGAGCGCACTCACTATGTAATCTCCAGAATCGCGTCCAAGGGAATGTTGTAGTCATTATTCTGTCAAACGTAGGCACTGAAGTTGTTACTTGGACGGAACAAAGATTGTGTGCCAAGAGCTACAGAGAAAATGCAATATCCAAAAGGTATCATAACTGTGATTTTTGTTACATTTTTATGATTTTGTTTTGTAGAGCCAAATTTTGTGTCATCCTATGACATTGGAAACTTCACCTATTTCTTTTTTCGGGAGAATGCAGTGGAACATGACTGTGGAAAAACTATTTTCTCCAGAGTGGCCAGGGTGTGTAAAAATGACATTGGAGGGAGATTTCTCCTGGAGGATACCTGGACAACCTTCATGAAAGCCCGACTAAACTGTTCTCGACCTGGTGAAATTCCTTTTTATTACAATGAGCTGCTAAGCACGTTCTTCTTACCTGAGCAAGACATGCTGTATGGGATCTTCACCACTAACGTGTACGTACCCACTAGATCTTTTCCCATTTCAGTGTGAGGACACAACTGTAGGTGCTCTTTGTTGTGTTCTCTTCAGATACCTCATTGTTCTTCAGATGCTGCACCTGTATTTATTAGTGCAGACCAAGATGAAATCATATTTGTCAAGTCTATTTAATAAAACATGGGCATGTTTCCTACAGGAATAGTATAGCGGCTTCGGCTGTCTGCATGTTTAATCTGAGCGCCATTACCCAAGTTTTTGCCGGGCCATTCAAATTCCAGGAGAATTCCCGTTCAGCATGGCTGCCTTTTTCCAATCCAAATCCTAATTTTCAGGTATTTATGGCTCAACTTCTATGAAACTTTCTGTGATTTTGTACATGGTTAGTAATCTTAATTGTAAGATTGTGCTGTAAGATTCTAGGATAATGGTTTCTTAATTTTAATATATTTCAATGTGTGTTCATTATTCTTTTATTTGTTTTTCTTTGTAATTTCCAACAGAAACTTATCTTTTTTTTGTACTTTATTAGTGTGATACTATCGATTATGGTCCCTATATGAATCTCACAGAGAGGAACCTCCAGGATGCTCAGAAGTTTATTCTTATGCATGAAGTGGTGCAGCCCATATTTCCAGTCCCTTTCTTCATGGAGGACAATAGTCGATTTTCACACATAGTGGTTGATGTTGTGCAGGGAAAGGACATGCTCTTCCATGTTATGTACTTGGCCACAGGTATCACAAATTAATTCACAGTATAAGAATGAGATGCATGACCTGAATGCACGTTATTATGCCAATGATCAGCATTAACATAGTTTAATAAACATCTGTAAAACATTTAGTTCTCATGTACCAGATATATGATC
The DNA here is from genome assembly GCF_052327205.1 of Somniosus microcephalus. NCBI lineage: Eukaryota > Metazoa > Chordata > Chondrichthyes > Squaliformes > Somniosidae > Somniosus > Somniosus microcephalus. The sequence goes on from NC_140991.1 coordinate 129,698,437, forward strand.
AGTAATTTATGTAATTACATGTCACTTTAACAAAAATCCATTTGCTTACGTCACAAAGATTGTGAAATTGCATGAAGCAGCCATGGTTGATGAATAAGAATGCTGTGTTTCATCACATTTTTAAAAATCACTGAACTATTTGTATTTATAGCTGCGCAGTTTGCAAGGTTATCCAGTTACAATGATTGTTCTATTCAGTCACTCAAAGCCGTCCATCACTGGTGTCAGAGGATGTTGCTGTTTCAATTGTTTCATGTCCAGTATTGGCAGGTGATCCTCATTCACAGGTAGTCACTTGCTGTAGTTTCTTCTAAGTTGGACATTGCAGAAACAAAGGCAGTGCACTATATGCCTCTCACCCCGCTGCTTGCTGCTGTGAATTTATGGCTAGTCTTGTTGCATTTAAAACTCGCATTAACTTATGTTTGATTGACACTGACAGTGGCCAAGGTGAATTCTGTGGTACAGACCGTCAACCCTCTTGAATGGAGGAGCCTGTCACGTGGCAAATTTGAAAAAGGCTTTGGGGCTTGGGAAAACACTGGCTTACACTGGGGTAATTTTGACTTTGGACAATATTGTAAAACAGGAGATATCAATTCAGCTGCCCGTTATACATCCCTCCTGATCATAATGGGTGGCTGAATCGACATCGTACGTTTTACACTATTGCCCAAAGTAAAAATTGCATCCAGTCTTCTTAGTTTCACCAAAATCATAAACAGTTTTTTTTTAACTTTTTAACCATACAGTTGCCATATGTATTCCCAGCATAATCTACTGTTTGTATAATGCGCTATACTTCCAGGATAAAACAAAACATTAAATCATAGCTAAAATGCTGTCAGTTGTAGAATAAAACAAATTAATAGCAGATTGATTTTAGAGCAGGTATGCCGGTTTCACGCCACTTGAATTAAGGATGCTTATACTCAGCAGCTGCAAATAAGAAAATGCTCCCCACCAAATAGTTTAATTTAGTTGAAACAGAAAAATTCTAATTAAAAGCACATTCTGTTTGTAGAAAATAGAAGTTGGCAACAGCAAGCAGTGCCTTGTGCCATCATGCTGCAATAAAGACTCAGGACGTCCCAAGTGCTTTACAGCCAATGAAGTACTTCTGAAGTGTAGTCACTGTTGTAATGTACGAAATGCGGCAGCCATTTTGTACACGGCAAGCTTCCTCAAACAGCAATGTGATAATGACCAGATAATCTCTTTTTAGTGATGGTTGAGAGATAAATATTGGCCTGAACAACAGGGAGAACTCCCCTGCTCTTCTTCGTGCCATGGGATATTTTACATCCACCTGAGGAGGTTTAACCTCCCATCTGAAAGACAGCACTGCTTCAGGGATGCACTGGTAGTTCCAGCCTAAATTTTGTGCTCAAGTTCCTGGAGTGGGATTTGAACCCATGATCTTCTGCTTCAAAAGTGCTGCCACTGAGCCACAGCTGGCACCTGGTTGCTGAAACATTCTTGAATATGTTCCCCGAAGTCTGTGGCACCACAATTCAATATTCTATCTATTAGCCATTTTGTAGCCTTTGATTATTGCAGTGTTAAACAGTCTAAGCAGCAGTAACATTTGAGGTACCATTTAAAGTCAGCATGTGCCACCAGAATTTAAACATATTGGGGCTGATTTTCCCCAGATACTTTAGGTGCTAACGAGCCTGCGAGGTGGACACGATGGACTCTTAAACTGCAACGCCAGTTTAGCCCGCGTTTAGTGCTAGACGCCATCTTGGTAAAGAAGTTGAAGCACGCAGTAGGAACAACTGTTTGGAGGATCATTAAGGGGATGATTAAAAATTAAACTGCCTGCTAGCACTCATTAAAGAGGCTGCATGCCATTTTGGTGGATAACACTTCATTTGATTACCTCTCCCAACAGCGCCCAGCTGAACAGGAATAAACAAGTCCTTGTTGAGGATTGCGAGCGCTACTTAATGCCACGCTCAGCTTTCACTGTCCACTTGTTGATTGAGATTGACTGACTACACTGCGTTTGAAGACGACTTTTGAGACACATTGGGAGACTTTCTGGGACACTTTGTCAAGACTTCACCAACACTTTATCAACATTTATCCCGGAAATTCTCTCAGGACTTCACCTAAATAGATTGAGTGTTGTGCTACTCCACCTTATTGGACACTTTAGAGGAGTCACCAGAAGAAAGGAAGTGCTTGGTCCTGGGCATCTTGCTCGGGGTCCCCTTGCTCTGCATGAGGAATTGGAGGAGGAGATGAGGCCAGGCAGAGCAGCACCAGCTGCTGCAGGAGAGAGGGACAGGAGGGTGAGGAGAGCTCTCAGCAGGAAGCCCTATCCACCCATTGGGCTCAATTTTGCCAGGCCTGAGGAGGCGGGATTGGAGGCGTGTGAGGTGTTAAAATCGCAAAAAGTGGCTGGAGGGCCCGATCCCGCCTCCGAGCAATTTTCCCACATGCCGGTTTTCTGACCCTGTCTCCATCCCACCTCCAAGAGGCGGGATAGGCCCTTAACAACCAGTTAAGTGCCTCTATAATCCCATTTTGAGAGGCCTTTCTGATTTTAACAGTTTTCCCACGTGCTGCACGCCTCCTCTGAAATACGCCAGTGAAACCTGGCGGCAGCACAAGTGGATTGCTTACTAACAGCTGCAGCTCTACCATTAAAAAGGAGATTTCAGCAATCATCATTTGCAGGTTCTTATAAATCTCATCATTCATCAAGAAACTACTCGTGAAATAACGCTGGACAGCCAGCTGGTGGCGCCGTCCAAGGAGTATAAATACTCGGGCGTTGGCCCCAGCTTATCAGGGACATTTTGTAAGACAAGGTACTAGTGAAGTACAACTAGTCCTCCATGTTCTGAAACAAGTTGATTAAAGCCTTGTTTTATGCTCAAACCAAGTGTGTAGTGAGTTTTATTATGTCAATTTAATCAACTTGATATCAACTCCACGCTTTGGGTGATTCGGGAACGGCCAGCTACGACTCGAACCGTAGAAGGGAACTTAGACAAGTAATCGATCCATCATGGAAAAAATACTTAGACCCGCCCGTCTCGACCTGGACCCGAATTCACTTACAGCTGCTAAGGTATGGAAACACTGGTATCGTACCTTTAGCAACCTCCTTGAGGAGTGTGGTGAGAATGTTCCTAACAAGTTACGAATGCTTGCTAATTATGTATCCCCTCATGTGTTTGATTATATCGAAGACTGTGTAGACTTTGATGCCGCTATCGAAATACTACAGCAGCTGTATGTCAAGTCCCCAAATGAAAATTTTGCTTGGCATCTACTGGCCACAACTCGACAACAACCCGGGGAATCACTTGACGAATTCCTTCAGAAACTTTGCAAGCTCAGCAAGGATTGTAATCTTAAACCTGTTACAGCTGAGCAGTACCAGGAGGAGTTAATTCGTGATTCCTTTATTAATGGGATTGCTTCTCCCTTCATACGTCAGCGTCTGTTCGAGAATAAAACCCTCAAGTTACAGGCTGCCTATGACGAGGCATGTTCTCTGGACTTAGCAAAGAGGAATGCAGACACCTATCTTTCACCACCTGCACGGGCTGCTGCTATCACTTTTAGTGACTCTTTCGATAGGCCACGGGCGGAAGCCCTCACGGATGAAGACTCCAACCCGGCTGATGACAACCCTACCCTAGAAACCTACACTGATGACGACCCCGCCCTAGCGGCATCTTGGCAATCTGGAAGGAAGTGTTTCTTCTGTGGAGGTGCGTTCCATTATAGGAAATTTTGTCCTGCTCGTAACGCGACCTGCAATCATTGCAGCAAGAAAGGTCACTTTTCTAAGGTATGCCAGTCAAGAGCCACTGTTAGTAAGAAAGGCCACTTTTCTAAGGTATACCGGTCGAGAGCTCCTGTTAGTTTTGCAGCTACTATCTATAAAACTGCTCCTCCCCCAAGAGCCACTACTAAGGTTACAGCTGTCAAGGGTAAAACTGCCCCTCCTCCCATCACAGCTGTTTTTCCCCAAAGTCTGTCCCATGCAGCCACGGAGGTTTCGGTAAATGGACACATTTTGAGTGCACTAATCGACTCATGCAGCTCTGACAGCTTCATTAGTGAGCGGGCTGTCAGTAAGTTAAAACTGCGTATTTACCCCTCAGACAGGGAAATTGCAATGGCTCTGACGACACTGACCACCAATTCTTCCGGCTTTTGTCTTGTCGACCTTATGCTCAATGGCCGCACTTATTTCTCCACCCGGCTCGGGGTGCTCAAGAACCTATGCAGTGATGTGCTCCTAGAACAGGATTTCCAGAAACAACACAAAAGACTCACTTTCGAGTTTGGAGGGTCAAAGCCGGAGCTTACTATTTCCAAAGTACCGTTTTGTGCGTTTTCGGCGGCTTCGCTTGACGAGCCCTCCTTGTTTGCCAATCTTTCCCCCCGATGTAAGCCCATAGTCACTAAATCATGATGTTTCAGCCAAGATGATCGATCCTTTATCGAGACAGAAATCTCTCGCCTTCCAGCTGACGGTATCATTGAGCCATGTTCATCTTCCTGGCGGGCTCAAGTCGTCGTTGTTAAAAATCCTCTGAAGCAACACAAGAAACGTCTTTGCATCGATTACTCGCAAGCTATTAACCAGTATACCGATCTGGATGCCTACCCACTACCACGCATCAATGACATGGTCAATAACCTTGCCAACTACAAGGTATTTTCAACTTTTGATTTAAAGAGCGCATATCGTCAAGTACCGTTAAAGGACTCTGACAAGAAGTATATGTACGAAGTCACACAACACCAGGTTATAGTCCAACAGTTTTATTTGAAATCACAAGCTTTCGGAGCGCTGCTCCTTCATCAGGTGAAGTGGGGAGATGCATAAAGACACAGCTTATATAGTCAGAGAATAATGCCAGATGATTACAGGTAATCTTTCTAACTGCCATTTATCACACCTCGGCAGAGAGATAATCACAGCAATCAAAGGTGTGAATGGTGTCCAAACAGGTCAGTCAGGAAAACATTACATCAAAGAACAATAAGGTGGGGTCACAAGGGGTCAAATGTTGCAGATGCTGGGGTCTGTATGAAAAACAAAAAACAGACAAAAAATATTTTTTTTGCTGGAAATCACAGCAGGTCCGGCTGCATCTATGTCGAGAGAACAAGCCAATGACGACTCAAGTCTGGATGACCCTACGTCAGGTGGGGTTACATGTAGCGTGACATGAACCCAAGATCCCGGTTGAGGCTGTCCTCATGAGTGCGGAGCTTGGCTATCAGTTTCTGCTCTACGATTTTGCATTGTCGTGTGTCTCAAAGGCCGCCTTGGAGAATGCTTACCCAAAGATCGGAGGCTGAATGTCCTTGACTGCTGAAGTGTTCCCTGACTGGGAGGGAACACTCCTGCCTGGCGATTGTTGCGCGGTGTCCGTTCATCCATTGTCGCAGTGTCTGCATGGTCTCGCCGATGTACCATGCTCCGGGGCATCCTTTCCTGCAACGTATGAGGTAGACAACGTTGCCCGAGTCACATGAGTTATGTACCATGTACCTGGTGGGTGGTATCCTCACGTGTGATGATGGTATCTGTGTTGATGATCTGGCATGTCTTGCAGAGGTTGCCGTGGCAGGGTTGTGTGGTGTCGTGGTCGCTGTTCTCCTGAAAGCTGGGTAATTTGCTGCGAACGATGGTCTGTTTGAGGTTAGGCGGCTGTTTGAAGGCGAGTAGTGGAGGCGTGGGGATGGCCTTAGCGAGGTGTTCGTCGTCATCGATGACATGTTGAAGGCTGCGAAGAACATGGCGTAGTTTCTCCGCTCCGGGGAAGTACTGGACGACGAAGGGTACTCTGTTGGTTGTGTCCCGTGTTTGTCTTCTGAGGAGGTCTATGCGATTTTTTGCTGTGGCCCATCGGAACTGTCGATCGACGAGTCGAGCATCATATCCTGTTCTTATGAGGGCGTCTTTCATCGTCTGTAGGTGTCCATCTCGTTCCTCCTCGTCTGAGCAGATCCTGTGTATTCGCAGGGCTTGTCCATAGGGGATGGCTTCTTTAACGTGGTTAGGGTGGAAGCTGGAGAAGTGGAGCATCCTGAGGTTGTCCGTGGGCTTGCGGTAGAGTGAAGTGCTGAGGTGTCCATCTTTGATGGAGATTCGTGTGTCCAAGAATGAAACCGATTCTGAGGAGTTTGATGGTGGGATGGAACTTGTTGATGTCATTGTGTAGTCTTTTCATTGCTGTGATTACCTCTCTGCCGAGGTGTGATAAATGGCAGTTAGAAAGATTACTTGTAATCGTCTGGCATTATTCTCTGACTATATAAGCTGTGTCTTTATGCATCTCTCCACTTCACCTGATGAAGGAGCAGCGCTCCGAAAGCTTGTGATTTCAAATAAAACTGTTGGACTATAACCTGGTGTTGTTTGACTTCGTACATTTCTCCACCCCAGTCCAACACCGGCATCTCCACACCAAGAAGTATATGGCCTTTGAGGCCAATGGTCGGCTTTACCAGTTTTGTCACCTTCCATTTGGGGTCACCAATGGGGTGGCCATCTTTCAACGGGCAATGGACAGCCTGGTCAAACAGGAGAACTTAACAGACACTTTTCCATATCTGGCTAATATCACAATTGCTGGTCATGACCAGAAGGAGCATGATGCCAACCTCCAGAAATTTTTTGATGTTCTCCATCGTCGCAACTTAACCTTAAATGAGTCCAAATCTGTGAAATCAGTACCATCAGTCAACATCCTTGGCTACTGGGTGGGCAACAGTGTCATCAAACCAGATCCGGAGCGACTTCGTCCACTTCAGGAGCGCCCTCCCCCACGAACCTCGGCTCTCTTCGTCGGGCACTCGGCATGTTCACCTATTATGCAAAATGGATAACCCACTTCTCCAACAAGATCCAGCACCTGCTTCATGCAAAGTCATTTCCATTAGAGGCAACGGCTATTTCAGCTTTCAACCTCCTCAAGCGACAACTGGAAAAAGCCACGCTTCGTTCCATTGATGAAAATCTTCCTTTCGTGGTCGAGTGCGATGCATCGGATGTGGCGATCTCTGCTACCTTGAATCAAGGTGGTCGACCCATTGCATTTCTGTCCAGAACTTTGCAGGGTAGCGAGCTCCATTATCCTCCTGTTGAGAAGGAGGCTACGGCCATCATCGAAGCGGTACGTAAATGGAGTCATTTTCTCGCTCGTCGCCATTTTACACTTATAACCGATCAGCGCTCCGTGGCCTTTATGCTGGATAACCAGAAATGCACTAAGATCAAGAATAACAAAATACAACTCTGGAGGATGGAATTGGCCGCCTTTGGATACACCATACATTATCGACCCGGCAAAGAGAATGTGTCCCTGGATACCCTCACGCGGGCATTCTGTTCTTATATGTCAACTTCGACTCTGGCGGATCTTCATACTGACTTATGCCATCCTGGCGTTACCCGTATGTTGCACTTTGTGCGATCTAAAAATCTCCCATTTTCTACGGAAGATGTGAAAAGAACGTGCTCCTCCTGTAGAATTTGTGCGGAATTAAAACCGCAATTTTTCCTTCCATCGGATGGCTCGCTCATACACGCTATGCAGCCTATGCAGTGACTCAGCATTGACCTTAAAGGGCCATTGCCCTCCTCAACGCGAAACACCTACTTACTGACTATGGTGGATGAATATTCATGCTTTCCCTTTGCTTTCCCCTGTCCCAATATGCTTACTTCCACAGTGATCAAAAGCCTTGATCAAGTCTTTTCCCTTTGTGGTACGGCCAATTTCATCCACTCTGATCGGGGTCCCTCCTTCATGTCAAGCGAACTCAAAAGTTATCTCTCCCAACGGGGAATCGCCACAAGTAAAACGACACCGTATCATCCCATCGGTAACGGACAGGTTGAGAGATACAACGCTATCATTTGGAATGCTGTTCGTCTTGCGCTGAGGTTACGCAACCTACCAGACCAGCAGTGGGAAACTATGCTCCCTGACGTGTTGCATTCCATCAGTTTTCTCCTTTCTACGTCTATCAATGTCACACCTCACGAGCGATTCTTCAGCTTCCAGCATCGCTCCACCCATGGGACGTCTCTGCCGTCATGGTTGGCAGCTCCCGGCCCCGTGCTGCTCCGAAGATTCGTCCGATCATCTAAAACCGATCCTCTCATCGACGAGGTAGAACTCACGGACGTCAACCCCACGTACGCGCACGTGCAGTACCCTGATGGCCGGGAGTCCACCGTTTCGCTCCGGGACCTGGCTCCCTGTCCAGCCGGTTCCACGGACTCAACCAATAGAGGGACCCACGGGGATGATGCCGACACTCTGCGCTCCCCCGAAGATGATGCCCTATCTGGGGCATCGAAAGATCTGCCAGCTGCCCCACTGGATCCACTTGGGGAGCCGAGTGCTCCCCGTGGGATGGCCACCCGAGGCCAGGACGCCCATCAATCCCCGGCTATCCAACAGGATATGAAGCCAGTTCTGCGCCTGTGGGGACCCGCACCCGGAGTCACGATCTCCCCAGCCTCCCTTGGGTCGATTAGAGCAACACGGGCCCTGTCGATCCACCGGTACAGATCAAGCGGCCTAGGGACCAAGATATGGTCTGGGGAGACGTGCCTTCTAGCCATAAACAAAAATCTAAAAGACTGCGGCTATTCGTGGTCCTCCTGATCCGCTAAGAGGAAGTCACTAGACTTCCAAATTTTTTAGGCAGGAAGAATGTTATAAATCTCATCATTCATCAAGAAACTACTCGTGAAATAATGCTGGATGGCCAGCTGGTGGCACCGTCCAAGGAGTATAAATACTCAGGCGTCGGCCCCAGCTTGCCAGGGACATTTTGTAAGACAAGGAACTAGTGAAGTACAACTAGGCCTCCATGTTCTGAAACAAGTTGATTAAAGCCTTGCTTTATGCTCAAACCAAGTGCGTAGTGAGTTTTATTACGTCACAGGTGGCAGAACTTTGTTGTCTCAGGTCTGGGGGAGCTTTTAACAGGCCTACTCATTGTTGTGGAAGTTTGGAGCCTGACACCCATCTCCAGTGTGACCTCCTGGGAAACCCCTCGCCCCACCTTGAATGAGCGCTTCCTCAACTGAGGTATATACCAGAAGAATGGGAACCATTTATTTCTTTTCCTCCTGGACATCAGATTCGGACGAAGACCAGCCACGGCAGCAGCAGAACCCTAAACAACAGCAGCACCAACTGCAGGAGCAACAGCAGTAGCTCCATGCTGCTGCTCACCCACCTGAAGCTGCACAGGCCAGAAGGTGCCAGCGTGCGACCACATTGCTGCCCGGGATGCAAGGGATGCACTCAGCTTGGCCAGATTTGCTTAGCCTGCACAATCAAACACTTTTGCCTCGCACATTCTTATCAGACCATCGACAATGGCCAAGAACCTATGGATTCCTATCACTTTGACCACCATACTACAATTGCAAGTTGCCCTAAGCCCTCAATGTGGAAGTCCTATTTGCGAAATGACACACGCCACAACTGCAACAGTTTGGCATCAGAATTTTTTATGACAATAAGCAAGTGATGGCATTTTAAAAATAAACACATTACACCCAAGTGACTACCCTTGTGACTACTTGTGCATTCTTCCTCTTACACGTGCTCCTACGTGGTGCTTCCCCTGTGGCTTCAGCAGATGTGGAGGCCCCTTGCTCACTTTCTTGCTGCTCCTGTCTCGACACCTTTGGCGGGCATCCTCTGGGGTTGCGAACCTGTGAGGGCTTGGCAAAAGTCTGCTGCTCCTGTGGCTGTGCAGGGGCTGAGACGCCGATCTCATTTGGGTGGGGACTCTGGTGGGGCTCTGACCGAGGGCTCTGCAGTGGCATGGTCGTGTGAGCGCTTGGAGAGGAGCCCCCATTTCCTTGTTGTATGCTACCAACATCCCTCTCATGGGTCAGCCCCACTTCAAAGCTAGCAAGTGGCTTGACAGCACCTTGCTGCAATTCAGGGGGGCCATGAGGACCCGTTTCTGTACTGGAAGCCCTACTCCCGAGGACTTGCCTGAAGGTCTGGTTTGTTTGCTCAATAGCTGACCATTGCTTCTCAAGAGATGTCAGTCTATTCTGAACAATGACCATGTTTTCACGACCCTAGCGACGAAGCTCCTCATGGCCGTAGCCATCCTCTCCTCTACAGTAGCCATCCTTTCCACGGAGGTTGCCATCCTTTCCACAGAGGTTGCCATCCTTTCCATGGTGATGCGTTCATGCGCCGACACCTCCACAAAGGCTCTGGTCATGTTAGCGATGGACTCCTCCATTCGCTCCACACTCACAGCGACCCTGGAGACAAAACCTGCCAGAGACTCCTGCACCGCTTCCTGGAGTTCCAGTACCGCTCTTCTTCTGGATGGACCCGGAGGCAGAAGGTCGACATGCAGCTGAGCCGAGCTGGCAGAGTCCTGCGCCCTCCGACTAGGACCCTCCACTGCTGTCCCTGTCTCCACCATCTGCTGATGCTCACTTGTGAGCTGTGATACACCAGGTGACAACACTGCACTATCTTGCGAAGGTACCACCGAGGTGAGTGTCTGCGCTGGTGCTGGGTGCGCTGAATTCTGCTGACGCTGCGCTCTCAGAGGTTGCAGCTTCCTCTGAGGAGTCTGGAGGCTCAGGCTGTTCCTCCTGGATAGTGGGGACAGGGGCTTTCGATGGTCCTGTGGGGGAGTAAAGGAAAGAGCCAGAGATGTGAGGCCAGGGTTACATGCACATTGAATATTGCAGATGATCAAAAGTCAATCTGTTAGAGCATCAGAATCATTATCAGTGACTCATGCAATGTCAATGAGAGAGATGATAAACTATTCTGTCACCAGCTTGCTCTGATGAACCCATCTGCCCGTCCCCCACTTGCGCATCCTCCTCCACTCCCACGATCTCCAGGGCCGCCTCCTCCCAGGGGGTGAGCTGGGCTACTGAGGGTGGCCCTCCTCCTGTCCTCGCTCTTTCCCTCTTATTGCGAGCTCTCTTTTCCTGCAATGAGGGAGACAAGTGGAGTTTGAGTGAGAATGAAGGAGTGAGTGTAGAGAATCCATATCATTGATGGTTAGAAGGAGACAAAGATGGAGTGAGGTGGCAAGACCAAGGGCCCTTCCTGTGTGTTGCAAGTTGTTTTCATAGCATCACAGTGATAGGGAGTGTGAGGGCTGCATAGTCGAATAGTTAGGTGAATGTGACCATAGAGAGAGGGAATGGGTAAGGGTGCAGGGATGTCAGTGTCAAGTGGGATGTGGAGGAAGAGGTTGTCAAAGCTGAGTGCTGGTGAGGAGAGGCAATGGGGATCAGATTGAGGGTGATGGGAAAGTCATACTCACTTTTCCAGTGCGCAGAAGGTCATGAAACCTCTTCCTGCACTGCAGCCAGGTTCTGCGGCACATAGACAAAGAGTTGACCTCCTGGGCCACTTGCATCCACACAGCTTTCGTCTGCTGGGGAGGCTTCTTCCTCCCTGAGGAAGGGAAGAGCACCTCCTTATTTCCTCTTGCTCCCTCCACCAGAGCTTGCAGGGCGGCGTCGTTGAACCTTGGTGCAGACTTTGGCCTACTGCTGGACATATTGGCTGGAGGAATCTATCACAGCAAAGGGCATAAGGTTTGCAGTCTGCAGAAGAAGCAAGGCTGTTTGCAGGCCTTAAATCCACCAGCACTGATGCCGTCATCGGAGGCGACTTTCAGGATGGAAAGACTAAGTGGGCCAGGGGTTCCCACACGCTGGAAATCAATTGCCCAATTAGGGGAAAATCGCATATTTTTCACACATCAAATTGGAGTCGGGTGGCTAACACGAAAAGCGGCTGACACGCCCCCAGCCCGCACCAATGGCAAAATCGAGCCCATAGTCTTCAGAGAGCACTATTGCTACATTCACATGACCCAAGACCAGTGCATGAGGAGGCTGTGCTTTACCAAGGAGGTCGCCACAGAGATCTGTGGCCTCGTGGAGCGAAGACTCAGACCTCAGCCACGACAGCATCGCCTGTGGCAGTCAAGGTCACAGTAGCACTTAATTTTTATGCTACTGGAACCTTCCAGGCTGCCACAGGTGATTTAAGTCACAGCAAAGGCTGTGGGCTCTGACAACATCCTGGCTGTCGTGTTGAAGACTTGTGCTCCAGAGCTAGCTGCGCCTCTAGCCAAACTGTTCCAGTACAGCTACAACACTGGCATCTACCCGACAATGTGGAAAATTGCCCAGGTATGTCCTGTCCACAAAAAGCAGGACAAATCCAATCTGGCCAATTAGAAAAGTGAAGGAAGGGGTCGTCGACAGTGCTATCAAGCGACACTTACTCACCAATATCCTGCTCACCGAGGCTCAGTTTGGATTCAGCCAGGATCACTCAACTCCAGACCTCATTACAGCCTTGGTCCAAACATGGACAAGAGAGCTGAATTCCAGAGGTGAGGTGAGAGTGACTGTCCTTGACATCAAGGCAGCATTTGACCGAGTGTAGCATCAAGGAGCCCCAGTAAAATTGAAGTCACTGGGAATCAGGGGGAAGACTCTTCACTGGCTGGAGTCATACCTAACACAAAGCAAGATGGTTGTGGTGGTTGAAGGTCAATCATCACAGCCCCAGGACATCGCTGCAGGAGTTCCTCAGGGCAGTGTCCTAGGCTCAACCATCTTCAGCTGCTTCATCAATGACCTTCCCTCCAACATAAGGTCAGAAATGGGGATGTTCGCTGATGACTGCAGTGTTCAGCGCCAATCACAACTCCACAGATAATGAAGCAGTGCATGCCCGCATGCAACAAGACCTGGACGACGTTCAGGCTTGGGCTGATAAGTGGCAGGTAACATTCGCGCCGCACAAGTGCCAGGCAATGACTATCTCCAACAAGCGAGAGTCTAACCACCTCCCCTTGACATTCAATGGCATTACCATCGCCGAATCTCCCACTATCAACATCCTGGAGGTCACCATTAACCAGAAACTTAACTGGACCAGCCACATAAATACTGTGGCAACAAGAGCAGGTCAGAGGCTAGGTATTCTGTGGCGAGTGTCTCACCTCCTGACTCCCCAAAGCCTTTCCACCATCTACAAGGCACAAGTAAGGAGTGTGATGGAATACTCTCCACTTGCCTGGATGAGTGCAGCTCCAACAACACTCAAGAAGCTCGACACCATCCAGGACAAAGCAGCCCGCTTGATTGGTACCCCATCCACCACCTTAAACATTCACTCCCTCCACCACCGGCGTACCGTGGCTGCAGTGTGTACCATTTACAAGTTGCACTGCAGCAACTTGCCAAAGCTTCTTCGACAGCACCTCCCAAACCCTGCGATCTCTACCACCAAGAAGGACAAGGGCAGCAAGTGCATGGGAACACCACCGCCTCCAAGTTCACCTCCAAGTTACGCACCACCCTGACTTGGAAATATATTGCCGTTCCTTCATCATCACTTTATCAAAATCCTGGAACTCCCTATCCAACCGCACTGGGAGTACCTTCACCACCACTACAGTGGTTCAGGAAGGCTGCTCAGCACTACCTTCTCAAGGGCAACTAGTGATGGGCAATAACTGCTGGTCTTGCCAGCGCGCCCACATTCTGTGAATGAATAAATAACATTTTTGTAAAAATATCACAATGCTCTGAGCATTTCTGCATAAGGGAGGTCGCTGAGGCTCTATATGCTCTGAGGAATGAAAATATATCATTCCCTATTGCCAGAGAAGACCAGAGAGCTCCAGGATTCGACCGGATTACGGGATTCCCCATGATCCAGGGAGCCATAGACTGCACACATGTCGACATACGAGCCCCTGATTTAAACTCAGAGGCGTTCAGGAACAGGAAGGGATTCCATTTCCTCAATGTACAGCTTATCTGCGACCACCGGCAGCGCATCATGCAGGTGAATGCCTGCTATCCAGGGAGCTGCCACAATCAATGTTCCCTCTTATTTGTGTTAAGTCTGTGTGTTCTAGTTGTAATTACTACACAGACTACAAGATTAAAGTTCAACAGGTCTTCACTGGTTGGAGGTCAGGACTATACTAAATACAATATTACTACACAGTGCTTATATACCGGTGGTCACCACCGGTATTACGTATACAGCAGCCAGAGAAAGTAGTACATCTCTTAAGGTGGAACAGGCTTAAGTTCTCTTAAGGTGGAACAGGTTACATACACCACAATCCTCCCTTTTTAGCTTAACAGTCATATCCCCATTTAACATAACATAATAACATATATAACTTCAGGTATAAACAGTTCAAAGGTTCAGTCTCTCAGGAGGCCTTCTGATTCGGTTTGGATAACGCCTTTCAGTGGTCTCTGATTCCTGTTGCTGAGGTGACTCCTCTAGTTGGTCTCCCATGCATTGGGTGTTATCATCATCAGGTACATTCCCTGCCGAGGTAGATGCTTCAGGTTCATTAACGTCTTCCACAGTTGTCTCTGTCGCAACCATGGGTTCGACCCTTGCTCTCGATCCTACCAGTTGATCCGCATGACGCCTTATCACATTGTTACCAATATCTACTGTGTACATCAGAGGTCCTTGTCTGGCCCGAATTGTTCCGGACTGCCATTTTTCGTTTCCATAGCCCCTTGCCAACACTGGTTGTCCTACGTCGAAACTTCGAGTGGTCTTGTTATTAATATGCCGGAACTGTTTGTTTTCCACTTCCCTCCGCACATTTGGTTTTAACAAGTCCAACCTGGACCGCAACTTCCTGTTATAAAACATCATGGCAGGACTTTGGTTAGTCACTGCATGAGCGGCGTTTCGATATGCCATTAGGAAATTGTCCACCTTGTGCTGTCGCGGAATCTGATCATCATTCATGGCCTTTATTGCCTTTTTGAATGTTTGGACAAATCTCTCGGCCAACCCGTTTGTCGCCGGATGATATGGGGCAGAGGTATAATGTTTCACCCCATTCTTCTTTAAGAATTTTTGGAATTCTTCCGACACGAACTGTGGTCCGTTGTCCGAACAGATCTGTTCTGGCAATCCGTTCCTTGCGAATATTGTTCTTAACACCGCAATTGTCTTTTCTGAAGTAGTGGTATTCATCTTGATCACTTCTGGCCATTTGGAATGTGCGTCCACCGCAATTAGGAACATGGAGTCCATGAATGGACCAGCAAAGTCAATATGTACGCGTTGCCATGGGGCTGAAGGCCATTCCCATGGGTGTAGTGGTGCGATCGGAGGTGCATTTTGCACTTTTTGGCACCCAGCGCAGCTTTTCGTCAACTCCTCTATCTGTTGGTCAATACCCGGCCACCATACATAAGCCCTAGCAAGACTTTTCATCTTAACTCCCCCCAGATGACCTTCATGCAGTTCTTTTAGAACTCTTTCCCTTAACTTGGGAGGAATAATCACTCTTGTCCCGTACATCAAAGTACCATGGCAGACGGACAGCTGGTCTCGCCTTGCCGAGAATGCCGGTAACAGAGGATCACCACGTGTTGGCCATCCTTTCACTGTCACCTCGTAGACTCTGGACAGTGTCGGGTCGTTCCTGGTTTCTCTTTCAATACTTGCATTGGTGACTGGTAAACACTCGATGATGGTCGAATGAAATAACTCAACAGGGTCAACTTTCATCGTTTCTTCTTCTTCAGGTAGTGGCAGGCGCGACAGCCCATCAGCATTGCCATGCTGCTTCGTACCTTTGAATTCTATTTGATATTGATGTGCCCCTAGGAAAAGGGACCATCTCTGGAGACGCTGTGCTGTCATCACTGAAACACCCTTCTTAGGGTTAAAAATGGATACCAACGGCTGATGGTCTGTCAGAAGTGTGAATTTTTGGCCCTGCAGGTAATGATTAAACTTCTTCACTCCCCATACAAGGCTGAGAGCCTCCCTATCGATCTGCGCATAATTGCGCTCAGCGGAGGTCAATGATCTGGATGCAAACGCGACTGGCCTTTCCGTGCCATTTGGCAACTTGTGTGAGAGTACTGCCCCAATACCATATGGAGAAGCATCACAAGCCAACCGAATAGGCAGTGTCGGGTTGAAGTGAGCCAACACTTCCTCTGAGGTGATCAATTCTTTGCTTTTGCGAAATGCCTTCTTACAGTTTTCGCTCCATTCCCATGGTACCCCCTTCTGTAAAAGAGAGTTTAGCGGGTGCAGTACCGTGGATAGATTTGGTAGAAATTTATGGTAATAGTTAATCAATCCTAGAAACGACCTCAACTGAGAGACATTATCCGGAGCGGGAGCCTTTACAACTGCCTCTATCTTGTCAGGAGACTTATGAAGCCCCTCCCGGTCAATGACATGACAACAGTACGAGATCCGCTTCTGGAAGAACTCACATTTCTGCCGATTAACTCTAAGTCCATACTCTTTCAGTCTGTTGAGCACCAGTTCCAAGTTTGCGAGGTGTTCTTCATCACCATCACCTGTAATCAGAATATCGTCCAGGTAACATTGTGTGCCTGGAATTCCCTGTAATACCTGCTCCATGGCCCTCTGCCAAATTGCTGGAGCCGATGCCACTCCAAAAACCAGCCTATTGTACCGGTACAAACCTCGATGCGTGTTGATCGTGAGGTATTGGCGTGACTCTTCTTCAACCTCCATCTGCAAGTACGCCTGCGCCAGGTCTATCTTGGTGAAGAGTTTCCCGCCAGACAACGAAGCAAAAATATCCTCAATCCGCGGAAGCGGATACTGCACCGTGTGAAGCACCGGATTAACGGTGATTTTGAAATCTCCACAGATGCGAACCTTCCCTGGTTCTCCTGGCTTGTTGCTCGAAGGACGTTTCATAACAGGAACAATGGGCGTAGCCCACTCACTCCAATCTACCTTAGACAGTACACCTGAACGTTCTAGCGCTTCCAGTTCCGCTTCTACAGTAGGTCGTATTGCATAGGGTACCGGTCTGGCTTTAAAAAATTTTGGGTGTGCATGTTCATCAATCTTGATGTTTGCCGTAATTCCTCTCAGTGTTCCCAGTCCCTGCTGGAACACCTCTTTAGCATCATCCAATATTTTGGACAATCGTTTAGGTTTGACATCTGTTTCCCCGGAATCTACCGTTAGTGCTTTTAAGGAGTGCCAGTCCATATTCATTTTCCTAATCCACTCCCGTCCCAGTAGTGGTGGACCTCCTTCAGGTAGCACATATAAGTCCATTACTTGGCTTTCTTCGCCCTTGTGGACCACTTTTACCTCTATCTTTCCGATGGGGTACACTCTTTGCCCCGTGTATGTTTTCAATATAATCTCCGTATCCCGTAGGGGAATATGTTGGAATAACCTTTTGTAATCTTTCTTATTCGTGACCATCAATGCCGATCCAGTGTCCAATTCCATCTTTACTTGGACTCCTGCTATCTGAAGGGTGACCCAAATTGTCTGGAGTTCTGCATCCTTACCAACGTAAGCTACCCAGTTCATTACTGCTAGCGTCTGAATCTGACTTCTGTTCGGTCGAACTGTTCTTTGTCACCTTGTGTACCTTTATGTATTTTCCTTGCGGTGACTTTTTGTTGCTGGTCTTCTTTCCTGACCGGCACACTTTAGCTATGTGGCCAAGCCTGCCACACGTTCTGCATTCTTGGTTTTTAAACCAACACTGGTTCTGATCGTGCGTTGTCTTTCCACAACGATAACATTTTACAGTACTCAAACCAAATTTATTTGTACTGAGTTCCGGTGACCGTAGCTGCATTACTGCCGTGCCTCTCGCTGCGGCTTCGTGTGCTGCTGCCATAGTGGCCGCTTTCTCAAGCGTCAGCTCATTCTCCTCGAGCAGTCGCTTTTGTGTATCTTCTTTTAATAAACCACACACAAATTTATCTCGTAGCGCCTCTGTCAGTCTCGTTCCAAACTGACAGTACTTTGCTAGCTTACGCAATTCCATTAAATATTCAGCATTGCTTTCATCCTTCAGCTGCCTTCTGCTGTAAAATTTAAATCGTTCCGCTAGCATCAGCGGCGTGGGGTTTAGATGATTTTTCAGGACAGTAACAATCTCCTCGAACGTCTTATCCGCCGGTTCATCTGGTGATAAAAGGTGTTTCAATTGCCTGTATGTCTTCGCACCCATTAAGTTTAATAATGTTAGTGCTTTCTCTTCATCTGGGATTTTATTTGCTTTACAATAATTTTGTATGCGTTCTACATACATGGCCCAATCTTCGATGTCGCTATCAAAGGTATTAATGTTCCCATGTTTAGGCATCGTTGCAATTTAATTTATTTTTATTTTTATCCAAGATGGCGGCTTCCCGCTCTTGTCTTCGTCCTCCGCCTACAAAATGGCGGTTTTAAAGCGCTTGGCGGTCTTCACCCATCCCCCGACGCTGTCTCCGCTTCACCGCGGCTCTCGCGCCTTCAGTTGCCCCAGATGCTGCGCCTTTTTAGCCCGAATGCGGCCCGGCCCTTATCACCAGCCGCGATTGATGTCCCAGCGCTGCGCCTTTCGGCCCGAATGCGGCCCGGCCCTTATCTCCGGTCGCGATCGATCTCACCGCCCTTATTCCTCCGTCTTCCCTCCCCGTCTGTACAGCCAACGCGGCCGACTTCTGGTCGCGTCGCTGCCCGGCTTACCCACCACCGAGATAGAAAGAAGATAGCTGACAGCCGCTGATGGAGGCTTCGAGTTCAGGATGTCTTCTGCACTCTGGTTTCTCGATGTCTGCCGCGCGATGTGTCTTCCAGCAGGGAGGTGAGGGTGGAAGCCTCTCTTCGACATCCGTTCTGTGGACGAAGCCGCCGTGGATATAAACTGCCGCAGGGTAAGAATCGGACTCGTCGCCACTGTTAAGTCTGTGTGTTCTAGTTGTAATTACTAACACAGACTACAAGATTAAAGTTGAACAGGTCTTTACTGGCTGGAGGTCAGGACTATACTAAATACAATATTACTACACAGTGCTTATATACCGGTGGTCACCACCGGTATTACGTATACAGCAGCCAGAGAAAGTAGTACATCTCTTAAGGTGGAACAGGCTTAAGTTCTCTTAAGGTGGAACAGGTTACATACACCACAATTTGTTTATGGGCCCATTCACAGTTTGTGCAAAACTTTACATTGAAAAAGCTGGTCCCGGGCTGCATGGGACTGCCAGAGCCGTACACTTTATAGGGAACATGGCCACAATGTGTTTATAATGAGACAGTCATCTGTCTGATAGATCTTTGAGGAATGTGAATGGCGAGGTCCCACCCCTCCATCTCCTTTCATACACACCTCCCTCCCCTCTATCTCTTCTCCCTACGCCCTCCACTTCCTCCTCCTCCACCCTTCTGGCTTTGCTCTGCCTGGACGTTACTGGTCTCAGTGGCTGTACCAGTGCAACCACGTCCTCTGGGTTCCAGCCCCACTCCAACATCATCCAGCGCTCTTACATTCCCTTTCCACCCTCTCCTTCCCCTGGACTCTAACTCTCCTGTAGCCTTTTACAATGCTCTACCTTCCCTCTTCCCTTGTCTTCTAACCCAGCTTGACCTGAGGAGTCCACTTAATCTTGACTGCTTGTGTGCATCGCTATGGGAGATCAAGAGTAAATAAAATGTCACAGCCAGCAACACAGTATGATTGATATTTCCATTTGTGAAACTGGCCGTAACCCACTTGTGACTTATGACGCCTGTGAATTATCTGATCACTTTGAGTTGTTGAGATAAATATTTATCATGCCACCTTGCTGACCATGACATATATATTATCCATTTTTTCCTTCTACTTGTGTGCTCATCAAGGTAAAGGATGGCACTGTAGGAATGGAACATTTGTTCCACTCCAGTGAATTAATTTGAAGATTGTGACATTGCATGGCTGTATATAGATGTGCAAAGAAAATTATGCTTCATAATTAGGCTGCCTCAGATTAAAATCAGTCATCAGAGAAACTGTTTGTGTAAACTCAAATCTCTCTTCATTGTAAGGATGTCATCCAACACCTTTCGGTATTGCCTGCTGATGGTATTAGCAGAACCACTCCGAGGAGTTTGATTAAACACAGAACATAAACCTATAGGTACAAAGGTCAAACCTTTACTTCCAGCCACTTAACCTTAAAGCACCCGAGCATTGCAAATCTCCTTCTTGCGTGAAGTGTCTGAATCCATTTTCAGCTGTGCTGATTGTGACGGTAACTTTATTTATCTGCGCTGCCAGTGGACCTCCTTACCTGCTGGCAATGCAAATCGGACATTTAGGCAAGTGGTGATCTGACAACTCACTTATATTGTTAACTAGCTGAAGTGCCCGGCGGTGCCGAGGCTTTTTCGAGGGCATGTTGTTGTTGGAAGAGAGAGAGAGAGCGACTGGGGGGAAGAGAGAGAGCGACTGGGGGGAAGGAGGGGAGGGGAGGGGAGGGGGAGGGGAGGGGGAGGGGGAGGGAGGGGGGCGGGGGGGAGGGGAGGGGAGGGGGAGGGGAGGGGGGGGAGGGGGAGGGGGAGGGGAGGGCGGGGAGGGGGGAGGGGAGGGCGGGGGGTAGGGGAGGGGGGGGAGGGAGGGGGGGGAGGAAGGGGGGGGAGGGCGGGGGGGCAAAGTGGGGGGTGGAGGGAGGGGAGGGAGGGTGGGGCCCCCCCCGAGGGTCGCGTCCCCCCCCCGAGGGTCGCGCCCCCCCCCAAGGGTCGCGCCCCCCCCCTTCCCCCCCCTCCCCCCTCCGAGGGTCGCGGCCACCCCCCCCCCCCCAGGTGAAGACCGCCGATTGCACGGCAGCAGGAGCTGAGACGCGGCGTCTCTCTCTGGCTCGGCCGGCGGGCCCGGTTGCCAGGGTAACCGTGACGCTGACCAAGCCCCGCCCCCCGGCC
Organism: Somniosus microcephalus; assembly: GCF_052327205.1. Taxonomy (NCBI): domain Eukaryota; kingdom Metazoa; phylum Chordata; class Chondrichthyes; order Squaliformes; family Somniosidae; genus Somniosus; species Somniosus microcephalus. The sequence goes on from NC_140991.1 coordinate 129,719,211, forward strand.
GAGCCAGAGAGAGAGACGCCGCGTCTCAGCTGCTCCTGCTGCGCGCGCGGCCCCACCCCCCCCGAGGGTCGCGGCCCCCACCGAGGGTCGCGGCCCCCACCGAGGGTCGCGGCCCACCCCCCGAGGGTCGCGGCCCCCCCCCCGAAGTGAAGACCGCCGATTGCGGCAAGCCCCGCCCCCCGGCCGAGCCAGAGAGAGACGCCGCGTCTCAGCTCCTCCTGCGCGCGCACCCTAGCGGCGCTGGGCTGAGGCTCGGCCCTCCAGCCTTCGAGTGGGGCCAGGCGGTGCCTAGCTCGGGCGTGGGTGCGGAGGAGACGCCGAGGCTTCTAGGCCTACCTGGAAAAACGGGGAAAGGTAGGAAAATTAATGAGATTAGATAAGTTAATTACTTTCTAAATCATTTTTTTAAAAAACAATATGTGTTTTAAAAGCAACGTTTTTTTTTAAGACGCAGAAAGCGGGGAAAAAGAAAGGAAAAGTTTGGAATCAAGATGGCGGCGACTCACCTCGGTTCAGAACGATAAGGCCCGGCCACACACGCACCGATTGGCCCGGCGGCACACGCCAGCAACCCGGCGTACGATTGGTCGAGCTCGAGGTCACTCTGTCGCTAATGAGCGGATAATGAGATGCTAATGAGCGGAATGTTGAAGGTTTTTGGGATACCGCGAGCGCGATTTTAGCCCGGCCGAAACGTAAATACGCTTAAAACCGTCTCGGAAGCGTAAGCTTTCTTTGGAGGTAACGCGCGCGTAGGTACGCCCTGTAACTTTCGAGCGCATAGCCCGCCAGACGCACAGGCGATGACAGACAGAATGACAGATAGACAGATAGACAGAATGACAGAAGTACCAATTTATATATATAGATGTCTGTAAGTTATCTCCACAAGTGAAGTTGATGATACAACTTATGAGTAACAAAACCACAAGTGAAATATGTTCAGCTTCTGGAGTGGAGATATTTATCATGCCTCAGTGCCGTCAATAATCTACTTGCACCGCGTGGATCAAGTTATAAAATGTTAAATACTTTGTGCAGGGACATGAAAATCAATTCCACAGATACCAGACCAAAGTCTTACTGTAGAAGTATGTATTTTACACTAGTATTGTAACTTAAGTAGTGAAGAATGCTAATTCTGATTCTACTGAGATATAGGGCTAGATTTTTCTCTGCTATCCTACCCAAAAACGACAGAAAATGAGAGAAAGTTAGGTGGTGAGGCCTACTGGCCTGACCTCTATATCCCTCTCCCTGCTCCTACCAGGCTTCCCACCCCTTCCCTACTTGCCACTTGTAAATGCTGGCAGGGATGTGAGGCCCGGCAAGCCTCTGGATTTGCCTGCTTGCCGCTGCTCTCTCTGCCAACCCCAGGGACTGCCAGGAGAAGAAGGAGGGACTTGGCCAATGCCTAACAAAAAATTTCCAGTCTTCCTCTTCAGGGCCCTTCTACCCACTGCAAGTCCCTTCTGCCTCCTCAGGTGCTGCACTGATGGTCTTGTTGCACAACTGCCAGAATTTCCCAGACTTGCAGCGGCAGACTCCCTCTTGCTGATGGGCATCCCTGTGGGAGCCTGCTCTGCATTTCTGATCAGCCTTGATCCAGCAAAATTGATCAAGGTTAGGGCAGGGTCAAAGAAACAAGCAGAAATCCTGCCTTGCTGCTACCCTGCCAGCAAGAGAAAAATAATTGAAATACATAGAAGATACCACATGGAAACAGCCCATTTGGCCCAACCAGTCCATGTTGGTGTTTACCCTTTGACATGAATCAGTCATTCATGAAAGAAAGACTTATGAAGTAATACTGAGCGGCCTACGGGTGGCGCTGTCCAGGGAGAGTATAAATACTCGGGCATGGGCCCAGCTTGCACAGGACAGTCTTAACAGGAACTAGTGAAGGATACAACTAGACCTCCATGTTGTAAAACGGTTGATTAAAGCTTTGTTTAACGCTTAGACCAAGTGCCTAGTAGTTTTCTTACGTCACCCTTCACGTGAGCAAATAGCTCTAATCACATTTACCAACTCTATATCCCATCCCCCCCTTTTCCTTTATCCACTTGTCAACATTTAAGATTAGATTGGATGATAGTTTCTGCCTCAACCACTAAACCTGTAAGTGAATTTTACAGCCTCACAACTCTCTGTGTTAAGGAGTTTATCTTGCTCTCTGTCTAAATCTCTTAACATTTAATCTTGTATTTATGGTCCCTTGTTCTTGATTCCTCAATTATTGGAAAGTTTGCTTCTATCTATCCTGTCACACCCTTTAATAATTTTAAACACTTCTATGATATTGTCCTCTAATCTGAATTAGTCCAATGAACAAAGCCCCAATTTTTCAGGTCTTTCTTTGCATTTGTATTTCCTCAGACCAGACAGCATCCTATTGAATTTGAACTATAACCTCGCTAAAGCCTCAATATCCTTCTTATAGTGTGGAGCCCAATACTAAATCCAGACCACAGTTTAATAACAGCCTGCAAATGAGGAAAAATCATTGCTTTAAATTTAGTAAATTCTTTATTTTAATATCTTGAAAAGTAAATGGATTTACTTTTTGCTGGAGCTTACTCTTCTGAGCTGTATTGTTTTTAATGAATATCATTATGGAGCAATACAGCTTCAAGAGCATAGAGGTGTAGGAGAACTCAAGTCTTGACTTTGCACAGATCGCACAATACGAACATATTAATCTTTACACGAGCCTCCTAGCAAATACAGCCTGCAATGTGAAATGTTCAATACATTAATTCCTTACTTGTGTGGAGTTCAAGGGCTCAGTGTGCAATCTGTTGAGCTGTTTAAAAAAATGTTAATTGGTTTTTATCTTGACCTTATATTACATGATGCACATTGGCTGAGCAATGGGAACAATACAACTTTAATGCACCACCTCATCCATTGTGCTTATGTCGGGTTTATTCAGTCATTGTCATTAGTTTATTTTAAAAATCTTGTCTGATGAGTATGTCAGTCTCTGTTAGTTCATGGCAGACTGTTTACTTTTGCCTGTAAAAACACTGCAATACTTCTGAGGCTATTGGGTTTGAGAATTAAAAAAAACAAGTTAGGTTTAATCTCTGTCCTGATCAACCGTTACTCCCACTGTGTCTTCCGCTCAGCATCTTCTATTTTATTTCTCCCTTCCAGACTATGGGACCATTAAGAAAGTTCTTGCCCCTGTGAATCAAAGTGGGAGTGGCTGTTTGTTGGAGGAAATAGAACTCTTTCCAGCTGATCAGCGGGAACCTATAAGGAACCTCCAGATCCTACACAGTCATAGTGTTCTATTTGTTGGTCTTAGGGAGCATGTGATCAGACTCCCCCTCAAACGCTGCACCTTTTACAGAAGTCAGAGGTAAGACCTTTGAACAACCATTGTACATTAGAATGTGTGAAGAAGGTTTCAGCTGTGTTGTCAAAAAGTTGCATTCTGCTTTCGTATCTGAACAGCCTCAAATGACATGTAGGAGGATGGGAGAACCATATTTGGTTAATTCTTTCAAAGTATGCTCTATCATTGAAATGTCAACATCCCAGTTACACAGGCTTTAACTCTGTTTTTTAATGAACAATACGGGATGGACATTTTACCCACTGGTTGTGAATGGAGAAGAATTTCGAGGTACAGTTCTATTTTTATTGAGAAACCAAGTTAAAGGGCCAAAGCCTATAGTGTAGGAAACCATTAAGGTTGAAAAAATTAAAGAGAATGTGATCAATCAGAAAGTGGCGATTAAGTGATGCTAATTTTGGGGTTTAAAAGTTTGAAGATTGTAGGAGAACAGAAAGACTGAGGAAGGTAAGGCATTCTGAAGCTTTGAGGTCCTGGGAAAGACTGAGTTGGAGAAGGAGATCAGGCATTAAAGTTTTGATTTCAACACCAAGTCCCAATCTCACCAACACGCCCCCCCACCCCCACCCCCCCAACAACCCCGAGCTCAATCTCCGGACTCCCAATCTCCTGCCCCTTAGCCCCTGTTCACCCAGCGCAGCCCTGTTCCATATCGCTCCACAAACCACTGCCATTACTGGTCACTCCTGAATAGAAAAGCTGGACCTGTGTGTCGATGGGAAGGGGCACTGATATTACAGCAGGTTTCCCGGGCTGTAAGAAGGAGTGCCCGGGAGACATGGTATAGCAATTGGTATAGATGGAACTGATCTGACCCGCAGGCCATATGTTTCACACCGCTGGGTTATAATGTTAAAGTTCGCTGTAGTTGCTGCAATTTATCTGAATCATTTCAAAAGAAAAAACCCCAGCAAATTGTGTATATCAATGATGGAAAGATAAATCACTCGCAGAAAAGCTATACCACTCTATCCCAACAACGCCAGGGGAAAGGACGGTCTTTGCAGATATTACATTAATCATGGTCAGAGGTGCTGGCAGTTTGCAATTTGTTGTGTAGCATAAGTAGAGCAATTGCAGTTGGTACACAGTGGTATATTGAAGGGACTAGCGCTCTAGTAATAGGTGAGTTTATCTTATTTGTTTTCGTTGTCTGGAGTGGATCAATGCTGACAGGGACTGTTCACTTTAGTTTGCTCTGGGGATTGTGGGTATTGAGTGGTGAGCACTAAAACCATGGTTTGATGATTCCAGTTTCTCTCTTTTCAATTTTCTCAGCTATTTGGAAGCTGAAGGCAGGAACCACTCAACAGCACACTCTGGCTGAGCCAGCACACAGAGGTGCTTAATGATGTATTGACAAGTCATAGGCTTTTCATCTCCTATCGTCCATCAAGCCAGCTTCTCATCAAAGCAGCTTTGTAGGCTTTTATTGCAGTTCACATTTTGTCCTTTCTATCTCAGACAGTCCATAGCAGTTAAACCTCATTTGGATTAGAGTTTTCAAAGCAGAGATCACAGAGGCTATATCTGGCTGCTCAGACATTGTTTATCAGCAGCAATGTTAGGCCGTAGATTAACTAAAAGAATTATGAAAAATAAACTTTACAAAGGTTGACATACTAATGGCAGTGTTTGACATGTCGATGAAAGCAATAATAATACTCCATAGTATTATCTCATCCCTGAATTATTTGCTGAATTTTGAATAAAATTTTTAGTGATATAAAATAATTGCATTGCTGCACCTAGGTGTATGATTTTTGATAATAGATGAGCTTTAGAGTTTTGTAGCTATTATTCCAATGGGACTTTATCTTTTTTATTACAATATAGCTTTGTACTGGTGCAGGCTTTTATTAAAACCCATAAGAAAACAAGCTTGTTTTGTACCAGTGAGTGTTGAGTCCATTATGATTTCTAAGCTGAGAATGATTTCTAGCTGATTCTATGTGCTAAGTAGATGTTGCTGTGATTATGGCCTAATGATCATTAGGCCAGTAATTCTTTCTGTCATGTTGATATTAATGTTAATTCCCATGGCATCAAAAGCCCAGAAATTGCATGATCCTCCTAGCCCAATTCTGGTGTAATTCTGGCAGGAGCGGGACCCAGATCTGCTAGGTTTCTGTCCCATTCACACAAAAAACAGCAAACCCCGATCTGGGGAAGGGGAACAGTGGAGCCACCCCTCTTGCGTTTCACCATTAGTTTGGGGGGGCTGTTTGTTAGCAATTTGCACTACTTCAGGATAGTCGCCTTGACTGGCCCACAGTCACCCCTATGGCTGGGTGCTGCTCCAGTATTCTGGCTGTGATGCTTGGCGGGTTCCCCTGTTGTGCCCTTACAGGTTTGGTGCCCGCTACTATTATTTAAATGATGCTGGCTCTGGGATTTAGACAGGGTCATGGTAAGGTCAAAACAACGGGTGGTACCTACGCTTCTCTGCACTCCCACTGGCGCAAAAACATTGTGGAATTGTATCCCAAAAGGTTTTATTTGGAATGTCCCAAAGCTACAATTCTCTTAAAGTTTAACCTTGCATTGTATTAAATCTTATCAATATCACTCTGCTATTCATACACACTCATCCACTCACCCACCATCATTGTTGACATTGGGATTTATTAAATGCTTTAATCTGAAAGTTTTTGTTTCATTAAAAAGTATTTTAAAGTTTTCAGGCTGGGTTTTCCTGAATCCGCCCCAGAAATCTCGAGGAGGAATTGTGCCTGCCACCCCAACCCAGCCATCCAGTTTTCTCCCTTCAACCTTCCATGCAGGACAAGCTCCTGGCTGGTGGGAGGTCAGTGCTGGAGGTCACTGGAGGGCATGATCCCTGTGTAATTGCTGGGATTGGGTCCCCAGAGATTCTCGGGATCAATTTGTTTTGTTACATATACCACTATCAAAAATAAACAGATAAAATAAACGTTTGCAGTCTGTATCACTCTTGCCGATCTTAAATCTCACTTTTAGTATTTTCCACTGTGTTGATAGCTGTGAAAATAGATTAAGCTCAGATATAGATTCTCATGGACTGCTTTTGTCTCAAATTGCTGACCTTATGACTTCCAGATAAAGAAAAGACACAATTCATTTCTAGCTGAACCAAATGCGCACATACACACATATATATATATATAATAATACACATACTATGATTTGTTTTGCAGCTGCATGAGTGGGTTAAAGCTGAAAGTTCAAAGGTTGACCTCTTTATCCTGTGCCTACAGTTCATGCGTGGGAGCTCGAGACCCCTACTGTGGCTGGGACTTGGTCTTAAAGAAATGCACAACGTTAGAAGAGAGTATGAGTATGACCCAGTGGGAGCAAAACATCAGCTTGTGCCCAGTGAGTATAAAAATAGCAACCTAACAAGTCACAAAATTCCCTCATCCTTTCAAAGCTTAATTTTTGTGATAAAATGAAGAGTTGAAATGGTTGATACAAAAAATTACTCTTGTGTTGCTTATTCTCTATTGTTCTCTAGTTCTTCACTAAAGATTTATACCAATGGTTAATGTGGAGAAAGATTTAATTTTATAATGTGCTGTATCTGCTCACCTCATTTTTTCTCTTGCCCTTCCTCTCCTGAGCACAGTGATTTATGCGGGAGCACAGTTCAGCATGTAACTAGCCCAAATGCCCATTCTGAATGTGTGAGCTGGGACATTCAGTAACTGCAGAATATTTAACTATAGAGGGCTTTACACTCAAGCATATCCTCATCCAACATCCTCACATGTGCACTTTCCAGCTGTCTTTTTGGGTTAGATTTTCTTTACAGGTGAGTTCCCTGCTGGTGAATGGATGGGGTGCAACTTCTGCCTACTGCCCTGACCCCACCGTGACCCTGATCTATCTGTTGGGTCAGAGCTCATTATAAATGTAAGGCAGGCACTGCTGGATCTCTGCCACACAGAGGGGAGTCTGCAACTGCCAGCCAGGAAATGCAGTGACTGCTGCTGCAGTGCCAGACAGAGAGGACCTGCCTTTAAAGGGGCTGAAGCGCCCCAAGGATTTTCTCTGAGGTTTAATTGCAGGCCTCAGATTGAGCAGAGGCCTGCAAAGGGTGAGTGATTGGGGCAAAAGAGAGGGACAGGTGGCCACTACTAGGTCCCCTCCCTCCAATAGGAGCTTCAATAGGCTTTCTGTTGCTGCCCCAGGATGTACTACCAGCCCTCACCTGCCAGTAACTGGGGTGGTGGCACTTTAAGGTAGGAATCATAGAAATCAGCTGGTTTCCTGGGCTCCATATACCCACTATCATTTAAATGCAGCAGGGTTGTCAAGGGTCAGGTGATCAAGTTCCCTATGGAGGGGAGGGGAGAAGAAAATTCTCAGTAGTGTTCTGAGGAGAATCCTCCTGCTATGTATTGTTCAGTATCACATAGTGTGGTGCATTTACTCAATGAATCATTGAGGAAGCCACATGCTGTGCTTTTCATTTAAACTAAATAAACCAAAATGTTGTCAATGACTCGGCATTGCAATTCAGGGCTATGTTTAGAGAGCAGTGCAGTGGGATCATAGTTCTTTTATGGTTTGCAATTGTTTGGATGATAAGATTGCTTAAGAGGTGTCATGAGTTAGGGGATTAGGTATTTTGGGATCGCTTTTACTCTGACTCTGGAAATGAAGATTTCCCAGCCAGTAGCATGGTTTCTTGGGGCCCTAAGTCTCCGGAATGGCACATAGGTTGCCCAAACCCCCGGGGTCCAGGTCGCACGTCGTCACTCCTCAATTGGAAAGTAGTTGTGGTGATCTGGGAGGGAGGTCCACATTGAGGCTTTCATGCAGGCAGGAACATTTATATTTTGTAAAACTATCAAAGAAAGTTGTTTTAAGTCTATTAGAAAAAAATGTGGGATTAAATTGAATAAGAATTACTCCCCCTAGGTGTTCCTTGCCCTCCAATACTGTATGAACAGTTAAAAACTTTTATTTTTCTCAACCACCAATAATTGGCATTCTGGAAGTATAAAATGGTAGAGATGTTCACAGCACTGCTCAATGTCCTCTTATCATCCCTTCTAAATCCAACAACATGCAGAGTGAATGCAATAGGAAAAGAAAAGGGCAAATTAAAATAAGGTGCAGATGAGCCAAGTTTCCAAAGTTATTTACTGTGTGATTTTGTGTTTACTCCTTTTGCAAGGTGTCATTCTGCTAGTTTGTCTTGTACATTTTAGCATTGGCAGTTATGCAAATAACCAACACAATGATGCCATCTGTAACATTTGCATATTGATTTATCATTGGCCCGCAGGCATCTGTAAGGAATACCTATTATATTCACGCGATCACATGCTGAGTTGTCATTGGCCTGCAGGCATCTGTAAGGACTGCTATTGTTTAGAAGACCCAGGGGGTCCTGACTCCATCTTGTCCAGACGGTGCTGTATTGATTGAGAAAGCTTACAGACCTGATGCTTCATTAAAAGAGTTTAAACTGTAATACTCCGTTGTCCTGCAATTTATTAGTTTTGTACAAAGTGTGCAAAACAAGACATGGTGTCAGAACAGGGATTTGAAATGGACATCGTTGCAGCTCCCTTACCTCAAATGAATTGGGAATCCTTGAACTTACATAGAGAATGGTGCAAGTTCAAGCAACACGTGGAATTAATGTTCTCGGGTCCGTTGAAAAGAAAAGGGGAGGAAGAAAAATGCAGCTACCTATTCTTGTGGATCGGAGAAAAAGGGAGAGACATTTTTAACACATGGGCCTAGAAATTGGGTTGGTAGCACCGGCGCTGAGCGCCTAAAGAGACCTAGAATTGGGGCGAAGCCCTATGTTGGGGTGAACGCTATGAGGATAGCGCCGACTCAGAAATTGACTATACATTTAGCGCCTGCACTAAGTGTTTGCGCGCGCCCACGAGCGCAAACAGCTCATGACGTCATTTCAGTGTGCAACGCCTTTTAGGAGCGCCTGAGCGCATATTGGGTGGCGCCCGGAGCCTTAGCGCCCAGCGCTATTAGTGACAGTTCGAGGGAGGGCTAACAGGCCCTTCTCGGAGTAGGGCGGCGCTATTTAAAGGGGACAGCTCTACTGCAGAATCTTCTGCCACTTGGCCTGCTCATTGCGATCGCTGCTAGAGAGAGTTGGCTAATGTGGAGCGGAGTTCTGGGATTTGAGCTTTACAGTACTTGGGACCTTCAACCCTGTCCGAAGCACTTGCAGCACTACACCTAAAAGCCTTTTGACCAACTGGCATCGGAATGGGAGCTTGTTTGGAGGGCGACGGCCTCATCGCCCAACACTGTGAAGGGGCAGAGAGACGGCGGGAGAGAGGGCCGGGATTGGCCAGAAGGAGGAGGGGCAATGGAGGTCGGCCAATCCGACGGGATGCTGTGAGGGTCTTTAGGCAGCAGGTGACAAGCCTTGATATGTCGGAGGAGCAGTGTTTGCGAAGGCTCCGAATCTGGAGGGGCATTGTTACTGATCTGTGCCACCTGCTTGGTCAGCATCTGCAGCCGCGTGAACGCTGCAGAACCTCTCTGTCCGTGATGGCTACACTGACTGAAGGCCTCCATTTTTATGCCAACGGATCCCTTCAGTCAGCCATTGGGGACAATGCGACTGTCGCTCAGGCTGCAGTCCGCTGTTGCATCCGGCAAGTGACAGATGCCCTTTATAGGCGAACGCGTCCATTCATTACCTTCCCTCGAACCCTGCACAAGCAGGCGGAGGAGGAGGAGGAGGAGGAGGAAGAGCAGGCGGAGGAGGAGGAGGAGGAAGATGGAAGGGCTGCTGAAAGTGGAAGGTCCATACGTCAGAGGCTCCTCTGGACTCATCTCGACACCCCTGTGGCGGAATGATGAGAGTCTTACCTCATGCGCACTTTGGATGTTTGAGGGCCTCTGCATGCCAGCATCACTGAAAGTAGTCACATGCACCAAGCAACATTTAAACTTCTGTTTATTGACACAAAAGTCTTTCATTACAGCTAAACAACGTAAAGTGAGCAGAAACCATAACTTCCAAAATAAATTGACCTGTTCGGCAAAGCAGCAAAACTCAACAAAAATCTGCACCTATAACAGCAGGTGAGGGTGTCCTTGAATTTGGACAAACAAACGTCTCAGCACCTCCCTCTACAACTGGCCCCTTGAGGGAGAACGACTTCTCGTTCGTGCCCGGCCCCTTCCCTCCCTGCTGCTCCTAGGTAATTGCACCCCAGTGGCGGGCTCAAGGCTGGGGGACGCTTTCCGACTGTCTGGAAGCGCAGAAGCCCCTGAGGTACGGCCTGGCCGACCTCTGGGCTTGGAGGGTGCGGACGAAGGATGCTTGCTTTGAGCATGGCTGGAAGCAGTGTGGGCTGCAGGTGGTGGCAGCTGCAATGCAGGCGTCCCAGCGCTGGCATGTGCAATGCTCTCCTGACGAGAGAGGACACCTGCACCATGGTCGGACGACACACTGGCTATCTGAGGGGAGCGGCTCGGCTCATCCGCCACAATCGCATGCTCCACGGATTCCTGGCCTTGTACGGGAGTGGAAGGGCCCGGGGTGATCCTATCTGATGCAGAGAGGGTGGCTGCAGTGAGACATCGCGTTGCGTCAATCTGGCTGTGGAGGAGCCCAGCAAGTGAATGCGTGGCAACAGTGAGGACCTGTGTGCCAGGTGCCAGTGCTTCGGAGAAGGCCTGGACAGTTCTTCCCATGGCTTCGGACAAGGCAGGAGCCGACCGCTCCACTGCCTCGGACAAGCCCTGCACAGACCTTTCCAGGGATTGTCCGAAGCCCTGAACAGTCCTTTCCATTGCCGACTCAAAGCCGTGGACAGTCCTCTCCATTGTTGGGCCGAAGCCCTGGATAGTCCTGTCCATTGTGGCCCCGAAGCCCTGGATAGACCTGTCCATTGTTTCCCCGAACACCTGGAGAGACCTCTCCATTGTTGCCCCGAAGTCCAACATGCTCCTAGCCAATGAATCTATTGACTCAGGCATCTTCTCCACTGCAGCCATCAGCTCCGTGTGTCTGACCCGGGCCTGTTTGCTCATCTCTGCCAGGCGACGGACCTCATCTGCACTCTGTGCAGCAGTCATGACGACCTGCCTTGCCCTGCGGGGAGACGGTGGCCGAACTTGCCTATCCCCCCTGCGTTGCCCCATGCCGCTTGGTCCGGCAACTGGTTCATCCTCAGAGCCACCCCCCTCCCCTCCAGGGGACTACTATCCCCAGTCTGCAGATGTCTCAGCTCCCCGGATTCTGCAACGGCTGGTCCGGTTTCCTCCTGGTCCTCGCCTCCGGTGGCACTGGCACTGGCAGCTTCAGCACGTTGAGCCCGAGTTGGTGCTGCTTCATCTGAAAGTGGGAGGTGGAAGAGTGGCTTTAGCAAAAGGACAGGTTTGCTGAAAGGCATGCCAGATTGCGGCATGGCTCTGACATGGCTGCACACTGAGGATGCATGCTGGCGGGGGGACCAAGTGGAAGGCAACAGGTGGAAAAGGTGAGAGTCTTACCCTCGCTGTCAGTGATGGGGTCGGCAGAGGCAGTGGTCACTGGACCAGACAGATGTCCTCCAAGTATCTGGTGCACTCTCTCCTCCAGATCCGTGAGAGTGACCACTTGTGCAGGTCCGCCACCGGTTCGACGCTGTTCTTTTCTAATCTGCGCCATCTTGGACTGCAGGGGAAAGAAGGGGAGGTTCTGTTACATGAGGCCTTGAGACATCATCGCATGCCCCCCATTGTGCAAGAGCCCTTACATGAGGCCTTGAGACATCATCACATGCCCCCCATTGTGCAAGAGCCCTTACATGAGGCCTTGAGACATCATCGCATGCCCCCCATTGTGCAAGAGCCCTTACATGAGGCCTTGAGACATCTGTCCATGTGTCTGCCCAGAAAGGGCCATGGGTGCATACTGACAGATGGCCAGTGGCGCATCATTGCAGCAGGGTGCCCGAAGTCAGCTGCAGATGGAGGGAAGCACAAGTTTGGTAAACCATCACTCACCCTAACGATCCGTGTGAGGTCGTTGAATTTCTTCCTGCACTGAACAGGGGTCCTGGTCGCCATGCTGCTGGAGTTGACCCTCACAGCAACCTCCCTCCAAGGTCGTCGATAAGCCTTCTGATTTGGCCTCTTGCCATTATCCGGGTACAGGACCTGTCGACGGTGTTCAACTGCAGCCACCAAGTGGTCCAGAGCCTCAGTGCTGAAGCGCTCTGCTCTCTGCCTAACCTTCTCCATAATGAACAACTTTGTACCGCCAGACAAGGGCGAGCGCCGAATCTGAGGCCTACAGGGCGTTGGGTGTTGAAGCTCCGTCTGACTGACCCACCCCTTTAAGAGCCGGCCGGCACCTGCAGGTCTCGTGCTTTGCCGTAATTGAGTTCACCTGCGCTGCGCCCGTCCGCGTCGAAATTGAGTAGCGCCTGACCTTTTGCGCCTTAAGAACACCGTGCAACGGCTGATTTAGCGCCTCAATCCCCTTTGGGGGCAATGCAACCCAATATCACACCAGGCGCGGATAGCATTCGTCTGGCTATAAACTTAGCGCATCGCCAGTTCTAACGCCTCAAGCGGGGCTATACCCAATTTCTAGGCCCATGGTCTCTCACCGCAGATGAAGCAAAGGTACTGAAAAGTTATTTTGACCGTTTTGAAGCATATGTGATGCCCAAGACAAATACGGTATTCGCTAGGTACAAGTTTCAGGAGAAAGTACAAGGAACTAATGAGTCATTTGAACAGTTCGTGACTGAGTTAAAACTGCTGGTAAAAGACTGTGGCCTAGAAATTCGGTTGGTAGCGCCAGCGGTTAGCGCCTAAAGAGCCCGAGAATTGGGGCGTAACCCAATATTGGGGCGGGCACAATGAAGATAGTGACAACTCCCATATTGACTATACATTTAACGCCTGCGCTAAGTGTTTGCGCGCGCCCGCGTGCGCAAGCAGATCATGACGTCATTTCAGTGTGCAACGCCTTTTAGGCGCCCCTGACCGGATATTAGGTGGCGCCCGGAACCTTTACGCCTAGCGCTGTTAGTGACAGTTCAAAGGAACGTTAGCAGGCCCTTCTCGGAGTCAGGGGGCGCTATTTAAAGGGGACGGCTCTAGTATAAAAGCTGCAGCCACTTGGCCTGTTCATTGCGATCGTTGCTGGAGAGAGTTGGTGAGCTACTGTGGAGCAGAGTTTTTGGAATTTAGCATTAGAGTACTTGGGACCTTCAAACCTGTCTGGAGCAGTTGGAGCACTACACCTAACAGCGTTTTGCCCAACTGGCATCAGAATGGGAGCTGCTTTGGAGGGCGACGGCCTCATGGCCGAACACTGTGAAGGGGCAGAGAGACGGCGGGAGAGAGGGCTGGGATTGGCCAGAAGGAGGAGGGGCAATGGCGGTCGGCCAATCCGAGGGTATGCTGCGAGGGTCTTTAGGCAGCAGGTGTCATACCTTGACATGTCGGAGGAGCAGTGTGTGCGAAGGCTCCGATTCGGGAGGGACGTTGTTACTGAGCTGTGCCACCTGCTTGCTGAGGATCTGCAGCCGCGTCTACGGTGCAGGACCTCTCTGTCGGTGGCCGTAAAACTGACTGTTGCCCTCAATTTCTAAGCCACCGGATCCTTTCAGTCAGCCACTGGGGACATTGCGAATATCTCTCAGTTTGCAGTCCACTGTTGCATCCGGCAAGTTACAGCTGCCCTTTATAGACGAAGGCATCAATTCATCACCTTCCCTCTGACCCTGGAGAAGCAGGCGGAGCGCGCGCATGGCTTCGCTGCTATTGCGGACTTCCCCATGGTGCAGGGGGCGATTGACTGCACACACGTGGCTTTGAGGGCACCATTCCAGAATCCTGAGGACTTCCGCAACCGCAAGGGGTTCCAGTCCCTCAACGTGCAGCTGGTCTGTGACCACCACCAAATCATCATGGCAGTCAACGCCCAATTCCCAGGGAGCAGCCACGATGCCTTTATCCTGTGGCAGACCTCAGTTTGTGACCTTTTTGAGGGGCCGGCTCGACCACGAGGCTGGCTTATTGGGGACAAGGGCTATCCTCTCTGCCCATGGCTGATGACACCACTCCGTCTGGCCGCCACCCCAGCAGAAGAGCTGTTCAACAGCAGCCATCAGGCGACCAGGAACATTGTGGAGCACACTATTGGTGTGCTCAAACAGCGTTTCCGCTGCCTGGACCATTCGGGGGGAGCCCTGCAGTACTCGCCGGAGCAAGTGGGTCACATCGTCGTCGTCTGCTGCATGCTCCACAACTTGGCGATTCGACGCACCCAGCCCATTCCAGCTGCCCCTCAACGTCCAGCAGAGCAGGCGGACGAGGAGGAGGAGGAGGAGGAAGAGCAGGCGGAGGAGGAGGAGGAGGAGGAGCATGCGGATGAGGAGGAGGAGGAGGAGGAGGAAGATGGAAGGGCTCCTGAAAGTGGAAGGGCCATCCGTCAGAGGCTCATCAGGACTCGTTTCGAGGCCCCTCTGGCGGAATGGTGGGTGTCTTTACTCCTGCGCACTTTGGATCTTTGAAAGCCTCTGAAGGCCAGCATCACTGTAAATAGTTCGTGTACCATAGCACATTAAAACTTTTCTTTATTGTCACAAAAGTCTTTCATTACAGCAAAACAACGTCAAGTCAACAGAAACCATAACTAACAAAATAACAGTTAACTCTTCGGCAAAGCCGCAAAACTAAACAAACCATTTCCAACAATTACAACAGGTGAGGGTGTCCTTGAATTTGGCCAAAGAAACGTCTCAGCACCTCCCTCTACTGCTGGCCCCTTGATGGAGAACGACTTCTCTTTCGCGGTCGGCCCCTTCCCTCCCTGTTGCTCCTACGTAATTGAACCCCAGTGGCGGGGTCAAGGCTGGGGGACGCCTGCTGACTGTGTGGAAGCGCAGAAGCCCCTGAGGGACGGCCTGGCCGACCTCTGGTCTTGGAGGGTGCAGACGCAGGCTGCTTGATCTGAGCATGGTTGGAAGCAGTGTGCCCTGCAGGTGGTGGCAGCTGCACTGCAGACGTACCAGCGCTGGCATGTGCAATGGTCACCTGCCGAGAGAGGACACCTGCACCATGGTCGGACGACACACTGGCTATCTGAGGGGACCGGTTCGGCTCATCCGCCACAATCGCATGCTCCACTGATTCCTGGCCTTGTATGGGACTGGAAGGGCCCGGGGTGATCCTAGCTGATGCAGATAGGGTGGCTGCAGTGAGAGTTCGCGTTGCCTCAATCTGGGTGTGGACGAGGCTGGCAAGTGACTGCGTGGCAGCAGTGAGGACCTGTGTGGCAGGTGCCAGTGCTTCGGAGAAGCCCTGGACAGTTCTTTCCATTGCTTCGGACAAGGCCGGAGCAGTCCGTTCCACTGCCTCGGACAAGCCCTGGACAGACCTTTCCAGGGATTGTCCGAAGCCCTGAACAGTCCTTTCCATAGCGGCCTCGAAGCCCTGGACAGTCCTCTCCATGGCTGCCCCGAAGCCCTGGAGAGTCCTCTCCATTGTTGCCCCGAAGCCCTGGAGAGTCCTCTCCATTGCTGCCCCGAAGTCCAACACACTCTTTGCCAGTGTTTCTATTGACTGAGGCATCCTCCCCACTGCAGCCATCAGCTCAGTGTGCCTGAGCCTGGCCTGGCTGCTCATTTCAGCCAGGCGACGCACCTCCTCTGCACTCTGTGCAGCAGTCATCACTCACTGCCTTGCCCTCCGGGGTGCCGGTGGCCAAACCTGCCTACCCCCCTTCCGTTGCTGCATGCCGCTTGTTCCGGCAACTGGCTCATCATCAGAGCCCCCCCCACTCCCCTCCAGCGAACTACTATCCCCAGTCTGCAGATGTGTATGCTCCCCTGAGATTGGAACGGATGCTCCGGCTTCCTCCTGATCCTCGCCTCCGGAGGCACGGGCACTGGCAGCTTCAGGGCGTTGATCCCGAGTTGGTGATGAATCATCTGAAAGCAGGGAGGTGGAAGAGTGGCTTTAGCAAAAGGACAGGTTGGCGGCAAGGCATGCCAGATTGCGGCAAGGCTCTGACATGGCTGCACACTGAGGAAGCATGCTGGCGGGGGGACCAAGTGGAAGGAAACAGCTGAAAAAGGTGAGAGCCTTACCCTCGCTGTCGAGAATGGGGTCGGCAGCTGCAGTGGTAACAGGACCACTCAGACGTCCTCCAAGAATCTGGTGCACTCTCTCCTCGAGATCCGTGAGAGTGACGACTTGTGGAGGCCCGCTACCGGTTCGAAGCTGGTCCTTTTGCATCGCCGCCAGCTTGGACTGCAGGGGAAAGAAGGGGAAGTTCTGTAACATGAGGCCTTGAGAGATCATCTCATGCCCCCCATGGTGCAAGAGCCCTTACATGAGGCCTTGAGAGATCATCTCATGCCCCCCATGGTGCAAGAGCCCTTACATGTGGCCTTGAGTCAAATGTCCATGTGTGTGCCCAGAAAGGGCCATGGGTGCTTGCTGACAGATGGTCATTGGGGCATCATGGCAACAGGGTGCTCGATGTCATGTGCAGATGGAGGGAATCAGAAGTTTGCATAAACAACACTCACCCTAACGACCCGAGTGAGGTCGTTGAATTTCTTCCTGCACTGAACAGGGCTCCTGGTCACCATACTGCTGGAGTTGACCCTCAGAGAAACCTCCCTCCAAGCTCGGTGGTAATCCTTTTGATTCGGCCTCCTGCCATTGTCAGGATACAGAACATCTCGACGGCGCTCCACTGCGGACACCAACTGGTCCAGAGCCTCAGTGCTGAAGCACTCTGCTCTCTGTCTCACCTTCTCCAACCTCACCAAGTTTTTTGCGCCAGAGAAGGGCGAGCGCCGATTCTGAGGCCTACAGGGTGTTGAGTGTGGCAGCTCAGGCTGACTGACCCACCCCTTTAAGAGTCGGCCGGTGCCTGGAAATCTCGTGGTTTTCGGTAATTGAGATCACCTGCGCTGCGCCCGTCCGCGCCGATATTGGGTAGCGCCTGAACTTTTGCGCCTCAGGAGCCCCATGCAACGTCTGAATTTGCGCCTCAATCCCCTTTGGGGGCGGTGCAACCCAATATCGTGCCAGGCAGCGATAAGTTTCGTCTGGCTATAAACTTTGCGCAGCGCCAGTTCTAACGCCTCAAGCGGGGCTATACCCAATTTCTAGGCCTGTGTATATTCAGATAAAGATGAGATGGTCAGAGACCGCATCGTGTTTGGAATACATTCAGCTAAAGTGAGAGAGAAACTTTTGAATGTTGGGTCTGGGCTAACGCTGGACAAAGCTATGGACATAGCTAGATCGCACGAGATAGCCCAAGTACAGTTGAAAACCATAACCGGCGCCACGAACAGCTCGAGTGAACAGACAGTGCACGCAATTAATAGACACACACCAAAGAACACTGCCCAGAGAGCGTGTTTCAGAACAGAAAGAACAGCGAGAGTTCTAAAAATGGGTGACACAGACATAAAACGCTTCAAAAATTGTGGATATTGTGGAAACAACTGGCATGGAGAAAAGGAGTACTGCCCTGCCAAAGGAAGGCAATGTACTAAATGTGGTAAACGGAACCACTTTGCTAAAGTTTGCAAGACTGTTTTTGGAAAAGCAGTACACACAGTGATTGACAGCCAAATGCCAGATAGAGAGCCAAATGCAGAGGAACTGTTTATTGATTCTGTGTCACAGAAAAAACAGATTTCAGAGACTGAGCAAGCTTTTGCCAATATTGAGATAGGAAAACAGGGCAAAGAGCTTAAGTTTAAACTAGACACTGGAGCTCAGGTTAATGTAATTCCTCTGAGTGAGCATCACAGCTTGAAGGATGAGTGTGAGCTACAGCCCACCTCACGCAGACTGACCGGCTATGGGGGTGAGCAGCTCAATGTAAAAGGCACATGCGTGATGAAATGCAAGTGCAAAGAAAGCGACGTGATGTTGGACTTTTACATTATTGACACTCAAGCACCTCCAGTGCTAGGTCTAAAGGCATGTTTAGACATGGACCTCGTCAAGCTAGTGCTGTCATTGACAGCACCAGTTGAGAAGCAGACAGTCATGGAGGAGTTTGCTGACGTTTTCAAAGGAATCAGACTTTTCCCAGGTGAATGCACTATTCACCTTGACCCAGCAGCAACCCCTGTGGTTTGCCCACCGAGAAGGATACCCCTTGCTCTACATAGTCGGCTGAAGGAGGAGCTGCAGAGCATGGAGAATACAGGAATCATCGTCCGGGAAACAGAACCGACAGAGTGGGTCAACGCGTTAGTAGTGGTTGAGAAACCACGTACAGGCAAGCTCAGAGTCTGTCTCGACCCCAGAGATTTGAATAAGGCTATCAAACGCCCTCACTACCCTCTACCAACGCTAGATGACATCACACCCAAGCTAGTGGGAGCACGTTACTTCAGTGTAATGGACGCACGATCAGGATACTGGACTATCAAGCTCACGGAAGAGTCATCTAAGCTAACAACGTTCAACATACCATTTGGATGCTACCAATTTCTGCGTTTACCATTTGGTCTTATCTCAGCTCGGGATGAATTCCAGCGGAAGATCGACGAAACCTATGAAGGCCTTGACGGAGTAGTCGCAATCGTAGACGACATCCTCATCTATGGCAGGAATAGAGAGGAACATGACAGGAACCTCCGTGCGATGCTACAAAGATCACAGGAGAAGGGTATCTGGCTCAACCCCGAGAAAAGTATAATCGGATCCACCGAGATCAGTTATTTCGGGCATCGCCTCTCAACTGATGGCATTAAGCCGGATCCAGAGAAAATCTCCGCCATCAAGAAGATGGAGCCGCCGAAGAACCGCGCAGAGCTAGAGACAGTACTAGGCATGGTTAACTACTTAGCCAAGTTTGCCCCGAGCCTCTCCGAAATCAATGCACCCATGCGTCAGTTGCTCAAACAATCCAATGAGTTCCTGTGGGACAAACAACATGACACAGCATTTCAGAAAATGAAAGACCTAATCACCAGAGAACCAGGACCAGTTCTTGCCTAATTTGACCCCAACAAAGAGCTCAGACTACAAGTGGACGTATCAAAGTACGGACTCGGTGCAGTATTACTGCAAGAAGGAAAGCCCATCGGTTACGCATCCAGATCTCTCTCAGACAGTGAAATCAACTATGCTCAAATCGAGAAAGAGCTATATGCAATTCTGTTTGGATGTAAGCGTTTCCACCAGTACGTCTATGGCCGACAAGTCATTGTGGAATCCGACCACAAGACCCTCGAGTCAATCATAAGGAAACCACTAGCCGCAGCCCCACCAAGGCTACATAGAATGATCCTTCAGCTACAGAAGTATGACTTCACAATCATTCACCGTCCAGGCAAAGACATTCCTGTTGCAGACACGCTCTCCAGAAAGTCTCTTAGCTACCAGGACAGCAGGTTCAGTGAAGGCATGGATGTGCAGGTGCACATGGTGTACAACAGCTTACCTGTGAGTGACTCAAAACTGAAGGAAATCCGAGCAGAAACAGAGAAAGATGCACAACTCCCACTGCTGAGCAAAGTCATACATGAAGGATGGCCTGAGGAAAGGAGGAAATGCCCTCAGAGCATATCGGAATTCTGGAACTACAGAGACGAACTGTCACAAATCAACAGAATCGTCTTCAAAGGGGAGAAAATCATCATTCCTACCAGTCTCAGAGAAGAGATGTTGACAAAAATTCATGCTGGACATATGGGCATGGAAAAATGCAAACAAAGAGCACGTGACATTATGTTTTGGCCCGGAATGTGCAAACACATTGAGGACATTGTTGGAAAATGTTCCATTTGTCTAGAACACCACCCATCAAATGTTAAAGAGCCCATGATACCTCACCGTATCCCAGACAGGCCCTGGCAGGTCGTCAGCTGCAAGCAAGTGCATGCAAAATGTGTACAGAGACAGCAACACCAAAAGAGATACTATGACAGGTCAGCTAGACTACTGCCGCCGCTGCACAATGGAGAATCCGTCAGAATCCAGGAGCATGACTACTGGAAGCCAGCAGTCGTCATCCAGCCAGCTGACACTGAGCGATCGTATCACGTCCGCACCCCAGAAGGACAGGTGTACTGCTGCAATCGCAGGCACCTCCTGAACACCAAGGAACAACACTGTCATTCCGACGAGAGGTCAAGCCTAGAGTTATCCTTGGCTTGTGAACTGTCAAAGGGTGTAGGCGGATCGCTGCCCTAAAAAAAACTACATCGTTATTGAAACATTGAGATGTTTTCAGTGCTAGTTAAATGTTGAGTTTATTTATATGTTGATGCTACTGAGAACATTATGTAGAAGAAAGGTTCAAAAGTAATGCATAACATTTTTTCTTTTAAAAGAAAGGGGATGTAACATTTGCATATTGATTTATCATTGGCCCGCAGGCATCTGCAAGGAATACCTATTATATTCACGTGATCACATGCTGAGTTGTCATTGGCCTGCAGGCATCTGTAAGGACTGCTATTGTTTAGAAGACCCAGGGGGTCCTGACTCCCTCTTGTCCACACGGTGCTGTATTGATTGAGAAAGCTGACAGACCTGATGCTTCATTAAAAGAGTTTAAACTGTAATACTCCATTGTCCTGCAATTTATTAGTTTTGTACAAAGTGTGCAAAACAAGACACCATCCTGATTGCATTTGGTGATACAAATTTTTAAAACAAAAATTTGAGTAAATTTTGTATTCATCAAAGTGAAGAATATTTTTGCTGGGAGGAATGCAATACTGTTTTCCCAGTTTACCACCCACTCCCAGTTGGGTTACCAACTGAAGGGGAAACCGAGGGTGGGGAAGGGATTTGCAGGGGGGAAACCTGAGGTGGGAGGAACTTTGATTCCACCAGTAACATTGGGCATTGGTGGCATGGCCAGCATTTATTGCCCATTCCTAATTGCCCTTAACTGAGTGGCTTGCTAGGCCATTTTAGAGGGCTGTTAAGAGTTAACCACATTGCTGTGTGTCTGGAGTCACATATAGGCCAGACTGGGCAAATTTCCTTCCCTAAAGGACATTAGTGAACCAGATGGGTTTTTACAACAATCTGGTATTTACATGGTCACCATTACTGATACTAGCTGTTTATTCCATATTTATTAACTGAATTTAAATTCCCAGCTGCCATGAACAGCTGCCCAGCTGTCGGAGATTTGAACTTGTGTTCCCAGGTTTCTGGATTACTAGTCCAGTAACATAACCACTCTGCTGCCGTTCCCTTGAAATTGAAATTGCATTGATAATTAAATGATGTTCTAGTCTGTGGCTATTGAGGCAGAGACTAGAACATCATTTAATTATCAATGCAATTGTGGTGAAGCAGCCCATGGCCTAATAGCTCTCAGTTCAAAGACTTTCCTTCTCCCTTCCTCATTGGTACTTCCAGTGAGAATCCTCAGTTTCCATCCCCTTGTTCCACATTCACCACCAGTGGAAACAATCTTTCACTCTTTGCCCACAGTGAAATGCCCAGGTATCACTCACCTCTATACTGGTAGTTCCTCTCTTGATGTCGCTCCCACTCACCACGTTGCTGCTGCTCGTGGCTCTACAGAAAATGCTGCGCCCCATGCCCACCCATTTTCCAGTCTCCTCTGTCCCACCTGCCCAAGTCCCAATCTCCAGACTTACATTCCCCAGTCTCCCTCTCTCCCCTCGACCTGAGATTCATGCCCCATTCCGGGAGACTCCCGGGCAATCCGTGAGGATTATCAACCCTGTCAACATGAAACATTTTCAGGTCATTTATAGCAGAGGCATATACAGAGCAAAGCTCCCTTAACTAAGCCCCAACAATGTTTCAGCTCTAACCTCAGAAAAACACTCCGCTAGTGCAACTTTTTCCATTTCCCACACCAGTCACCCTGCCGCCTCTCTGAAGGAGATTGGCAATTAGTGGAAAATTAGGAGCAGATTTGTGTTTACGGGTCACACCCATGAGGAACTGGATTTAGCCTTCCTTAATTGATTGTTTTTCTTAATAAAAATTCAGCAGCATGATACAGTGTTCATCGCAACATGAACTTTCCCAGATGGACAACATGATAGCTCTGCAACGGAGTTTAAGATGATAATGTAACACATTTGAGATGATAATGTAATGAATCATGATTGTCATGAAGCACTGTAGCAAAAAGGCTGATTATATGAGGAGAAAAATCTGATAAACCTAGTGATCAATGTCCATAGTGCAGTTAAACCTCAGGTTTTGTTTTCGCAAAAAGCGCCATTGCTTAGTTTAATGCCTTGTGGATATACTTGTTTTGAAGTTGATGCACTCAGGTCAATTTTACGAGGCTCTGCTCCTGGCATGGAGCCTCCCTGGATGGAGGCATGGGTTGCAGAATCAGGCATGGAGTTTTGTACACCCAATTAGAGGCATTCCACATTTTGTGACTACATTTTTTAAAATGCCTTTTGAGGTCATCATTGCCTCTACAGGGCCAGGTTCATCAGGGAAACAGATATAGGGCTTCTTCAAAGAGACCTGGCGCTAACCTGCACCATAGAATTGGAACTATCAGTGGCAGGTGACCACAGCCCTCAACTTTTATCTTCTAGCTCCTTCCAGGTTAGCCCTGGGGCCATCGGGCAGTAAACTGACCGCAGCTCTATCAAACAGGTGACTGCTGCATTTATCAGCAGGTTCTACTCCATCAATATGCAGCTAGTCAGTGACCAACAACACTGTATTATGCGAGTCCAGACAGCAGACACAATGGCTGGAGTTTTCCCGTTGCCGAGCGTGAAGGTTTGGGGGCGGGTCGGCAGTAAAAATCCCGGAAATAGCGAGTACATCGGGAACCCGCCACCACGCACATTTAACCCGGGCGGCTTTGAAGGCGCGACGCGGACCCGATGGGCAGAGGTGGGCGACCTCATTGAAGTCATTAAATGCTTGTTGAGAGACCCTTAAGAGGGTTTTTAACGCCAGCTTTTGACTTCTACTGCAGGAGCATGGGATTCACGGTGGTCGGGTACCTTGCCTGTGAAGGGGAGGCAGGAGCTCAGTGGTCACTGGTGAGTTCATTCATTGACAGCTGGGAAAAGCACATAAACACTGCAACATTACACCTCATTACTTGCCTCATGGAAAGGCTCTTGCTCACTCCATTTTGTCCACAGATTTGGGTGTCAGCAGTTTGCAGGTCATTTCTGAAACCTCGGAAGTCACTCTCACCACATTGCTACTCAGTATCACAACATTGAGAGATTAGCCCTCTGATCTCCACTTTACCTGCCATCTACTACATTAGCATGGGCGCCTCAGAATCGTACCAAGATGAGCCCCACCACCAACAACACCAGCCACACCAGCAGCAACCACAACAGCAGCCTTCTCCTCAACGACCTGATGCACCGCAGAAGAGAAAGGGACACCACAGGGCTGCAGTGCGCCAGAGGCAATACCCCCAACACAAGTATACAGGCAGAGGATGAGCTTCCTCAACATGACTGAGCAGCAGTGCTCAGGAGGCTCAGGCTATTGTGCCAGGGCATCGCAGACATTTGTAGCTTGCTTGGACAAGACCTGCTGCCCAGAGGGCCTGATGGACACTCCTTACCAGTGGCTGTCAAAGTCACCACTGCCCTCAACTTCTTCACCTCAGGCTCCTTCCAGGGATCTGCAGCAGACATTTGCGGCATCTCGCACTTGGCTGCCCACAGATGCATCACACAGGTGACCAATGCCATGTTTCACAATTCAGCCAATTATATCAACTTTGCCACTGATGAAGCCAGTGTTACTGAGTGGGCGCACAACTTTGCGGTCCTGGCTGACTTCCCACAGATGCAGGGCATCAGTGATTGCACACATGTGGCCATGAAGGCACCCCATCATCACCCAGGAGTGTTTGTGAACCGCAAGGGCTTCCACTCCCTCAATGTGTAGCTCGTCTGCAATCATAAAAAGATGATTGTGCACCAGATTCCCTGACAGCTGCCAATGACTTTCGTCCTGCACCAGTCCACACTCCCTCAACTCTTCGCACCTCCAAACAGACTTACCGGCTGGCTGCTTGGAAACAAGGGCCATCCGCTGAAGACGTGGCTCATGACACCCTTGAGAACGCAAAGTACTGAAGCCAAGGAGCGTTATAATGAGAGCCATGTCTCCACCAGATGTGTCATAGAGCAAACAATAGGCATGCTGAAGTTGTGCTTCAGATGCCTTGACAGATCTGGAGGAGCCCTTCAGTACGCACCAGCCAGGGTCTGCAGAATCATCGTCGTCTGCTGCGTGCTGCACCACATAGCGCAGCAGTGAGGATTGGAGCTGCCGGAGGAGCATGGCGCAGAGCATGCAGCCTTTTCAGAGGAGCAGGAGGAGGAAGAACAGGTGGAAGACGAGGAGGAGGATGGACCAGCAGAGGCACACATTGCTGCCCAGGGGGTCCGGGATGGCCTCACCATGGCCAGATTTACTTAACTTGCTCCAATGCAGCCACATGGCTGCTACATGCTGTACTAAGTCCCCCCCACCGCCCCCCAAGAACACCATAAAGCATCCCTAAAATGACGAAGCCATTCCTCTCACCCAAAGCCCCAGTGCTCAAGGTTAAGTAATGTCTCACCATTCACTCCGAGTGCCAAAGCCACTTCCAAGGCTTGAGGCAAAAATGGACAAGACCGGAAAGTGGTGCAAAGAAAAAGCTTTACGTGGGTCATCAAAATAACTGAAACTTACCACTAACATTTTTTCATACACCCATGTGCATACCTGCGTGCATCTACTTATATGTCTTTTTTCTTTTCCGAGTGCTTCCATGTGGTGCAACCCCTGTGGCTTCAGCAGAGCTAGAGGCCGGCTGCTCACTTCCCTGCTGCAACTCATTAGACACTTTTGGCGGACATCCTCTGGGTTTTGGAACCTCTGATGGCCCCGTCAAAGACTGCTCCTCCTGTGACTGTGCAGGGGCAGACCCGGCTATTGGGATCCGAGGAAGCACGTGAGGTTCTGACTGAGGGGGAGGCACTGGGGGAAGAAGTGGGAGCACTTTGAGAAGAGCCCCCACTCCCATGTCCACTCTCACCATCATCCCTCTCATGGGCCACCCGCACTTCCCTGCTAGCAAGGAGCTGGAGAACACCTTACTGCACAGCTGAGGGGTGCCGAACGTCCAAATCTAAGTTTATATCCCTCCTAGAGAGGAGGTCTATGAGTGCCTGCCATCTGTTGTCCACAACTAGCATGTGCTCATGTGACTGGTGCATTTGCTGCTCCATGCAGGTGGCCATCCATGGAACAGCACATCGTCGCCATCGCCTGCGAGATGGTGGTGCTCATGTTGGAGATGGACTCCTCCATTCTCTGTACAGCTGCACACATCACGGCTGCAAAAGCTGCCAGAGCCTCCGCATTTGTTGCTGCTCCTCCAGGTGCACCCTTTTTCTCGATGGCCCTCGAGGCTCAGTGTCTCCGTGCAGCTAAGCAAAGCTTGGAGCAGCCTGCGCCCTCCGGCAAGCAGTCTCCATTACTGTCCCTGTCAACACCACCTGCTCTTGCTCACTTCTGAATTGTGCGATACCAGGTGACAACTCTACTCTGTGGCGCACAGGACCCACTGAGGTGTGCGTATCTGCGCTGGCGCTGGGTGCGCTTGGGTCTGCTGGCGGTGCACCCTCAGAGGGTGGAGGCTCCTCTGAGGAATCATCTTCCTCCTCTGGCTGGACAGTGGTGGGGGAGGGGCAGGGTGGGGGGGCACTTGATGGACCTGTGGGAAAGTAAAGAGATGAATTAGAAGTGTTATAATAAGAATGTGTAACGTTGCCATTATACACATGATGGCATTTCACTGGCTGCTGACATCAGTCACCATATGAGTGTGGCTTTATGAGATGTGATTTTGTCACCAGGTTGCTGGGATGTCCGTCTCCCACCGGCAGGATCTTTCCAACTCCCGAAATTTCCAGAGCCCCCTTCTCTGCTGGTGTTAGTTGGACGAAGACTGGAGAGCCAACTCCAGTTCTCTGTCTCTCCTGTGTGTTCTGGGCTCTTTTCTCCTGCAGAGAAGTTTGAGTGAGAATGATGGAATGAGTGTAAGGAATGGATGGGTTACATCTGTAGAGGGTGACTATGAGGGAGTGGAGTGCCAATGCCAAATAGCCTCCTTCTGTGGTGTTACTTGCTATGATTGCTTTAGGATGAGGGTGAGTGTCAGGAGTGGTTAGTCAGATGGGGATGTGAGTATGTACATAGAGAGAGAGGTGTTACGTCCGTGAATAATTGAGACACGGACAGCAGGGGTGAACAAAGTAAGTCTTTACTGGTGGAAGCCAATAGTGAAAACTAAAAACACAGAGGCTCAATAGCACCTTTTATACAGGGGTGGTCACTGCTGGTACTGCAGTCTGAGACCAGTTATTCTCTTAAAGGTACATACACAACAATTCCTCCCCTTTTAGATAAACAGTACAAAACCTTCATTTAACAACTAAATGATAACTAGTTACAATCACAATTACTGTTGCTAGATACATTGGTTAAGTTTAAGCAATTATAAGTTCAGTCTTTGAGGAGGCTTCCTGATTCTGTCTGGATAACGCCTCTTTGGGGTATCAGGTTCTTCTGGCAATGTTGAGTCGGGATCAATGTCGTTGTTTGGTTCATCTGCTTCCAATATTACCGGTTCTGCGGTAGCTGCAATTGGAACGTGTGGTTGTCCCTTACATTGAGACACATAATTCCCTTTAACTTACCTTACTGTATGTGTCTGTTACTGTACTCAGGCTCCTCTCCTGTACTCTGATGATGTCAGAGCTTGGAACCTTCCAACAATAGAGCTCGGAACCTGCTGGCAGTTGAGCTTGGAACCTGCTGGCAGTAGAGCTTGGAACCTGCTGGCAGTTGAGCTTGGAACCTGCTGGCAGTTGAGCTGGGAAACTTCTAGTTAGTCCTCGTGGAGTCCCCGCTGGGACAAGACCTATACCACGGTGCTCCTACAGTCAGCCATCTTACCTGCTATCTTACCTGCTGTAATTAGCCTGTTCCTGTAAATAAACAACTTGTTAATAGTTCGTCGAAGTCAAACTCTCTTATTTAGTGGTGATCTACACAAACCGCTACAACCAGGTGTATCAGATCGTGGTGTGGAGTTGACGTTTTCCTGTGACTCTAGAATCTGGTCAGCATGGCGTCTTACAATGCTCTCCCCAACGTCCACGGTATACATGAGAGGTCCTTGTCGTGTACAAATCGTTCCTGGCTGTCATTTCTCAGTGCGGTAGTACCGGGCCAAAACTGGTTGACCTATCTTAAAACTCCTGGTCGGCCTTTCATTCATATTCTGAAACTGCCTGTTCTCCACATCTCTTCGGACGTTTGGCTTAACCAAATCCAAGCGGCATCGTAGTCTTCGATTGAAGAACATCATGGCTGGAGTTTGGTTGGTAACCGCATGTGCCGCATTCCGGTAGGCAAACAAGAAGTTGTCCACCTTGTGTTGTAGGGGTATATCTTCATTGCACATTGCCTTGATAGCCTTCTTGAATGTTTGGACAAACCTCTCGGCCAATCCATTAGTGGCTGGATGATATGGGGCAAATGTGTAATGCTTAACACCATTGTTCTTTAAGAACCTCCGGAACTCTTCAGACACAAACTGTGGTCCATTGTCAGAGCAAATCTGTTCAGTCAGCCCATTCCTGGCGAATATGGTTCGTAAAACTGTGATAGTTTTTTCTGTGGTGGTTGAGGACATTTTTATTACCTCTGGCCACTTTGAATGTGCATCCTCCGCAATTAAAAACATTGAGTCCATGAAGGGACCAGCAAAATCAATGTGCACCCTTTGCCATGGAGATGAGGGCCACTCCCATGGATGCAGAGGAGCTTGTGGGGCGTTTTGGACCTTCTGGCATCCTGCACAGCTCTTGGTCATCTCTTCGATTTCTCTATCGATTCCCGGCCACCACACAAACGCTCTGGCTAAGCTCTTCATTTTTACCCCACCCAGATGACCCTCATGAAGCTCATTGAGCACTCTATCTGTCAACTTAGGTGGAATTACTACTCTGGATCCATACATCAAAGTTCCTCTGCACACTGACAGCCGTTCTCTTCTCAGCGAGAATGCTGGCAGCAGTGGTTCGCCATGTGCTGGCCATCCCTTCACCGTTAAATCATAGACCCGTGATAGTGTCGGGTCATTCCGTGTTTCCTTTTCTATGTTTGCATTCGTCACAGGGAGACATTCGACTATGGTCGAGTGGAATAACTCCATTGGATCCACTGCAAGGTCTTCTTCTTCCACCGTTGGCAACGGTAGACGTGACAATCCATCAGCATTTCCATGCTGTTTAGTTCCTTTGTACTCGATGTCATATTGGTGTGCCCCTAGGAAAAGGAACCATCTCTGCAGCCGTTGTGCTGTCATTATCGGTACGCCCTTCTGAGGGTTGAAAATGGAGACGAGGTTGATGATCGGTTAGTGGAGTAAATTTTTGACCGTGCAGGTAGTGATTGAACTTCTTCACCCCCCACACTAGGCTGAGGGCCTCTCTGTCAATCTGGGCATAGTTACGCTCGGCAGAAGTTAACGAGCGTGACGCAAAAGCTATCGGCCTCTCTAAACCATCAAGGAATTTATGTGACAGTACCGCCCCAATGCCGTAGGGAGACGCATCACACACCAGCCTGATTGGCAGTGCTGGGTTGTAGTGAGCCAATACTTCCCTTGATGTGATTAAGTCCTTACTCTCCTGAAAAGCACGCTTACAATTATCGCTCCATTTCCATGCTACCCCCGTTCGTAGCAGGGCGTTCAGTGGGTGCAGAATTGTCGACAAATTCAGCAAAAACTTATGATAGTAATTCATCAATCCGAGGAATGACCTCAGTTGCGACACATTTTCAGGCGCTGTGGCCTTAACAACCGCTTCAATTTTGTCAGGGGACTTATGTAACCCCTCTTCATCAATCACGTGGCCACAATACAATATCTGTTTCTTAAAAAATTCGCACTTGGGGCGGTTGGCTCGCAGCCCATGTTCCCGTAGTCTAGTGAGCACCTGTTCTAGGTTGTTAAGGTGTTCACTGTCATCTTCACCTGTTACAAGGATGTCGTCCAAGCAACACTGAGTCCCCGGAATCCCTTGCAGGACTTGTTCCATCGCTCTTTGCCATATCGCCGGAGCCGATGCTACTCCGAATACCAATCGATGATACTGGTAAAGACCTTTATGAGTGTTTATCGTGAGATACTTCCTAGAGGACTCTTCAACCTCCATCTGCAAATATGCTTGTGCTAGGTCAATTTTTGTAAAACGCTTCCCTCCAGACAGTGAGGCGAAGATGTCTTCTATCCTTGGAAGAGGATATTGTACTGTGTGAAGGATCGGGTTCACCATCACCTTGAAATACCCACAGATGCGAATCTTCCTTGGCTCCCCGGACTTATTGCTTAACGTTTTCTCCATGACAGGAATGATGGGTGTCGCCCACTCGCTCCAGTCGACCTTAGACAACACGCCCGCCTTCTCCAGATTCTCCAGCTCTGCCTCGACGGCTGGGCGAATTGCATATGGTACCGGTCTTGCTTTGAAAAACTTGGGAACTGCATTCTCTTCTATTTTTATCGAGGCGGTTACGCCTTTAAGCGTGCCCAGTTCTTGTTGAAATACCTCTTTGGCGTTAGCTAAGATTGTTGACAATCTTCCAGGAGTGACGTCTTCATCTTTTTTACCGTCCACCGTCATTGCATGAATGGAGTGCCAATCTAAGTTTATCTTCCTGATCCATTCTCGTCCCAATAACGGTGGTCCAACATTTGGCAGTATGTAGAGATACAATTTCCGTATTTTCTTGCTGTTGTATTCGACAGGCACCCTTATTTTTCCTCTGGGGTATACTTTTTGCCCCGTATACGTCGTCAAGACGATGGATGTCTCTCTCAAGGGTATGTGTGAAAATAGCCGCTCGTAGTCTCGTCGATTCATGACGGTTAGCGCTGATCCTGTGTCCAATTCCATTTTAACTTGGGACCCTGCTATCGTGAGGGTGACCCAAATGGTTCAGTGATCCTCTTTTGCGATTACATTGTGAAGTTTGAGACAGCTTAATCTCCTGTTCCCGGATTCACTATCGCTCATCTGGTCTTCGGAACTACTGTCCGTCATCTTTTGTACTTTCTTGTACGGTTCCTTAGTAGCCTTTTTGTTGTCGCTGGTCTTCTTCCCAGACCTGCAAACTCGTGCAATGCGTCCCATCTTCCCGCATTGCCTGCATATTTTGTCTTTGGACCAGCAGTCCTTCTGGTCATGGTTAGTTCTGCCGCAACGATAACATTTTGCAAATCCCCATGTCATTTCGTGGGTGCCGTATTCCTGTGGTTTTTGTTGAATTTCTGCAGCTCCCCTGGCTGCTGCTTCATACGATACTGCCACGCTGAAAGCCTTATCTAGCGTCAGCTCTTTCTCTGAGAGTAACTTCTTCTGTGTTCCTTCACTCAGGAGTCCACAGACAAATTTGTCCCGTAGGGTATCTGCCAGTCCTGCTC
Organism: Somniosus microcephalus; assembly: GCF_052327205.1. Taxonomy (NCBI): domain Eukaryota; kingdom Metazoa; phylum Chordata; class Chondrichthyes; order Squaliformes; family Somniosidae; genus Somniosus; species Somniosus microcephalus. Next base: position 129,750,029 of record NC_140991.1, read on the forward strand.
CGAACTGGCAGTGCTTTGATAGCTTGCGTAGTTCCGTAAGATACTCAGCATTGCTCTCATCTTTGTGCTGAGTTCTCCTGTGGAATTTAAATCTTTCTGCTATCAACAGCGGTGCAGGGTTTAAGTGTTCCTGTAGGACAGCAACAATTTCGTTAAAACTCTTCGCCTTCGGTTTGGCTGGAGTAATCAGGTCCCGCAATAGGCCGTACGTTCTAGCGCCCATTAAGTTTAGCAATATCGATGCCTTTTTCCCCTCCGCTATTTCGTTTGCCTCGAAATATACCTCGACTCTTTCCACATACGTGGTCCAGTCCTCTATTGTATTATCAAAAGCAGTGATACAGCCAGTCTTCGGCATCTTGCAAATCTAAAATGGCGCCTCCCGCGCTTTGCCTTCTTCCCCGCTGTTGTTAGCGCTGCTTTCCACGGTTTCTTGCGCGTTTAATATTGATTTTTTTTTTCTTTTATTATTTTCCCGTCATGGAGCAGACCCTCTGGGACACTTCCCTCCCTCTTCTTAGGTCCGAACGCTGCCCGGCTCCGAAGCACCGGCCGCGCCCTGTGTGCTCCACCCTCTCTCTCTCTCTTTGCTTCCTGACTCGCTGCCCGGCCCCATTGAAATGCCACCCAATCGAGCTTCAGCCCGCCGCAGCCCAGGAAGGATCAGTGCACTACCTGCCACCGGCCCGATTAGCTGGGAAACCACAGACCGAGGAACCAAGCCTGGCTCTGGACAGTCTCTCCTGCAAGTTTCCAATCCGACGATTTGGAGGGTGGTTGCCCACTGTCGACGCCCGTTTCTCGAGTTTCTTTGGATTTTATTATTTTTTTCTTTTGGCTTCGACCTTCAATAACGTCGTCTGAGGTGCTGCCGAGTTGCAGGTAAGTTCGTTTCTTACTCGTCGCCAGTGTTACGTCCGTGAATAATTGAGACACAGACAGCAGGAGTGAACAAAGTAAGTCTTTACTGGTGGAAGTCAATTGTGAAAACTAAAAACACAGAGGCTCAATAGCGCCTTTTATACAGGGGTGGTCACTGCCGGTACTGCAGTCTGAGACCAGTTATTCTCTTAAAGGTACATACACAACAAGAGGGATGAGTGGACCTGGAAAGTATGTTGGTGTGAGGAATGATATGCAGGAGTAGGCTTGGGAAGGCATGGTGATGGGGATGTAATGACAGGCACATTAGGATGAAGGTGAATGTGGCATTGCCCTCACCTTTCCTGACATCATGACATAATTGAATCGTTTCCTGCACTGGATCCAGGTCCTCCTCCCAACATCCCTGCTACTGACCTCCTCAGCTATATCCAGCCAGGCTATTTTGGTGTCTTTTAGAGGTCTTTTTCGCCTATCAGCAGGGAAGAGGACCTCCCTGTGTGCTTTGACTGCCTCCACCAGAGCAAGCAGGGATGCATCTGAAAACCATGGTGCAGCCCTCTGCCTTTAGTTAGCCATCATCGCTGCTTTATAAGAGTGCTCAGCCCTTTGTTTGTCAGGTTCCACCCTCCTCTAGCAAACTTTAAATGAGTTCAGTGCAAGGTTGCTTTAAATATCGGCGCTGGAAACGAGTCATCGATGACATCATCAGACCTGCTCCATTTAATAGGGCCGGGAAACGCGCATGAGTCTTTCAATTAGGGCCATTAAGTTAAAGTCACTCAGAACCTTGCATTCCCAACCCGCTACGCGTCCTGCACGCACAAAACCCAACTCCAAGGTAAAGATTCCGGCCAATGTATTTGTTTTAAGATAATTATCTTTGTCAGGTGAATTTGAAGGCAAAGGCAAATGCAAGAAATGCCTACTTGGAGACCAAAGCTAGTCTCTTTAATTCTGGCTAATGATACCCTTGCAGCAGCCACAAGCAGAAGTGGTGTGCAGTCTCATTGAAGCCTGTGCAACTACCAGAATTATTATAGGACTGTACCATTTTCATCTTGTAGCCGTGCTTCAGATGTCTCAACAGATCAGAGGCACCTTATAGTACAGATCTGCAAGGTTCTCCGAGATAATCATTGTCTGGTATGTGCTGCACACTGTTGCTATATAAAAAGGTATAACTGGGGAGGAAGAGGAATGAAGGCCAGCTTAGAACTCAGACACTGATCAAGAGGTTGTAGCTGAAAAAACACCAGTGCAGTGTCAAGTGCACAACCAATATACATTTAGCTAAGGGACTCTCCTACCCACCTGGAACTGCAAATGTAACTGCAAGCACCTTCTTTAACACTTGTCTGCACTTCCAGCACTGCGTTCAATAGGCACAGTTTACTGTGCTGCTACTTTATTCTCTACAATTAGAAAGTAACTCTCTGGGCAATATTCAAATACAGTGCCTCCAGTTTATTAACTTACTTTGTGTCCTGTATGAGTGATATTAGTGTATTTCCCCAGAGTGCTTCCCCTTAGTGCTGGTGTGTTATGTACATCTTCTACCCGTAAGCTGTAATTTATTTTAAATGTTTCCCCTGTGGCAGGAGTGAATCTATTATCTGGCTGCTGAGTTTCAGTCAGAGCCTAAGAATGCCCTGCAACTAATTCAATCAACAATAACAACTTGCATTTCTATAGCACCTTCAACATAGAAAATATCCCACAGAAGGGTAATGGGTGAGCGGAATTTGATGCAGGATGCGGGCAGCAGAATTTTGGATGAGCTGAAGCTCATGGAAAGATGGTAGACTGGCCAGGAGAGCATTAGAATAGTCGAGTCTGGAGGTAATAAAAAGCATGGATGAGGGCTTCAGCAGCAGATGAGCTGAGGCAGGGATGGAGGCGGGTGATGTTACGGAGTTGGAAGTAAGCGGTCTTTGTGATGGAGAGAATATTGGGTTGGAGGCTCTGCTTGAGGTCAAATAGGATGCCGAGATTGCAAACAGCCTGGCTCAACCCTGACACACTGGCTGAGGAGGGGGATGAAATCGGTGGTGAGACTACAGAATTTTTGGCAGGTCTGAGGATGATGGCTTTGGTCTTCCTAATGTTTAAGTGGAGGAAATTGTGGCTCATCCGGAACAGGATGTCAGACAAGCAGTCTGACAAAACAGAGGCAATGGAGGGGTTGAGAGAGATGGCGGAGAGGTAGAGCTGGGAGTCGTCAGTGTACATGTGGAACCTGATCCCATGTCTTCAGATGATATCGCAAGGGACATCATGTAGATGAGGAAAAGGAGTGGGCCAAGGATAGATCTATGGAGAACTCCAGGGGTAACTGTGCGTGAGCGGTAAGAGAATCCATTACTAGAAGTGCTCTGGTTACGATTGTCTAGATAAGAGTGGAACCAAGGAAGTTCAGTCCCACTGAGCTGGACACTGGAGATGAGGCATTGGAGGAGGATGGTGTGTTCGACAGTGTCAAAGGTGGCAGAGACGTTGAGAAGGATGAGAAGGGATAGAGGTAATTCTGTGATCCTGAGTATCCAGTGGGGAGCCCATGCACAGGAAGTGCGATTAGGGAAAGGGCTAAAACATTGTACTGCCACTGCTCTGACCTGCAGTTCCTGTGAACACAGGGGCTGTGAACATGGCTCCCATGCAGGTAGTATTATCTATTAAAAACAAGTTTAGGAATAATGTCCGGAAGCACTTCTTCACACAAAGGGGTTGATTTTCCTGGAGCCGTCAGGCGGGGTTTCAGGCATGTGCGGGGGGGGAAATCGCGAAAATGGGGGGTCGCGACGGCCCCCCACCCACCCCCCCGCCTGATTCCCCGCCCCATTCGACTTTCACACTGGCGTTTCAATCCGACCCGAATCAGTCCCGCCTGCAGCTGGCGGGACTGGTCGTCGGGAGCCTAATCACCAATAATTGGCATCTTTAATGCCAATTTAAGGGGCCCTTGCTATTTTCAGCCTTTTCCCATGCTAAACACGCCTGGTGGGAACCCCGCTGATGAAATCTGGCGTGAACTATGTTGGCTTGCTTACTTTGAGCTGCAGGTCAATCAGGAAAGAAGAGATTTAATCAGACAGCATTTGTAGGTTGCAGGACCTTGTTGTTTCAGGCTTGGGGCAACTTGTTCAAGGCTTAGACATATCTGTGGAAGGTTGGAGCTGTTGAGTCTGTGTTTTCAAATGTAGTTATGCTGAATAACAGGACACAGACTACAGAAATAATTAAACAGGTCTTTAGTGATTGATGGTCAGGGCTGAACTGGGATACACTTTGCTCTGCAGGGTTTATATACCGGTGTGGTCACCACCGGTACTACAATGTACAGGAGCCATCAAAAAGTAGTCCATCACCTTAAGGTATCCTCTTAAGGTGGTACAGGTTACATACACTACAGAAGCCTCACACACTTCTCCAGTGTGAGCTCCTGCAAGCCCCTCTCGCCACCCTCACTCAGCGCTTCCTCAACTGAGGCAGCTACCAGAAGCATGGGAGGCCTTTTTTTCCTTCCCCTCTTGGCATTAGAGGATCTCCAGCCACCATTGCGAAATGACACACGCCACAACTGCAGAAGTTGCCATCTGAAATTTTATTTACAATAACCAACTGATGGCATTTTAAAAATAAACACAACATTTCACCCAAGTGACTACCCTTGTGATTAGTGGTGCTTTATTTTTCTCTAACGCGTGCTCCTACGTAGTGGTTCCCCTGTGGCTTCGGCAGATGTGGAGGCCCCTTGCTCACTTTCCTGCTGCTCCTGTCTCGACATCTTTGGCGGGCGTCCTCTGGGGTGGCGAGCCTGTGAGGGCTCGCCAGCAGTCTGCTGCTCCTGCGGCTGTGCAGGGGTTGAGACCTCTATCTCCGTTGGGTGTGGAATCCGGCGGGGCTCTGACCGAGGGCTCTGCAGTGGCATGGAAGTGTGAGCGCTTGGAGAGGAGCCCCCACTTCCTTGAGGTCTGCCGCCAACCTCCCTCTCATGGGTCAGGTCCCCCTCAGTGCCTGCAAGTGGTTTGAGAGCAGCTTGCTGCACATCAGGGGGGCCATGGGGACCCGTTTCTACAATGGCAGTCCTACTCAGAGGGCCTGCCATGAAGGTCTGGTTTCTCTGCTTAAAAGCTGACCATTGCTCCTCCAGAGATGTCAGTCTATTCTGAACACTCACCATGTTTTCAACACTCTGGCAACTTAGCTCCTCCATGGCCGTAACCATCTTCTCCTCTACTGTAGCCATCCTTTCCGCGGAGGTTGCCATCCTTTCCGTGGTAATGCGTTCATGCACCAATGACTCCACAAAGGCTCTGCTCATGTTCGCTATGGACTCCTCCATTCGCTCCACACTCGCAGCGACCCTGGAGACAAAATCTGCCAGAGACTCCTGCATCTGTGCATGGAGATCCATCACCTCTTCTCTTGTGGATGGACCCAGAGGCACAGGGTCGACATGCAGCAGAGCTGAGCTGGCAGAGTCCTGTGCCCTCCGATGAGGACTCTCCACTGCTGTCCCTGTCTCCACCATCTGCTGATGCTCACTTGTGAGCTGTGATACACCAGGTGACAACAATGCTCAGTCTCGCGAAGGTCCCACCGAGGTGTGAGTGTCTGCGCTGGTGCTGGGTGCACTGAATTCTGCTGACGCTGCGCCCTCAGAGGTGGGAGCTTCCTCTGAGGCGTCTGGCTGATCAGCCTCTTCCTCTTCCGCAGTAGGGACGGGGGCTTCGGATGGTCCTGTGGGGGAGTAAAGGAAAGAGTAGAGATGTGATGCCAAGGTTACATGCACATTGGATTTTGCAGATGTTCATAAGTCCAAATGATGTAGCTTCAGAATCATAACAGCGACTCATGCTATGTCAATGAGAGAGATGGAAAACTATTCTGTCACCAGCTTGTGGGCCTGCCCCTGTCTCTCCTTCCCCAGCTTCCGCAGCCACATCAGCCCCGACAATTTCCAGGACTCCTTCCTCCCAGGTGGGCTACTGTGGATGGGCCTCCTCCAGTCCTGGCTCGCTCTCTGTTGTTGTGAGCTCTCTTTTCCTGCAATGAGGGAGACAAGTGGAGTTTGAGTGAGAATGAAGGAGTGAGTGTAGAGATTGCATAGCATAGATACTTAGAGGGAGACAAAGATGGTGTGAGGCTGCAAGACCAAGGGCCCTCTCTGTGTGTTGTCAGTTGTGCTCAAAGCATCAGAGTGAGAGGGAGTGTGAGGGCTGCATGGTGGAATAGTTGTGTGAACGTGAGCATAGAGAGAGAAGGAATGGGTAAGGGTGCATGGATGTGACTGTGAAGTGGGATGTGGAGGAAGAGAGTGCTAAAGCTGAGTGCTGTTGGGGAAAGGCAATGGGGATCAGTTTGAGGGTGGTGGTAACTTCATACTTACTTTTCCTGCATGGTGAAGGTCATGGAATCGTTTCAGACACTGTATCCAGGTTCTTCTGGTGACTCCCAGCGAGTTGACATCTGCTGACACCTGCATCCATGCAGCCTTGTTCTCAGTGGGAGGCCTCTTCCTCCCTGACCTAGGGAAGAGGACCTCCCTGTGGGCCCTCACCCCATCCAATAATGCCTGCATTGAAGCCTCGTCGAATTTGCGGCCAGCTCGGGGTCTGGCACTGGCCACAGCTGCTGCAGGCTCCTCTGCCATCCTGTGTGGTTCGTATGGAAGCCTGCAGAGGTTGCAATGCTTGCTATAGACTTTAAAAGCACCACAAATGATGACATCATACTGTGGGGCTTTCTGACTGGAAATAGTCAATTAGCAAGGGTTCCCACACGCTGGAAATGAATTGGCCAATTGAGGGAAAATTGCATCAATCTGGCAGACCCATTTACATTCGTGTGGAAACCCCGACATTCGGGGAACCCAACAATTCCCCGCACCTGCGGGAAAATCGACCCCAAAGTGTTTCAATGTCTTGGGTTGTCTCCTGAGTAAAATAATGGGATGATGGGAATAACATTTTTAATAGATAGATGAGTCATAAGAACATAAGAAATAGGAGCAGGAGTAGGCCATACGGCCCATCGAGCCTGCTCCACCATTCAATAAGATCATGATCATCTCCTTTTGCCTTGCACCATCATCCTTTTTGTCTTTTAATCTCTCCTGCCTTCCATCCTATCACAGATCTTCCCTTTTGTTTTTTCCTCCCCTCCTCCCTTTCCCTGCTCCTACACTTGCTTAAAAATCTGTTACATCTCTAACTTTTTCCAGTTCTGATGAAGGGTCATCGACCTGAAACGTTAACTCTGTTTCTCTCTCCACAGATGCTGCCTGACCTGCTGAGTATTTCCAGCATTTTCTGTTTTTCTTTCAGATTTCCAGCATCCGCAGTATTTTGCTTTTGTCTCCTGTTTGGTGTGTCAGTCTCCAATAGCTTGCAGGTCACATTGCAGTAGAACCTCAATAATCAATGCTCTCATGTTCTAAGTTCTGAATTATCCATCAAAATATTTGCCGATAATGGGAAACCAGCTGTCTCATGCATCCGCCCACAACTCCAGCCGCTGGCACTGCTAAAGTCCCAGGAGAGACCAAAAAAACACTCCTCTGCATCCACCATGGATCCCCAATTGCAGAGGTGATTGCTAAAGGCACTATACGCTCATCTCCAGTGATCCTGCCAGCATCTCCACTAAGCTGAACAGAACTGCCAACTTTAAAATCAGTACTAAGTGTGTCTGTTTATATACGCTCATCAGGAGGTCTGTGGCAGATCTGGCATCTGGGCTTGTGAGCGGATGAGTAAGGGAGCTATGAGCAGATAGTTCCGCTGATTCCGCAGCTCTTCTAGTACCAGCTTATCTTGCCAGCAGGAGTAATGGAGGTGAGTGCTGTGAGAAAGGGCTGAGCTGGATGATTGAGGAGAGGCAGAGCAAATCAGCATTGTTCAATAATTTGGGGACTCTTGATTATCTGCCAATTTCCATTATCAGACGGCAGTCCTTTCCATGTGACAGAAAATCGAGGTTCTCATATATATCTGGGAAGAATTCTCCCACCAGGAAACACCATAGTCGTCCTACAAGGACTTCTAATCCACAGACTCCACCAGTGGGCATTTTCTAAGTTTCCCCATACAGTTCAACTTAGCCTTGCCTTCCCTAGTCCAGACTTTTCTCCTCGGTTACTCCTAGTGTACCTCATTTTGAGATATTTAATTTGGTGGATACCCCTTTCCCCTCCTCCCACCTTAATGCCTTGCATATTGCATGATTAAACAGAGCGTTTTATTTTCAGAAGTGCACTGAAACAATCCTGCATCATCAGTGAAGGATTAAATAACATATCTTGCATAATGTTACCCAATTTCCTGGAGAAATTAAAAATATGGAATTGTTACATAAAGTGTTAATTTTAAGTAGATTTTTAAAAAATAGGTCTGATTATATAATTTTTAAAAACAAACTTTTTTACTAGTTAACAGTGATTTGAGTAGACTGCTCTTCTGCAGCATTGACTGTATTTTGCAAGTGTCTGGTTTCAGTCCAGATGTTCTGCAAATTGTGCTATTTTGGAATTATACAAATCCAGTGATAATACAAAGTGCTAATGACCATCACTGATCTGTGCAATTGTGATACAAACAGAAGCTCATTAAATGATTTCAAAGTATGAAATAACTTCTGCCAGTTTTTGTAACATATGCAACCAAAAGTAAACAACTCAGTTAGACTCCTATTTTACTTTGTGGTGTTCTGATGATTTACTGGATGTTTGCCTTTTAGACGAGAAACATGACCGTGGATGGTAATTTTGGATCCTGGTCACCATGGAAACCCTGCAGCCACACTGATGGCAACATCATTGGTTTATGCATCTGTAGAACCCGCCCGTGTGATAGTCCAGCTCCGCAATGTGGAGGTCGACAGTGTGAGGGTCCCAGCATGGAGGTCACAAACTGTTCCAGGTAAGCATAAAAATTGGAATTAACACATGGCATCATGAATTGTGTATAATTTACCAATTTTCTTTTTCCAGGTGCACATCTCTCAATTTTGCAATTATCTTGTCCTGATATGTGACACAAGAACTATTAGTAAAGTAGGCTATCCGAAAAATATTTTAAAATTTCACATTACGCATTACAATATAGGATAGGGGACATAAGTGATCCAAATCCTTATTCTCTTACTTGCTGTTTGTAATTGTTTAAACCAAAAAGTTGAAATCTTATCAAACTGTTCAATAGGAATGGTGGTTGGATCCCTTGGACACTGTGGTCTCCCTGCAGTACAAGTTGTGGAATAGGATTTCAGGTCCGACAGCGTTCTTGTAGCAACCCAACTCCTCGGCATGGTGGGCGTGTCTGTGTGGGACAAAATCGCGAAGAGCGGTATGTACAAGTTTTCCTGGAGCAATAAAATTCAATATATGATTCTTTTTAAGGTAGAGTTTATTTGTAGTTGCCATATCTGTGTTCTGGGTTGAGTTTCAGTACATTTCAAGTCAGGGCTGTTTTGGTTAGAGCTCTGTGACAACATAGTGTTCTTGGGACTAGGGACAGGGTCACTGGCAAGGCTTGGAAGCTAAACAAAGCTAGGCCTGGTTAGTACCTGGAGGGGTGACCATCATGGGAAGACCAGATGCAGAAGGTCACGGAAGGAGCCCTGGGAGGGGCGGCTGGTGAGCAGGCCCGGGCGTTGGGCTGAAGATTGTGGAAATGGAATGGCGGCGCGCACAGACGCAGCGGCTTTGCTTCTCCCAGGACGGTGCTATTTACGTTTAAAGTTAATGTTATTTGTACTGGACTCATGGGAGCTTGCAAGATCACATTTCGTTGTGCATTGTACAATGACAATAAAGTTGAATTATTATTAGTGTTCACACTAGACTGGATCTGAAGGACTTTGTTTACAGCCTTGTATCAATGGCCGAATTTTGCGGTCAGCAGCCAAGGAACGGCGCTCGCCGTTCACTACACTGACAGCTGCCCACAGACTTCTTGCAGGATTTTGAGAGGCAACTTACTGTCATCAGGTGTCTGATCCAGCGTGGCGTCCTCTACAGGGGATCTGTATCTTGTGTGAACAAGCAACAGCATGGCTCTTCAACCAGTCCAATTGAAGAATCTTCACTGAGATTTTAATTGAGAAGGCGTGTAGGAGGCATGACTACAACTTTCGGGGTTGTAGTCCCGCCTCCATCGAGTTGTGGCCAATCCACGCGATTTTCACTTGATTGACCTTGTTGAGCCCGCCCAGCGGGCTGAGCAGGCCAATTAAGGGCCACCCGGCAACAGGTGACGTCACAGACAGACATTTCATCTGTCAAGAGCTTTTGACAGATGAAATATCAGCGCTTCACAGCTGTTTGAAGCTGTCAAACACTGACAATCTGTACTCTAAGTTAATTCCTTCCTCTCAGGATGATTTAGAGATCTCTCCGGAACAGAAAGCTAAATGCTGCAGATTTTGACAGATTGCGGCCATTCTGCTTTCTGTGCCGGTGAGATGAGGGACTCCTGAGACCTGAAGGAAGGAAGGCTGTAAAGGTAAGTAAAACTTCTTTAAACACTTTACACACACCAAACACACTTACCTCTGCACTCATGCACCCATCACTCACCTGAACACCGGACATCTCGACCCCTCCAAGTCCTTCATCCCGACGGCCTGCTTCGCTAACTTGGCATGGTTTGGAGCCGTCGGGAATCCCACACTTCACCAATAAAAATAGGGATTAGGCTAAAAACTGCCTGTTAACTATCTGTTAACAGGCAGTTAATTGGCACTAATCCCCTTCCCGCCTTGGGGAGGCGGGTCCCAGCACGGGTCAGGTACCCACCTCCTTTGAAACTGGCATGGAGGCGGGTTGGGGGCGTTCGTGCCCCCCGATTTCAAAATTTTAACCCCCCACACGCCTCCAATCCTCCATGGCTCAATGAAAATCCTGCCCGCAGAGCCTAAACCAGGAAGTATAAACCAGGAAGTATAAATTAGAGTTAAATCATGTACCAAAAGCGAAATAAAGAGGGGGGAAGAAAAGATGGGATTAAAAGACAGAAAGAAAAATTTTAAAAAATTATTTTTAATTTAAAAAAAATCTCCAACGCTAATTAAGTTCTGAAGGAATGAGGCTCCACACTTGTAAAATTAAATTTTCAGTGTCAGAGAGGTTGATAAGCAGTAATTGTGACTTATCACGCTGTTAAAAAGTCACTTACACCTGAATGCACCAGCCCTAACTTTTTTCTGCTGTGTTTAGTGGGTAACTCGTGAGTATGTACCCCAACTTCACGCCCTTACATGGATTTCAATGCCGAGTGTATCGGCATGGTGCCGGTATAGTGCAGCCTGTGGAGGAGCAGGGAAACTCGGACAGCAATTTCTGGATTTCTGCGTTTAACTGTGCATGTGTGTACTCTGGAAGTTGCTGTCCAATTTACTCCATAAAATCTAGGCCATTATGTTATCTCATTCTGTTTTCCAGCAGCTGCTCAGTGTTGTAGCTAAAATTTTGCTTGTCTTTTTCAGACTATTCCTATTAAGCAAAGTACAGTACCTCAATGTTAACTGGTTTAGTCACATTACGAATCTCCTGGTGCATGAGCGTGTCCCTCCCCACAACTGACCAGGCACCAACTGTTTTCCATTTCACTCTAACCTCACTGAGTTTAGCATCTCTGAAACATAGAAACATAGAAAAATAGGAGCAGGAGTAGGCCATTCGGCCCTTCGAGCCTGCTCCGCCATTCAGTATGATCATGGCTGATCCTCTATCTCAATACCATATTCCCGCTCTCTCCACATACCCCTTGATGCCTTTTGTGTCTAGGTGATTGATGCCTTTTGTGTCTAGGTGATGCCTTTTGTGTCTAGGCTTGGACAAAAATGTGAGACTACAAGAAATGTGACAGTCTGAAAAAATAAAAATGAATCTAGATTTTTGTTTTAAATTAAAAAAAACTTTCATTGTTTTCTCTGGTTTCAAACCATTAAGGAGGCAGGAATGGTCTCCTCTCCCAAGAAGGTTCTATGATTCTGTTTTGTATCTTCACAGCAATGGTAATGATCAATATTCCCTTTAAGCTGCACAGCCACACAACGCTCTGCAGTCCCCGCGCAGCCGGCTCACCGGCTTTTAAATAGGAAAAACCGCGCATGTGCGATATTTTGAATGGGCCACACAGCCCCTTAAAGGCAGAAAAAGCAGTATTTGAATCTGTTGGATGTTGTAAAGCTGTATGATCAGTAAGGAAATGTGTGGTGTATGTAACTTGTTCCACCTTAAGAGAACTTAAACCTGTTCCACCTTAAGAGATGTACTACTTTCTCTGGCTGCTGTATACGGTAATACCGGTGGTGACCACACCGGTATATAAGTGCTGTGTAGTAATTTGCTGGGTAGTACAGCCCTAACCTCCGAATAGTAAAGACCTATTGAAAAGTTATTCTTGTAGTCTGTGTCAGTAATTGACCTTAAATATAACTGGAACACACAGACTTAACAAAATGAACCTGGATTTCACTGATATTTGATCCCCTAGTTACTCATGGGTCCTAGTTGTTGATTAAGTGAATCTATAAACACTTCTTTACGAAAGCTCAAAGTTTACTGACCTGAACTATTCACAAACCTGAACCTCAGTTTTATTTCTCAAAAAAAACTTGTGTTTCTGCAAATACACTAATCTGGATTTGGGTAGACTTTTGTGCTTTATTCCTAGCACTTTTATGATTATATAAAATATTCAAATTTAACATTTTCATGGTGTACACTAGATTATAAAACTGTAAACTGTGAAACTAATTCCAAACCTGAAGAACAATAAAGGCACATTTTCTTAAATTGCCATTATTGCTACAGAGCAAAGCTTTAATTTTAACCCAGCAGGAATGGTGAAGGCAGTGGGGTGGGGGGAGGGTTAAATGACAGCCAGGCAGGGGACTGCGGTAAATCTTCCCCTTCAGCATTCCCAGCACAGAGCTTCTTGAGCCAGGAACATACATCAGAAAATCAAGCATGCATTGCCCATGATTTTCCATCCATTTAAATGTGCCGGGAGCACTAAAGCGCCTCACCAGGAACTTTGAAGATGAATGTTTTTTCTTGTATTTTAAAAATGTTCTCCAATTTTATTTAATAATTCTGAATAAACTGTAATCATATTCACTAGCACAGCAATCACCAAAATGTTGTTCAAGACACAAGACACCCGACCCACTGTTCTAATTGGAGCATTGCCTGTGACTGAGAGCCTGTTAATTTCAGGAAGTTCGCTGCTTGGGTAATGCCAAGTAATTGTCATTTTCAGAAGTTTTTTATGGAGTTCTTGAAGGATGCATATGTGGCGGTACCACTGGTTGTCCCTTACATTGAGATACATAATTCCCTTTAACTTACCTTACTGTATGTATAACTTACCTGTTGGGGCCGTTGCCCCTTTAACTTACCTGTTGGGGCCATTTCCCCTTTAAGAGGCACCCTAACATGTTGATGTCACATCACGTACGACGTGACGTGCGTGCGGCGGCCGCCGGCCTGACTCGGCCTTCCAGGACGGCTGCCAGCACAGCCCGGCCTAATGTCTTCGGCCGCATCGGCCAGCCGGCGGGAGCGAAGCGATCCTCCACTCCCGCGGCAAGCACCGGCACAGCCCGGCCTCGCGACCTCGGTCTCAATGGCCAGCCTCCATACCGGGAAGAGGCACCGACGCAACGGCGCAGGTCACGTGGCCGCCTAAGCGCACGCGAGCGTGATGACGTCATCACGCTCTCCACAGGACTGCGAACCGAGTCCTCGTGGAGTCCCCACTGGGACAAGACCTACACCACGGTGCTCCTACAGTCAGCCATCTTACCTGCCATCTTACCTGCTGTAATTAGTCTGTTCCTGTAAATAAACAACTTATTTATAGTTCGTCGAAGTCAAACTCTCTTATTTAGTGGCAATCTACACGAACCGCTACACATAAATCTTTTGAACTAACAAATGGAAAAATGTTAGAACGGTATTAAGTTACAAATCCTTATCAAATCCATTACATAATAAAACTCTTTCAATTTTTTTGGAAGCAGTGCATTGCATTTAATCTGTAGTCCAGATTTTGCAATTTTATAGTTTCAATATCACGTTACACTGCAGGGCTGTATAACTGCTGGCACAGATCACAGAACTCAGCCTAACTTGAATTGGGATCATGCATTTGGTGCCTTTCCTGTGCAACTATCAAATGTTGTGAATATTGTCACATTGATTTTAACCATCAACCAGCAAAGTGACTGACTCAGTCTTGTATACTGTGCAGCAAATCTGCACAAAGCACAATACAGAGGGGAGCACAGGAGAATCACGCTCAGTATAATCTTCGGAAGGGACAGGTTTTGTTATACTTATATGTAATTTACACAACTCTATCTCATTTACTCTGATCCCAAGGGGGAAAAATTCGATTGCTTTGGGCCTCGTTAGCGTCCTGAGGTGCGTTAACGGGGCACAAAGCAACTAACGCCTGGGCACGGCGGCGCTAATGCCTCCCACGAAATTCAACGGCAGCTGTAGCCGGTAGTGCCCTGTGGCGCTGCACCTCTGGCGATGACGTCATCGCCGTGCGCAGCGCCCCGGCTGCAAACTTGGCTCGCGCCTCCTGACCTACCACCGGACGCTATGTCCGACAGGGTTAAGGTGGCATTTTTGCAGCCGGAGCGGAGATAGTTAAAGGGCAGGTACCGGGCGCCCTTTTTTTTGGGCCGTCTGCCAGTACCTGTCCCCTCTGGCCTCCTCCTGTGGGGTGCCAGCCGCAATCGGTCAGCCCGGCACTCCTCTTGAATGCCGGGCTCTTATCCTGGCACGTCGCTCCCCGGTGGTCCAGCAGGGCCCTGGTGCGCGCTGCGCTAGGCCCCTCCCCTTTAAACTGGGGAGGGATGCCTGCAGTACTACGGTGCTACGTGCCGGTGCGCGTGGTGCTGCAGCACATAGCACCACGTTATTCAATGGGAACGCCCCAAGAGGGAGGGGGAGTGCTTCCAGTAGCACTTGGGGTGCTACCATTGAAATTCGGGCGTGGGGGTGCTAACTTTCGGGGTGCAAAAAGTAGCGCCCCGGTGAAGTTATTACCCCAAAGGAGGCGAGAGCCAATTTCCACCCCACAAATTTTTTAATCAAATGATTGCACAAGGCGGATGAGGTTAAATCAGTACAAGACATTGGTCAGGCCATAGTGAACTCTGCAGTTTTGGGCCCCCATTATACAAGGATATTGCAGCCATGGAAAAGGTACAAAACAGATTCACTAGGGTGATGCCAAGGATGAGTGATTGTGCAATCCTGCCCTCCTGCAGGGGTCACTTTCACAGTGAGCACAAGTCAGAGATAGGCCTACAACATTGATTCCCGAACCTGTGCTCCCTGTGAGAGCAGGTCCCTGCTGGGAGCTCAGAATCACCCATAGAGTTATGATGGGAGACCTGAATACTAGGGCTGTAATCAGTAGAGCAGAGCAGATAGAGGTTGGGGGGTGCAGCGGGGAGGTGGGGCGGGGGGAGAGAATCTAATAGATGTACTAAGTTTTGAAAAGATTTGAGAGGGTAAATAGTGAAAGCTTATTTTCACAGATCAGTGAATTGGTGATGAGGGCATAAATATGAGATTATTATTAAAAGAACACTGTGGAGGTTAGAAGACTTTTTTTCAGACAATATGTTAGTGGAAATAGGGAAGATATAACTGTAAATGTCTATTGAAACAAGTCAATAACAGCATTTCAGAGGGTGTTTTACTATGTAGTTCAGCATTCTATTTACTTTGTCGATTGCTGCTCCGCAGTGATTGGACAAGTTGAGTGTTGATTGGCTAATGCCCCTTGACCTCAGGCAGCTATTTTGATACCATACATGGAGTTCTTAAGACACCCATTGTATCTTCCTGTATGCGCTACATCTGTCCAAATTGAATTTCATGTGGCACTGTTTCATCCACTTATACATTTTCTCTAACTTATTCTGACTTATTCTGTAGGGCCCTCACTGGCTTCAATAAATTCCACTACCCTCCTTGTAGTTGTTGCTGGCTGCTAATTTGACCAGTTTGTACTGAGCTTCTGAATCTAAGGCTGCGATTTCACTAACCTCAGCGGGTCCGTGGTGGCAACGTCGGTGGCGGGTCCTGACCCCGCTGGCTCCATCCCGCTCTGTGAAATGACTTTCCATTGATAGGGCTTGTTAAGCCCGCCCAGTGTGTTTCCCGGGCCAATTCGAGGAAGTGGGTCTGGTGAAGTCATTCATGACGCGTCATCAGCTGCTTTCCTTAAAGGGGCCGTGGCCAACTTTATTTGACATTTGTGCTGTCAGTGTTCTACAGCATTGAAGTGCTGCAAACACTGACGATCGCTGCACAGAGGTGCAGGGCTGCACAAAGGTTCTCCCATGACACCCTCTATATGCTTATGGAGGGAGTCAGAGTACGCAGGGAGGTCCTCTTCCCTTCCGATGGGCGGAAGATACCTCCCCAGGAGACCAAAACAGCCTGGTTGCACATTGCACAGGAGGGCACAAGCAGGGGTGTCGTCAGGAGGACCTGGGTGCAGTGGCGCAAACGTTTCAATTATCTCATTAGATCATGAAACATTAGTACAAAGCCACACTCACCTTCATCCCGCTGTGCCTCTCATCACATCCCCATCACTCTGCCTTCTCTACCCTACTCGTGCACATCCTTACTCGCACCAACTTACCTTTCACCTCCACCCATCCCTCCCTTTCTATCTACATTATCACATCCGCATCTCACTATCCACCCCTCACACTCACCCTCATCCTAGTGCAAACATACCAACTAACAACACACAAGGGTAGCCACTTCGGTGTTTTATCCAATTTAAAGTTTCTGTTAATGTGCTGTCAAACATGGAAACCTTTATTTTCAACACTTTGGGGTCGATTTTCCTGGAGCCGTCAGGCAGGGTTTCAGGCGTGTGGGGGTGGGAAAAATCGCAAAAATAGGGGGTCGCGACGCCCCCCCCCCGCCTGATTCCCCGCCCTGTCCAACTTTCACTCCGGCATTTCAATCTGACCTGAATCCGTCCCGCCCGCAGCAGGCGGGACTGGTCGTCGGGAGCCTAATCACCAATAATTGGCATCTTTAATGCCATTTTAAGGGGCTTTTGCTATTTTCAGCCTTTTCCCACGCTAAACACGCCTGGTGGGAACCCCGCTGATGAAACCTGGTGTGAACAATATCGGATTGCTGACTATCAGCTGCAGGTCAATCAGGAAAGAAGATATTTAATCAGACAGCATTTGTAGGTTGCAGGACCTTGTGGATTCAGGCTTGGGGCAACTTGTTCCAAGCTTAGGCACAGCTGTGGAAGGTTGGAGCCTCACACACTTCTCCAGTGTGAGCTCCTGGGAAGCCCCTATCGCCACCCTCACTGAGCGCATCCTCAACGGAGGCATCTACCAGAAGCATGGGAGGCCTTTTTTTCCTTCCCTTCTTGCCATTAGAGGATCTCCAGCAGCAGAGGCAGCAACAGCAGAACCAGGAACAGCAGCATCAGCAACAGGAGCGCCAGGCTGCTGCTCACTCACCTGAAGCTGCACAGGGCAGAATGGGCCAGCGCTTGGAAGTGGCTTGAGAGCACTTTGCTGTGCGTCAGGGGGCCATGGGGACCCGTATCTGCACTGGCAGCCCTACTCAGAAGGACTTCCATGAAGGTCTTGTTTCTCTGTTCAATAGATGCCCATCGCTCCTCAAGAGATGTCATTCTATTATGAACACTCACCGTGTTTTCCATACCCTGGCGACTTATCTCCTCCATGGAGGTTGCCAACCTTTCCATGGTGATGCGTTCATGTGCCAATGACTCTGCAAAGGCTCTGCTCATCTTCGCTATGGACTCCTCCATTCGCTGCACACTCGCAGTGACCCTGGAGACAAACCCTGCCAGAGACTCCTGCATCTGTGCATGGAGATCCATCACCTCTTCTCTTGTGGATGGACCCAGAGACAGAGGGTCGACATGCAGCTGAGCTGAGCTGGCAGAGTCCTGCGCCCTCCGACGAGGACTCTCCACTGCTGTCCCTGTCTCTACAATCTGCTGATGCTCACTTGTGAGCTGTGAAAAACCAGGTGACACCACTACTTTATGTCCCGAAGGTCCCCCCGAGGTGTGAGTATCTGCGCTGGTGCTGGGTGCGCTTACTTGTGCTGACGCTGCGCCCTCAGAGGTTGGAGCTTCCTCTGAGGAGTCCGGCTGCACAGCCTCTTCCTCCTCCACAGTGGGGACGGGGGCTCTGGATGGTACTGTGGGGGAGTCAAGGAAGGAGTTGGAGATGTAATGCCAAGGTTACATGCACATTGGATTTTGCAGATGTTCATAAGTCCAAATGATGTAGCTTCAGATTCATAACAGCGACTCATGCTATGTCAATGAGAGAGATGGAAAACTACGCTGTCACCAGCTTGTGGGACTGCCCCTGTCTCTCCTTCCCCAGCTTCCGCAGCCACATCAGCCCCGACAATTTCCAGCACTCCTTCCTCCCAGGGGCTCACGTGGGCTATTGAGGGTGGGCCTCCTCCAGTCCTGGCTCGCTCTCTGTTGTTGTGAGCTCTCTTTTCCTACAATGAGGGAGACAAGTGGAGTTTGAGTGAGAATGAAGGAGTGAGTGTAGAGATTGCATAGCATAGATACTTAGAGGGAGACAAAGATGGTGTGAGGCTGCAAGACCAAGGGCCCTCTCTGTGTGTTGTCAGTTGTGCTCAAAGCATCAGAGTGAGAGGGAGTGTGAGGGCTGCATGGTGGAATAGTTATGTGAATGTGAGCATAGAGAGAGAGGGAATGGGTAAGGGTGCATGGATGTGACTGTGAAGTGGGAAGTGGAGGAAGAGAGTGCTGAAGCTGAGTGCTGGTGGGGAAAGGCAATGGGGATCAGTTTGAGGGTGATGGAAACTTCATACTTACTTTTCCTGTACGGTGAAGGTCATGGAATCGTTTCCGACACTGTATCCAGGTTCCTCTGGTCGCTCCCAGCGAGTTGACATCTGCTGACACCTGCATCCATGCAGCCTTGTTCTCAGTGGGAGGCCTCTTCCTCCCTGACCTAGGGAAGAGGACCTCCCTGTGGGCCCTAACCCCATCCAATAATGCCTGCAGTGAAGCCTCGTCGAATTTGGAGGCAGCTCGGGGTCTGGCACTGGCCACAGCTGCTTCAGGCTCCTCTGCCATCCTGTATGGTTCGTTTGGAAGCCTGCAGAGGAACCAATGCTTGCTGTGGACCTTGAAAGCACCACGAATGATGACATCATATTGTGGGGCTTTCTGACTGGAAATAGTCAATTAGCAAGGGTTCCCACACGCTGGAAATGAATTGGCCAATTGAGGGAAAATTGCATCCAGCTGGCAGACCCATTTAGATTCGTGTGGGAACACCGACATTCGGAGAACCCGACAGTTCCCCGCACCTGCGGGAAAATCGGCCCCTTTGTGTTCATGGACAGATTTGTTTGGCTTAGTAAGTTGCAGTGAATGGTGAGACATAACGGTACCCCCGCAATGGTGATGAGTGTGAAAGGAATGGCTTGGATGTTGTAGGGATGCTTTATGGTGTTGGTGTGTGATGGTGCCAACCTGGCACATCATGTGGCAGCCAGTGTGTACAGCGTCAAGTGAAGTTAATCTGGCCACGGTGAGGCCATCGCTGGCGTCCCGGGCAGCAATGTGGTCGGGTACTGATGCCCTGTGTCCTGTGCAGCATCAGTTGATTGCAGAGAAATTTGGTGTTGTTGCTGGTGCTGCTGGTGTTGATGCTGATCGTGGTGGGATTCTGGGGACCAAGGTGAGACAGTATAAAAGGCATAAATGTTGATGGAATAGATGGCAGGTGAAGTACAGATGACAGAAGCATTCTGTCAATGGTGAGAGAGTTCTTCGAAAGAGCTGATACTGGATGGAGAGTGGAAAGTTGAAAGCCTGCAGAATCTGTGCTGGAAATGGACTGAGAAACAGCTGTGGCTGAGGAAAGTGATGATCTGTCAGGTGGAAACTCTTACTGTGCATTTGAAGCTGTCAAGTAATCAGCTGGAGCAATGGCCACTGAACTCCCGCCTCAGGTTGACAGACGTGGTCCCCAAACGGCGTGGTTCCCGTGGCCATGAAGTTAAAGAGAAAAGGTAAGTTAAAAAAGCCTATTAATGATCTGTCTGATAGACCCGACATTGGGAAAGGCGCGTGGCGGCAGGTTGACAGCAAGGTCCCGACCCACTATCAAAAAAACCATTTTCTCACCCGACCCGCCACCAATCCCACCCATTGTTATACTAGAAATTTTGTGCCAAACGTGAATTAATAGTAAGGTGAATTTGGCATAAAAATCCCACTATGGTGAATTTGAATTTACATTAATGACATAAGCAGGTACAGATAGAGAAATAAAGAGAGGGAAAATTTGACGTTTTTAAAATCTCCAACAACAATTCACTACCGGAAGGAACGAGATTCCACACTTGTAATTGTTTCTGGGCAAGAGAGGTTGATTGGCAGTCATTAAAATTATCACATCGTAATAACGGTACTTACGCTGCAAATTATTAGACAACTTAAAGCAAGCAATAACAAAGACAAACATTGAGCTAATTTAGTAAGTTAACTTCTTCATTTGCTGCATTTTCACAGTGACATTTGAGTTTTGAGTTTTGTCCTCTTCATGTCTTTGTATCAGCGCTGATATTTCAAGCTGCATTTATCCACAAAATTGTTATTTTTTGAAGAAAATTCCAAAGTATCTTTTAAGATAACAAGTTCTTGAAAAGGCATGCAAGAAAAAGCGAAAAAAAATTGTTTTGGAAATATGAGGCCCTGATTTTCCTCTCACTTAGAGCTAATGGCCCAAAACTTGCTGAAAAAAGTTATAGAACGTACCTACACATATGTTATATCAAAAGAAAACTTATCATTAGGGGACTCTCATAGGCGTATTTACTTTTTGGTCGGACAAAAATTGTGCCGACGGTATCCAAAAAACGTTCAAAATTCCACTCATTATCCGCTCATTAGCATCGAGTGACGTGAAGGTTGACCAATCGTACAGTCGAGCGACCCGACGGTCGACCAATCGCTGCGTCACGGGGGCGGGTTCATTGCATTTGCGGGGGGCCCATCCTAGAGTCGAGTGACGTGACGATTGACCAATTACAGTTCAGTGACCTGACGGTTGACCAATCGGTGCATGTGTGGGCGGGCCTAATGCTTCTGAGTTGAGGTGAGTGGCTGCCATCTTGATTCCAAACTCTTCATTTCTTTTTCCCACTTTCTGCATGTTTCTTTTCAAATCTAGATTTCCAGCAAAAAAAAAGATGCTTTTAAAACACAAAGGCCTAGAAATTCGGTTGGTAGCGCCAGCGATTAGCACCTAAAGAGCCCGAGAATTGGGGCGTTACCCAATGTTCGGGCGGGCGCAGTGAATATTGCGCCACCTCCCATATTGAGTATTGTTTTAGCGCCGGCGCTAACTCTTTGCGCGCGTCCGCAGGCGCAGGCAGATCATGACGTCATTTCAGTGCGCAACGCCTTTTTGGCGCACCGGACCGGATATTGGGTGGCACCCGGAACCTTTGCGCCTAGCGCTGTTAGTGACAGTTCAATGGAACACTACCAGGCCCTTCTCGTAGTCGGGGGGCGCTATTTAAAGGGGACAGCTCTAGTATAAAAGCTGCAGCCACTTGGCCTGTTCATTGTGATCGTTGCTGGAGAGAGTAGGTGAGCTACTGTGGAGCAGATTTTTTGAAATTTAGTCTTAGAATACTTGGGACCTTCAAACCTGTCCGGAGCAGCTGGAGCGCTACACCTAACAGCGTTTGGACCGACTGGCATCGGCATGGGAGCTGCTTTGGATGGCAACGTCCTCATAGCCGGACACTGTGAAGGGGCAGAGAGACGGCTGGAGAGAGGGCCAGGATTGGCCAGAAGGAGGAGGGGCAATGGAGGTCGGCCAATCCAAGGGTATGCTGTGAGGGTATTCAGGCAGCAGGTCTCATACCTTGCAATGTCAGAGGAGCAGTGTGTGCGAAGGCTCCGATTCGGGAAGGAGGTTGTAACTGAGCTGTGCCACCTGCTTGCTCAGGATCTGCAGCCGTGTCTACGGTGCAGGACCTCTCTGTCGGTGTCCGTTAAAGTGACTGTTCCCCTCAATTTCTATGCCACTGGATCCTTTCAGGCAGCCACTGGGGACATTGCGAATATCTCTCAGTTTGCAGTCCATTGTTGCATCCGGCAAGTTACAGCTGCCCTTTATAGACGAAGGCGTCAATTCATCAACTTCCCTCTGAGCCTGGAGAAGCAGGCGGAGCGCGCGCAGGGCTTCGCTGCTATTGCGGACTTCCCCATGGTGCAGGGGGCGATTGATTGCACACACGTGGCTTTGCGGGCGCCATTGCTCAATCCTGAGAACTTCCGCAACCGCAAGGGGTTCCACTCCCTCAATGTGCAGCTGGTCTGTGACCACCACCAAATGATCATGGCAGTCAACGCCCAATTCCCAGGGAGCAGCCACGATGCCTTCATCCTGAGGCAGACCTCAGTTTGTGACCTTTTTGAGGGGCCGGCTCGCCCATGAGGCTGGCTCATTGGGGACAAGGGCTATCCTCTCTGCCCATGCCTCATGACACCACTCCGTTTGGCCGCCACCCCAGCAGAAGAGCTGTACAACAGCAGCCATCAGGCGACCAGGAACATTGTAGAGCACACTATTGGTGTGCTCAAACAGCGTTTCCGCTGTCTGGACCATTCGGGGGGAGCCCTGCAGTACTCGCCGGAGCAAGAGCTGCATGCTCCACAACTTGGCGATTCGGCGCACCCAGCCAATGCCAGCTGTCCCTCAAGGTCCAGCAGAGCAGGCGGACGAGGAGGAGGAGGAGGAGGACGAGCAGGCGGACGAGGAGGAGGAGCATGCGGACGAGGAAGAGGAGGAGGAGGAGGAAGATGGGAGGGCTCCTGCAAGTGGAAGGGTCATCCGTTAGAGGCTCATCAGGACTCGGTTCCAGGCCTCGCTGGCGGAATGATGGGTGTCATTCGTCCTGCGCACTGCGGATCTTTGAAAGGCTCTGAAGGCCAACATGACTGTAAATAGTTACGTGTACCATTGCAAATTAAAACTTTTCTTTATTGTCACAAAAGTCCTTCCTTCCAGCATAACAACGTCATGTCAACAGAAACCATAACTAACAAAATAACAGTTAACTCTTCGGCAAAGCCGCAAAACTAAACAAACCATTTCCAACTATCACAACAGGTGAGGGAGTACTTCAATTTGGCCAAAGAAACATCTCTGCACCTCCCTCTACTGCTGGCCCCTTGATGGAGAACGACTTCTCTTTCGCGGTCGGCCCCTTCCCTCTCTGCTGCTCCTACGTAATTGAATCCCAGTGGCGGGGTCAAGGCTGGGGGAAGCCTGCTGACTGTGTGGAAGCGCAGAAGCCCCTGAGGGACGGCCTGGTTGACCTCTGGTCTTGGAGGGTGCGGACGCAGGCTGCTTGATCTGAGCATGGCTGGAAGCAGTGTGCCCTGCAGATGGTGGCAGCTGCACTGCAGACGTACCAGCGGTGGCATGAGCAATGGTCACCTGCCGAGAGAGGACACCTGCACCATGGTCGGACGACACACTGGCTCTCTGAGGGGACCGGTTTGGCTCAACTGCCACAATCGCCTGCTCTACTGATTCCTGGCCTTGTATGGTACTGGAAGGGCCCGGGGTGATCCTAGCTGATGCAGATAGGGTGGCTGCAGTGAGAGTTCACGTTGCCTCAATCTGGGTGTGGACGAGGCCGGCAAGTGACTGCGTGGCAGCAGTGAGGACCTGTGTGGCAGGTGCCAGTGCTTCGGAGAAGCCCTGGACAGTTCTTTCCATTGCTTCGGACAAGGCCGGAGCAGTCCGTTCCACTGCCTCGGACAAGCCCTGGACAGACCTTTCCAGGGATTGTCCGAGGCTCTGAACAGTCCTTTCCATTGCAGCCTCGAAGCCCTGGACAATCCTCTCCATAGCAGCCTCGAAGCCCTGGACAGTCCTCTCCATTGCTGCCCCGAAGCCCTGGACAGTCCTCTCCATTGCTGCTCCAAAGTCCAACACACTCTTTACCAGTGTTTCTATCGACTGAGGCATCCTCCCCACTGCAGCCATCAGCTCAGTGTGCCGGAGACGGACCTGGGTGCTCATTTCAGCAAGACTACGCACCTCCTCTGCACTCTGTGCAGCAGTCATCACTCCCTGCCTTGCCCTCCGGGGAGCCGGTGGCCGAACTTGCCTACCCCCCCTGCGCTGCTGCATGCCGCTTGTTCCGGCAACTGGCTCATCAGCAGAGCACGCCCCCCTCCCCTCCAGGGAACTACTATCCCCAGTCTGCAGATGTGTATGCTCCCCTGAAGTTGGAACGGATGCTCCGGCTTCCTCCTGATCCTCGCCTCCGGAGGCACTGGCACTGGCAGCTTCAGGGCGCAGATCCCGAGTTGGTGATGCAGCATCTGAGAGCAGGGAGGTGGAAGAGTGGCTTTAGCAAAAGGTCAGGTTGGCGGCAAGGCATGCCAGATTGCAGCAAGGCTCTGACATGGCTGCACACTGAGAAAACATGCTGGCGGGGGGACCAAGTGGAAGGAGACAGCTGAAAAAGGTGAGAGCCTTACCCTCGCTGTCGAGAAGGGGGTCGGCAGCTGCAGTGGTAACAGGACCACTCAGACGTCCTCCAAGAATCTGGTGCACTCTCTCCTCGAGATCCGTGAGAGTGACCACTTGTGGAGGTCCGCCACCAGTTCGACGCTGGTCCTTTCGGATCGTCGCCAGCTTGGACTGCAGGGGAAAGAAGGGGAAGCTCTGTTACATGATGCCTTGAGAGATCATCTCATGCCCCCCATGGTGCAAGAGCCCTTACATGATGCCTTGAGAGAGCATCTCATGCCCCCCATGGCGCAAGAGCCCTTACATGATGCCTTGAGAGAGCATCTCATGCCCCCCATGGCGCAAGAGACCTTACATGATGCCTTGAGAGAGCATCTCATGCCCCCCATGGTGCAAGAGCCCTTACATGATGCCTTGAGAGACCATCTCATGCCCCCCATGGTGCAAGAGCCCTTACATGATGCCTTGAGAGAGCATCTCATGCCCCCCATGGTACAAGAGACCTTACATGATGCCTTGAGAGAGCATCTCATGCCCCCCATGGTGCAAGAGCCCTTACATGATGCCTTGAGAGACCATCTCATGCCCCCCATGGTGCAAGAGCCCTTACATGATGCCTTGAGAGAGCATCTCATGCCCCCCATGGTGCAAGAGACCTTACATGATGCCTTGAGAGAGCATCTCATGCCCCCCATGGTGCAAGAGCCCTTACATGATGCCTTGAGTCAAATGTGCATGTGTGTGCCCAGAAAGGGCCATGGGTGCTTGCTGACAGATGGCCATTGGGGCATCATGGCAAGAGGGTGCGCGAAGTCAGGTGCACATGGAGGGAATCAGAAGTTTGCATAAACAACACTCACCCTAACAACCCGAGTGAGGTCATTGAATTTCTTCCTGTACTGAACAGGGCTCCTGGTCGCCATGCTGCTGGAGTTGATCCTCTGAGAAACATCCCTCCAAGCTCGGCGGTAATCCTTTTGATTCGGCCTCCTGCCATTGTCAGGATACAGAACATCTCGACGGCGCTCCACTGCGGACACCAACTCCTCCAGAGCCTCAGTGCTGAAGCGCGCTGCTCTCTGTCTCACCTTCTCCATCCTGACCAAGTTTTTTGCGCCAGAGAAGGAAGAGCGCCGATTCTGAGGCTTACAGGGCATTGAGTGTGGAAGCTGAGGCTGACTAACCCACCCCTTTAAGAGCCGACCGGCGCCTGGAAGTCTCGTGGTTATCGGTAATTGAGATCACCTGCGCTGCACCCGTCCGCGCCGATATTGGGTAGTGCCGGAAGTTTTGCGCCTTAGGAGGCCCGTGCAACGTCTGAATTCGCGCCTCAATCCCCTTTGGGGGCAATGCGACCCAATATCGCGCCAGGCAGCGATAAGTTTCGTCTGGCTATAAACTTTGCGCAGCGCCAGTTCTAACGCCTCAAGCAGGGCTTGTATTGATTTCTTTGTGGGTTCAATGATGAGACATTTATGAAAGAGAATGAGTTTTAATCTAAAGTCTGTTCAACTCTTTATACAGCATTCAGGAGACACCATTATGCTAGTGATGCATCTAGAACGAAACTGAAACTAAAACTAACTGCCTTGCTTCTCCCGGTCACATGCCCTCTGCTGGTCAGGCACAAGCAATCAATACCTGCAATCATGCTATTAAGGCATCATAATCGAACAGGCAAATAACATCACTATTTGCTGATATCATTACATCTCCCTTTCTTAAAACAAAAGTATTTTACTTTTAACTAACAACATGTTTTCTTTGTATTAATCTGCATTTTAACTGTAACACTTGATGAACTTACATTATCATTATCATGATCAAGGTTTTTTAACCTTGCTTTGTGTGTTCACATGAAATATGTCAATACACTAGAACTTGAAGAAAGAATAAGATAACATTACTTCCTTCTATAACAATAGTCCTTAAATTTGCTCAATGAGTCTCTCAGGAGGCTTCACGTATCTTGAGGAGTTTCTGATTGATTGTCCTTGAATCTGAGTTGTTGCCTCAGATGATGTGTTCTCAGCTGTGTGATCAGGTTGTCCAACAGTATCAGTCTTTTGACCTGCTGTGGCTGGTCCCATGAGAAGATCTCGACGATTTCTTCTTAGAACAGCACCCTCATCTGTCTGAATGGTGTATGATCTTGGTTGAACTTCACTCAGGACAGTTCCCTTCTGAGTCCATGTGTTTGTTTTGTCTTTCAACCTTACTTGGTCACCAGTGTGGAGTTCAGGTAGGTTTTGTGTTCCTCTGTCATAGTAGTACTTTTGCTTTTCTTTCTGTTGCTCTTTGAACTTCCTCACTTTCTCCCACTCTTTTGTTTTCAGGAGGTTCTCCGGGATGGGTAGGTTTGACCTTAGCCGACGTCCCATCAGGAGTTGGGCTGGTGACATACCACACTCGAGCGGCGTTGTGCGGTATACAAGCATGCTCTGGTAGAAGTCAGTTCCACTGTCTTTTGCCTTGTACATCAGTCTTTTCACTGTCTGGACCGATTTTTCCACTAGTCCATTGGACTGTGGAAAGTGAGGACTTGATGTTGTGTGGAAAAAGTCCCACTCTTTGGCAAAGTGTCGGAAACTTGCATTGTAAAACTGAGGTCCGTTGTCTGTGAAGACCTCGCTTGCCACGCCATGTCTGGAGAATATGGCTTTCATACATGTTATCACAGCATCTGCAGTGGTGGTGTGCAGTCTACAAACCTCTGGATACAGGGAGTAATAGTCTGTGACTACAAGATAGTCCTTCCCTTGACATACGAATAGGTCAGCGCCTACCTTCTGGTAAGGTCTGTCTGGTGCTGGGTGTGGCTTTAGTGGTTCTACTGGATTGCTTGCTCGATATTTCAGGCATATTGTGCAGTTTGACACCTCATTTGTCACATCTTGGTTGATTCGTGGCCAGTACATCACCTCTCGTGCTCTTTTCTTACACTTTTCGATTCCCAGATGTCCTCCATGGATCTTTTTTAGCATCTCTCTTCTCAGACTCTTTGGGATAACTATTTTACTTCCTTTGTAGATGATGTCTTCGACCACTGATAGTTCCACCCTGCAGTTCCAGTACTCTGCTATATCAGGTGAGCAGTCTTGCTTCATGTTGGGCCATCCATCCAAGATGCTTTTCCTCAGTCGTCTCATTGTTTCATCTTTGTTTGTCTCAGTCTTTATGAGCTCCATTTTTGCATCTGCTATGGGCAGTGCACTTGTGATCATGTCCACGTAGGCGTTCACTTTGTCATCCATTGTGGTGTTTGCGGGCTCACTTGGGTCTACAGCTCTGGACAACGTGTCTGCTGTATACATCAGCTTACCCGGTGTGTATGCAACATTCAGTGTATGGCGTTGCAGCCTGATCATCATTCTTTGTATTCTAAGCGGACAGCTATTTAGTGGCTTTTGGAACAATGCAATCAAGGGCTTATGGTCAGTCTCTACACTGATTGCTTGTCCTGCCACAAACTGGTGAAATCTTTCACAGGCTTATGTGATGCTGAGCAGCTCCTTTTCTATTTGAGCATATCGCGTCTCCGCGTCTGTCATTGAGCGCGATGCATATGCAATAGGTTGCCAGCAGTCATATTGTTGCAGAAGAACGGCACCGAGCCCACTCTGTGATGCATCTGATGATATCTTGATGGGTCTCGCTGGGTCATAAAACCTCAGAACTGGTTCCTCTGTGAGCAGTTTCTTTAGATCGCTCCATGACTTCTCATGCTCATGATTCCATTCCCATTCTATGTTCTTTTCAGTTAGTCTTCTCAGTGGCGCCATCTTTTCTGAGAGGTTGGATATGAATTTCCCCATGTAGTTGATCATTCCATTAAACCTCTGCACGTCCTTTTTGCATTGTGGCTTTGGCATATTCTCAATGGCGGACACCTTTCTGGGATCTGGTCTGATGCCCTCACTGCTAAGGATATCTCCCACGAATGTCAGTTCTATCACCCCGAGCTGGCATTTCTCTCTATTCAGCTTCAGGTTTGTTTTCCTTGTTGCTTCCAGCACTTTTTTCAGTCTCTCGTCATGCTCAGTTCTCGTGGTTCCCCATACTATGATGTCATCCATTGATGTATCAACTCCCTCCAGGTGCTCATAGATCATATGGATAGTCTTGTGATACACTTCAGGAGCTGAGGCAATGCCAAATGGTAACCTTAGGAATCTGTATCTGCCAAATGGACTGTTGAACGTGCACAGTCTTGAACTTGCTTCGTCCAGCTTCATCTGCCAAAATCCTGATGATGCATCTAACTTGCTGAAATATTTTGCATTTGCAAACTGTGCCATGATTTCCTCACGTGTAGGAAGCTTGAAGTGCTCTCTCTTTATTGCTCTGTTTAGATCTCTTGGATCCAGGCAAATTCTGAGCTTTCCATTCTTTTTGTCCACTACGACGAGGGAACTCACCCACTCAGTTGGCTCATCTATCTTCTGAATCACGTTCAGGCTTTCCATCCTGTCCAACTCTGCCTTCAGTTGCTTTTGAAGAGCAAACGGAACTTTTCTGCATGGATGTATGACCGGTGTCATACTTTTATCTACTCTGATCATGTGTTCTCCTGGAATGCAGCCTAGACCCTTAAATAGGTCGTTGTACTCTTTCATGAGTTCATCATAGACTGTCTCTCCTTCGCTTTCCACAATGAGGACTCTCTTTACCAGGTTCAGTCTCTCACAGGCTTTTAAACCTAGTATGGCTTGCACATCCTTTGGCAGCACGATTAATGCTAGCGTGTGCTCTCTGTCCTTGTGTGTTACTTTGACAATGCATCTTCCTTTCACTGGTATATCAGTACCTGAGTATCCTGTCACTTTCACTTTTATTCCATGTATCTTTGGTCTGGGTCTAATTTTCTTAAAATCAGTCTCTGATATCACATTAACTTGTGCTCCAGTATCCAATTTAAATGGAATTTGTATGTCATTCACTTTTAGTGTCAACATCCAGTCTCTTTCTTCTTCTTTGTTTTCAGACACAACATCTACATAGAACTCCTCTATGTCGCTTTCATCTACTGCATGGACCTTGCTTTGTTGCACTTGGTTCTTGCAGCAACGGGCATA
Source organism: Somniosus microcephalus (assembly GCF_052327205.1). Classification (NCBI taxonomy): domain Eukaryota; kingdom Metazoa; phylum Chordata; class Chondrichthyes; order Squaliformes; family Somniosidae; genus Somniosus; species Somniosus microcephalus. The sequence continues at coordinate 129,779,599 of NC_140991.1, forward strand.
ATGGTTGTTTTTGTTGCAACTATTGCATTTTTTACCATATGCTGGACACTTTCTTGGTGGATGCTGTGTACCGCATCGACTACATGACTTTCGATTGTCCCTTTCATTTTCGTTCGCTGGCCACGCCTCTTTTTTCACATTGGCGCTCTTTTTGTTAAACGGTTTGTATCCGTTCTTTCTCACTGCATCCACGTTGCAGCTATTGTCACTGAACAGCTCCTTTGCCTGCAACTTCACAGTCTCTGTAGCCCTACACAGTGCTATGGCTTTTCCCAGGTCTAGATCTTGCTCTCTTAGCAGTCTTTCCCTTAGACCATTATCTGGAATACCACACACCAGTCTGTCTTTTATCAGCGAGCCTGTCAGTCCCCCAAATTCACACGATTTGCTTCTGTTTCTCAGTTCAGTCACATATTGATCAATCGTCTCACCCGTTTTCTGAACACATGTGAAAAATCTGTGCCTCTCAAACGTCACGTTACGTTTAGGTATGCAGTAGGCCTCAAACTGTTCCATTATTTTATCTAGCTTCATTTTGTCTCCATCAGCAGCGAATGTGAAGTTATTATACACCTCCAGCGCTTCATCACCCACGACATGTAAGAACACTGACGATTTCTGTTTATTACTTTTCTCATCAGCTCCGATTGCTGATAAATACAACCCCACACGTTGTTTGAATCTCCTCCAATTTTCAGCCACATTACCTGTCAATTGAAGCGTCGCCGGTGGGTGTAAATCTTCCATTTTTTCACTTCGTTAGCTATTCTCCAATGGTAAGCAACGATGTTCCCTTTTGGCTTGCTAATTTGTGGAGAGCTGATTTAACTTCAGATGTTTTCTCTTCATCTGTTTCAATCACTTCTGACACCATGTATTGATTTCTTTGTGGGTTCAATGATGAGACATTTATGAAAGAGAATGAGTTTTAATCTAAAGTCTGTTCAACTCTTTATACAGCATTCAGGAGACACCATTATGCTAGTGATGCATCTAGAACGAAACTGAAACTAAAACTAACTGCCTTGCTTCTCCCGGTCACATGCCCTCTGCTGGTCAGGCACAAGCAATCAATACCTGCAATCATGCTATTAAGGCATCATAATCGAACAGGCAAATAACATCACTATTTGCTTATATCATTACAGGGCTATACCCAATTTCTAGGCCAAATTGTTTTTAAAAAAAGTTAATAAATTTGTAAATCTTTTCTCTAACCTCAATAATTTTCCTACCTTTCACCGTTTTTGCAGGCAAGCCTCGAAGCCTGGGCCTCTGTTGCCCAGCCATGCCCGAGCTACGCACCTCCTGTCCCACTCAACAAGCGGCCCGCGATCGCCGCCATCTTTCTAAAGGCTGGCGGTGCGGGACTGAGGCGAGCGTAGCCATCGCCGCCATCTTAGTAAAGGCAGGCGGGGCGGCAGTCAGCGCGCACGTCAACGTCGGTCCGGAGCGCGAGCGAATCAGCGGTCTTGAAGCCGGCTCGGGCGGGGGACGGGGGGCGGGGCTCGGGAGGGCGGGAAGGGGGGGAAGGGTTACCCCGGCAACTGGGCCCGGCCCTCTCTCACAGCCTCAAGCCGGCTCACGCCCGTTCCCGGGGCTTGGCTCCATTTGCGGCCGTGGGCCACTCACCCTCTCTCTCTCCTTCCCTCTGTCTCTCCCCCCTCTCCCCCTCCCCTCTCCCCTCTCCCCCTCTCTCTCCCCCTGCCTCACCCTCTCTCTCTCCCCCTCTCTCCCCCCTGCCTCACTCTGTCTCTCTCCCCCTCTCTCTCTGCCCCCTCCCTCCCCCTCTCTCTCTCCCCTCCCTCCCCCTCTCTCTCTCCCCCCTCCCTCCCCCTCTCTCCCTGCCCCCTCACTGCCCCTCTCTCCCCGCCCCCTCTCTCCCCGCCCCCTCCCTCACCCTCTCTCCCCGCCCCCTCCCTCACCCTCTCTCCCCCTCTCTCTGCCCCCTCCCTCCCCCCTTCCTCCCCCCTCCCCCCCCTCCCTCCCTCCCCCTCTCTCTCTGCCCCCTCCCTCCCCCTCTCTCTCTCTCCCCCTCTCTCTCTCTCCCCCAGTCTCTCTCTCCCCCAGTCTCTCTCTCCCCCCAGTCTCTCTCTTCCCCAGTCTCTCTCTCTCTCTCTCTCCCCCAGTCTCTCTCTCTCTCCCCCCCCAGTCTCTCTCTCTCTCCCCCCAGTCTCTCTCTCCCTCTCCCCCAGTCTCTCTCTCTCTCTCTCCCCCCAGTCTCTCTCTCTCTCCCCCCAGTCTCTCTCTCTCTCCCCCCAGTCTCTCTCTCTCTCCCCCCAGTCTCTCTCTCTCTCTTCTCCCCCCAGTCGCTCTCTCTCTTCCCCCCAGTCGCTCTCTCTCTTCCCCCCAGTCGCTCTCTCTCTTCCCCCCAGTCGCTCTCTCTCTTCCCCCCAGTCGCTCTCTCTCTTCCCCCCAGTCGCTCTCTCTCTTCCCCCCATTCGCTCTCTCTCTTCCCCCCAGTCGGTATCTCTCTGCCCCCCAGTCGATCTCTCTGCCCCCCCAGTCGCTCTCTCTCTTCCCCCCAGTCGCTCTCTCTCTTCACCCCAGTCGCTCTCTCTCTTCCCCCCAGTCGCTCTCTCTCTCCCCCCCAGGTGCTCTCTCTCTCTCCCCCTGTCTCTCGCTCTCTCTCTTCCAACAACAACATGCCCTCAAAAAAGCCTCGGCGCCGCCGGGCACTCCAGCTAGTCTTTATTTTATTTATTTATATATATAAAACGGTTCGTCCGTCTGTCTTTCTGTCTGTCTGTCTGGCTATACAATCAAAAGTTATAGAGCGTACCTACACATATGTTATATCAAAAGAAAGCTTATCATTAGGGGAGTCTAATAGGCGTATTTACTTTTTGGTCAGACAAAAATTGTTCAGACAGTATACAAAAAAGGTTCAAAAAACAGCAACATTCCGCTCATTAGCGTTGAGCAACGTGATGGTTGACCAATCGTACAGGGGATTAACCTGATGGTTGACCAATCGGTGCGTCACGGGGGGCGTTTCATTGCATGTGTGGGTGGGCCTAATCCTTCTGAGCTGAGGTGAGTGGCCACCATCTTGATTCCTAACTATTCATTTATTTTTCCCACTTTCTGCGTGTTTATTTTCAAATCTAGATTTCCAGCAAAAAAATAGTTGCTTTTAAAACACAATTAAATTGTTTTTAAAAAAAGTTAATTAATTTGTAAATATTTTCTCTAACCTCATTAATTTTCCTACCTTTCACCCTTTTTTTCCCTCTTGACTCGCTACCTCCGCCGGGCGCCGCAACCTTCCAGGGTTACCCCGCCTGCAGGCCTCGAAGCCTCGGCCTCTCCTCCCCAGCCACGCCCGAGCTAGGCACCTCCCGTCCCGCTCAACAAGCGGCCCGCAATCGCCGCCATCTTTGTAACGGCTGGCGGGACGGGCCTGAGCCAAGCGTAGCCACCGCCGCCATCTTTGTAAAGGCTGGCGGGGCGGTACGGAGCGCCGCGGAGCCATCACCGGCGCTGGGCTCGGGTGCTTTGTGGCCTGCGGCCGAATGGCGGCTGCGGAGCTCGGGCTGCCCGGGGCGCTGGGCTCGGCTGGGCCATGTCAGTGCGGGTGCCCGAGGCCCCGGGGCCTAGCCTTCTCCAACCGCCGCCGGCAGCGCAACTCGCAACAATGGCAGAGGGGAGAGGGTCTGCTGGCTCCCCCCCTCCCTTTCCCCCCCTTCCCCCCTCCCTTGCCCCCCTTCCCCCTCCTTCCCCCACACCCCCTTCCCCCGACACCCCCTTCCCACCCCCCCTTTCCCCCCCTCCTACACACCCCCTTCCCCCCAACCAGCCCCTTCCCCCCCACACCCCCTTCCCACCCCCTCCCACACACCCCCTTCCCCCCTCCCCCTTCCCTTCCCCCCTCCCCCTCCTCCCTTCCCCCCTCCCCCCCTCCTTCACCCCTTCACTCCCCTCCCCCTTCCCTTCCCCTCCCCTTCCCTTCCCCTCCCCCCTTCCCTTCCCCCCCACCCCTTTCCCCCCCACACCTTTCCCCCCACCCCTTTCCCCTACCCCTTTCTCTCCTTCCCTCTCTCTCTCCTTCCCTCTCTGTCTCTCTCTCTCCTTCCCTCTGTCTCTGTCTCTCTCTCCCTCTCTCTGTCTCGCTCTCCCTCTCTCTCTGTCTCTCTCTCATTCCCTCTCTCTCTCCTTCGCTCTCTGTCTCTCTCTCCTTCCCTCTCTCTCTCCTTCCCTCTCTCTCTCTCTCCTTCCCTCTCTCTCTCCTTCCCTCTCTCTCTCCTTCCCTCTCTCCTTCCCCCCCTCTCTCTCTCCTTCCCCCCCTCTCTCTCTCCTTCCCCCCTCTCTCTGTCTGGCACAGGGTTCTTGAGTTCCCTCAGCACCACCGGGCACTCCAGCTAGTTAATGCATAAATCAGGCAGCAACTTGTGGTGAGGAAGAGATACGCTGTGACTTGCGAATTGCCACAGGTTGCTGGCCGATTTGTGCCACTCTACCGTTAGCTTCACAAAAACAGCACCTCACTTGTAACCGCCCCGTGATTTTCATAAAATTACTGCATTTGCACATTAATTGCCCATTAAACTCACCACAGAAAGTTAAGTCTAAAAATTGCAGCGTAAGTACCGTTTTTACGATGTGATCATTGTTAATGACTGCCAATCAACCTCTCTTGCCCAGAAACAATTACAAGTATGGAGTCTCATTCCTTCCGGTTGTGAATTGTTGTTGGAGATTTTTAAAACGTCAAATTTTCCCTCTCTTCATTTTTCTATCTGTACCTGATTTGACATTGAATTCACCCATTCCAGTTCACCCTTCTTTCTCAGTCCTTCTTGTGTTTATTTCTCAGTTCTTTAATCTCATTGGTTAAGGAGATACACTGTTGGTCTCGTTATTCACCAAGGTCCCAGATGTCCTGTTGTCCTCACCGCTTTGTTATCAGCTCGCACTTCCAGAAACCTTGTGGACAAAAAACTATAATCCTAAATGTGCACGAACAAGTCTAACAGGGCACGCCGTGAGATGCCACGCTCCAACAAAATCTGGGCCATTGTTATCTGACTGTGATTGAGTTTGTGCCCATCACAAGCTCAGAACTAAAGAGGTGCCCGGGATGAAATCTTCACCCAGTGTTCGCCCCCAGTGGCTGGTTTTAAGGGAAGTTAAGGTGTTAGGCAATGGGCAGAATGTGCCCAGATAATATTTTTTAAATGGTAGACAATATGGACATGGACCATTTAATTTATTTTGAGGTTAATAATGTCACAGAATAAGAAGTAAGGATTACAAGGTAAGGGATAGCTATAACAAGTGCTAGTTATTGCACTGAGTCTAGATCTCACACCCTTTTAGTTTACTCCTAAGTAGATTTTGTTCAGTTAGTAGGTTAAAGTGATGAGATAGGTCCCCAAGTCCTAGTGGCTAAAAACCTTAAGCAGCTGATGCGTAAGGTCAGGATCAGGCTTAGCTGTGATGCCTTCTACTGTCAAATAGCTTGCTGAAGCTCACTCCCTGGACTCACACTTGAAGAATGGCTGCTTGGTGAAGCATCAGAGGCCTGCCAGAATCTGTGGAATAATATTTCAGCAGGATTCAGTGACTTTAAGAGAGAAAGACAGAAAACAATTGGCAAACTAAAAGTGATGTACAGATTGATAAGCTTACCGAGGGAGGTTTGTTGGAATTGTACAATGATATACTCTATGTACTGAACTCTGTTGAATATGACTATCGAAATAGTAAGATTTTTTTTAAATGCCAGGGTTAAGTATTTGCTGATTAGGGCATACCACTTCTGTACATGCTTAATTGGAGACAGATTGACAATTAAAAATGGTCCCAGGTGGGAGACATTATTCAAATTTTTGACTCCAGTACACTGATATTTCCAACCTGGAGATATTTTTTATTTGGAAACATGTCAATAATGATGGTAGCAGGCAAGGAATAAGATCACAAAATAGGTGGTGAAAAATCGTAGTCCAGGTGGCTTGCTTCATAACACAGCTGTGTGCCAACAAAGCACTGGGCGTAGAGATCCTGCTTGACAATGGATTTTGAGACGTACCTTTGCTTATTTTTGTTTTAAAAAGGTTGAATTCCCTTTTAATAAAGAAACTACAGTAGCATGGGGAACATTCCCCAGTAAAGCTTGTATTGTGTACGAGTCTGTTTCATTTGAGAGCGTTTCCTAGTGAAGTGGAAGGAAGCAGTCGCTTTTATACCTAAAATCAATTACTTAATTTCCATGCTTAAATTTAATTAATTTGACAGATTTAACACACAAGGTTATTTCAATGGGGCAGAAGGCAGAGAAGCTCGGGACTGAGAAAAGAGCAGCACACTGCAGTCGAGCTTGAAGTGCTGCCAGTAGAACCAGGAAACTTGCCCCTAACTCATTAGTTTGGAGCACAGCACTCAGATTTATTCAGCAATAGATCCTAGCTGAAAAAACATACCTGATGTTTTTGGAACTATCACAGATATTTTGGAAATAAAGTTGAACTTGTTTAAAAGGCTAGCTCAGCAGTTTGGAAAGAAGTAAATTTTATAAGTGAAAAAAAACCTGAATTTGTTTCATGCGTGTTTGTGTGTGTCTATCATCCCTGATTAGATTTCAGTTTGGGCATTGTTTGTAAAGAGGATTCCTGTTTTTCGCAGAATAGGCTCTGTCCGTAGAGTGTGATTATTCTGTATTAAAAGTCTTTTGCGGCTCCACATTTCCACATGTCAGATGGACGCGATTAGCAGAGTTAAGGCAGCCTTTGCGTGCAGCTGCTTGGCAAGTTAACAAAACTTGAGCAACGGCAGACGGCAGAGTTTATACAGCACTGAGGCCCTATGGGCCAATTCGAGTAGTGAGGTTTGCCAAGGTCCGGGACTATTAGTCCTTGTTCTACGTCATTTATGTTGAACAGCTGGTAGAAATCAGCTCTAACTTTTTGTTCTTGTTGCTAGTCATCCTTACTATTCTATTCTCCATACATGGATATTATTAAAATTAGCAGTGCATGGCCAATTGACATGCCGTTGCATTTTGGTTGGCTGTATGTGAGTATCTGATCACAGCAACTGGGCAGGAAGAGGGCGAACAGACATCTATCAGGATGCTGAAGAATCTGGCCTACGTTTGTCCATTACTTCAAGCATGATTCTCAGAAGCAGGTGGATCGGCGATCGAGCAATGAGATCCTGTTTAGCATGCATGCTCCTGAATAATACATTAGCTGTCATATTGAAACATGTATTATGTATAGCGAGCACTATGTTTGCAATATTTTTCTTTTGTAAGTTAGTTCCTGTTACGAATTTGGGTCTACCATAGATCGCTCTTCGGTTCAGTGCGTCCGTTACTCTTGTGAATGGTCTAGGGGGGGAAAAATTGGGTTGCTAAAGGGGTACAAGGCCCCTAGCACCTGGGCGCGGCACCACTAACGCCTCCCGTGAAATTCAGCAGGTGGTTAGCGGCGGCGGGAGCCAATAGCGGCGCTGCGCCTCCAGCGATGATGTCATTGCCCTGCCCAGCGCCCCGCTCGCACCCCGGCTGCAAACTTCGGTCCTGACCTACCGCCGGACAATATGTCCGACAGAGTCAGGGTGGCGTTTTTGTGGCTGCAGTGGCGCAAATTAAAGGGCAGGTGTCGGGCGGCCATTTTTTTTGGGCCGCTTGTCAGCACCTACCCCCTTCCGTTTCTTCATGCGGGATGCCGGCCGCAATCGGTCAGCCTGGCACTCCTCTTGAGTGCCAGGCTGTTTTCCTGGCACCCCGCTCCCCGGTGGTCCCGCAGGGCCCCGGCCCCTCCCCTTTAAGCGGGGGAGGGAAGCCTGTAATACAGCGGCGCTATGTGCCAATGCGCGTGGCACTGTTGCCTGTAGCTCCACGATATTGAATGGTAGCACCCCAGGAAGGAGAGGGAGCGCTAAAAGTAGTGCCCCGGCAAAGTTAGTGCCCCAAAGGAGGCGGGACCGAATTATTCCCCCTAAGTGTCTTACTTTTATGGTATTTGATTCTTTCAGTCATATAGCTGCCTGTAAAATAGTGTTACTCAGGGCATAATAATAGTACCCCTTGTGATCAGAACTTGATATTTTTGTGCAGGATTGTGTATTTGGAACCTGGGGGGAAAGCTCAGAGAACAAGCAACATAGTTTTGATAAAATAGAGTGACAAGAATACTGCCCCATAGAGAGTAGGAAAGTGAGAGCGGCAAGTTACCCAATGCCGTTCTCACACAACTCTAAACTTCTGGTTACAAAACAAGACTCCTGCCTGCCCTCTTGTCCTGGGTAGAATTATAGAATAGTACAGCATAGAAGGAGGCCATTCGGCCCATCGAGTCTGCACTGGCTCTTTCGAAGAGCAATCCAGTTAGTCCCACTTCCCTGCTCTTTCCCCATATCCCTGGAGTTTTTTTCTCCTTAAGTATTTATCCAATTCCCTTTTCAAGGCTGCTATTGAATCTTTATCCACCACCTTATCAGGCAGTGCATTCCAAATCCTAACCACTCGTTGCGTAAAAAGGTTTTTCCTCTTGTCGCCTCTGGTTCTTTTGCTAATCACCTTAAACCTGTGCCCTCTGGTTATCAACCCTTCAGCCATTGGAAACAGTTTCTCTTTATTTACTCTATCTTCATGATTTTGAACATCTCTATCAAACCTCCTCTAAGGTATGATTCAGCACAGTGGGAAGATCCAGAAGGAGAGGGAGGGAAAAGGCAAAAAAAAACTTCTTGAATATAAATAACAATTGGGAATACCCAAGCTTTACTAAGATTACATTACTGGTGGAGGCATGGTCACATGGTTATTTTGTGTTTACACAGTGATTTGCTAATCCAGCATCTTATCACTCAGAAGCAGTCACAGTTGAGCACTATAATTGTATGTGAGAAAATTTTTCTTAATAATACTGCCAGGGTTCAGCAAAATTTCCCTTCAAAGATTCATTTGATTATCACGCCACCATTTTTTTCAATCAGATATCATGTACTAAAGCTGTGTCACGCACAGCAGTCAGCAGAAGCCTAAGTGCAGCCAACTTGTTATTACAGTATTCCAGGTGCTTAAATGCAGTATGAACAGGACCTCTATTTCTAGCAGTAATGTATGGATGCCCTTCATTCATTAGAAAACATTAATCAACTGTACTTAGGCACATTTACTGTTGTGTTTAATTCCCGTGTAATGTAATTTTGTTGATGTTATGGTGCCTTATTTTCATTATAAGGTCAGATTTATGCCTGCAGTGTGCAATTTTCTTTTTTTCCCCCCAACATGTCCACATCTGGCAGTGTCCTGTGAGCCCTTCTCACTACCTTAGTTTAAAAAAAAAACATGCTTTAACCTCATTAGATTTATGGAAAGTGGGGAAATACTCTAGTACGCTGCAAAAAGAAAGAAATTAAGACAAAAACATTGCTAATGCACACCCAATATTTTCTGTGATGGATACTGTACAGTGCGCATGTACTATTCACCTTGCTTCTTTTCTAGGTATTGCAACGAGCATCTTCAGTGCCCTCCACACACATTCTGGACTCCTTGGGGTCCATGGGAACGCTGCACTGCACAGTGTGGGGGAGGGGTTCAGGCCCGTAGACGAACCTGTCAGAATGGTAACGACTGTCCAGGCTGCAACATAGTGAGTATATTATAACATCGAGGGTCAACCCTCTTTGTTTTTTGTGTGCTTTCTAATAGCATAATGTAATATTCTTGGTCAAAATTTTCCTGAGTCACAACGGTTTCTCCAAATGCCTAACACTCTGTGACGGGCCTTGTATTGTTTATGACACAAAAATATGATTTCGTTCTTAATAATTTAAGCAAATATTATGGAGATTATTGGCTGCAAAATTAATTTCACCCAAAGGCAAATCTCCAATAATGTGAAATCTTTCTGATATCACACAGTATACAAAGCTGCCAGAGTGTGAAAAATTGATGTGTCAGCTGAACTAATTTCTACCACATAAAAATTACATGGCAATTATAAAGATTTATACATTTCGGTTCAACAGATACAACTAATGACCTTTTGAGACCTCCATTTTTCCTTGCAGCAGGATAGTGCATGCTTTGAAATTCATAAGCCCTGTTCCATTAATTTTCTTTCCTCACCTTACAGCCCAGAAGCACGGTGTTTGGATACTTGATTCATAGATCACCATTTGAAAATTTCAGTCTTGTTTGGGGCTGGTGATTCATCTTATTAGTTTTATTGATTCTCTGCTGGCCATTGGTCAGGCGTGTCATAAAGTCTAAATGTCTGCCATTGATGGTAATAGTGGTTATGGCAGCGGTGATGGGGGGATGGGGGGCGGTGGTGGGCCTTGTGTCGAAGCAGGCAAATAGTCACCGAGAGCCACGGGCACACCTAGTGTAAAACTAAAAATGGTTTGCGTGGATTAAAAACTACTGGATTTTGGGATGAAATCTGTGGGCAGTTGTTAAAAAGCAGGACGGCAGCCCTGACTTCGATGACAGTGTTTTAAGGCAAATGAGCCGGTACTGCTGCCTCTGCAGACCATTATACCCATGTAAAGAAGATTTCCCATCACTGGCCTGTATGGACTTTGAGCCATCAGGGGAGGTCCAAAAACCAAAACTTTCAAGCAACTGTATATATATGTATAAAGTAATGAGCTGTTGTTTTTAAGGACTGTGAAATTCACAGCACATTGTAACAAGCATAAATTTTACAGATCGGGAAGCCTCAGGTGTTACAAAACTGCTTCTCCCTGCAATGATTCTGTGATATGAAGAGGTTATTACTTGTCTGCCATCCTCCATTTTAATATGAAAATGAGTGGCAAATTAAGGAAAGACAGAAAACAGGAGAGTTTCATCAAAAAATATTAACAGGCTGCCTTCTTCATGCTGTTATAAAAATATAAGGACCGGTTTTGCTCTGGGCCCTGAGCTTCGGCTCTAGGCATGTGGAGTGCACCCAAAGTGACATTGACCTTCAACCCATCTGCAATTATGAGTTCAGGTCATATAAATGACTCAAATGCTCCCCTGGTGCAGGTCGAGCCCTGGCAGGCCCGAGCACCTGGAATTATGGGAGGAAAGTTAGCTGCTGCGGCAGGTCTGAGAGGCCTGATACAACAGCAGTGGCCACAGTAGCAATGGTCAGGGCCTTCTAGCTGTTAAACATTGGGAAGACTGAAGCCATTGTCTTCGGCCCAGGCCACCAATTCCATACCTTTGCCACTGATTACGCCCCCTTCCCCGGCCATTGCCTCAGGCTGAACCAGACTGTTCACACTCTCCATGTTCTATTTGATCCCGAGCTGAGCTCTGACCCCATATACTCTCCATCACAAAGACTGCCTCCATAACAACACCCACTATCTGCCGCTGACACCCTCATCCATGTCTTTGTCACCTCCAGACTCGACTATTCTGATGTTTTCCTAGCCGGTCTCCCATTCTCTATCCTCTGTAGACTTCAGCTCATCCAAAACTCTGCTACCTGTATCTTATCCCGCATCAAGTCCCACTCACCCAACACCCTGTCCTTGCTGAACGACATTGGCTCCCAGTCCATCAACACTTCCAACTTAAAATTCTCATACTCTTGCGTAAATCCCTCATGACCTTGCCCCTCCCTATCTCTGTAACCTCCTCCAGCCCTATAACCCCACCCCAAAACTCCCCATTCTTATGAATCTAGCCTTTATGTACCCCTCCCTCCCCTCACCCCACCCATTGGCTGCCGTGCCTTCAGCCGTCTTAGCCCCATGCTCTGGAATTCCTTCCCTAAACTCCTCCATCTCTCCACCTCTTTCTCCTCCTTTAAAGTCCTCCTTAAAATCCACCTATTTGACCAAGCTTTTGGTCACATCTCCTAACGTCTCAGCATACATTTTTGTCCAATTACACTCTGAAATACCATGAAACGTTGTTCTACATTAATGGTAAATAAATGCAAGTTGTTGTTGCTATCCAAAAACAGCAGCCATAAGGCCCCCAGTGATCCCTAGCTAAATGATCCTGTTGAGGAATAAAATACCGTTAGGTCTGTTGCCTCCTCCTCTCTGATCTTCTGATTGGAAAGGGGCCAGGTGCAGGGCCTTAGGCATAGTTATTCTGTATGCCCTGAAAATGGGCCTCCAGTTGGTGAAGAAACAGGAAACTGAGGCATGAGAGCCGGGAAGGTCCTTTCACGCCTCATTTTTTAAATTGCTGCAGGTCTGCACCTATTGCAAGCACATGCAGTCCACCTGCCCTCAAGGAAAGCCCCAGAAAACCCAGGCCAATGTAAAGGAGGAGGGGACCTAGCATCACACGTCTTCATCCTATTTCCTGTAGTATTCTTCAGGTGCTAAGCACAGCAAAATCGACCCTATAGTTATACTCATTGGGATAGAAATTACAGATGGTTATATGATGATAGGAACACAATGTATTTGTAGTAAATTCTCTTTCCACAAACCTAATTATTTTAAATGACACATTAACTATTCATACATTGCCAACAACAACTTTTACCCTGGTGTCACTACAATGACTCAGAGGATTGGATTTGTGAGAAAATGGCAAGATGAACATTCCTCCACAGCCTCAATTAGCTGTGTGAACCTTGTTCATACTTAAGGCATCAGAGAAGGTCAAAAGGCAGGAAAGCCAGAAGGGCAGTTGTTTTACTGTAAAGTCGTCTTTACACATATTAGATACTAACTAGCCCCAGTGCTGGAACATTTAAATGCGCACTAACTATTCATTAACTGGCAGTCGTTCAAGACAAATCCAGAGCAGTACAATTGGCTCCTGTAGTAACCTAAATGAAAAGGTTTTTACAAGCCTCTTTCATCTAACGAAAATTCCTTCATAAACTCCTACAATAATAAGCAAAAGGAATGCTTCTAGTCTTATTCTGTAATCTGAAAACATTGACTTAAATTGTCTCACCCATGTGCCATAAAAATTCTGTATATTCATTCAATTCTTCTTGGAAAGACAGCTGGGGACCACATGCCTAAACCTGGCTCTTTGATGATTCAATGATGCAGAGATTAACTAATGGTAAATTATAAAAGACATTTTGGGGTAGAATTTGGTATGCAATGTGTCCGTTTTTCAGCCATAAATAGGCACAATGCATCCCAATATAGCAGTGGGGTGGCTCGTGCCAAGTTTGCTGGGGGTATTGGTCCCACTGCTAAATTCACGGGAACCATCTTTTAGGCGTCCCAGGTGGATGCCTGAAAGAGGTGTTCGGCTCCTTGAATGTGTGTTAGGGGCCTAACACCTGTTGAGAACCTCTTTTTGAAATTTTTAGCCGATGAGTGTGGCAGGATTCGGAGCCTCAGGGTTCTTCAGCAGTCCCGCGGCCACCAACCGGGCAGAATCCGAGTGTAGGGAAAGCAGTCGGACTGGAAGCTGGGGTGGAGCTTGTCCCTGCTTGGTTTGCGGCCTATGGATGCAGCCATGCAAATTCCGACAGGGTGGGGTGGGCACTTCTTCCACCTGCCACCCCGCCCCCCCATCCTGACTTGGCGGCTTATCTGGGGGAATTCCCAGGCTCCCCCAGAAGTCTAACCAGATGTGCTACCATAAGGTCTAGTGGTAGCCACACCTGCAGGAAGCAAATATAAGTGCTGTTCTGGACCATAGGTGAGCACCAGCCAGATAAAACCAAATGACAGTCGATCCCCGATTTGATTCTGGACCTGGTAGTGAGGGGACAAGGAAGAATGACTGTAGAAGCACCTCAGTCTTTTGCCCAACCAGCCTTTGGCTCCTTTAACGGAGTGGGAAGAGCTGCTCCGAAATTATGGCAACTCCTGGCGTGGGTGCCTACCCCATATGTGGTAATGAGCCCCTCTCTGGGATTTGGGATACAGTTATGACAGGGGCGGTGGAATCTCTACCCTTGTATGTTTATGAGATCACAACACATGAAATTCATATAAAAAAGTCAGCTTCATATGTTAAAAAATGGTTGGGCAGCTTTTTATTTATTTTTTATTAGGTCTGTCAAATATGACTAGCTGCGAGAAAAAAACGACTTCTCCTTTATCAAGCTGAATGCACTCTATCCATTTTTCAATTTTCACAATACAATTCACAATAGCAGTGTTAAAACTTTGATTTGATAAGTCTATCAAAGTGTTGCAGGTGGAGATTTTTGTGCTTGTAGCAACAACTATGATTGATGTACCAATTAGCTCTGCTTTATACCAGGCATCACCTATAAATGGTAATTGTACTAAAGTCATGAAGAATTTATGGGGAATGATTGAAGAAGTGAACTGTTTGCAGGATGTGGGATAGGATTGTTGTTTTCGCAGGTGGTTCTCTGCCTCCTCGCTGCCGGCGTTTTTATCCTGCTCCGCCCCTGCACCTTCTAGTCTCTGGCCTCCTCGCTGGCGCTGCCTTTTGACCGGGAACCTCGCTGGACAGGCTTAACAAGCCCAATCAGGGGAAAATCACTTGGAGAGTGCAGGCTGGAGCCGGGAGCGGGCTGGGACCGCGCTACCGACCCGGCTGCCCCGAACCCGCCTCAGTCGGCGGAATTGCGGCCATACAGTATGTTATAAAGGTTCCCCATTCACAACCTCAGTGCAAAAAAAGTTACAGTTTTTTCCCCCGTTTTGTTGATTTTTTTCTCCTTCTAAGGGAATTAACTTATGCAAGGGTACAGTTCCATGGGCAGCAGCTGAAGTGGGTGTTCCTCATGTGTGAGACGAGATGTCAACAGACTGCTCATTCATGTAGGCATAACTGCCAAGACTGTTGGGGTGGATTTTCTTCCACCCACCAAAAACGGGGCAGGGCGAGGTAGGACTTCTGCCCGTCCACATGGTACCACCGGCAACCCACAACGTTTGTCTGGGGCAGCTACATTTCATGTACAGGGCAGGAGGGAAATGAAATTTAGGTGCAGTATTTAAAAGGCCATTACTGCTTAAAGAAGCTCTTTAGTAGATGGAAGAAAGATAGAGAGAGCACATAAATGGCACAGAGAGAGAGGAGTAGCATTGAAGATGTCTGCTGTGGCAAGAGTCCCCAGATTTTTGGACACTTTGGTGGATGTACTTTTGGTAGAGATGAGGGCATCCAACACAGGGAGCCTCAGAAGAGGGTAGTGCAGGCAATATGGATGGAGGTGACTCAGGCAGTCAGTGACATCTTGAACATTCCACATATGACATAGTGCTGGAAATATTTCAATGATCTCATGAGGTTGGCCAAGGTAAATGAAGTCACAACTATCTATGTACATCCTAAAAGAATTTGAGAGGCATGATACCTACCTACCTTGTCCTCACATCGTAAATCAATAGATGGATGAATATTCACAAGGCACCTCACACTCCCCACATTTTTCTCCCACTATTCCACTGTACCATATCCCAGTACCTGAGACCAACGGTGGTAGTGTCAGACTGAAAAGGAAAAACATTGCTGGACAGCCTGCAGCCAAAAAGCATTCTCACCATGGAAGAGCTGGGGGTGAGTGGAGGGAGGTGGAAGGTGGGAGGAGGGACAAGGAAGACCCAACCATGTCTCTCTGGCAAGAAATGACTACTCTCAGCTGAGGAACCCAGAGACTAAAATCTCAGCAGCCTGATTTTTAACAGACAATTGACCAAGGAGCATCAATCTCATGTTTAGGCAGTGAAGACCATTTCCTCGCATGTAGTGGAGATAGAGATACGTTGGAAGAGTCCACTGCTTGTATCTTCAACACAATGCAGGAAGTTTGCGAACATCTAACCTAGTTCTATGCTCCCTGTGTTTGCCAACCTATCTAACTCATGCATGGCGGTGGACCATTAAACAACTAATGGGAAGAGGTGGCTCCATGAATATCCCCATCCTCAATGATGGTGGAGTCCAGCACATGTGAGCAAAAGACAAGG
This sequence comes from Somniosus microcephalus, assembly GCF_052327205.1. Classification (NCBI taxonomy): domain Eukaryota; kingdom Metazoa; phylum Chordata; class Chondrichthyes; order Squaliformes; family Somniosidae; genus Somniosus; species Somniosus microcephalus. Next base: position 129,795,439 of record NC_140991.1, read on the forward strand.
CTGAAGCATTTGCAACCATCTTCGGCCAGAAGTGCCGAGTGGATGATCCATATTGTCCTACTCCTGAGGTCCCCACCATCACAGAAGCCAGTCTGCAGCCAATTCGATTCACTCCACATGATATCAAGAAATGGCTGAGCACACTGGATACAGCAAAGGGTGTGGGCCCCGACAACATCCCGGCTATCGTGCTGAAGACTTGTGCTCCAGAACTAGCCGCGCCTCTAACCAAGCTGTTCCAGTACAGCTACAACACTGGCATCTATCCGACAATGTGGAAAACTGCCCAGGTATGCCCTGTTCACAAAAAGCAGGATAAATCCAATCTGGCCAATTACTGCCCCATCAGTCTACTCTCAATCATCAGCAAAGTGATGGAAGGTGTCATCGACAGTGCTATCAAAGTGGCACTTACTCACCAATAACCTGCTCACTGATGCCCAATTTGGGATCCGCCAAGACCACTCGGCTCCTGACCTCATTACAGCCTTGGTTCAAACATGGACAAAGGAGCTGAATTCCAGAGGTGAGGCGAGAGTGACTGCTCTTGACATCAAGGCAGCATTTGACCGAGTGTGGCATCAAGGAACCCTAGTAAAACTGAAGTCAGTGGGAATCGGGGGGGGGGGGGGCGATGCGGGGTGTTAACTCTCCACTGGCTGGAGTCATACCTAGCACAAAGGAAAATGGTTGTGGTGGCTGAAGGTCAATTATCACAGCCCCAGGACATCGCTGCAGGAGTTCCTCAGGGCAGTGTCCTAGGCCCAACCATCTTCAGCTGCTTCATCAATGACCTTCCCTCCAACATAAGGTCAGAAATGGGGATGTTCGCTGATGACTGCACAGTGTTCAGTTCCATTCACAACTCCTCAGATAATGAAGCAGTCTATGCCCGCATGCAACAAGACCTGGACGACGTTCAGGCTTGGGCTGATAAGTGGCAGGTAACATTTGCGCCATAGAAGTGCCAGGCAATGTCTATCTCCAACAAGCGAGAGTCTAGCCACTACCTCATGACATTCAACGGCATTGCCATCACCGAATCCCCCACCATCAACATCCTGGGGGTCACCATTGACCAGAAACTTAACTGGACCAGCCACATAAATACTGTGGCAACAAGAGCAGGTCAGAGGCTAGGTATTCTGCGGCAAATGTTTCACCTCTTGACTCCCCAAAGCCTTTCCACCATCTACAAGGCACAAGTAAGGAGTGTGATGGAATACTCTCCACTTGCCTGGATGAGTGCAGCTCCAACAACACCCAAGAAGCTCGACACCATCCAGGACAAAGCAGCCCGCTTGAATGACACCTCATCCACCACATTAAACATTCACTCCCTCCACCACCGGCGTACCGTGGCTGCAGTGTGTACCATCTACAAGATGCACTGCAGCAACTCGCCACGGTTTCTTCGGCAGCACCTCCCAAACCCGTGACCTCTTCCACCTAGAAGGACAAGGGCAGCAGGCGCATGGGAACACCAGCACCTCCAAGTTCCCCTCCAAGTCACACACCATCCTGACTTAGAAGTATATCGCCGATTCTTCATCGTCACTGGGTCAAAATCATGGAACTCCCTCCCTAACAGCACTGTGGGAGTACCTTCACCACACGGACTGCAACAGATCAACAAGGCGGCTCACCATCACCTTCTCAAGGGCAATTAGGGATAGGCAATAAATGCTGGCCTTGCCAGCAAAGTCCACATCGCATAAACAAATAAAAAAATCCTCAAATAGCCTATCCACTTGGATGGATTCTAATCCTTTCACTGTCTTAAAGACTTCAATCAAATTGCTGCAAAGTCATTTCCTGCCAGGTTGTCTGGATCAATTTTGATGAGCTCCTTTTAGGGCAGGGTCTCAATGTGACACCTTATTACCATATTTTCCATCAATTTGCTGCCACTGCACCACCCAGATTTGTCAAGTAAGATCCAGGTACACAAAAAGTGAAAGAAGAGTCCTGGTTTTCTTTCCTGACCACCATTGTTCTCACCATTGGAAATTCATGCAAAAAGCTGTGCTATCCCAAGTGGAGTGATCCTGGAGCCCTACACTGATCAGCTTACAACTGACAGCTTTCTTGTTGAGCAAGAGAGGCTGCAAACTTACATCAACGCGTCATATTGACTATCACAACATCTAGAAAACCTACACGTATTTTTATGAGCATCTATATATATAAAAGGATACTTCTGTCTGTCATTCCGTCTGTCTGTCTGTCTTCCTGTCTGTCTGTCTTGAATTAACTCGAAAGTTATAGAGCGTACCTACACGTGCGTTACGTCGAAAGAAAGCTGACGATTCCAGAACCGTCCTAAGCGTATTTACGTTTTGAGCGGACAAAAATTACGCCCGCGGTATCCCAAAAAACTTTCAACATTCCGCTCATTATCCGCTCATTAGCATCGAGTGACGTCGAGGTCGATCAATCGTACGGTGGGTTCCTGGCGCATGCGGCCGGGCCCTCCTACGGTCGAGTGACGGGACGATTGACCAATCCTACGCTTCGGTGACCTGACGGTCCACCAATCGGTGCCTGTGTGGGCGGGCCTTATCGTTCTGAACCGAGGTGAGTCGCCGCCATCTTGATTCCAAACTTTTCCTTTCTTTTTCCCGCTTTCTGCGTCTTTAAAAAAAAAGTTGCTTTTAAAACACATATTGTTTTTTAAAAAAGTTAATTACTTTCTAAATCTTTTATCTAATCTCATTAATTTTCCTACCTTTCCCCATTTTTCCAGGTAGGCCTCGAAGCCTGGGCATCTGTTGCCAGCCATGCTGGACCCTAGGCAATTGTTTTGTGGCAAGCACCTCCCACCCCTCACCCCCCCGCTGGGCCCGATTCCGAACCAGCGGCCAGCCATCTTGGTAAAGGCTGGCTGGGCTCACTGCAAGCTCCTGGCGGTTCATTCGGGGGGGACGGGGCTCGGGAGGGGGGGGGAGTGGAGAGGGTTACCCCGGCAACCGGGCTCGCCAGCCGCAATCGGCCGCTCAGACCCAGGCCCGGCGATCGGGAGGCGGAGAGGGGAGGAGGGTTACCAAGGCAACCGGGGCTCGGGAGGGGAGGGGGAGCGGAGAGGGTTACCCTGGCAACCGGGCTCGCCAGCCGCAATCGGCCGCTCAGGCCCAGGCCCGGAGATCGGGAGGCGGAGAGGGGAGGAGGGTTACCAAGGCAACCAGGGCTCGGGAGGGGAGGGGGAGCGGAGAGGGTTACCCCGGCAACCGGGCTCGCCAGCCGCAATCAGCCGCTCAGGCCCGGAGATCGGGAGGTGGAGAGGGGAGGAGGGTTACCAAGGCAACCGGGCCCGGCCAGCCGCAATCGGCCGTCTCAGGCCCCCCTTCCCCCTCCCCCTCCCCCTCTCCCCCTTCCCCTCCCCCTCCCCCTCTCCCCCCTCCCCCTCCCCCTCTCCCCCCCTCCCCCTCCCCCCTCCCCTCTCCCTCCCACCCCCCTCCCCCTCCCCCTCCCCTCTCCCTCCCACCCCCCTCTCCCTCCCCCTCCCTCCCCCCCTCCTCCTCCCCTCTCCCCCTCCCCTCCCCCCTCCCCTCCCACCCCCTCCCTCCCCCCCCTCTCCCTCCCCCTCCCTCCCCCCCTCCTCCTCCCCTCTCCCCCTCCCCCTCCCCTCCCCCCTCCCCCCCACCCCCTCCCCCTCCCTCCCCCCTCCTCCCCCTCTTCCTCCCCCTCCCCCTCCCCCCTCCCTCCCCCCTACTCCCCCTCCCCCTCCCTCCCCCTCCCCCCTCCCTCCCCCCCATCCCTCCCCCTCCCCCCTCTTTCTCGCTCTCTCTCTTCCCCCCCCGTCGCTCTCTCTCTTCCCCCCCAGTCGCTCTCACTCTTCCCCCCCAGTCGCTCTCTCTCTTCCCCCCAGTCGCTCTCTCTCTTCCCCCCAGTCGCTCTCTCTCTTCCCCCCAATCGCTCTCTCTCTTCCCCCCAGTCGCTCTCTCTCTTCCCCCCAGTCGCTCTCTCTCTTACCCCCAGTCGCTCTCTCTCTTCCCCCCAGTCGCTCTCTCTCTTCCCCCCAGTCGCTCTCTCTCTCTCTTCCAACAACATGATGCCCTCAAAAGACCCTCGGCACCGCCGGGCACTTCAGCTAGTAAACAAATAAAAGAGGTTTGTTCTCTGCAGACAAGACAAACAGCATTAGGAAGAGAAAATGTGGATCAGCATGGGATGCCACAAACAAAAACAGTAGATGCTGGAAATATACTATAGATTAGTCAGCATTTGTAAAGAGAAAGAAAGAAAGACATGCATTTCCAAAGCGCCTTTCATGTCCACTAGTCGTCCCAAAGCACTTTACAGCCAATGAACTACTTTTTGAAGTGTAGTCACTCTTGTAATGTAGAAAATGTGGCAGCCAATTTGCACACAGCAAGCTCCCACAAACAGCAATGTGACAATAACCAGATAATCTGGGGGTTTTCAGCGATGTTGATTGAGGGATAAATATTGGCCAGAACACCGGGGATAACTCACCTGCTCATTTTTGAATAGTGTCATGGGATCTTTTACGTCCACCTGAGAGAGCAGACAGGGCCTCGGTTTAACATCTCATCTGAAAGACGACACCTCTGACAGTGCAGCACTCCCTCAGTACTGCACTGGAGTGTTGACCTAGATTTTTGTGCTGAAGTCTCTGAAGTGGGACTTAAACCCACAACCTTCTGACTCAGAGGCGAGGGTGCTACCCACTGAGCTATGGCTGACATGTAAGGAAAGACTGGTTACTGTTACCAGTGTAATTCTTCGTCTGCTGAAGAGTCTATACCTAAAACATTAACCCGCCATCTTTTTGCTGACTGATCTGCTGTCTATTTCCAAAATTTTAGGGGAAATTTTCCATTTTGTGCTTCTGGAATGGAGATCGCATATCGGGAAATTATGCAACCCAGCCCATGATCTTCTGTCCACTAAAATCATTTCTTAGCATTTGCATTGTTTTTCTTTTTATTTGTGTGGTGTAATTTAGGATCGGATTAGCTCCCACACACATGGAAAACTGTACATCTGCCTCAGAGCTAAACGTAGTCCTAATCAAATTCATTTGAGATGTAGGATTCTGTCACATCAGGATCTTCATTTGAAAGAAAGTGATTGGTGGATTGCTTTCAGTGAGAGTCCAGTGAACAATGTTCTTTGGTCACCAAACTTTACATAATATTCGGGTAGTTATTACAATTTAAAGCTCCTAGAGCAGAACTTCGCATGATCGAAGTAAAGATTGGATACTTGAGTGCGGAGGTCAGCCCCCCAATTTACAAGCTGTACGATTTTCAATCCATCGTAAAGTTTACCCCATTATGTCAGGATAGAGGAGTGCCTAGGCCCCATTCTTGAATTCCTATCAGTCTCCCAGTTTAATTTAGCTCAAGCGAATGTCATTCCTTCAGCTGATCTGTGCTACACAAGCCAGAGTTGGAACAGAGATGCTACTGTGTGGATGTTCAGTGGTTCCATTCTGCAGAACTAAGAGATTTAGGAAATATAACAACTGTTCATGGCCTATAAGGATATAAGACTGTCTCAACACAAAGAATTGCAAAATAGTTAGTGGAACGTATCCACTACCGGATAAAAGAGACCTCTGCTGCCAAAGTGAAATGCCATTCAACAGGATTGTGAGCACAGAGACACTATATTGGGCAGGGTAAAGGGCCGGTCACATGACGGGGTGATAAGCATCCTAAAAATGTTCCAAGTGAACTACTTTGGATTGTTACCCATGCTATCCAGAGATTAACAACCTCTACATTTTTGCTGCTTTTTCTTTGTTTATACAGTATGTAACTGCATGAAAATTCATCTTCAGGTCTTTGGAATTTCTAGTTTACTTACATTATTATCAGACAGAGGAAATAGTTTAAATAGGGGCGTGTTCAGTATAATTTGTTAAATTTTCAGATGAAAACATTTGTGTAGGAAAACAAGAATGTACGTGTCATATATAAAAATTGTTTTCAGATGGCTAAAATTGATGAGTTGTCCTTCAGGAGTTGTTGATTTTAGATTCTAATTTGTAGTTGTTTGAGATGGGGAAAGTCAGCCTTGGGAACAGTTGTTGGGGACATGATGAAATTAATATATGTGAGGCACTGTACTACAGTGTAGTATGATTTAGGATCATCTGCTTTTTCTAGTCAATCTCATTTGCTTTAAGCTGCCATTGTAAGATTATTCAATAGAACCCGTGCCCTTCCCCGTTACAACTGCAATGAAGCCCACCTTCTTGTATTGTTTCTTGATTAGCTTTGGAAGCCTTGCTCAAAGATAGCAAATGGTTTGCGCATCATTTTTTATGATCAAAATGTAGTAACTTCTGCAGTGTTCATGTATTCTTCTCCCTTTCAGAGATGAATACATATTTATCTCATATGTGCCAACCTGAAAAACTTACGAAGGCAGACGAGCAGCACACAAAAACACACAAGACTGTTGGTGGTTGAAACAGAAGACTTATTATTTTTATTGTGATAATGTTCTAATTCCTCTTCTCATTTTGTTTTTATAAATGCACAGGAATACCAACCTTGTAATACTAACTTGTGCCCTGAACTAAAGAAGACCACTCCTTGGACCCCTTGGATGCCTGTTAACATCTCAGACAATGGAGGTCATTATGAGCAGAGATTTAGATACACATGTAAGGCACGTCTGGCTGACCCAAACTTGCTGGATGTTGGCCGTCAAAGGATAGAGATGCGTTACTGTTCTAGTGATGGATCAACTGGCTGTTCTGCAGGTGGTGAGTGGACAAACACAATCCTGTATTTTGGAATTATTTAGTTTCCCCAAGTGATAAAATAATTGGAAATACTAGGAACATTAGATGGATAAGTGCACCTACTATCATACAAAATTATCTTCGAACCATTTTTGTGCATTTTTTCCCTTGACACTGTAACTAACATAAGTAGATGTTTAGAGCAGGGCTGCAGACATTATAGCCCAGAAATGACTGTGGGCAGTATCGATGGATCACACTTAACATGCTCATAACATTCCTCTGCTTTTTTTAAATGGAGGGGCTAATCCATGAATTAATACCTCTGTTAAAATAGTGGACAGAGTAATATCATGAGAAAGTATTAAGGATTTATCTGCTAATATAGCCAAGAATAATTTTCATGCACATATATGTTAGATAAAATCTTGACAGTTATAATAAACTTGACATGAGGGTATCTGCCAACAAGCTGAGGGTCTTGTAATGGTCTTGCATTAATAATGTGATATGAATTTTAGACGTTCTACTTCCTAATTCCAGTTATCATGAATGTTGCTGTCTTTAGTTTTCACGAGGTAGGGAATTAATGCGTAACTAATAGAAAACATAAGAGTTTGAGTTCCTTATGCACTAGGACCTTCAGAACTAACGCAGTTCATTCATTTTAGTGGATTGAGAAATTGTAAATTAGTAATTTGGGAATTGAAGACACTTCAATTTTTCATCTCTCCTGTGCTTTGCCTAATTGGCTATTCTTTATGTGTCAACGTGGACGCCAAGCTATTCAAGCACAGGGAGCATCACAACCATCCTCAATCTTGTCCTCACCTGACTTACATCCATATATATGCTTTCCAGCAGGAGCTACTGGAAGCAGTTAAGAGCAGAAACCCTCTCTCCTTTTTCCCCTCCCTAACCCAGGATACACAGAGGCACTGAGGACAATTGTAACACCCCACCACCATCTTGGCTGAGATCAGCTAACTCAACACAGACTAATGACTGAACCTGGGAGCAGTTTCATGGTAGACAAGTGGGCCCTGCAGTGTTACAGATACCTTTCTTGATGCAGGATAGTAAGTAGGCTCTGTACAACAACAACAACAACTTATATTTGTATAGTGTCTTTAACATAATAAAAAGTCTCAAACTTTTATCTCACTGGTCATATACTCATGCTCATGATATCAGAAACAGTTGTTATGCCAAACTAAATGCTGAATATAACAGCTGCCTGAAGTAACTATTTTATTAAAAGGGTGGTAGGTATATGGAACAGATTACCGACACGGGTGGTGGAACAAGAAACCTCAATAGGTTCTGGAAGCAATTAGACAGATACATGTCAACAAAGGGGATTCATGTATTAGAAATACACCAAGGAATACCTTTTTCAGATGGGAGCCTCTGCTGCCTGCCCCGACTCCACTGGAAACATCAGCAACAACAACTTGTATTTATATAGCGCCTTTAACGTAGTAAAACGTCCCAAGGCACTGCACAGGAGTATTTTAAGTCAAAAAATTTGACACTGACCCACATAAGGATAAATTAAGGCAGGTGACCAAAAGTTTGGTCAAAGAGGTAGGTTTTAAGGAGCGTCTTAAAGGAGGAAAGAGAGGTAGCGAGGCGGTGAGGTTTAGGCAGGGAATTCCAGAGCTTAGGGCCTAGGCAACAGAAGGCACGGCCACCAAAGGTTGAGCGATTCTAATCAGGGATGCTCAAGAGGGCAGAATTAGAGGAGCGCAGATATCTCGGGGGGTTGTGGGGCTGAAGGAGATTACAGAAATAGGAAGGGGCGAGGCCATGGAGGGATTTGAAAACAAGGATGAGAATTTTGAAATCGAGACACTGCTTAACTGGGAGCCAATGTAAGTCAGCGAGCACAGGGGTGATGGGCGAATGGGACTTTGTGCGAGTTAGGACATGGGCAGCCGAGTTTTGGATGACCTCAAGTTTACATAGGGTGGAATGTGGGAGGCCAGCCAGGAGTGTGTTGGAATAGTCAAGCCTAGAGGTAACAAAGGCATGGATGAGGGTTTCAGCTGCGGATGAGCTGAGGCAAGGGCGGAGACGGGCGATGTTACGGAGGTGGAGGTAGGTGGTCTTATACTGCGGATCTGTGGTCGGAAGCTCATTTCAGGGTCAAATATGACACCAAGGGGGAAAAATTGGGTGAGTAGCGCCACCTGTTAGCGCCTAAAGAGGCAGTCAATGGCTGTAGCGCCACTGGCTGCGCCTCCCGCGATATTCAGCAGGGGCACTAATGGTGGCGTTAGCCATTTGCGCTGCGCCGCCACCAATGACGTCATCGGTGTGCGCAGCGCCCCATTCGCGCCCCGTTTGCGATATTTGGTAGTGAACGCCGCAGTTGCGCCGTTCGCTACCCGCGCCCGGTTCACGGGCCTTGCTGTGCCGGCAGCGGCGCAAGTTAAGGTGGAGGTGCGGGGCGGCCGCCTTTTTCGGTGGCCGCTTGCCAGCACCTCCGTCCCCGGCCTCCTGACCACCCCCCCGCAGCATTGCCGGCTGTATCCCGAGAGCCCGGCACTTCTCCTTGGTGCTGGGCTCGTTTGCCGGCACTCGCGAGCGGGGAGCGCGCTGTTGCAGGCCCCTCCCCCTTAACAATGGGAGGAAGGCCTGCAGTACCGCAGCGTGCCGTGCTGCAGCGTGTGGCGCTGCGGCACGTTGCGCTGTGATATTCAGTTTCAGCGCCCTAAGAGGGACGCGGAGCGCCTCGAGCCTCGAGCCTCGCCCCGTCTCCCTCTAGGGGCAATGAAACTGAATACCTGACGATCGCTAAAGCCTCGAACGCTGCGCTAAATCCTACGCTCAGGCGACTTTGGCACCACTTTGGCGCCCCAACCCAATTTCTAGGCCCAAGGTTGCAAACAGTGTGGTTCAGCCTCAGACAGATGTTAGGGAGAGGGATGGAGTCAGTGGCTAGGGAATGGAGTTCGTGGCGGGGACCGAAAACAATGGCTTCGGTTTTCCCAATATTTAATTGGAGAACATTTTTGCTCATCCAGAGCTGTATGTCGGACAAGCAGTCTGACAATTTAGACACCGTGGAGGGGTCGAGAGAAGAAGTAGTGAGGTAGAGCTGGGTGTCGTCAGCGTACATGTGGAAACTGATGCTCTGTTTTCGGATTATGTCACCAAGGGGGCAACATGTAGATGAGAAATAGGAGGGGGCCAAGGATAGATCCTTGGGGGACACCAGAGGTAACGATGTGGGTGTGGGAAGAGAAGCCGTTGCAGGTGATTCTCTGGCTACGATTAGATAGATAAGAATGGAACCAGGCGAGTGCAGTCCCACCCAGCTGGACGACGGTGGAGAGGTGTTGGAGAAGGATGGAGTGGTCAACCATGTCAAAGGCTGCAGACAAGTCAAGAAGGACGAGGAGGGATAATTTACCTTTGTCACAGTCACAAAGGATGTCATTTGTGACTTTGATGAGAGCTATTTCGGTACTGTGGCAAGGGTGGAAACCTGATTGGAGGGATTCAGACATGGAATTGTGGGAAAGATGGGCACGGATCTGGGAGGCAACAACACATTCAAGGACTTTGGAGAGGAGAGGGAGGTTGGAGATGGGGCAGGAGTTTGCAAGGACAGAGGGATCGAGGTTTGTTTTTGAGGAGAGGAGTGATGATGGCAGATTTGAGGGAGAGGGGGACAGTACCTGAGGAGAGAGAACTGTTAACTACATCAGCTAACATGGGAGCCAGAAAAGGAAGTTGGGTGGTCAGCAGCTTAGTGGGAATAGGCTCGAGGGAGCAGGAGGTGGGTCTTATAGACAAGATGAGTGCAGAGAGGTCATGTGGGGAGATCGGAGAGAAACTGGAGAAAGATGTGAGTTCAGGGCTAGGGCAGGGGGGAACCTTAGAGAAAGTTTGGCTCAGTGGGCTAGGAGAAGGAAGGGAAGTGGCAGAGGCAGCTGAATGGATGGCCTCAATCTTAGACACAAAGAAGTCCATGAGCTCCTCACATTTGTTATCGGAGATGAGGGTGGAGCAGACAGGGGAGAGAGGATTACGAAGACGGTTAGCAGTAGAGAATAGGAGCCGGAGTTTATCTTTACATTCTAAAATGATTCTGGTGTGGCGGAACCACCAGAGGATTACGGACAATTGTATATAATTCCTTTTACAGCAATGTAGTACAGCTGGGGGCTGCATCTTTAATGTATCTGTTAACTGTACTAGGGCTTCTTTCCTTTACTCCACGTGATGACGTCATGACGTCAGAGCTCAGAACCTTCTAGCAGTAGAGCTCGGAACCTGCTAGCAGTTGAGCTCGGAACCTGCTAGCAGTTGAGCTCGGAACCTTCTAGCAGTTTACAGAGAGGCTTTCAAGCAGACCAGACCTACTTGCATTGTATCCTACAGTTTCCTGTACAGCTTCGTTTGTTCATTAAATTTTATTGTTTTTGATTTTCTGAGTCGATCTCAATTCTTTGGCTAAGAACCCCAGTTCCTACATTGTTGACCCCGATTTCTTCGAACAATTTTCGTTGAAGTTACATCATGGACACGAACGCCGTCACCCTCAAACTGCCGCAATTTTGGGAGCAACAACCGGCCGCGTGGTTTTTCCAGGCGGAAGCCCAATTTGCAATCCAGGGAGTAGCAGCGGATTCAACCCGTTATTATTACGTGGTCTCCGCCCTCGACAGCGCCACGGCCTCGCGGGTCGTCAGCCTCCTCGAGAGTCCACCGAACGATGGCAAGTACGAAGCTTTAAAAGCATGTTTACTGCAGATTTTCAGTCTGTCCAAGTCAGAGCGCACTCGCAGACTTATCTCCATGCCCGGCCTCGGGGACTCAAAACCCTCAGAGCTCATGAGCCAAATGCTCACGCTTTTGGGCTCGGAATCGCAATGTTTCTGTTCCGCGAGCTGTTTCTCTGTCAACTACCAGAGCCAGTACAGACGGCCTTGGCCAATTCCGCGATCACGGATTGTGCTGAACTCGCCGCGGAAGCGGATAAAATATTCGCCATCTCACAACAATCTTGTACAGCCATGAGGTGCCCATACCCCACAAGAGCGAATCCGACTCCTCCTCCTGCAGGCTGGTGTGCATACCATGCTCGTTTCAGCGTGAAGGCCAGAAATTGCCGTCCGCCCTGCAGTTTCTCACCAAAAAAAAAACCTACCTCAAACCAGCGGTTTCTGAGAAGATCAATAAGGCCTAAGGGACGCGCCGGAGTTGCGATGGCCGTCGGGTCCGCAGGGAAACTCCTATACATTACAGACTCCCTGTCAGGGCGACGTTTTCGCTGTGATACTGGCTCCCAGTGCAGTATCACAGAATCACAGAATCACAGAAACCCCACAGTGCAGATAGAGGCCATTTCGGCCCATCAAGCCTGCACCGACACATATTCCACCCGATCCCCGTAACCCCACGTATTCAATCCCCCTAACACTAAGGGTCAATTTATCATAGCCAATCAACCTAACCCGCACATCTTTGGACTACCAGCGTCGAAGCTAGATCTTCAATCCGGCGGTCCAGGTCCCCCCCTCGAGGCAGCCAATGGTGCGGCCATTTGTCCTTTTGGAAAGCGTAGGGTCCAGTTGAGTTTTGGCGGCCAACATTTTATTTGGGAGTTCATCATGGCGAAAGTCTCACAGGCCACCCTGGGGGCAGATTTCTTCTGCGCAAACGGGTTTCTCGTCGACGTCCGACACTGCCGGCTAATCAGTGCCTCCACTTTTCACTCGGTCCCCTGCCACCGAAGCACCGTGATGTCTTGATCAGTTGCCTGTGCAGTCCCATCTCCAAATGAGTTCTCTCGTCTTCTCAGTGAGTTCCCTGAGCTCACCAGGCCCACATTTTCTTCTTCAGTCGCGAGGCACGGTGTGGCGCACCACATTACCACAACAGGATCCCCCGTTTATGCGAGAGCTCGAAGGCTGGAACCTGGTAAACTCATGGCCGCCAAGGCGGAGTTCCATACAATGGAACGCCTGGGTATTATTCAACGTTCGAATAGTCCTTGGTCCTCGCCATTACACATTGTTCCTAAGCCGGGCGGCGGATGGCAACCATGCGGCGACTACAGACGCCTGAATGAGGCTACCACACCGGATCGGTACCCAATTCCTCACATTCAGGATTTTTCGGCCCATCTGGCAGGGAATTCCAACTTTTCCAAAGTAGACCTCGTCCGAGGCTATCATCAAGTGCCCGTGCATCCTCAGGACATCCCCAAAACTGCCGTCATCACACCTTTCGGGCTCTTTGAGTTCCTTCGTATGCCGTTTGGGCTGAAGAATGCAGCACAAGCCTTCCAACGTCTCATGGATTCCGTGTTGCGTGATCTGCCGTTCATCTTCGTCTACCTAGATGACATCCTTATTGCCAGTAACAGCACAAAAGAACACATTACGCACTTGCGTACCCTTTTTTCTCATCTCAGCCAACATGGCCTTATTATCAACCCGGCCAAGTGCCAGTTTGGGTTGCACAGCATTGATTTCCTGAGACACAGAATCACCTCAGAAGGCGCCGTCCCGCTGGCCACGAAGGTGGAAGCAGTCACCTCGTTCCCTCTTCCTCAGACCGTCAGGGCCCTCCAGGAATTTCTGGGAATGGTCAATTTTTATCATTGGTTCGTCCCCAAGGCGGCATTGTTGATGCAACCTTTGTACGAGGCCCTCAGAGGTAAATCAGGCAATGACCCGATCGATTGGACACCCCAGATGGACCAGGCTTTCCTCGACACTAAGAACGCTTTGGCTGCTGCGACCATGTTGGCACATCCCCTTCCGGGCGCAACCATTGCCCTTGCCACCGACGCATCCGATTATGCCATCAGGGCAGTACAGGAGCAGTGGGTCGACGGCACATGGCAACCACTGGCTTTCTTCAGCCGCCAATTGCGGAAGAACGAACGCAAGTATAGTACTTTTGATAGGGAGTTGTTGGCATTGTTTCTGGCCATCCGCCATTTTCGCTTCCTACTGGAAGGATGCCCATTCACGGCTTTTGTAGACCACAAGCCACTTACTTTTGCAATGGCCAAGACAGCGGAACCACGGTCGGCACAGCAACAACGTCATCTTACGTACATATCTGAATTTACAACCGACATACAACATGTCTCGGGCAAAGACAACCTGGTGGCGGATTGTCTCTCCCGCGCCCAGCTCCACGCAGTACACCTGGGAGTCGACTATGTTGGTTTGGCAAAAGAACAGAAGGCAGACCCTGAAGTGCAGGCATACCGGACCGCACCTTCCAGCTTACAAGTGGCTGATGTCAGTTTTCAGGCCGCAGGGACCACACTCCTGTGTAACATCTCGATGGGCGTCCCACGTCCAATCGTTCCAGTCGAATGGCGCAGGAGAATTTTCGACACTATCCACAGGTTGTCACACCCTGGCATGAGAGCGTCACAACGACTCATGGCAAAGAAATTCATCTGGAAGGGCATGCATCTCGACGTCCGTGACTGGACCAATACCTGCGTGAGTTGCCAGAAGTCCAAGATACAACGCCATGTTAAGGCCCCAGTCGCCACTTTTCCGGTTCCGGAGCATCGATTCGACCATGTGCACATGGACCTGGTTGGTCCTCTCCCTTCCTCTTGCGGGTACACTCACCTCCTCACCGTGGTAGACTGCACCACCAGGCGGCCAGAGGCAATTCCTTTGGTTGCCACCACAGCGGCAGACGTCTCCAGAGCCTTCATCTCGTCGTGGGTAGCTCGGTTCGGGGTACCGGCTGACATCTCCTCCAACCGGGGGCCTCAATTTACCTCTGAGCTTTGGAACGCCATAGCTCAAGACTTGGGCACCAAGCTTCATCGTACCACCTCCTACCATCCACAGGCGAACGGTCTGTGTGAAAGATTCCACAGGTCCCTTAAAGCCGAACTGCGTGCTCGTCTCCGTGGGCCTAGTTGGGTGGACAGGCTCCCTTGGGTGCTGCTAGGTCTTCGCATGGCGCCTAAGGACGACTTGCATTCTTCTTCAGCAGAGCTGGTTTACGGCCAACCACTCAGAGTGCCTGGCGATTTTCTTCCTCCTTACACGGAACCCTGGTCCCCAGCTCAGCAGCTCATCAGCCACCAGGAAGCGGCTAGGAATTTCATCCCAGTGCCTACGTCGCATCATGACCTGCCGCGCTCCCATGTCCCGGTGGATCTTAAGAGCGCAGAATACGTGTTCATTCGGCAGGATGCTCGCAGAAACCCGCTCAAACCGCCTTACACAGGTCCGTTCCGCGTCATCTCGTCAGGTGACAAGTCCTTCACAGTCGACGTCGGCGGTAAGCCTGACCACATCTCCATCGACCGGTTGAAACCGGCGCATCTGGATCTGAGCGAACCAGCCGTCACCGCTCAGCCGCCTCGTCGTGGTCGTCCACCGTCGACTGCCGGTCCAGTACAGCCACAGTCATCCGCCGAGTCGCCAGTGCCCGCCTCACCGGGTCGACCACAGCCGGCCTCTTCTTCTCCTCCGCCTGTGGCGTCATCCCAACCACAGCCAACGGCCAGTTCATCTTCTAGCGCTCCGTTCCAGCTGCCGGGGTATCGCAGTCGGTCGGACAGACTCGTCAGACCCCCTTCTCGCCTTACCTTCTCTGTTAAAAGCAATTCTGGGGGGTGCGCGTGTGGCGGAACTACCAGAGGATTACGGACAATTGTATATAACTCCTTTTACAGCAATGTAGTGCAGCTGGGGGCTGCACCTTTAATGTATCTGTTAACTTTACTAGGGCTTCTTTCCTGTACTCCACGTGATGACGTCATGACGTCAGAGCTCGGAACCTTCCAGCAGTAGAGCTCGGAACCTGCTAGCAGTTGAGCTCGGAACCTTCTAGCAGTTTCCAGAGAGGCTTTCAAGCAGACCAGACCGATTTGCATTGTATCCTACAGTTTCCTGTACTGCTTCGTTTGTTCATTAAATTTTATTGTTTTTGATTTTCTGAGTCGATCACAATTCTTCGGCTAGGAACCCCAGTTCCTACACTGGCACATAAATTGGGCAGACCTCAGTTGAGACTAATCCCCGCCCATTTCATGATACAAGAAAAAATTGAAAAGGGGAATGGGTATGGGATTAAGTGAATAACTCTTTCAGAGAGCTGGCATAAGTTTCCATCTGAGAAATAACATTCTATGTTTCCCTTCATTTTTGCCTGCCACTTTTTAGTCCTCTGTAACGTCAGCCTAGGCAAAGACTGCCTTTTGAGCTTTTCTTAAAGATTTCAGAAAACTTTTGTCACCTTATTGTGATATAGCCTTTCATTGTCCCTATGTCTCAAATTTTCACTTGCGTTCAATCTTCCGCTCCTACTGCTAGTGTGCTCCCTGCACCCATCAAAGTTGGCATCTGGTGATGTGAATAATTATGTGGTTGTCTAACCTTGGAGAATTGAGTGCTAATGACACTTAGAGAGGTTTGCACAAGCACTTAAGCACTTAGAAATGACTTACACCAGTACAAAAAATTGCACCTCTGCTCTTCATTTTAACAGTTGTTTGAAAGTGCTAGTTAAAAGAGTATTTCCTTTAAGAAATCCCTCCAAATGCTGTATTCTTATGTAGAACCATTGCTGTTAATAAAGGTTGTGATATTTTCCTTTGGCTTAACTTCCATTGTTGATTCACTCATGTTAAAATCAATTAAAAGTTCAGAAGAAATTGTTGAATATATGTATTAAAAAGATACTTTTGTGTTTAATAATTGTAGAATCTAGCCTGTGCTAGCTGATAAAGTGTTACTGTTGAAATAATTTATATCTTTAAGGGTGGGAATTAGAAGTTTCTTTAAAGCAACAAAGTATATTTATTCTGTAAACTGCAAACTGCAGCCACACTGAACACTTGTGATAATATTAAATGACTAGTACCAACAAGGTCTGCTTTATTTTTCTAACTATATTTGATACTTTATTTTGGCACAAGGAAGGTGTCCAGAAGAATGTTGATTTCCTTAAACCCATTTCGACTCTAATTTCTCTCCACGGATGTTGCCTGGCCTGCTGAGTTTTTCCAGCATTTTCTGTTGTTATTTCAGATTTCCAGCACCTGCAGTATTTTGCTATCTCACTTACCAATCCAGTTCAAATGAAGAAATGATTTTCCTTAAAACAGTACTCAGTCAAGTTTAACCTATAGCTAAAACATTCCACATGTTGGGAAGTATATACCATCTTGTAATTGGAAACTTATTATTTCGGACATTTTATTTTGGCTCCTTGATGAATAGAAAAGGTTTTTAGATCGTTGGCTTAATAAAATATTAGCTCCACCACCATTATTTTTCCCCATAGGTAAGCAGTTTTTCTTTTTGATTTCTGAATTTTTGACTTCGTTTCCTTGACTTTTTCCCCTCGTTTCCTACAGGGTTTTCTGGAAGTATCTTGCGATATGGGAGATTTTCTGCTTACACAGTTAATGGTGCTTGGTCTCCCTGGCTACCATGGACACAGTGTAGCAGAGACTGCAGCCGAGGAATTCGAAGTCGTAAACGAATGTGCAATAACCCTGAGGCAAGGAACGGAGGGCTTCCCTGTCTAGGACAATCACTGGAATATCAGGAGTGTAATATCATGCCTTGTCCAGGTACAGTAGTCAGGACTTTGAACTGCAATCAGAGTAAAGCTGCTGTTTGTAAATAAATTGAACATATCTGGTCTTACCGGTATATAATAAAGATCATTCTTTCTTGCACATTATACATGGAGAGAGGAGGGAAAGTGAGGAAAAGAAACATACATATCTCGGCACCACCAGATGTTAGTATGAATTGATCTTGATCTTTCTTTCTATTTCTGACAGCCTGGAGTAGCCAAAGACAGTATTCGAGACAGAGTGTACATTCCCTACAGCCTCCTCCAACATCCTAAGAGGTCGTACTCATTTTATCCACCTTAGAAGGATGATGGGCTAAGTGAACCCTGCTGGGATTCAAACCCAGGGCTCTTGGCCCTAATCCAACATGCAATCAATTGAACTACTTCTGCTCATATTATACAAAAGTAGATTTATCATGTTGGTCAGTGTATTGCCTATTATTGAAACAGTTAATAAATCCAAATAGCAGATAGTTTTGGGGCTATTGAGGTGTCCTTTGTAGAAGACAGTGAAGCTTCTAAAGCTTGTGTTTAGTTACATCGAATAGCTTGGGCCAGTAAAAGGTACTGGATATCATAATTCAAATCCTACAAGTTGCAAAGGCTGTAATATTTATTGGGTGACCCATTGTCCTTTTAAAAACAAAAGTCCCTACCGTATCTATTTTTATGCAGCAAAGGTTTCTTTACTTTGTATAAGAGGGGAAATAATTTGTTTATTATGACTGAGGTATCTATCACTTCTCCCTTGTCTTAAAATGGTCTGTAGTTAGCTAGCTATTCTACGCTGTCTTATCTAAAATCCAAGAAATATGTTCCTAGCCAATGAAGTCTGTTTATAAGAGAAACTTATCATTACTGGACTTTTTTCAATGACAGATTTTAAAGACTCATGAATTGGCATGAAACAAAGGGTAATAAGGTGGAACTTAGATGGTTGCCAGTTGAATTCATGAAAAATAAAAGCAATCTCCAAGGGGGGAATTTTAACCTAAAAAAATGGGTGGGTTGGGAGCGTGGGGGTTGTTAAAGTGTTATTTTTTTATTCGTTTATGGGATGTGGGCATCGCTGGCAAGGCCAGCATTTATTGCCCATCCTTAGTTGCCCTTGAGAAGGTGGTGGTGAGCTGCCTTCTTGAACCGTTGCAGTCGGCGTGGTGAATGTACTCCCACAGTGCTGTTAGAGAGGGAGTTCCAGGATTTTGACCCAGAAATGAAGGAGGATCGGCGATATACTTCTAAGTCAGGATGGTGTGTGACTTGGAGGGGAGCTTGGAGGTGGTGGTGTTCCCATGCGGCTGCTGCCCTCGCCCTTCCAGGTGGAAGAGGTCGCGGGTTTGGGAGGTGCTGCCAAAGAAGCCTTGGCGAGTTGCTGCAGTGGTACACACTGCAGCCACAGTACGCCGGTGGTGGAGGGAGTGAATGTTTAAGGTGGTGGATGTGGTGCCAATCTAGCGGGCTGCTTTGTCCTGGATGGTGTCGAGATTCTTGAGTGTTGTTGGAGCTGCACTCATTCAGGCAAGTGGAGAGTATTCCATCATATTCCTTACTTGTGCCTTGTAGATGGTGGAAAGGCTTTGGGGAGTCAGGAGGTGAGAAACTCGCCGCAAAATACCTAGCCTCTGACCTGCTCTTGTTGCCACAGTATTTATGTGGCTGGTCCAGTTAAGTTTCTGGCCTATGGTGACCCCCAGGATGTTGATGGTGGGGGATTCGTTTGATAGTAATACTGTTGAATGTCAAGGGGTGGTGGTTAGACTCTCGCTTGTTGGAGATAGTCATTGCCTGGCACTTCTGTGGCGCAAATGTTACCTGCCACTTATCAGCCCAAGCCTGAATGTTGTCCAGGTCTTGGTGCATGTGGGCATGGACTGCTTCATTATCTGAGGAGCTGTGACTAGCGCTGAACACTGTGCAGTCATCAGCGAACATCCCCATTTCTGACCTTATGTTGGAGGGAAAATCATTGATGAAGCAGCTGAAGATGGTTGGGCCTCGGACACTGCCCTGAGGAACTCCTGCAGCGATGTCCTGGGGCTGTGACGATTGACCTTCAACCACCACAACCATCTTCCTTAGTGCTAGGTATGGCTCCAGCCAGTGAAGAGTTTCCCCCCCCGATTCCCATTGACTTCAGTTTTACTAGGGCTCCTTGATGCCACACTCGGTCTAGTGCTGCCTTGATGTCCAGGGCAGTTACTCTCATCTCACCTCTGTAATTCAGCTCCTTTGTCCATGTTTGGACCAAGGCTGTAATCTGTAATGAGGTCGGGAGCTAAGTGGTCTTGGCGGAACCCAAAATGGGCATCCGTGAGCAGGTAATTGGTAAGTAAGTGCCACCTGATAGCACTGTCGATGACACCTTCCATCACTTCGCTGATGATTGAGAGTAGACTGATGGGGCAGTAATTGGTCGGGTTGGATTTGTCCTGCTTTTTTTGGACAGGACATACCTGGGCAGTTTTCCACATTGTCGGATTGTGGTGATTATTCTTTATGTTTAGTAAGAAGTATTGTGATTGGTTGTTGTTTCCTGCCTTGGAATATATGCTGTAATCTCATTGGTAGTTGATGTCATGTGATTTGTGGTGGCCATCTTAAATTCAGTTCTTTCCAGCCTTTAGTTGGGACTGGGTGTTGAAAGATGTGCTACAGGATTTTTAAGTTAATAAAGCCTAGATTAGAAAGGCAAATCTATTCTTTATTTCAATTTATTAACTTTATGTCAGAATGGAGCGATATCTTCAACCAGAACGATTCAATGCTGACCCTAATTCTGCAGGTGTGGATGATAAATGGAAACACTAGTATTGTACATTTAAAAACTTTTTGGGCGTGTTGGAGCAAGAGTCTTTAAATAAGCTGAATATGCTGATCAACTACATTGCTCCGGATGTGTATAAGTATATTTTGGACTGTAAAACTTACGAAGTGGCTATTTCTACATTGGAAAAGATTTTTGTTAAACCAAAGAATGAGGTATTTGCACGTCACCTTCTATCTGCCCGTAGGCAGCAGGTGGGAGAATCTTTGAATACTTATTTACAAGCACTTCGGTGCCTTAGTGTTAACTGTAATTATAAGGCCATGACGGCTGAAGAATATAAGGAAGAATCGGTACGGGATGCTTTTATTAATGGATTACTGTCTAGATCAATTTGTCAGCGGTTGTTAGAAAATAAGACTTTGGATCTTAAGAGTGCTTTTGAGCAAGCTTCTACATTGGATGTGGCTCAGAGAAGTTCGGATTCTTATGCTCTTTTTAATCGGCCTGTGACTGTGGTTTCGGCAGTTCCGGATGTAAAGGAATTATGTGGACTTAATAGGAGTGGTTTACTAGATTCTGAAACAGTTTCTACTTCAGCGGCTGTTGCCTCTAGGATTCAGAAGTGTTATTTTTGTGGGAACGTCCGGCACCCTCGTCTGAAGTGTCCTGCTCGGGAGGCTGTGTGTAGTAAATGCGGCAAGAGAGGTCATTATGCACGTGTGTGTAAATCATCAGGTTCAATTACCTCCTCTGTGACTATTCAGCCTTTAGATAGGGCGTTTATTGCATCAATTTCTGCTGCATTTGCTCATGGCCTAAACAAAGCTATAGTTACGGCCCAAGTTAATGGGTTGGAAGTGAAGGCCCTTATAGATACGGGCAGTACCGAGAGTTTTATAAGTCTTCAGTTTGCAAAGGAGAAGCATTTGAAAATTTCGCCTGTTTCCTATCAGGTGTGTATGGCTCAGACGACTCTCACTTCACAAGTAGCTGGTTGTTGCCTTGTGAAATTGATTCTTCTAGGTAATACGTATACTGATATACGCCTATCTGTTTTGCCTAATCTCTGTGCGGATACTTTGATTGGTCATGATGTGCTTCAGTTACACGAGTCTCTCAGTCTTTCATTTGGAGGGACTAAGCCACCTTTATCTATTTGTGGATTAACCTCTTTATCCATTTCTCCATTATCACTTTTTTCCAATTTGATGCCGGATTGTAAGCCAATTGCTACCAAGTCAAGAAGGTATAGCAGTCAGGATAGAGAATTTATTAATTCTGAAGTTCAACGTCTCTTATTGGAAGGAATCATTGAACCTAGTTGTTCGCCTTGGCGGGCACAGGTAGTTGTCACGACTAACGAGAGACATAAGAAACGAATGGTGATAGACTATTCCCAAACTATTAATAGGTATACTCAATTAGATGCGTACCCTTTGCCTAAGATTGATGAGCTTATCAATAAAGTATCTCAGTATAAGGTTTTTAGCACTATTGACCTAAAGAGTGCTTATCATCAGATTCCTATTGTTAAGAAGGATCAACCATATACGGCCTTTGAGGCTGGTGGAAAGCTGTATCAGTTTTGCCGAATACCATTTGGTGTTACTAATGGTGTTGCTTGTTTTCAACGGGCAATGGATGCTTTTATAAGTGATAACTCTCTCTCTGACACCTTTTCATACTTAGATGACATCACGGTGTGTGGCAAATCAAGGGTGGAGCATGATTCTAATTTAGAAAGATTCCTTCAAGCTGCGGAAAAAGTTGGTTTAACTTTCAGTAAAGAGAAGTGTACCTTTTCGACCACTGAGGTAAATCTACTGGGGTACATTATCTCGGGAAACAAGATTAAACCAGACCCAGAACGTCTGCGACCATTGATTGATTTACCTTGTCCTACTAATTCTAAGGCTTTGCAACGAGTTGTTGGACTGTTTTCTTACTATTCTAATTGGATTGCAAATTTTTCACAGAAGATCCGGCCTCTTATTCGGGTTACGACATATCCTCTATCATGGGAGGCCAGGACGTGTTTTGATAATTTTAAAAAGGATATCCTTGGAGCAGTTGTGCATTCTATTGATGAGCAGGTTCCTTTTGTGATTGAGACGGACGCTTCTGATTTTGCAATTGGGGCTACTCTGAACCAAAATGGAAGACCTGTGGCCTTTTTCTCACGTACCTTGAACAATAGTGAAAAATGGCATTCTTCAATAGAGAAAGAGGCGTATGCAATAGTAGAAGCACTGCGTAAATGGAGACATTATTTATCGGGGCGACATTTTACGTTGGTAACTGATCAAAAGTCTGTGTCCTTTATGTTTGATGTCAAACATTTTGGAAAGATTAAGAATGATAAAATAATGAGGTGGAGGATTGAGTTGGCATGTTACCATTTTGATATAGTTTATCGTCCGGGGAAGGATAATGTTGCTGCTGATGCGCTGTCGAGGGCTTATTGTTCTGTGATTCACGGAGATACGCTTATTAATCTTCACAATGCCTTATGCCATCCTGGGGTTACGAGGATGATACACTTCGTACGCAGTAAGAATTTGCCCTTTTCAGTTGAAGACGTCAAGCGGATGACTTCATCATGTTCTATCTGTGCTCGGTGTAAACCAAATTTCTTTAAGCCTCAACAAGCTCATCTTATAAAGGCTACTTCTCCTTTTGAACGTTTGAGTGTCGATTTTAAGGGGCCTCTTCCTTCAACTACTCAAAACCGATATATATTTACTGTTGTGGATGAGTTTTCAAGGTTCCCTTTTGCTTTTCCTTGCGCAGATGTATCAGCTGCTACAGTTATCAAATGTCTGACTCAACTTTTTGTCATCTTTGGGATGCCTGCGTATATCCATTCGGATCAGGGAAGTTCTTTTATGTCTTCCCAGTTGAAGGAATACCTTCAGAGTCGGGGAATTTCTACTAGCAGAACTATCCCGTATAATCCCCAGGGTAATGGACAGTGCGAACGATACAATGGGGTGATCTGGAAGGCAGTTATGTTGGCTTTGACATCCCGGAACCTTAAGAATACACAGTGGGAAATGGTACTGCCTGATGCCCTGCATTCCATTAGATCATTGCTTTCAACGGCTACTAATGTGACCCCCCATGAAAGGCTCTTTAACTATCCGCGGAGATCTACTACGGGATAGTCGGTACCTTCATGGCTTACTATGCAGGGACCTGTGCTGCTTCGACGCCATGTTAGATTGTCAAAATATGATCCTTTAGTGGAGGAGGTGGAGCTGTTGGAGGCAAATTCCCAATATGCTCATATTCGATTCCAAGATGGGAAAGAAAGTACCGTTTCAATTAAAGACTTGGCTCCTTGTGGTGGCCAGCCCTCTTCTGAGGATATTAACAATAGTCATGATTCAGATAATGTGGATGCTGTTACAGATACTACGAATATTTCCAATCCGACCGCAGATAATTATACTTCTATTAGTCAGCCCTCGATGGATGTTCATGACCGTCCCAGTTTACCTCCTGATGGGATTTCTAATCCGGAAACCGTTGAAAATCGGGATATGGATAGCCTTCCTGCAGAAGATACTTCTGTGTCTCCTGGTGTGGGAGGGCAAGGAATTTCACCAAGGTTAAGAAGGTCGACACGAACAAGATATCCGGTCGACCGATTGAAAATGGACTTTTAAATTGATAGTAATGTTTTTAAATTTGTTGAAATATTATATTATATTGTTTTAGTTGAGAGATACTTAATACTTATGTGCAATGTTACTATTTGTTGTTGCTCACTTAGTATTGTGTCATGTTGAATAGTTTTATTTTCTCTGTGCATAGTTTTAGTTGTAAATAATTAATTATAAATTGTAAAGGTTATTTAGGTTGGAGTATATTTTAAAAGGAGGGGTGAATGTGGTGATTATTCTTTATGTTTAGTAAGAAGTATTGTGATTGGTTGTTGTTTCCTGCCTTGGGATATATGCTGTAATCTCATTGGTAGTTGATGTCATGTGATTTATGGTGGCCATCTTAAATTCAGTTCTTTCCAGCCTTTAGTTGGGACTGGGTGTTGAAAGATGTGCTACAGGATTTTTAAGTTAATAAAGCCTAGATTAGAAAGGCAAATCTATTCTTTATTTCACGGATAGATGCCAGTGTTGTAGCTGTACTGGAACAGCTTGGCCAGGGGCGTGGCTAGTTCTGGAGCACAGTCTTCAGCACGATAGCCGGGATGTTGTCGGGGCTCAAAGCCTTTGCTGTATCCAGTGCGCTCAGCCTTTTCATGATAACACGTGGAGTGAATCGAATTGGCTGAAGACTGGCTTCTGTGATGGTGGTGACCTCAGGAGTAGGCCACTATGGACCAGCCACTCGGCACTTCTGGCTGAAGATGGTTGCAAACGCTCCAGCCTTGTCTTTTGCACTCACGTGCTGGGCTCCACCATCATTGAGGATGGGGATATTCATGGAGCCTCCTCCTCCCGTCAGTTGTTTAATGGTCCACCACCATTCACGACTGGATGTAGCAGGACTGCAGAGCTTTGATCTGATCTGTTGATTGTGGGATCGCTTAGCTCTGCCTATAACATGCTGCTTCTACTTTTTAGCATTCATGTAGTCCAATATTGCAGCTTCCCCAGGTTGGCACCTCATTTTTAGGTACGCCTGGTGCTGCTCCTGGCATGCTCTTCTACACTCCTTATTGAACCAGGGTTGGTCCCCTGGCTTGATGGTAATGGTAGAGTGAGGGATATGCCGGGCTATGAGGTTACAGATTGTGGTGGAATACAATTCTGCTCCTGCTGATGGTCCACCACGCCTCATGGATACCCAGTTTTGAGCTGCTAGATCTGTTCTGAATCTATCCCAATTAGCACGGTGGTAGTGCCATACAACATAATGGAGGGTGTCCTCAGTGTGAAGACGGGACTGCGTCTCCACAATAAAAATATGAATCCCAACCTGAACCCACCCACTTCCGGTTTTGACGGGGTGGGCCACTGCCAGGAGACGGGCAAGCTATTTAAATATTATAATGAGGCTGGAAGCCTCTTTAACCTCCATTTTATGTTTAACTGTAGCTGATCGGGTTTTGCAAACCTCGTAAAACTCGCCAGCTACAGCAAGGCAAGGCGATGACTCATCCAGGAAGTAAGCACCTTTATACCGACCTCCTGCATCCAGGGTCCCTGCCTAACCCACCCCCCACGAGGCCTCCGATTGCCTTCCTGGGCTCCCCTTGCCTCACCAATGATCCTCAGTCCGGCCCCGTTCCTCACTCCCCCCCACCGATGATCCTCAGTCCGGCCGTGTTCCTCACTCCCCCCCACCGATGATCCTCAGTCCGGCCCCGTTCCTCACTCTCCACCAATGATCCTCAGTCCGGCCCCGTTCCTCACTCTCCACCAATGATCCTCAGTCTGGCCCCGTTCCTCACTCCCCCCCACCGATGATCCTCAGTCCGGCCCCGTTCCTCACTCTCCACCAATGATCCTCAGTCCGGCCCCGTTCCTCACTCTCTCCCACCGATGATCCTCAGTCCGGCCCCGTTCCTCACTCCCCCCCACCGATGATCCTCAGTCCGGCCCCGTTCCTCACTCCCCCCCACCGATGATCCTCAGTCCGGCCCCGTTCCTCACTCTCCACCAATGATCCTCAGTCCGGCCCCGTTCCTCACTCCCCCCCACCGATGATCCTCAGTCCGGCCCCGTTCCTCACTCCCCCCCACCGATGATCCTCAGTCCGGCCCCGTTCCTCACTCCCCCCCACCGATGATCCTCAGTCCGGCCCCGTTCCTCACTCTCTCCCACCGATGATCCTCAGTCCGGCCCCGTTCCTCTCTCCCCCACCGATGATCCTCAGTCCAGCCCCGTTCCTCACTCTCCACCGATGATCCTCAGTCCGGCCCCGTTCCTCTCTCCCCCACCAGTGATCCTCAGTCCGGCCCCATTCCTCACTCTCCACCGATGATCCTCAGTCCGGCCCCGTTCCTCTCTCCCCCACCGATAATCCTCAGTCCGGCCCCGTTCCTCTCTCCCCCACCGATGATCCTCAGTCCGGCCCCGTTCCTCACTCTCCACCAATGATCCTCAGTCCGGCCCCGTTCCTCTCTCCCCCACCGATGATCCTCAGTCCGGCCCCATTCCTCACTCTCCACCGATGATCCTCAGTCCGGCCCCGTTCCTCTCTCCCCCACCGATGATCCTTAGTCCGGCCCCGTTCCTCTCTCCTCCACTGATGATCCTTAGTCCGGCTCCGTTCCTCACTCTCCACTAATGATCCTCAGTCCGGCCCCGTTCCTCTCTCCCCCACCGATGATCCTCAGTCCGGCCCCGTTCCTCACTCTCCCCCACCGATGATCCTCAGTCCGGCCCCATTCCTCACTCTCCCCCACCGATGATCCTCAGTCCGGCCCCATTCCTCACTCTCTCCCACCGATGATCCTCAGTCCGGCCCCGTTCCTCTCTCTCCCACCGATGATCCTCAGTCCGGCCCCGTTCCTCTCTCTCCCACCGATGATCCTCAGTCCGGCCCCGTTCCTCTCTCTCCCACCGATGATCCTCAGTCCGGCCCCGTTCCTCTCTCCTCCACTGATGATCCTTAGTCCGGCCCCGTTCCTCTCTCTCCCACCGATGATCCTTAGTCCGGCCCCGTTCCTCACTCTCTCCCACCGATGATCCTCAGTCCGGCCCCGTTCCTCTCTCTCCCACCGATGATCCTCAGTCCGGCTCCGTTCCTCTCTCCTCCACCGATGATCCTCAGTCCGGCCCCGTTCCTCACTCTCCTCCACCGATGATCCTCAGTCCGGCCCCGTTCCTCTCTCTCCCACCGATGATCCTCAGTCCGGCCCCGTTCCTCACTCTCCTCCACCGATGATCCTCAGTCCGGCCCCGTTCCTCTCTCTCCCACCGATGATCCTCAGTCCGGCCCCGTTCCTCACTCTCTCCCACCGATGATCCTCAGTCCGGCCCCGTTCCTCTCTCCTCCACCGATGATCCTCAGTCCGGCCCCGTTCCTCTCTCCTCCACTGATGATCCTTAGTCCGGCCCCGTTCCTCTCTCCTCCACCGATGATCCTCAGTCCGGCCCCGTTCCTCTCTCTCCCACCGATGATCCTCAGTCCGGCCCCGTTCCTCACTCTCCCACCGATGATCCTCAGTCCGGCCCCATTCCTCACTCTCCCCCACCAATGATCCTCAGTCCGGCTCCGTTCCTCTCTCCCACCGATGATCCTCAGTCCGGCCCCGTTCCTCTCTCTCCCACCGATGATCCTCAGTCCGGCCCCGTTCCTCTCTCTCCACCGATGATCCTCAGTCCGGCCCCGTTCCTCTCTCCCCCACCGATGATCCTCAGTCCGGCCCCGTTCCTCTCTCTCTCCCACCGATGATCCTCAGTCCGGCCCCGTTCCTCTCTCTCTCCCACCGATGATCCTCAGTCCGGCCCCGTTCCTCTCTCTCCCACCGAAGATCCTCAGTCCGGCCCCGTTCCTCACTCTCTCCCACCGATGATCCTCAGTCCGGCCCCGTTCCTCTCTCTCCCACCGATGATCCTCAGTCCGGCCCCGTTCCTCACTCTCCCACCGATGATCCTCAGTCCGGCCCCGTTCCTCTCTCCTCCACTGATGATCCTCAGTCCGGCCCCGTTCCTCTCTCCCCCACCGATGATCCTCAGTCCGGCCCCGTTCCTCTCTCTCCCACCGATGATCCTCAGTCCGGCCCCGTTCCTCTCTCCTCCACCGATGATCCTCAGTCCGGCCCCGTTCCTCTCTCTCCCACTGATGATCCTCAGTCCGGCCCCGTTCCTCTCTCTCCCACCGATGATCCTCAGTCCGGCCCCGTTCCTCTCTCCTCCACCGATGATCCTCAGTCCGGCCCCGTTCCTCTCTCCTCCACCGATGATCCTCAGTCCGGCCCCGTTCCTCTCTCCTCCACCGATGATCCTCAGTCCGGCCCCGTTCCTCTCTCCTCCACCGATGATCCTCAGTCCGGCCCCGTTCCTCTCTCCTCCACCGATGATCCTCAGTCCGGCCCCGTTCCTCTCTCCTCCACTGATGATCCTTAGTCCGGCCCCGTTCCTCTCTCCTCCACCGATGATCCTCAGTCCGGCCCCGTTCCTCACTCTCTCCCACCGATGATCCTCAGTCCGGCCCCGTTCCTCACTCTCCCACCGGTGATCCTCAGTCCGGCCCCGTTCCTCACTCTCTCCCACCGGTGATCCTCAGTCCGGCCCCGTTCCTCTCTCCCCCACCGATGATCCTCAGTCCGGCCCCGTTCCTCTCTCCTCCACTGATGATCCTTAGTCCGGCCCCGTTCCTCTCTCCCCCACCGATGATCCTCAGTCCGGCCCCGTTCCTCTCTCCTCCACTGATGATCCTTAGTCCGGCCCCGTTCCTCTCTCCTCCACCGATGATCCTCAGTCCGGCCCCGTTCCTCACTCTCCCCCACCGGTGATCCTCAGTCCGGCCCCGTTCCTCTCTCCCCCACCGATGATCCTCAGTCCGGCCCCGTTCCTCACTCTCTCCCACCGATGATCCTCAGTCCGGCCCCGTTCCTCTCTCCCCCACCGATGATCCTCAGTCCGGCCCCGTTCCTCTCTCCCCCACCGATGATCCTCAGTCCGGCCCCGTTCCTCACTCTCCCACCGATGATTCTCAGTCCGGCCCCGTTCCTCTCTCTCTCCCACCAATGATCCTCAGTCCGGCCCCGTTCCTCACTCCCCCCCACCGATGATCCTCAGTCCGGCCCCGTTCCTCACTCCCCCCCACCGATGATCCTCAGTCCGGCCCCGTTCCTCTCTCGCCCCCACCGATGATCCTCAGTCCGGCCCCGTTCCTCACTCTCCCACCGATGATCCTCAGTCCGGCCCCGTTCCTCTCCCCCCCACCGATGATCCTCAGTCCGGCCCCGTTCCTCTCCCCTCCACCGGTGATCCTCAGTCCGGCCCCGTTCCTCACTCTCCACCGATGATCCTCAGTCCGGCCCCGTTCCTCTCTCCCCTCCACCGGTGATCCTCAGTCCGGCCCCGTTCCTCTCTCGCCCCCACCGATGATCCTCAGTCCGGCCCCGTTCCTCTCCCCTCCACCGGTGATCCTCAGTCCGGCCCCGTTCCTCACTCTCCACCGATGATCCTCAGTCCGGCCCCGTTCCTCTCTCTCCCACCGATGATCCTCAGTCCGGCCCCGTTCCTCACTCTCTCCCACCGATGATCCTCAGTCCGGCCCCGTTCCTCACTCTCCACCGATGATCCTCAGTCCGGCCCCGTTCCTCACTCTCTCCCACCGATGATCCTCAGTCCGGCCCCGTTCCTCACTCTCTCCCACCGATGATCCTTAGTCCGGCCCCGTTCCTCACTCTCTCCCACCAATGATCCTCAGTCCGGCCCCGTTCCTCACTCCCACCAATGATCCTCAGTCCGGCCCCGTTCCTCTCTCGCCCCCACCGATGATCCTCAGTCCGGCCCCGTTCCTCTCCCCTCCACCGGTGATCCTCAGTCCGGCCCCGTTCCTCTCTCTCCCCCACCGATGATCCTCAGTCCGGCCCCGTTCCTCTCCCCTCCACCGGTGATCCTCAGTCCGGCCCCGTTCCTCTCCCCTCCACCGGTGATCCTCAGTCCGGCCCCGTTCCTCTCTCTCCCCCACCGATGATCCTCAGTCCGGCCCCGTTCCTCTCCCCTCCACCGGTGATCCTCAGTCCGGCCCCGTTCCTCACTCTCCCACCGATGATCCTCAGTCCGGCCCCGTTCCTCTCTCTCCCACCGATGATCCTCAGTCCGGCCCCGTTCCTCACTCTCTCCCACCGATGATCTTCAGTCCGGCCCCGTTCCTCTCTCCCCCACCGATGATCCTCAGTCCGGCCCCGTTCCTCACTCTCCCACCGATGATCCTCAGTCCGGCCCCGTTCCTCACTCTCTCCCACCGGTGATCCTCAGTCCGGCCCCGTTCCTCACTCTCCCACCGATGATCCTCAGTCCGGCCCCGTTGCTCACTC
The DNA here is from genome assembly GCF_052327205.1 of Somniosus microcephalus. Lineage (NCBI taxonomy): Eukaryota > Metazoa > Chordata > Chondrichthyes > Squaliformes > Somniosidae > Somniosus > Somniosus microcephalus. Next base: position 129,825,487 of record NC_140991.1, read on the forward strand.
TCTCCCACCGATGATCCTCAGTCCGGCCCCGTTCCTCACTCTCTCCCACCGGTGATCCTCAGTCCGGCCCCGTTCCTCACTCTCCCACCGATGATCCTCAGTCCGGCCCCGTTGCTCACTCTCTCCCACCGATGATCCTCAGTCCGGCCCCGTTCCTCTCTCTCCCACCGGTGATCCTCAGTCCGGCCCCGTTCCTCACTCTCCCACCGATGATCCTCAGTCCGGCCCCGTTGCTCACTCTCTCCCACCGGTGATCCTCAGTCCGGCCCCGTTCCTCTCTCTCCCACCGATGATCCTCAGTCCGGCCCCGTTCCTCTCTCTCCCCCACCAATGATCCTCAGTCCGGCCCCGTTCCTCACTCTCCCACCGATGATCCTCAGTCCGGCCCCGTTCCTCACTCTCTCCCACCGATGATCCTCAGTCCGGCCCCATTCCTCACTCTCCCACCGATGATCCTCAGTCCGGCCCCATTCCTCACTCTCCCACCGATGATCCTCAGTCCGGCCCCGTTCCTCACTCTCTCCCACCGATGATCCTCAGTCCGGCCCCGTTCCTCACTCTCTCCCACCGATGATCCTTAGTCCGGCCCCGTTCCTCACTCTCTCCCACCGATGATCCTCAGTCCGGCCCCGTTCCTCTCTCCCCCACCGATGATCCTCAGTCCGGCCCCGTTCCTCACTCTCTCCCACCGATGATCCTCAGTCCGGCCCCGTTCCTCACTCTCCACCAATGATCCTCAGTCCGGCCCCGTTCCTCACTCTCCACCGATGATCCTCAGTCCGGCCCCGTTCCTCTCTCCTCCACCGATGATCCTCAGTCCGGCCCCGTTCCTCACTCTCCCACCGATGATCCTCAGTCCGGCCCTGTTCCTCTCCCCTCCACCGGTGATCCTCAGTCCGGCCCCGTTCCTCTCTCTCTCCCACCGGTGATCCTCAGTCCGGCCCCGTTCCTCTCTCTCTCCCACCGATGATCCTCAGTCCGGCCCCGTTCCTCTCTCTCCCACCGATGATCCTCAGTCCGGCCCCGTTCCTCACTCTCCCACCGATGATCCTCAGTCCGGCCCCGTTCCTCTCTCTCCCACCGATGATCCTTAGTCCGGCCCCGTTCCTCACTCTCCCACCGATGATCCTCAGTCCGGCCCCGTTCCTCACTCTCCCACCGATGATCCTCAGTCCGGCCCCGTTCCTCACTCTCTCCCACCGATGATCCTCAGTCCGGCCCCGTTCCTCACTCTCCCACCGATGATCCTCAGTCCGGCCCCGTTCCTCACTCTCCCACCGATGATCCTCAGTCCGGCCCCGTTCCTCACTCCCCCCCACCGATGATCCTCAGTCCGGCCCCGTTCCTCTCTCTCCCACCAATGATCCTCAGTCCGGCCCCGTTCCTCTCTCCCACCGATGATCCTCAGTCCGGCCCCGTTCCTCACTCTCCACCGATGAGCCTCAGTCCGGCCCCGTTCCTCTCTCTCCCACCAATGATCCTCAGTCCGGCCCCATTCCTCACTCTCTCCCACCGATGATCCTCAGTCCGGCCCCATTCCTCACTCTCTCCCACCGATGATCCTCAGTCCGGCCCCGTTCCTCTCTCTCCCACCGATGATCCTCAGTCCGGCCCCGTTCCTCACTCTCCACCGATGAGCCTCAGTCCGGCTCCGTTCCTCTCTCTCCCACCGATGATCCTCAGTCCGGCCCCGTTCCTCACTCTCTCCCACCAATGATCCTCAGTCCGGCCCCATTCCTCACTCTCTCCCACCGATGATCCTCAGTCCGGCCCCGTTCCTCACTCTCCACCGATGAGCCTCAGTCCGGCTCCGTTCCTCACTCTCCACCACCGATGATCCTCAGTCCGGCTCCGTTCCTCTCTCCTCCCCACCGATGATCCTCAGTCCGGCCCCGTTCCTCACTCTCTCCCACCGATGATCCTCAGTCCGGCCCCGTTCCTCACTCTCTCCCACCGATGATCCTCAGTCCGGCCCCGTTCCTCACTCTCCACCGATGATCCTCAGTCCGGCCCCGTTCCTCACTCTCTCCCACCAGTGATCCTCAGTCCGGCCCCGTTCCTCGCTCGCCCCCACCAGTGATTCTCAGGCCAGCTCCGTTCCTCTCTCCTCCACCGATGATCCTCAGTCCGGCCCCGTTCCTCTCTCACCCCCACCAGTGATCCTCAGTCCGGCCCCGTTCCTGTCTCTCCCACCGATGATCCTCAGTCCGGCTCCGTTCCTCTCTCACCCCCACCAGTGATTCTCAGTCCAGCTCCGTTCCTGTCTCTCCCCGCCACGATGATCCTCAGGTTGACCCCGTTCCTCTCTCACCCCCACCAGTGATCCTCAGTCTGGCTCCATTCCTCGCTCGCCCCCACCAGTGATTCTCAGGCCAGCTCCGTTCCTCTCTCCCCCACCAATGATCCTCAGGCCGGCCCCAATGCTTCCCTCACTCACCTCTATCCCCCTACCAATGCTCAGGAGTCCAGCCCTGATCGTCTTGCCCTCCCACCCCTCAATGATCTCTCCCTCACCCCATGCTCAGGAGTCCGGTCCCGATCGTCTCTCCCTCCCATTCACCGATGCTCAGGAGCCTGGCCCTCCCCCCCATGCTCAGGAGTCCGGTCCCGATCGTCCCTCCCTCCCACTCTCCGAGTCTGGCCCCAATCATCTCTACCCCCTCCCCCTCGCTGCTCCTGCTCTGCTCCATTCTTTCCCCCACCCCACGATCCTGCTCCAGCCAACCCGCCCCCCACCCGATCCTTCTCTCCTCTGTGTGGCCTAGTGCCGGAGCCTACTTGCCCGCAGCCAGTCAGCCTCTCCACCTGACTGGCTGTGAGTGGGAAACTAACTTCCCATGCAAATCAGACCCTGCCGTTAAAGTCGGTAGGGCCTGCAGGAAACCCCTTCTCCCAGGTTTCCCGACCACCTCGGAGCCCCCCCACCACCCCACCTTCCCCATTAAAATGCAGCCCCAAGTGTTTTTTTTTGTAAGACATTATAGTAGAATGGAACACAATTTCATTTAATCTGGGTTCAAACTTTGGACCTCCGTGACCTGTATTGCTGAGTCCTACCATGGAGTTGTACTCGTTTAACATGATTTCTTTCATCAGCACTAGCTAATATTGAGGTTTGAGTAAACTGCATCCCAGACGTCACTTAATCTTCAATTTTTGTTTGTATTGCTGCTTTATTTATTCTGTTGATTCAAACAGTATTCTACATCTGCCAGACAATCTGTGAAGAAAATACGCATAGAAATCAGCTCCAGCTCTACTGGAATAATTGAAAAATTATCAGGAACTGAAAAGAAAGCAACATGAAAATAATTTTGCAACCCCAAATTGTGCTGTACTGAGAGCTTCAATGTCAGCGCAGTTGGCTAGTGTTTGAGTAAATGCAAAATCTGCAGCTTGAGTTTCTTTAGTTTGTAGCCTGACATTGCAGCAAAACACTGATGGAGAAAGGACTTTATGTTGTGTATCTGATTTACATATGCATACAGATGGGGTCACTGCTTTGTTTAGATGGCAATTTGTGGTATTCTGGATGAAATGATTATAGCAATTTATATATATGGAAAATTCCTACACGTCAGCTAGCAAGAATGAGTATTTTTCCAGATTTGGTGAGATAAAAACAAGGCATCTTCCTCCCACTTTGCAAGAGTTATACAGTAAATGCCTTTATCCCTCCACTTCTGATCCTTTGTTGTTTCTTTTTATGCATTTTTTCTGCTTTTAAATTTTTGTTGCTCTGTTGCAACCCTCCTCCATCCCACTGAATGTCTCCTTGTATTAAAGGAGCATATTATGCGGTGTTTATATTATGGAGTTGCTTCTGCAGTGTGTTAAGGCTGCTGGCGCTTTGTGCTTTGCCCCGAATACATTGTGGAATGGATTTCAGAGCACCGGTGGCATGCGGCTCTTCGGATGTTGTGATCTCAAATTTAAAGTAATTTTGACTTGTGCATGTGCAGTTGTGATTTTAGATTTTTGGGAACAAAGCTCCCTTGACATTGGGGAAAGGTCTTTACAGGCCTGCAGAGCAGAAATTGCACAGCTGGCTTGTAAAGGTGTCCTGAAAAATGTAGGGTGCCAGGTCCATTTCCATCGACGTCATCTGTGGTGGTTTCCTGCCACCATTTTTTTTGCCTCCATTTGCACAGGGTTAAATCACATCTTAACTGAGTCTCCATGCTGTGGAAGGCACTGGTGCTGCCACATTTATATTACAACACTGACATCAGAGTCAGGCCACCTCCGACAGCAGAACCCTTATATAAATATATATACATAGGATATACAGCACAGAAACTGGCCATTTGGCCCAACCAGTCCATGCCGGCATTTATGCTTTACTCAAGCCTCCTCCTGTCTTTCCTCATCTAAATCTATCAGCATAACCCTCTATTCCCTTCTCCCTCATATACTTATCTAGCCTTCCCTTAAATGCATCCATACTATTCACTTCAACTACTCCCTGTGGTAGCGAGTTCCACATTCTCACCACTCTTTGGATAAAGAAATTTCTTCTGAATTCCCTATTTGATTTCTTGGTGACTATCTTATATTGATGGCCATTGACAAACATTCACTATAAGTCCACTGACTCCCACAGCTACCTGGACTACACTTCCTCCCACCCCGCTTTCTGTAAGGACTCTATTCCATTCTCCCAATTTCTCCGTCTCCGCCGCATCTGCTCTGCCGATGCCACCTTCTATACTAGTGCTTCCAACATGTCTTTTTCCTCAACCGAGGATTCCCCTCTACTGTGGTTGAAATGGCCCTTGACCGTGTCCATTCTATTTCCCGCACTTCTGCTCTCACCCCTTCCCCTCCATCCTGGAACCATGATAGGGTTCCCCTTGTCCTCACCTTTTACCCCACCAGCCTCCACACTCAATGGCTCATCCTCCACCATTTCCGCCACCTCTAGCGTGATCCCACCACCAAACACACCTCCCCCTCACCTCCACTTTCAGCATTCCGAAGGGACTGCTCCCTCCGCGACACCGGTCCACTCCTCTATCACCCCCAACACCCCTTCGTCTGGCACCTTCCCGTGCAAGCGCAGGAGATGCAACACCTGCCCTTTTACCTCCTCCCTTCCCACTGTCCAGGGCCCCAAACACTCCTTCCAGGAGAAACAGCGATTTACTTGTACTTCTTGCAATTTAGTATACTGTATTCGCTGCTCACGATGCGGTCTCCTCTACATTGGGGAGGCCAAACGCAGATTGTGTGACCACTTTGCGGAACACCTCCGTTCAGTCTGTAAGGGTGACCCCGAGCTTCCGGTCCCCTGTCACTTTAATTCTCTGCTCCACTCCCACTTTGACCTCTCTGTTCTCGGCCTCTTACACTGTTCCAATGAAGCTCAATGTAAGCTCGAGGAACAGCACCTCATCTTTCGATTAGGCACTTTACAGCCTTCTGGACTCAACATCGAGTTCAACAATTTCAGACCATAACCTCTGCCCCTATTTTTTTTCTCTCTCTCACATGGCAGCTGTTGATTATTCTGCCATTGCCATTTACACTTCATCTAGAGTCATCTTTTGTTTCTTAACTTGTCCCATTACCATCTCCTTTTGCCTTGCACCATCATCCCTTTTGTCTCTTAATCTCTCCTGCCTTTCATCCTATCACAGACCTTCCCTTTTGTTCTTTCCCCCCTCCCCTCCCCTCCCCCCTCTCCCTACCCCTACACTTGCTTAAAAACCTGTGACATCTCCAACTTTTTCCAGTTTTTTTTTATTCATTGATGGGATGTGGGCGTCGCTGGCTAGGCCTGCATTTAGTGCCCATCCCTAATTGCCCTTGAGAAGATGGTGGTGAGCCGCCTTCTTGAACCGCTGCAGTCCATATTGTGTAGGTACACCCACAATGCTGTTAGGAAGGGAGTTCCAGGATTTTGGCCCAGCGACAGTGAAGGAACGGCGATACAGGCCCAAGTCAGGATGGTGTGTGGCTTGGAGGGGAACTTGTAGGTGGTGATGTTCCCATGCGTCTGCTGCCCTTGTCCTTCTAAGTGGTAGAGGTCACGGGTTTGGAAGGTGCTGTTGAAGGAGCTTTGGTGAGTTGCTGCAGTGCATCTTGTAGATGGTACACACTGCAGCCACAGTGCGCCGGTGGTGGAGGGAGTGAATGTTTAAGGTGGTGGATGGAGTGCCAATCAAGCGGGCTGTTTTATCCTGAATGGTGTCGAGCTTCTTGAGTGTTGTTGGAGCTGCACTCATCCAGGCAAGTGGAGAGTATTCCATCACACTCCTGACTTGTGCCTTGTAGATGGTGGAAAGGCTTTGGGGAGTCAGGAGGTGAGACACTCGCCGCAGAATTCCCAGCCTCTGGCCTGCTCTTGTAGCCACAGTATTTATATGGCTGGTCCAGTTCAGTTTCTGATCAATGGCCATCGACCTGAAATGTTAACTGTTTCTTTTTCCACAGATGCTGCCTGACCTGCTGAGTATTTCCAGCATTTTCTGTTTTTATTTCAGATTTCCAGCATCCGCAGTACTTTGCTTTTGTGTTATATTGATAGTCTCCAGTTTTGCTCTTCCCCACAAGTGGAAACATTCTCTCTGTGTCTACTCTATCAAAACCTTTCATAATTTAAAGACCTCTATTAGGTCACTCCTTAGCCATCTCTTTTCAAGATAAAAGAGCCCCAGCCTGTTAAATCTTTTTTGCACCCTCTCCAGGGCCTCTATATCCTTTTTATAATATGGCAACCTGAATTGTACACAATATAGCAATTGGGGATTCATTTCTTTTGGTTATAGTTAAAAATAATGTTTTTTTGTAAGTGGAAAAGTAATTTAGGCAAATCCAAATAGGTGCATGCACTGTAAATTGTGCCATCCAGATCACCTTATTTTTGACTTCTGGTGACTTTTCTTGGGAATTGAAGACAAGAATGTATAATCATTGCATAAGAAATATTTTGAAAAGTGCCTACTAAATTATTATCTGTTCTTATTTTCAGTGGATGGTGGTTGGTCCTGTTGGTCTTCCTGGTCAAAGTGCTCTGTCACCTGTGGAGGTGGACATTACATGAGGACACGTTCCTGCAACAATCCTGCACCTGCCTACGGTGGAGACATCTGTCTGGGTCTGCACACTGAAGAAGCACTGTGCAACACACAACCCTGTCCAGGTATGGGGGACAGAATAAATACCTCAGCAGAAATAAATGTCAGACCCTTAACTACTCAGTTTGGTACTGAAATTCCCTTGCAATGTTAGCACATTCCTTCAGTCATAAATCATTTGCAAATAATGAGTTTTTTGCAAATTTTTAATGATGACTGCCATGAAATAAATTTAGAGAAATGTGGAGAATTTCATATTGGCCCTGAAATTAGGATCGGGAGCTTGCCGCGCGTGCAAGCCCCCGATGTGCACTCACCCTGCGCGCCGACATCTGAAGCCCGGGCCTGCTCGCGTTTCCTGCCACTGGCCCAGTTCAGATGTCGGCGCGATGTGCTTACCTGATCCAGTGGTGTAGTTAGTGCGATGTGCCAGCTGGGATCAGGTGAGCACTGTGCAGCCAATCAGGGGAGGGGAAACTCATTCATGAGTTTGACAGTAAGAGCTGTCAAACTCATGAAAAGTATGGGCTGCCAAAACACTACTTTAACTTTAAATAAAATTTTAAAAAACATCCCACTGATTATATTAACTATAAATAAGTTTTAAAAAAATGTTTTAAACAATTAATCAATTTTTTGAAAAAAATAATTTTTTTTAAAATAGGGTCTAAAACTAAACTTACCTTACTGTAAATTCTTTAAAAATAATAAATCTGTGGAAAAAAAATTTCTACATTGTACTAAAAGCCCACTTACCTGTAAAACTAAGTACTTACGTCTGGTTTTTCCACGCGTAAAAACCGGAGGCCTTTACACTCGGGCAACTCTGAAAAAAAAAAGGAATTTCACTGCGCACGCGCTGCCTGTGCAGTTGCGCGCGTTCTGCCTCTTAACCCCTTGGGTCAGAGGACAGAAAATGCCGGTTTTCAGCGCATGCGCTGTGCATGCTGAAAACTGGCAATTCCTCCGGGCACACACGTGAGTACCCCGTCCTTACTCACGCGTTGTGCCCGGAATTACTGGGCCATTGTGTTTCACTCATAGCTTGCTTGTTTGTGTTTTTCCTGCAGGGAGGGAGAGTGCTAAATTATATTCTGTAAAGTTTCCATCTGCTGTCAGGTCATTTTCCGATACCAATTGAAAACGTTCTAACAAAAGTTTTTTTTTAATCTACCCGACTGTCAACAAAAACTAATTTGAGTCCAGTCGTTGGGTTTGAAAGCCCAGTGCCAGATAATTAAATACGTTGTAGCAGAAACTGTGACTGAATAGTAATAGTGGGATTGAATTATAATGTATTGCGAAATATAGGATAGCAGTCTGATTGAAATATTTAGCCTGGCGTCTCTCAGATTGACCAGCTGGTCACTGGGAATTTGGTCGGGACTATCCAAAATAATTTCTTTTAGGAGCCAAACTGTCAACACAGAGAGAGGAACTTTCAGCTGATCAATTTGACAGAAACAACCAGATTAGGAAAGTCAATTCACGGCTAGAGGTGTGTTGTAGGAATGAAGGTTTCTAGTCCTATTGGTGAAAACATATTATGCCATCCAGTTCTCCCTACTTTGTTCAATAATAAAAAGGTGAGGTACCTGCACATGCTTGAAGTCAAATATTTCACAATTCCAATAATCAAATGATGATTGTTTATTGAAAATTTGAAGGCACCATGTTTGTCCTGAGAGGATGCTTACCACTCTTTTTCTTCCAATACAGATAGCTGGTCAGAGTGGTCTGGGTGGTCAGAGTGCGAGGTTTCAGGTTCACAACATCGTATTCGTCACTGTCAAATCTTATTTCCTGTTGGTTACCAGTGCTCTGAGAATAGCAGTGAGAGCCGAGCCTGTGTCTACGACTCCAATTTCATTCCTGGTAAGTATGCTGGCTGAATGGGACCGAAAACACAGCTCATAATCATTACTGTTCCTATGGGCTTGCCTTCATTAAATAACATTAAATCATTGTATCGATCTCAACTGTTAAAAATTTGGGGGTGAAATTCAACTTAGGTGAGGATGCATTATACGCCCGTTTAATTTTCCTTTCCATTGAATGTAGAACTTCAGAATGTGCCACTAACAAATATTTTGAAGACTGTATGATTTGTGCAACAAATTACATAGACAGAAGTGGCAACATTTAGAATCTTCAATACTGGCTAAGCAAATCATCTACAAAAAAGGACTGGAAGTTTAATGTGCCATATTTATTCCAAAAGGATTGTAATAACTTGGGAAGCTCCAACCCATATATTAGAAATCTGTAACATTACCCTAAAATTGAAAGAAGCAGCAAAATGAAAGTGAACAGTAATACCCTAGAGACACAGGGGGTAATTTTAACTTTTGCCGATATATAAAATGGGCAATGTCATATTGACTGATTGTTATACACCTCTCCCCATTTGCCTCTCCACTGAAATCAATGGAAGGCAAAATCAGGCAGGGCATATACTGTAATGGGCAGCCAATTCGGAATCGTATATTTAACACTATCATCAAAAGTTAAAATTACCTCCACAGAAATCAATCTTGTACAGGTGGGACTCCCAAATGCCTTGAAGATTAAGAATATTAGGCATACCACTAGAGGAGGGAGGGGAAAGAAAGGGAAGTAGAAAGAGTGCCATAAATTGAAAGTCAGAAAGAAAAAAACAGAAAGAATTCGTGGAAAACGTGTAAGAAGAGACACTGGAAGAGAAATTCGGTATCGCCCTGTTTGGGGCGCAATTGTCGGCCGGGCGCAAAGTTTAGCGCCTGTCGCTAATTATCGCCTCTGACTGCAAACTTGGCTTCTATCACCCCTGAAGGGGTTGGCCATTTAGGACTGAGGTAAGGAGAAATTTCTTCACTCAAAAGGTTGTGAATCTTTGGAATTCTCTACCCCAGAGGGCTGTGGTGCTTAGTTGTTGAGTATGTTCAAGACAGAGATCGATAGGTTTTTGGATACTAAGGGAATCAAGGGATATGGGGATAGGGCGGGAAGGTGGAGTTGAGGTAGAAGATCAGCCATGATCTTATTAAATGGCGGAGCAGGCTCAAAGGGCCAAACGGCCTACTCCTGCTCTTACTTCTGGTCAATAGTGACCCCCAAGATACTGATGGTGGGGAAGTCGGCAATAGTGGCGTCATTGAAGATGAAGGAGTGATGACTGGGCTTCCTCTTGTTTGAGATGGTCATTATCTGGCACTTATGTGGCACAAATGTTACCTGTCACTTGTCCGCCCAAGCCTGAATATTTCTAAGAGACATGATAAAATGTTCAAGGAGAAATCCCAGTACCACTTTCTCCAGGGCAACTAGGGATGGGAAATAAATGCCGGCCTTGCCAGCGATGCCCACATCCCGAGAATAAATTAAAAAAAACACATTCTCAAGCAATTAGGATTGGCAGTTAATGCACACTTGGCAGCATCGCCCACACCGAGAAATTAAAAAAATTGAAGCTCTTTTTTGTAAAATTGGGAATTTTAATAAACCTGGTTAAAGAACAGCACTGGGAGACAGCAAGGCAGTATTCAACCACCCACCCCTCCCCCATCACCGTGCTGCTGAGTTCCCAATTATAGCCATGTTGTTGCGCAGAGAAGTTGAGCAGAGGCCAAGTGTCCCCGCCACAGGGGAGGGGGGAGAAGAAATTCCGAGTCCTCCCCAGGCCACTGACTTATACCTCCTGGTGGCTGAGTTAAGAGCAATGTTAGGAAAGGTCTAGGAACAGGTCGTCTGTGTAGCATACTACAAGCAGAACTATATTGCAGTATGCATGAATACACATTTTGTTGTGTGGGTAATTTGACTGCAGACATACAAAAGTTCCATTGTACAGATATCAGGATGCAAGTAGTTCTGCACTGGCCACTTTGTGAGTAATATGCATGCAGTATACTCAACCAAAATGTTCCACAAATACAATATAGCTTACCCACCCTCATGCTTGCAACTGATGCATGACTGAGGGAGCTCAAAAGGGGAAAAAATGAGGGTTTTATACTCACAACAAAAATAAGAGTAGAGGCAGAAACCTGGGAATAGGTAGCCTGTTTGTATGCTCTCAGTTGGGGAATGACATTTAGTTTGAAATCCAGAGAGGAAATGTAACTAAAGAATGGGGGAGAAACAAATGTGCACAAAAGCAGTTACACACAAAGATGATTAGGAATTAGAAACAGGCAGCCAATCAGTTATTCTCTAGTTCCTGCATGCGATAGGAACATAAGAACATAAGAAATAGGAGCAGGAGTAGGCCAATCGGCCCCTCGAGCCTGCTCCGCCATTCAATAAGATCATGGCTGATCTGATCCTAACTGCCAATCTACTATCACAGAACCATCTCCTGAATCTAACAGAATTAGACACACGAAATAGGAGCAGGATCAGGCTACACGGCCCCTGGGCCTGCTCTGCTACCCACAGGGCCATGACCGATCCGAACCTAGACTCATGTCCAAATTCCTGCCCGCTCCCCATAACCCTTTATTCCCTTTACTTCTAGGAAACTGTCTATTTCTGTTTTAAATTTATGTAATGGTGTAGCTTCTACAGCTTTTTGGGGCAGCATATTCCATGGACCTACCACCCTCTGAGTGAAGTAGTTCCTCCTCATCTCAGTTTTGAAAGAGCAGCCCCTTATTCTAAGACTATGCCCCCTAGTTCTAGTTTCACCCATCATCGGGAACATCCTCCCCGCATCCACCCGATCCAACCCCTTCACAATCTTATATGTTTCAATAAGATCGCCTCTCAGTCTTCTGAACTCCAATGAGTAGAGTCCCAATCTACTCAACCTCTCCTCATATGTCCATCCCCTCATCCCCGGGATTAACCGAGTGAACCTTCTTTGTACTGACTCGAGAGCAAGTATGTCTTTTCTTAAGTATGGACACCAAAACTGTATGCAGTATTCCAGGTGCGGTCTCACCAATACCTTGTACAACTGAAGCAATACCTCCCTATTTTTATATTCTATCCCCCTAGCAATGAAAGCCAACATTCCATTGGCCTTCTTAATCACTTGCTGCACCTGCATACTAACCTTTTGAGTTTCGTGCACCAGGACCCCCAGATCCCTTTGTACTTCAGTACTTTCCAGTTTCTTGCCATTAAGATAATAACTTGCTCTACGATTTTTCCTGCCAAAGTGCATAACCTCACACTTTCCAGTATTGTATTCCATCTGCCAAATCTCTGCCCACATACTTAGCCTGTCTATGTCCCTTTGCAGGTTTTTTATGTCCTCGTCACTCACTACTTTCCCTCCCATCTTAGTATCATCTGCAAACTTTGATATGTTACACTCGGTCTCCTCCTCCAAATTGTTAATATAGATTGTAAAGAATTGGGGACCCAGCACTGACCCCTGTGGAACACCACTAGTTACTGATTGCCAGTCCGAGAATGAACCATTTATCCCAACTCTCTGCCTTCTGTTAGATAGCCAATCCTCTATCCATGCCAGAATATTACCCCCAATCCCGTGATTTTTTATCTTAAGCAATAATCTTTTGTGTGGCACCTTGTCAAATGCCTTTTGGAAGTCTAAACACACTACGTCCACTGGTTCCCCTTTATCAACCCTACATGTTACTTCCTCAAAGAACTCCAGCAAATTGGTCAAACATGACTTCCCCTTCATAAAACCATGCTGACTTTGTCCTATTAAATTATGATTATCCAAATGTCCTGTTACTGTCTCCTTAATAATGGACTCCAATATTTTACCTACCACAGATGTTAGGCTAACCGGTCTATAGTTTCCAGCCTCCTGTCTACTGCCCTTTTTAAATAAGGGCGTTACATTAGCAGTTTTCCAGTCTGCCGGGACCTTTGCCGAGTCCAGGGAGTTTTGGAAAATTATTACCAATGCATCCACAATCCCTACCGCCACTTCCCTCAAGACCCTAGGATGTAAGCCATCAGGTCCAGGTGATTTATCCGCCTTGAGTCCCATTATTTTACCGAGTACCACTTCCTTAGTGATTTTGATCGTGTTTAGCTCCTCCCCCCCTATAGCACCCTGCTTGTCCAGTGTTGGGATATTCTTAGTGTCTTCTACTGATACAAAATATTTATTCAGTGTTTTTGCCATCTCCATATTTCCCACCATGAATTTCCCGGTCTCATCCTCTAAGGGACCAACATTTACTTTAGCCACCATTTTTTCTTTTTATATATCTATATAAAAACTCTTACTATCTGTTTTTATATTTTTTGCTAATTTACTTTCATAATCTATCTTCCCTTTCTTAATCAATCTTTTTGTTATTTTTTGCTGTCTTTTAAAGTTTTCCCAATCCTCTATCTTCCCACTAGATTTGGCTACCTTATATGCCCTTGTTTTTAGTCGAATGCTATCCTTAATTTCTTTACTTAGCCACGGATGGCTGTCTTTTCTTTTACACTCTTTTCTTCTCAGTGGAATATATATTTTTTGGAAGTTGTAAAATAACTCTTTAAATGTACACCACTGATCATGTATCGTCTTACCCTTTAATCTATTTTCCCAATCCACTCTACTCAATTCCTCTCTCATACCTTCATAGTCTCCTTTATTCAAGCTTAGCACGCTTGTTTGAGATCCAACCTTCTCACCCTCTAATTGAATATGGAATTCAACCATGTTATGGTCACTCATTCCAAGGGGATCCTTTACTAGGACATTTTTAATTAATCCTGTCTCGTTACACAGGACCAGATCTAAGGTTGCTTGCCCCCTGGTCGGTTCAGTTACATACTGCTCAAGAAACCCATCCCTAATACACTCAATGAACTCATCCTCAAGGCAGCCCTGCCCAATTTGATTTGTCCAATTAATATGATAGTTAAAATCCCCCATAATTATAGATGCTCCCTTATTACAAGCCTCAACCATTTCCTGATTGATACTCCATCCAACAGAGTTGCAACTGTTCGGAGGCCTATAGACTACGCGCACTAGTGTTTTTTCCCCCTTATTATTCCTTACCTCCACCCAAACTGTTTCATTATCCTGATCTTTTGACCCAATATCATTTCTCTGTATTACAGTGATTCCTTCCTTTATTAACATAGCCACCCCACCTCCCCTTCCTTCCTGCCTGTCCTTCCTGATCGTTAAATAACCTGGTATGTTTAATTCCCAGTCATGGTCACCCTGCAGCCATATTTCTGTAATGGCCACAAGATCATACCCATATGTAGTTATTTGTGCCATTAACTCATCTATTTTGTTACGAATGCTACGTGCATTCAGATAGAGAAATTTCAAATATGTTTTGTGACACTTAGTTCCTGCTTTTGCCCTTTTTATTACTTTACCTTTTACTCCATACCTTCTGCCCCTTCCTGACACGCTCTGGTTTTTAATTTCCCCACTGCTACCTAAGTCTATGACCTTCTCTGTTGTCATTTTTATTATTTGCTCTCCAGGAACCTCCCCCCCACTAGTTAGTTTAAAGCCCTCTCTACAGCCCTAGTTATATGATCCGCCAGGACTCTAGTCCCAGCACTGGCCAAGTGAAGCCCGTCCCAACGGAACAGCTCCCTTCTGCCCCAGTACTGGTGCCAGTGTCCCAGGAAGCAAAACCCATTTCTCCCACACCAGTCTTTGAGCCACGCATTTAACTCTCTAATTTTATTTGTCCTAGCCAAATTCGCTCGTGGCTCAGGTAATGATTATTACCCTTGAGGTTCTGTTTTTTAATTTGACCCCTAGCTGCTCATACTCCTTTAACAGAACCGGCTTCCTAGTCCTATCTACGTCGTTTGTACCAACATGGACCACGACAACTGGATCCACCCCCTCCCACTGCAAGTTTCTTTCCAGCCCAGAGGAGATGTCCTTAACCCTGGCACCGGGTAGGCAACACAGCCTTCGGGACTGTCGCTCTCGGCTGCAGAGAACTCTATCTATCCCCCTAATAATACTATCCCCTACCACTACAACATTTCTATTTACTCCCCCCTCTTGAATGGCCCCCCGCTCCACGATGCTGTGGCCAGGTTGCTCATCCTCCCTGCAGTCCCTGCTCCTGTCCCCACAGGGAGTAAGAACCTCGAACCTGTTGGTCAAGAGCAAGGGCTGTGGCTCCTCCAGCTCTACCTCCTGGATCCCTGTACCTGCCTCACTCGTAGTCACACCGTCCTGTCCCTGACCATGGGCTACATCTGAATTACTTAACTTCATAGGTGTGGCCACCTCCTGATACACAGAGTCCAGGTACTTCTCCCCCTCCCTGATGTGTCGCAGTGTCTGAAGCTCAGACTCCAGCTCATCAACACGGAGCTGGAGTTCCTGTAGCAGCAGACACTTGTCACAGACGTAATCACCGTGAGCCTCAATGGGGTTCACCGGCTCCCACATCTCGCAACAGTAACACATCACCTGCTCCATTCTATGTAATTAATTAAATTTTTTATTGTTAGTTATGGACACCCTCTGCCCGATTTTAGATGCTAGTATCCCCTTTAATTAATTGGATTTAAATTAAATCAATCCCTCTAGTTACACCAGTTAAATGGTTTACCAACAGTCACTCTGCACCAGAAAGGCCTTGGTACACCACAGCAACCTTAAAAACTATAAACCACAGACTTAAAGTTTTAAAATGAGAGAAATACTCCAACTATCACCTACCTGTTTTGTGGTGACGTCACACCTTGAATACTTTTTACCTCTCTCCTTGCCTGCGATTGGAGATTGGTGAGGCCTACCTGAGCCTCTGGGGCCTCTTGTAGTCACTCTGCCGCGCTGCTCCGCCTCCACCCGCTGCCGATGCCGCACTGAGGCCTACCTGAGCCTCTGGGGCCTCTTGTAGTCGCTCTGCCGTGCTGCTCCGCCTCCACCCACTGCCGATGCCGCACTGAGGCCTACCTGAGCCTCTGGGGCCTCTTGTAGTCGCTCTGCCGCGCTGCTCCGCCTCCACCCACTGCCGATGCCGCACTGAGGCCTACCTGAGCCTCTGGGGCCTCTTGTAGTCGCTCTGCCGCGCTGCTCCGCCTCCACCCGCTGCCGACCAACATCTTCTGTAGTCAAATCTGGCAAGATCCCACACAGATTCAAATAAGACCACTAGCAGAGCAGGGCTATCTTTGTAACCTCTGGCATTAAGTGCTGCTTATCATGAAAAACAAACTCTCATGTGACTCCAGTCGAACCCACATCTGTTCAAACCTGATACAAGCACATTGCTCAGATTGATCCTAGCTTTGCAAATGCTGGTTCAACCAGCCCGATCATAAGCAACTATTTTCCTACTTCAGTTGTTGAATTACAATTCATAATACCACGGTATTTTACTTTTACTAATATCAAATAGAGATAGGTACTTAACCACATATCAACAAATCAATATACATTGACAAAATAAATCACATGCAGTCGCATAACACTCATGTTTTGCAAAAAAGTAGACATATTAGTTATGTTAGTCTTTCTGATGTAAACTTGTAATTTTAAAAAATAACAAAATATCAGGAAATATATGTTAAGGAATGAAAACCATAGGAGAGGTTAAGTAAAATTTACTTAATTTTGGGTTCCTTGACGAGTTTTATTTTCTCAGTAGCTTTACTCCATCAATTCTGTTTCTGTATGCGTTCATTCCTTATTAGAATGTGATCTTGCATAATTGGGTGCCCTCACAAACCTAGTCCAAGTGGCTATTGTTGATGTGTGCGCCTTGACAGCTGGTGTTGACGGGCTGCTCAACCACATAAACTATCACAGCCACGCCCAATCCTGTCCTCTCCCAACCTCCACATGTGCACACCCCTAGTAGGTGGATATAAAAGATCCCATGGCACTATTTGAAGAAGAGCAGTAGAGTTCTCCCAGTGTCCTGGCCAATATTTATCCCTTAACCAACACCACTGAAAACAGGTTATGTGGCCATTATCTCATCGCTGTTTATGGGATTTTGCTGTGTGCAAATTGGCTGCCATGTTTCCCTACATTACAACAGTGACTACACTTCAAAAATACTTCATTGGCTTAAAGCACTTTAGGACATCCTAAGGATGTGCAAGACACTATACAAATGCAATTTATTTCTAGTAGGTGTCACTGGATAGCGAGCAGGGGTGGGGATCCTTGCTCCATATAACCCACTCCATAACTTAAGAGTGTTGAGGCCAATTTTCCACCCCTACCACTGCCCCAGTTAGGATCAGCTAGCTTAACACAGACTGGGGATTGAATCTTCCTGGTCTATGGCTCTACTGATCCATCAAGAGAGCTTTTTGACAATACTTCAAAACTTTTTCTTTATTTAAATTTTCAAATGACCATTTTTATTAATGTATAAACAATTTAAAAACTTTAAAAAAAAATTATCCCCTTAGATGTGTATATTGCCAAGTCCAGCTCGGGAGAGAGAAGATGTGGTGGTAGGTGTTGATTTCCTAATTGTGCACTTGAAGAAAATTCTTAAACAAGTTCATACTTCACTTAATGAGTGCTTATTTCACTGTTTCTAAAACTCTTTGCAGAATTCAACATGTTCCATATGATTGCTGTGGGATTGAGCTGCTCTATCTTAGGCTGTCTCCTAACATTACTTCTATATACCTACTGCCAGCGATATCAACGGCAGTCCCACGATGCCACTGTCATCCATCCAATTTCTGCAGTTCCCCTCAATACTAGCATCACAAACCATGTCAATAAACTTGATAAATATGATTCGGTGGAAGCTATTAAGGTGAGACATTCCAACTTTAAATCATATCCTTTATTTATTACTGTCTTCTAATGTTTAATGTACTGTGACCTAGCACACAACTGAGCAAGGAATATTACAGCTTAGAGTTTGTAGAACTTACTAGCTCATGTTGACATTTTTCTATTAAGACATGACAATAATAATTAAAGAATATAATAATAATAAAATGTTTGGTAGATTGGCTGGAGTGTGTAGGTTCGTCAGAAAACTCTTAGGGGTAAAAACCTCGAACAAAAATTGGGAAAATACTTGTTTTACTCCATAATTAACAAACCACTAACGAATTGCAATTAGGTGGGGTCAGACTAAGAGGGAACACAGGATGGTTTAAGATAGGTTTACAGTGTATGTATGTGAATGCACGAAGCATAGTAAACAAGATTGGTGAGCTGCAGGCGCAAAGAGCCACATGGGAATATGATGTGGTGGCGATAACGGAGACCTGGCTCAAAAAGGGCAGAATTGGGTACTAAATATTCCTGGATATAAGGTGTTCAGGAAAGATAGGGAAGGAAAGAAAGGAGGTGATGTGACAGTATTGGTTAAGGAGAATGTTACAGTGCTGGAAAGAGAGGATGTCCTGGAGGGGTCAAGGACAGAATCTATTTGGTTAGAGTTAAGAAATAATAGAGGTGCCATTACACTACTAGGTGTATTCTATAGGCCACCAACTAGTGGGAAAAATATGGAGGAGCAAATTTGCAGAGAAATTACAGAGAGATGCAAGAACTAGAGTAGTGATAATGGGGGACTTCAACTATCCTAATATAGACTGGGATAGTAATAGTGTAAAGGGCGGGAGGGGGAAGAATTTCTGAAGTGTGTTCAGGAGAACTTTCTTGATCAGTATGTTTCCGGCCCAATGAGGAGGGAGGCATTGCTGGGTCTGGTTCTAGGGAATGAGGTAGGTCAAGTGGAGCAATTGCCAGTAGGTGAACATTTAGGGAACAGTGATCATAGTATCGTAAGGTTTAGATTAGCTATGGAAAAGGACAGGGAGCAATCTAGAGTAAAAATTGGAGCAAGGCCAATTTCAGTGGGATGAGAACGGATCTGGCCTGGATAAATTAGAATCAAAGATTGGCAGGCAAAACTGTCGTGGAACAATGGGCTGCCTTTAAAGAGGAAATAGTTTGGGTACAGTCGAGGTACATTTCCACTAGGGGGAGGGAAAGGTAGGGCAACTAAAGTCAGAGCTCCCTGGATGATGAAAGAAATAGAGAGTAAGATGAAGCGGAAAAAGAGCACGTATGACAGATGTCAGGTCGCGAATACATCTGAGAATCAGGCTAAATATAGAAAGTTCAGAGGAGAAGTGAAAAAGAAAATAAGAGGGGCAAAGAGAGGGTGTGAGAATAGAATGGCAGCTAACATAAAAGGTAATCCAAAAGTCTTCTATAGGCATATAAATAGTAAACGGGTACTAAGAGGAGGGGTGGGCCGATTAGGGACCAAAAAGGAGACCTATGCATGGAGACAGAGGGTATGACTGAGGTACTAAATGAGTACTTTGCATCTGTCTTCACCAAGGAAGAAGATGCTGCCATAGACATAGTGAAGGAGGAGGTAGAGGAGATACTGGAGGGATAAAAATTGATAAAGAGGAGGTACTAGAAAGGCTGGCTGTACTTAAAGTAGATAAGTCACCAGGACCGGATGGGATGCATCCTAGGATGCTGGGGGAAGTGAAGGAAGAAATTGCGGAGGTACTAGCCATAATCTTCCAATCCTCTTTAAAAATGGGGGTGGTGCCAGAGGACTGGAGAATTGCAAATGTTACACCCTTGTTCAAAAATGGGTGTAAAGATAAACCCAGCAACTATAGGCTGGTCAGTTTAACCTCGGTAGTGGGGAAGCTTTTAGAAACAATAATCAGGGACAAAAATTAACAATCACTTGGACAAGTATGGATTAATTAAGGAAAGCCAGCATGGATTTGTTAAAGGCAAATCGTGTTTAACCAACTTGATCGAGTTTTTTGATGAAGTAACAGAGAGGGTTGATGAGGGCAATGTGGTTGATGCGGTGTACATGGATTTCCAAAAGGCCTTCGACAAAGTGCCATATAATAGGCTTGCCAGCAAAGTTGAAGCCCATGGAATAAAAGGAACAGTGGCTGCATGGATACAAAATTGGCTAAGTGACAGGAAACAGAGAGTAGTGTTGAACGGTTGTTTTTCGGACTGGAGGAAGGTCTGCAGTGGTGTTCCCCAGGGGTCAGTACTAGGACCACTACTTTTCTTGATATATATTAATGACTTGGATGTGGGTGTACAGGGCACAATTTCAAAATTTGCAGAATACACAAAAAACTTGGAAGTATAGTGAACAGTGAGGAGGATAGCGATAGACTTCAAGAGGACATAGACAGCCTGGTGGAATGGGCGGACACGTGGCAGATGAAAATTAACGCAGAAACAAGCAAAGTGATACATTTTGGTAGAAAGAATGAGGAGAGGAAATATAAACTAAAGGGTACAATCCTAAAGGGGGTGCATGAACAGAGAGGCCTAGGGGTATATGTGCAAAAATCATTGACGGTGGCAGGGCAGGTTGAGAAAGCAGTTAAAAAAGCTTACGGGATCCTGGGCTTCATGAATAGAGGTATAGAGTACAAAAGCGTGGAAATTATGATGAACCTGTATAAAACACTGGCTCCACCTAAACTGGAGTATTGTGTCCAATTCTGAGCACCACACTTTAGGAAGGATGCAAAGGCCTTCGAGAGGGTGCAGAAAAGATTTATGAGAATGATTCCAGGGATGAGGGACTTCAGTTATGTGGAAAGACTGGAGAAGCTGGGGTTGTTCTCTTTAGAGCAGAGAAGATTGAGAGGAGATTTGATAGAGGTGTTCAAAATCATGAGGGGTCTAGACAGAGTAGCTAGAGAGAAACTGTTCCCATTGGCAGAAGGGTCGAGAACCAGAGGACACAGATTTAAGGTGATTGGCAAAAGAACCAAAGGCGACATAAGAAAAAACTTTTTTTACTCAGCGAGTGGTTAGGATCTGGAATGCACTGCCTGAAAGGGTGGTGGAGGCAGACTCAATCACAGCTTTCAAAGGGGAATTGGATAAGTACCTGAAGGAAAAAAATTTGCAGGGCTGCAGGGAAAGGGCGGGAGAGTGGGACTAGCTGAAGTGCTCTTGCAGAGAGCTGGCACGGGCTCGATGTGCCGAATGGCCTTCTTCCGTGCTGTAACCTTTCTATGATAACCTCAGAAATTGCTTGAACAAAGCATGTTCTTTTGACTTCATTAATAGATTAGTAGTTATGAAGCAAAACAGGCATTTTTCACTAAAATAGCAATTTCATCCCCGATTATGAAAATTGTTTGATTGGAAATTGTCCTAATCATTTTAGCAGAACCTGATACCAGCACCAAAAGCTCCCATAATTCCTCTTGTAGGAAGCTTGGTTCAGCATCTGTCTAAATTAGTCCTTTATAATACCATGGGGGGCAACTTTCAACTTCACCGCCTGGATGGTAATGTGGCGCAGCCGATCGCCTACCTGCTATAGAACACGTCCGATTTACATCCCACTGAAATCAATGAGATGAAAATTTGACGAGTTCTATAACGGGCATGCGATCCACTCCACTCCGCCATATTACCTCTAAGGTGGTGAAGTTGAAAATAACCCCGCATGTGTTTTAGAAAAATTAAGGGAGCAGTTAAGCCTTTACAGGTACATTTAGAAGCATTTGCAGAAGCCCTGAAAGAGATCTCAATCTTTCTTGCTAGATTACTGTTCAAGATTTTGATCAGGAGAATGCATTAATCAGTTGGTGGTGATGGTGAGGGACAGGGGTTGTGCAGAATAAGATTGATCATAAACTATGGAATATTGAAAGACACTACAGTCTGATATTTGTAGGATCTGCTCTGCTTTTAGCAGTAAATTTGCCAGATCGCCTTAGTCATGCACAGGTAATTAGGGTTGACCCCAGAAAATCTCATGCGTGTTTTCAGCGAGAGCAAACGTTGCTGCCCTCCAGACCTGCTTCAGTACCAAGACTGAAAAATGAATTCCTGGTTATAAACACTAATAGTTTCAGGACTCAAAGCTGAAACCCCCAAAAGTTGCGAGGTTAATATAGTAAAAATTATAACATCTATAAGATAGTATTAATAAGTAATATCTTTATTTTCCAGGCCTTCAACAAAAACAACTTGATCCTTGAGGAGCGAAATAAATACTTCAACCCACATCTTCATGCAAAGTCTTTTTCCAACACCTATTTCACAGACCTAAATATGTATGATGACTATTAGAGTGGCCTATTGCTAAACACAGACTGGTCGACTGACTAAAGGTCCCTCTTTTGAGTCTGGAATGGAGACGTGGCCTGCACTACTTTCTACCAACTTCCATTCCTGCCTTTTGCCCATCTGAAATATAAACATCAATGACTACACTTGAAATGATCAAAACTAGAAAATGAATTCCAGCCAAGTTGGAACTCAGTTGTTCTGTTCTGCTGTGGTAGAACTGAGGACTGTTTACCTTCTATGTATCATATACAGTGAGTAAAAAAATGCAAACAGTGCCTGTGGACACAAGATCGACAGTTAATGAATTGTGTGCATTTGTGTTTACCAATCCTCTCCTATGATATGATATAGCAACGTGAACATCTGCAAGGTGAAACTCGGAGCTCAGAAGTAATTGGTGCAGTATTGGGAAGCAAGCCGTAAGGAATGGAACAATTAGCTGAGCGAGTTTCTGTGCTGCTCCCATGAGGTTGTTGCACATTCTGTTGTATGAAGTCAGGAATGTTCAGCTGTATTGACTGTTGCCCACTTCATGCCATTCCAAAGACCCTGCCAGCTGCAACTTGTAGATCAAGGTGTCTGTTCTTTTACAGTCTTTCCAAGCTAGTTAGAAAGTGGACCTTAAATATGCCTGTGTTGCTGTTCCATTTTACATAATCTCTATTGTCTGTTCGTGTAACTATTGACCGGTTTAAATTTAATGTTTGAGAACACAGACAATCATGAAAATGTTTTCAGTGTGAAACTTACAAAACTGTAAATAACTGACTGAACATATGAATAGTGCAGATGGTTAACCACGTATATTTAGTTTAATAGGAAAGTCAATTGACCCCTGTCGACAGCATTAATAACTGTGATGTTGAAAAAAAGTGGCTTTTGTGCAGAGCCCATCTGCTGTAAATACTTGCAGCTTCTGCTGTTTTTCGGCTAATAATTTATCCTATTCCTACTTTGTATGGTGAGTTCCTTTGTTGGTTGTAGATTCAGATGGCTTCTCACGACCAGTGTCTTCTGCATGTGATATATTACAGTAGTTGCAGTCATTTTCTGCCTGATTGTTGAGTTTTATAGGGCTTCTGTCAGCTCTGTGTCAGAATGTGGGTTTTGTGCTGTTACATTATATTCAGTATTATGCCAAATTTATAACAGATGAGCAAATATTTAATTCAGTTCATTTAACAAATGAATATATTGTTTTTAATAACCTATAATAGTCTTGAGAAAACAGCATCTACTACATAGGACACTTGACTATTTGAGAATGCAATAACAGCAAAAGAGTGGAAGTTAATTTCCTCTATTAACACACTGCGTACAGCATTCACATCAGGTTCTGTAGTGCACTATTTTAGTGCAATCTGTAATCTGTTTATTTTAACTGGGTTAACAAATGTGTTAAAATGTTTCACACGTAAATTTTATATGAAAGCATTAAGCAGCATTCCACCAGATATCAAACCCCTGGATATTCATTACAATTTGAACGGGTAATTGTCAGCTTAGTGTTGTATAGATCAGCAGTTGAAATGGTATGTTAGTAAGTTTCCCACGTTTATAGAAACAAATATGATTTTTGGTATTTCTTTCCTCCTTAAAAATGTTGCAGTGCAAAAGGGGATAATTTTTTTTGGGTGAAAATCCAGAGAATGCATTTTTTCCCCTTCGTAATCAACAACTCACAAACAAAATCACATTCTAAGATGAAAAAGTCACACCCTGGAATATTAACTTATCCTTCTCTCTCATATGCTGATGGAGCTGCATGTGCATTTCCAGCTTTTCTTTTTATCTCTACTTGAACACTTGAAGTTATAGCTCTAGTCTGAGAATTGTATTTGAAAGAAAGTGTTGTACATAGGTTGTAGCTTTCTACTGCACTGTATGCAGCCTCATTTATCTATTTTGACCTTTTTATATTGGCATGGTTCATGCAGTGTCATTATACAGCATAGTGTAAAGCCTAAAAGCCTTTTAACTTTGGAGTAAATTTTACCAAGTAGCACTCCCAGCAGACTTTTGTGCAATGGGAGGCATATCAGAAGTGGCCACCGAGATTAGCGTGACCTACACAATTTTTCATTAAGGACAGAAAACTGCACAGAGAGTGATGACCTCCACGCTTTAATTCTCAATATGCACCTCAATTCTCATGAAACTGTGTCAGGAGCATTAATTTGTAAAATATATTCCTATGAGCCAAAAGAAGATAAGTGGGCCATCCAGCCTCTGCAGGCAGTGCAGAGGAACACAACAAGGTTGATGCCTGACATTAGATTGATAAGTAATGAGAAGGACTAGATAAACTAAGGCTCGTCATCCTCAAAAAGAATTGGCATTATATAATAATTTAAGATAACGGAATAGAAAAAAATAAATTGAACTATACTTTCAGAAATAACAAGGCAGCAGAACAAGAGGGCATATGTTGTGCAAGTGTCCAAGATTCTATGTGGGGTGGGGGGGGGAATTTAGGACAGATACCAAAAAGCATCCTTTTATACAGAAAGTGGTCAACAGCTAGAATGTGTTTTGAGGAATGGTGGTTGAGGCCAGGAAAATGAGCTGAAAAGACTTCCTCATCTGAACCAATCTGTGACATTTGCATGTTTCAAAGAATTACATTCTCTCAGTTTCACTGGAGGGTCATTAATTACAAAACAAAACAGACATTCACCAGTACTTTTTTTTAAATTAAAAGAGGAAATTCAACCCTTGTAAATGTCAAAGAACTGAACAAGAAAAAGTAGTTATCTCACTTTAGTATGTTTTGAAGCAAAAGGAAAGTTCTGATTCTTAATGGTTTACTGAGAAATAGTTCAGAAATTTCAGAACTCAGTGAATATTTGGGCCCCAATTTTCCCCCAGCCGTCGGGCGGGGTTTCAGGTGGGCGGGGGCTGAAAATCCCGAATTTGGGGGTCCCGACACCATCCCGCCCAAAACCCCACCCCACGTAAGTTTCAGGGGCGGCGGGTACCCGCCCCGCACTAGGACCCGCCGAAACCAGGCGGGAAGGGATTAGTGCCAATTAATTGCCTGTTAACAGGCAGTTTTTAGCCTAATCGCTATTTTGAGGGGTGTCGTGTGGGTTTCCCGACGGCTCCAAACCACGCCAGGTTAGAGCAGTCGGGCCGTCGGGTTGAAGGATTTGGAGGGGTCGCGATGTTGGCGCTCAGGTGAGTGATGGGTGCATGAGTGTAAAGGTAAGTGTGTTTGGTGTGTCTAAAGTGTGTAAAGAACTTTTACTTACCTGTACTTACCTTCACAGCCTTTCTTCCTGTAGCCGTCGGGAGTCCATCACTCAGCCGGAACTGAAAGCTGAACGGCTACGATCTGTCAAAAGTGACAGCCTTCAGCTTTGAGTGTTGGTGAGAGTTCTAACTGAGTCTGTGCAGAATGACTCATGTCAGAACTCAGACTGTCAGTGTTTGACAGCTTCAAACAGCTGTGAAACACTGATATTTCATCTGTCAAAAACTCTTGACAGATGAAATTTCAGTCTGTGACGTCACCTGTTGTCGGGTGGATTTAATTGGCCTGCTGAGCCCGCTGGGCGGGCTCAACAAGGTCAATCAAGGGAAAATCGCGCGGATTGGCCGGACGTCGAAGTAGGCGGGTCAAAAACCCAAAAGGGGAAGTCCCGCCTTCTTCCCGACAGGTTTAGCAAAATCTACCCCTTGGTACCAGTGGGGGTGAAATTGCTCTTTTAATGAAAAACGAGAGAATGCCTGCTTCAATCTTATATAACATTCCCCCCCCCCCGATGAAATCACATTCTCAGAAATTACATGTTTCAAGTCATGTATTCCTGCAATTTCATTAGTGTTGTTTGTTAAGGAGTAAAACAGGGATTCTCTTTTTTTTATTAGAACAGGAATTTCATCCCCATTACTAAGAAACTTTAAAAGCTAATTTCTTCAATATTTTTACATGTATCAAATAATTTCAGGATTGTTCCACTTGAACAGCTGTTAGAAACAGGCTGAAGTTTGTCTGTAAAGAATAATGCTATCAAAAAATTTAATAATATTTTGGATGAAAATCAGCAGAACCAGATTAACTGACTGAAAAGTATTATTTTTAAATTAATTTTTGATTGTCATTTTAAATATCTATTTAACAGTTTGAATTAAGGCAGTTTCCTATCCAGCAATCAATTTGAATTTTTTCCTTAATCTTTAAAAGCTGATAAGAACCCTCATTAAGTTAACTATTGTAAATGCTGAGGTTCCAGACGTGCTTATATTCTACATGCATATGGGGATAAACCCTCTAGATAATCCCGTGCCTTGTGTTCCTTGCTGATGTTTATGGAGAGCCCGTGCTGATACAAATAGCCATCCAAACAGCTATGGCTCATGGAAGACAATGGCAGGGGTTAGACAGAGGCACCTTTACTTGCACGTGTGTGCATATGTGTATGTAGTATGTGTACATGTGTGTCTTATTACATATGGAAAATCCCTACGAGTTTTCCTTATGATTTATTTCTAAGGAGCACTATGTCACTAATGCAGTTATAAAAAATTGAATTTCGTAATGATTTAAACCTTTGGACATTGGATGATGTCATAGCAAAACATATAAGGTGATGCTTGTCGTTACAGGTAGCTGTACATACTGACTAATATTCAGGCAGCTCTTTAATCTGTTTGGCTTTACATTAAGTAAGACTACACTTGGATTAAATTAATAATACAGCCTTTATTCTGTCAAACGCTATAGTTCCAATTGTCTGAATATGTGGGCAGTAGCTTCAGCTTCTCTTATGTTCCCACTGAGCAACGGATTTACAAATGTTTTCTAACGTAGCACTTTTCCCCCCCACATAGTTGGGGTACTTTTGCTATGGGTAATTAGTTATCCACTAACAAACTGCCATTCTGTGCTCAGGTTATATTTGCAAAGTCTTTTTGTGGAGAGTGGCATGTAACTTAATGGGGTAAATCTTAGCTTTCGCCGCTGGGCGGTAAACTGGCAGGAGCAGATCGGTCATCCGTTACACACCCCGCATTGCCGTCAGTGGAAAGGAAAATTGGCCGCAGTATAATGGGCGTTCAGTCTGCTCCGCCAGCTTACCGTCCAGTGGTGAAAGTTCAAATGTACCTCAATATTTCTATATTTTTGTTTTTATTAATGACAACATTGATTTTTTAACATATATTGGAGTAAAAATTAAATAGTTTGCAGTTCATATGGACATGATGAGCATACCAAAAGCTTACACTTTGGTGATGCATTTGTTTAGAACAGTCTATATGAAATCACAGCAACCAGGAGCATTCCCACTCCAGAGTTCTACATAGCTTTTCCCACCATCATAAGAATGCTAATGTCATGTTGAAACCACATTTTCAAAAGAAAAAAATACCAGAATCCAAAGCAGTTATATCCCTCTTCCAAATGTTGTATTTTTCAATTTCAGGCAGGTCTTTTTCTCAAATGCAGAATGAGCTGTCATTTTCTCAGACTGGTACAGAAGCAAACAAACACTGCAGTGAAATTTTAAAAAAACAGTCCTTTAAGGAAAAATGACTTCAGCAGAAACAATGAGAAATTCATGCAAAAGGGCACTGTAATTTTTTCAGTTGTAATATTTCAATCTTGAAAAAGACACCTAATTTCAGTTGTGTAGATTGTTTTCTGTGGGCAGCCTGGCAGCTGCTGCAGTAGAGCACCAGGTGACAGTATTCATGGGATACATCTTTGAATCACAGTGCTGACTTTTGTTTTTAAACTTGATTCCTCCAGTGTGGGTGAAGTTTGCTAATTTGAGCAGTTTGGAGTGGCCAAGTCGAGCACTTGGGCGAGGAGTTCAAACACACTCCTATGCTGCAGACGTGCTTCTTCAGCTGTCTGACACAAGGTGCCACAGACCACCCCATCCTCCCAGCTGAGTGAGGAAACTTTGTAGGTGGTTAAAGCAGTGAGGACCTAAGGGGAATCTGTGGGAAGAAATTGGGTAAGGAAATAGCTTATCCTTCGCCCTGAACAGCTATCACTGGAGCAATGTAAAGAACGGTGTTCCTCAGGCTGACTTGAATGGTTTGCTGGAAAATGTTAAATGCTCTGTCCATTAAGTGTGATTTGTTGCTGTGTATGATGTAATATGTATGCAGTGTATTTCAGCACAACCTCATAATGTAAAATAATTGTATTATATTTTTGTACTTTAGCTCAGTGTAAATAATCTGTTTCTTCAACAAAAACCATATGTGACCATCAGAAATAAAAGTGTTTGTAAATATATATATATCTATGTCTCATGAACAAGAGCTGAGAGATTCATGCGGGAGAGAACTATATGTGGATGACAAAGGGCAACAGTGCTGAAAATTGCAGTTTGTTTAAGTTTCACTGCAAAGAATATACTTCTAATTTTGATTAATGTTCTCTACTTGTTCAAATAAAAGGTACATGCAGTGAATTCTTAACAAAATGCTGACAGAGAGCAAAAATGAGAGTGCATGGAATTAGAGGTAGCCTTGTGACATGGGTCAGTAATTGGTTAGGATGTAGGAGATAGAAAGTAGTGATAAAAGGGTTTGTTCTCCGATTGGCGGGATGTGACAAGTGAGGTTCTCCAGGGATCTGTACTGGGACCTCAGCTGTACACCATATATATTAATGACTTGGATGAAGGAATAGAGGCCTAGAAATTCAGTTTGGGCCCGCCAGCTGGCTTGCGCCCAAAAGTTAGCGCTGCGCGCGGAGCCAGTTGCGCCCGTGAGATATTCAGTTTTTGCGCCCCAAGTCGGAACCGGGCGCTGTTCCAGGGTGTGCCCGCCCCCGCTTGGGGCGCTGAAACTGAATTTCAGCGCTCTAGGTGCCGCTGCGCCACCCGATGCGGTGCGGCAGGCTGCGGTACTGCAGGCCTCCTCCTTCTCTTAAGGTGGAGGTGCCTGCAACGGGGAGATCGCTGCTGGATTGTGCCGGCAAATGAGCCCGGCACCACGGAGAAGTGCCGGGCTCGCGGAAAGCAGCTGGCAATGCCGCGGGGGGTGTGCTGGAGGAGGCCGGGGAAGGAGGTGAGGGCAGGCGGCCGCCGATAAAGCGGCCGGCCGCACCTCCACCTTTATGCGCCCCACTAAGGCTGCAGTAAGGCCCTGGTCTCCGGATGTTAGTAGCGGCCGCCACGGAGGAGGCGGCGGCAACTGAATATGGGGATCGGGGTGGAAACGGGGCACTGCGCACACCGATGACGTCATCGGTGCCGGCGCAGCGCTACCGGCTACCGCCGCCATTACCGCCGAGCTCAATATCAGCGCAACCTCCTCTACTGGCGCAGAGGCCCTCTTTGGGCCTTAACTGGGCGCAAAGCCCACTGAATTTCTAGGCCAGAGAGTTATATATCAAAGTTTTCAGATGACACAGTAAGTTGTGTGGACAGGAGCAGGAATTTACAAAGGGATATAGACTGAGAGGGCTAAACTATGACAGATGGAGTTCAGTACGGAGAGGTGTGAGGTCATCCACTTTGGATTTGAGAAAGACGAATTAGAAAATAAATATATATAATAGATATTTTTATTTTTAAATCGGGAGTGACTAGGAGCTGTGGAGGAGCAAAGGGATTTAGGTGTCCATGTACACAAATTACTAAAAGCTAGTGCACAGGTACAAAAAGGCTAAAGCAATATTGACCTTTATCTCAAGGGAGGTGGAATTCAATAATGAGGAAGTGATGCTTTAGTTGTACAGAACCTTGGTCAGACCCCATCTGGAGTACTGCATTTAGTTTTGGGCATTGTAACTTGGCTTGTATTTGCTTGAGTTTAGAAGGTTGAGGGATGGTCTAAATTGAAGGGTTTAAAATGATAAAAGGGATTCAATAGGGTAAATACAGAGAAGCTGTTTCCTCTGGTGTGAAAATTAGAGCTAGGCTGTTCAGGGGTGATATCAGAAGCACTTTTCCATACAAAGGGTAATTGAAATCTGGAATTCTCTAACTCACAAGGTTGTGGATGCTGGGTCAACTAAAATTTTCAAGACTGAGATCAATAAATTTTTGTTAGACAAGGGTGTCAAGGGATATGAAACAAAGGTGGCTAGATGGTGTTGAGGCACAGATCAACCATTATCTGATTGAATGTGTGCAGCAAGCCAAAGGGGCTGGAATATCCACTCCTGTGCCTATGTTCCTAGAGGGCGCACTGACAGGCTTTCCAAATTTGAATGAATTCATTTCAGATCAATTTTGAAATTAAACACTTCCCCTCAATTTTTGGGTCCTGTTAGGATCACAATCACTTGAGGCAGATTCTATATTTTTGCAACGCCGCAGAAAGACAGTGAAGGAATCTGAATCCTGAAACCAGAGATTTGAAAATTGGACTTCTAATTAAGATCTGAAATTTAAATTTAAATTCCTCCCAACGCTCCAAGGGTTTGTGACTAACAGGCATTTGTTGCAGTATGGTGATTTTTCTATTTGTCTCATCTGGTGTGCTTCCATCATACTTCAAAGTGTCAAAAGCATAAAAATAGAGAATGTCATTTACTGCCTTTCTTTTGGCCTTGACAAACAAGCCTCCAGTTAACGGCAAAAGCCAGGGGTTTACAAGCAGCTAAAATTATAAAACATTGCAGGACAAAAACAAACCAACCAACCATTCCATGCTAGGGTTGGACAGATCACCACATCATCTCCTGCCTCCAACTGCTCCATCCAGTTAAACAGTCTTCCCCCACCCCAATATTTTTATAACTAATAAACATTAAAAGAAAATTGAAAAAAAACAATTTTTTTAATGCCCCTGATTTTCCTCCTGGGTTACTTGCAGCAAAGTCCAGGAGATAAATCTATAATTCTGGAGATTCCAGGACAATCCTGGAGGATTGGCAACCCTATTCAGCACATGAAGCTGCCAATCTACAGAAACTTCCCTCAACAGTTGCCCTCTAATTGACTTCCATATGTATTGTTACACGGTCCTACCATCTTGTAGCCTCCTTTCTCCTACCAACAGTCCTCAAACAATCGGAGTTTCAAACAATTTTTATAATTCCCACAACACAAAACAAGACCACACAGTACATTCAATTTAACAATACCTAGCTAACTCTCCAGCTCCCAACCTCTTTCAGCCTTCCTTACTTGTCTTACACCATACCCTTTCACACTCAGATGGCTGGAGAAATCCACTCTCCACTCCCACGCCAGTTGCAATTATCTTTTAAAGGAGAGGTTCTTAAAGGGCCATATCCTTACTCAGGGATCAGGGCCCTCATCAGCCTGCAGCTGACATACCGGCCCTCAATCACCCTGCTACAATATCTATTAAACCACTTCTCTACAGGGTATACTTAAGCTGTGACCTTCAAGACATAGACCAGGTTAAACACTGCTCTATCTTAGCAGACAAACATCACAACCGTGCTCCAAATCTCAAGCTAGCTATGAACAATGCTATGGGAGATCTAACGTTATTAAACATTTGGTGTATGTATGTCTAATAATGTATCACTATATGATTGCAGATTCTAGAGTCACAACATAGATTTGGATAAAGAAGCCCTCATACTTCCAGAATACCAGAGCTACCTCCTTCCCATAGCAGCACCTGGCTGTTTTCTAATGGGTCCAGTGTCCTGCTATTGTCCATGAGAACACATAGGCAGCCATTTCCCACCCCCCCCGCAATTTTTACTCTCTGCCCATATTCCCATTATTCCTTTTACTCTCCTTTTAAAATGTATTTATTGTGCTTTTATTTTTATTTAATTTCTTCACCCAGAGGTTTGTGAATCTTTGGGATTTTCTGCCTCAACGGGCTGTGGATGCTGAATCGTTGAGTATATTCAAGGCGGAGATGGATAGATTGTTGGACTCTAGAGGAATCAATGGATATGGGGATCGGGCAGAAAAGTGGAGTTGAGGTCGAAGACCAGCCATGATCTTACTGAATGGCGGAGCAGGCTCAAGGGGCCGTATGGCCGACTCCTCCTAATTCTTATGTTCTTATATATTCTCTTATGCAGCCAGGTCCTGACCCACTGAATCCCTCTGCTCTGCCCAGTCCAAAATCTTTCCTCCTAATTCAGGAAAAGTGAATTTACAAAAAAATGAGAGAAAAAAAATTAAAGGACAGAAATAAACACAAACACATGGGGCTTGAATTTCATCGGGCCGTTGAGGTGGGATTGGAGGTGTGTGGGGGTTAAAATCGCGAAATCGGGGGGCACAAACCCATCCCGCCCCCAACCCACCTCCATGCCCATTTCACAGGAGACGGGTACCCGCCCTGTGCTAGGAGCTGCCTCCCCGAGGCGGGAAGGGGATTAGTGCCAATTAACTGCCTGTTAACAGGTAGTTAACAAGCAGCTTTTAGCCTAATCCCTATTTTTATCCCTGAAGTGTGGGCGTCCTGACAGCTCCAAACCACGGCAAGTTAGCGAGGCGGACCGTCGGGCTGAAGGACTTGGAGGGTTCGAGATGTCCGGTGTTCAGGTGAGTGATGGGTGCATGAGTACAGGTAGTTAACAGGCAGTTTTTAGCCTAATCCCTATTTTCATTGGTGAAATGTGGGATTCCCGACAGTTCCAAACCACACCAAGTTAGCGAGGTGGGCCGTCGGGATGAAGTACTTGGAGGGGTCGAGATGTCCAGTGTTCAGGTGAGTGATGGGTGCATGAGTGCAGAGGTAAGTGTGTTTGGTGTGTTTAAAGTGTTTAAAGAAGTTGTACTTACATTTACATACCTTTACAGCCTTCCTTCCTTCAGGTCTCGGGAGTCCCTCATCTCACCGGCACAGAAAGCAGAATGGTCGCGAGCTGTCAAAAGTTGCAGCATTCAGCTTTCTATTCTGGAGAGATCTCTAAATCAGCCTGAGAGGAAGGAATTAACTTAGAGTACAGATTGTCAGTGTTTGACAGCTTCAAAGAGCTGTCAAATGCTGATATTTCATCTGTCAAAAGCTCTTGACAGATGAAATGTCAATCTGTGATGTCACCTGTTGCCGGGTGACCCTTAATTGGCCTGCTGAGCCCGCTGGGTGGGCTCAACAAGGTCAATCAAGTGAAAATTGAGTGGGTTGGCTACAACTCAATGGAGGCGGGACTGCAACCCCAAAAGTTGCAGTCCCGCCTTCTACACACCTCCATTGATAAAATCCAGCCCATGGACTTCAGTAAGGCATTTGACAAAGTCCCACGTGGGAGACTGGTCAAGAAGGTAAGAGCCCATGGGATCCAGGGCAATTTGGCACATTGGATCCAAAATTGGCTTAGTGGCAGGAGGCAGAGGGTGATGGTCAAAGGTTGTTTTTGTGACTGGAAGCCTATGTCCAGTGGTGTACCGCAGGGATCGGTGCTGGGTCCTTTGCTGTTTGTAGTGTACATTAATGATTTAGATATGAATGTAGGAGGTATGGTCAGTAAGTTCGTAGATGACACGAAAATTGGTGGAGTGGTAAATAGCGAGGAGGGAAGCCTCAGGCTACAGGACGATATAGATGGGTTGGTTAGATGGGCAGAACATTGGCAAATGGAATTTAACCCTGAAAAGTGTGAGGTGATGCATTTTGGGAGGACAAACAAGGCAAGGGAATACACAATGAATGGTAGGATCCTAGGAAGGACAGAGGATCAGAGGGACCTTGGTGTGCATGTACATAGATCTCTGAAGGCAGCAGGACAGATAGATAAGGTGGTTAAAAAGGCATATGGGATACTTGCCTTCATTAGCTGAGGCATAGAATATAAGAGCAGGGAGGTTATGATGGAGCTGTACAAAACGCTAGTTAGGCCACAGCTGGAATACTGTGTGCAGTTCTGGTTACCACACTATAGGAGGGATGTGATTGCATTGGAGAGGGTGCAGAGGAGATTCACCAGGATGTTACCTGGGCTGGAGTGCTTCAGCTATGAAGAGAGACTGGACAGGCCGGGGTTGTTTTCCTTAGAGCAGAGAAGGCTGAGGGGGGACCTGATTGAGGTGTACAAAATTATGAGGGTCATAGATAGGGTAGATAGAAAGGAACTTTTCCCCTTAGTAGAGGGGTCAATAACCAAGGGGCATAGTTTCAAGGCAAGGGGCAGGAGGTTTAGAGGGGATTTGAAGAAAAACTTTTTCACCCAGAGGGTGGTTGGAATCTGGAACTCACTGCCTGAAAGGGTGGTAGAGGCAGGAATCCTCACAACATCCAAGAAGCATTTAGATGAGCACTTGAAACGCCATAGTATACAAGGCTACGGACCAAGTGCTGGAAAATGGGATTAGAATAGACAGGGCTTGATGGCTGGCGCGGACACGATGGGCCGAAGGGCCTCTTTCTGTGCTGTATAACTCTATGACTCTATGACTAGAGTTGGAGACAGACAAAAGTAAAAGGAGACAGACATGCAGACTTACAGATAAAGGAAAAAAATCCCATAGACAGCTATGAAAATGACAACAAGAAAAAATGCCTCAGAGTCAGAGAGAGACAGACAGATGAAAAGAAAGAATGAAACAAGGAGATAGAGGGAGACAAAGAATGGAAGACAAACACCAAGACAAAGTTCTAAACACAAAGGGCCAGATCTTGCTGTAGCGGGACATCTCATGGCACACCCTGTTAAACTTTTTTCAGCACCCTTCAGCTCAAAATCTTTTTGCACTGTAACTTGCTGGAAGTGTGTGCTGATAACGGTGTGGTGAGGGCAACAGGGCATCTAGCACCTCAGTGAATGGCGAGACCAACAGTGTATCTAGTTAACTAATGAGATTTAAGGATTGAGAAAGAAACAGAGGATCGACTGAGGAGGGTGAATTAGAGTCAAATCAGACACAGAAAGAAATAAAGAGAGGGAAAGAAAGATTGGATTAAGAGAGAGAGAAAAAAGAGACAGAAAGGAAAAGTAAGAAAAAAATTTAAGTTTTAAATTTGACATTTAAAAAATCTCTAACAACAATTTACCACCTGAAGGAATTGTTCAGCTTCTGGGCCAGAGAGGTTGATTGGCATTGCATTAACAATTATCACATTGTTAAAAAGTTAATTGCGCATGTTATTTACAAGACCTAACTGTCTGTGGCAAGTTTAATGGGCAATTACTGTGCAAATGCAGCAAGTGCTTAAAAGTATTGGGGAGGCTAAGGGCTAGATGCTGTTCGTATAAAGCAAACAGCGGAGTGGCGTAAATCAACCAGCAAGTTCTATAGATTTGCAACTCATAGCATATCTCTTAATCCCCTGAACTTGCTGGCCAATTTGCACGTTATTAATGGCGTGTGTCGTGAACAGCAAGGTCTGGCCCAAAGAATTAGGGAGTGGAACAGAAAGAGACATCAATTTTATTTTTGCCATGTGCAACGTCCCAAAAGGTCAACTAGGAACTTATAAAAGTAGTATGCATACATTGTCCCATTACAGAGTTATCCTTAATACAGCATTATATAATCTATTTTAATAAATTAATGTAAAATTTTACTTGCTGCTCAAAGTGGTCAATATTATCAAGATTGCCACTAACTTGCAGTAGCAAAGACTAGCAACCAGGTTAAATTGTATACTGTGAAAGCAAGAGTGATAAGGGAGTGGGATTTAGTGCAAAATAAATTATGCTTCACAGGCCTACTTAACTAAAGGCCAGCAGGGGAAAGAAACAATATGAAGCAAAATAGCAATCTCAATCTAGATTGGCATCTCCACATTGGCCCAGCAGTACAGTGTTATTGGTAAGTGGGAGAAAAAGTCATTTAAGCGTATTTACTGAATTTTAGTGAGTGAAAAAGTTAATTATTTGAAGTAAGTCTAAATTTTTTAGAGTAAATTAAGCTGTTGGGGAGTTTAAACCGGAAGTAGAATCCGGGTATAAAAAGGGGCGGGCTTAGTGCGGCAGCGCTGAGTGCGGTTGCATTGAGTGTAAGCAGTGTTTTTGCTCTGTTTTGCTTCCCACTCTCAGGCTAATCCAGCACTGCGGAAGCGGAGCAGCGAGACAATTCAACCGGACAGGCCCCACAGACAGCATTCAAAAGGTTGGTGATCAGCCAACTTCCTGGCACCATGGGTGGCTCTGCTGCACAGTCTGGGAGGAAAAAGAGTGGAAAAGCTATAGTGATAGGGGACTCAATTGTAAGGGGAATAGATAGGCATTTTTGCGGCCGCAATCGAGACTCCAGGATGGTGTGTTGCCTCCCTGGTGCAAGGGTCAAGGATGTCTTGGAGCGGCTGCAGAACATTTTGGAGGGGGAGGGCGAACAGCCAGTTGTCGTGGTGCACATAGGCACCAACGATATAGGTAAAAAACGGGATGAGGTCCTAAAAGCAGAATATAGGGAGTTAGGAGGTAAATTAAAAAATAGGACCTCAAAGGTAGTAATCTCAGGATTGCTACCAGTGCCACATGCTAGTCAGAGTAGAAATAGGAGGATATTTCAAATGAATATGTGGCTAGAGGAATGTTGCAAGGGGGAGGGATTCAAATTCCTTGGACATTGGAACCGGTTCTGGGAGAGGTGGGACCAGTACAAACGGGACGGTTTGCACCTGGGCAGGGCCGGGACCGATGTCCTAGGGGGAGTGTTCGCTAGTGCTGTTGGGGAGGGTTTAAACTAAAGTGGCAGGGGGTTGGGAACTTGAGCAGGGGACAGAGGAAACGGAAACAAGGAAAAAAGCAAAAGACAGGAAGGAGAAAAACAAATTTAGAAGGCAAAGAACTCAACGGTTTAAATCAAACATGGTCACAGTAAATAATAATTCATGTAGGTCTGAGAGCGTTAAAAAAACAAGCCTGAAGGCTGTGGCCTAGAAATTGGGTATAGCCCCGCTTGAGGCGTTTGAACTGGCGCTGCGCAAAGTTTATAGCCAGACGAAACTTATTGCCGCCTGGTGTGATATTGGGTTGCATCGCCCCCAAAGGGGATTGAGGCGCTAATTCAGCCATTGCACGGTGCTCCTAAGGCGCAAAAGTTCAGGCGCTACTCAATATCGATGTGGACGGGCGCAGCACAGGTGATCTCAATTACAGGAAACCACGAGACTTCCAGGCGCCGGCCGGCTCTTAA
Source organism: Somniosus microcephalus (assembly GCF_052327205.1). Classification (NCBI taxonomy): domain Eukaryota; kingdom Metazoa; phylum Chordata; class Chondrichthyes; order Squaliformes; family Somniosidae; genus Somniosus; species Somniosus microcephalus. Next base: position 129,862,533 of record NC_140991.1, read on the forward strand.
AGGGGTGGGTCAGTCAGCCTGAGCTTCAACACCCAGCGCCCTGTAGGCCTCAGAATCGGCGCTCGCCCTTCTCTGGCGTTAGAAACTTGTTGAGCATGGAGAAGGTTAGACAGAGAGCAGAGCGCTTCAGCACTGAGGCTCTGGACCAGTTGGTGGCTGCAGTTGAGCACCGTCGAGATGTCCTGTATCCAGACAATGGCAAGAGGCCGAATCAGAAGGCTTACCGACGATCTTGGAGGGAGGTTGCTGTGAGGGTCAACTCCAGCAGCATGGCGACCAGGACCCCTGTTCAGTGCAGGAAGAAATTCAACGACCTCACACGGAACGTTAGGGTGAGTGATGGTTTACCAAACTTCTGATTCCCTCCATCTGCAGCTGACTTCGGGCACCCTGTTGCAATGATGCCCCAATGGCCATCTGCCAGCAAGCACCCATGGCCCTTTCTGGGCAGACACATGGACAGATGTCTCAAGGCCTCATGTAAGGGCTCTTTCACCATGGGGGGCATGCGATGATGTCTCAAGGCCTCATGTAAGGGCTCTTGCACCATGGGGGGCATGCGATGATGTCTCAAGGCCTCATGTAAGGGCTCTTGCACCATGGGGGGCATGTGATGATCTCTCAAGGCCTCATGTAAGGGCTCTTGCACCATGGGGGGCATACGATGATCTCTCAAGGCCTCATGTAAGGGCTCTTGCACCGTGGGGGGCATGAGGTTATCTCTCAAGGCATCATGTAAGGGCTCTTGCACCATGGGGGGCATGAGATTATCTCTCAAGGCATCATGTTACAGAACTTCCCCTTCTTTCCCCTGCAGTCCAAGCTGGCGACGATCCGAAAGGAGCAGCGTCGAACCGGTGGCGGACCTCCACAAGTGGTCACTCTCACGGATCTGGAGGAGAGAGTGCACCAGATTCTTGGAGGACGTCTGTCCGGTCCTGTGACCACTGCATCTGCCGACCCCATTTCCGACAGCGAGGGTAAGACTCTCAATTCAATTCAATTCAAATCGCTTTATTGGCATGACAAGGTACATCTTATGTTGCCAAAGCATCGAAAAACATTCATGGTTGAACACAAAAAATACAGATCTATCCATACAGTGTATAAACAGATATATCCCTGAGTGTATAAATATACATTCATATAATTTATATATACTCTTTTCTTATATTTAGTGGTTGTCCCTCTGTTTATGGCAAGCTGTAACATAGTGTGCCGCTAAGGTTACACAATTTCTCTCTTCCCCTAGTAGGTATGGGAGTTTTTGGTCGTCATTCAAATTTCTGAATTCCGGGCATATTTTTGTGAATTTTGGGTAGAAATTCTCCCTTATGCCCTGATATTTTCTACAAGCTGTGAGGAAGTGCATCTCTGTCTCCACCACTCCCTGACTGCAGTGAGAGCATATCCTGTCCTCTCTTGGTAGCCGGGTCTGCCTGTGTCTACCTTTTTCGATCGCCAGGCTATGTTCACTAAGTCTGTACATTGTCAAGGTTTTTCTCAGTTTGCTATCCTTTACCCTGGTCAGGTAATCAGCCATGTTGTATTGTCTGTTTAGGGCCAAGTAGCAATTGAGTTTGTTTTGGGTTTTTGTTGTTTCTGCCCAATATGACAGATATTTTTCCTTTTGCTTAGTGACGATTGTGTTGGGTCGAATTCTTTGTGTTACGCTGTCACTGTCCTGGGGCTGGTCATTGTTAGTAGTGTTAGTAGTTACTTCACTGAGTCCCAGGACTAATTGACTGAGGGTATTCTTCTTTATGGTCCTCTCTTGGCATTTCAGGGCTTCGTAATGATAGCAGTGGGGGTTGCTAATTTTTAGGTGTTTCCAAAATTTGGTGGCTCTTTTTTGGATAGTGATTATTAATGGATATTGGCCTAGTTCTGCCCTGCATGCATTGTTTACGGTTTTCCTTTGAATCCGGAGGATACTTTTACAGAATTCTGCATGTAGGATCTCAATTGGGTATTTGTCCCATTTTGCAAATTCTTGTTGTGTTAGCGGTTCCCACACCTCACTGCCATAGAGTGCAATTGGTTCAATTACTGATTTAAAAATTTTGAGCCAAATGCTAATTGGGATTTCTATTTGGATTGATTTTTTAATGGCATAGAAAGCCCTTCTTGCTTTCTCTTTCAGTTCATTCACAGCCAGATGAAAATTTCCCGTAGAACTGATTTTTAAGCCCAAGTATGTGTAGTTAGTGGTTTGTTCAATTTTGGTTGTTCCTAGTGCGAAATTTATTTTGGGTCCCTGATGTCTGGATCTTTGCTGGAACACAAGGACTTTGGTTTTTTGGGGATTTATTGTCAGGGCCCAGGTCTGGCAGAACGACTCCAGCAGCTCCAGGTTCTGCTGTAGACCCTCCTTAGTTGGTGACAGCAGAACCAATTCATCTGCATAGAGGAGGAATTTAACCTTGGATTCATATAAGGTGAGGCCAGGTGCTGTAGATTGTTCAAGTAGTTCTGCCAATTCATTTATGTAAATATTAAAGAGTGTCGGTGAGATGGGCGAGCCCTGTGTCACCCCCCGCCCCTGTGGGAAGTATTTTGTTTGTTTGTCTCCAATTTTAACTGCACATTTGTTGTTTGTATACATTGATTTAATTACATCATATGTTTTTCCCTCTACCCCGCTTTCGATAAGTTTCAGGAATAGACCGTCGTGCCAGATGGAATCGAAAGCCTTCTGGAAATCTATAAAGCATGCGTAGATTTTGCTTTTGTTTTGATGAACATGTTTGTCAATTAGGGTCTGTAGGGTGAAGATATGATCTGATGTTCTATAGTTTGGTAGGAATCCAATTTGGCTTTTACTCAAGACATTGTGCTCCTCAAGGAAGTTTATAAGTCTTTTGTTTATGATACTACAGAATACCTTCCCCAGGTTACTGTTTACACAGATGCCTCGATAGTTATTTGGGTCGACTTTGTCCCCACTTTTGTATATGGGCATTATGAGTCCTTTGTTCCAGATATCAGGGAAGTAACCGACACTCAGAACCAAGTTGAAGAGTTTTAGGATAGCCAGTTTCATTTTATCGTCTGTGTGTTTAATCATCTCGCTTAGTATGCCGTCTGCCCCGCAAGCTTTTCCTGGTCGCAGGCCCTTGAGTTTTTCAAATAGTTCTTTTTCTGTTATTATGGAGTCTAGCGGGTTTTTGGTTATCTTTTATGGCCTTTTCGAGCTTTTCCAGTTTTTTGCATATTTGGTGTTGCTCTGGCCTTAGTGTGTTTTTCTGGTATAATTTTTCAAAGTGGTTTTCCCATGTGTCTCCATTTTGAATGGCCAATTCGTCGTGTTGTTTTTTGTGTAATGTATTCCAGTTGTCCCAGAAACAATTGGAATCAATGGATTCCTCAATGGAGCTGAGTGTATTCTTAATATACTGCTCTTTTTTGGTTCTGAGTGTGTTTCTGTATTGTGTTAGTGTCTGACAATAAGTAAGGCGTAATTCCTCGTTTTCTGGCTGTCTGTGTTTTTGGTTTGATATTTTTCTAAGTTTTTTCCTCATGTTATGGCAATCTGGGTCAAACCATTTTTCATAGTTTTTTGTTTTGGGTTTGTTCTTGCGAGCTTTCAAGTTTGACCTTGTTGCCAAATTATCAAAAATATTATTTAGGTTATTCACTGCCCGGTTTATGCCTTCTTTATTGTGAGTGCATATGTTATCCAGAAAGGTGTCCAAGAGAGCTTGAGTTGATTGATTCCTAATTGCTTTCTGGTATTTTTCCGTGCTGTTTTTGGCCCATCTGTACGATTTTTTGGTGTTGTGCAGCTTACTGGGTTGTGTTTCTGTGTTGGTTGTTTCTGTCTTTTTAAGATACATAGTAATTTGACTGTGGTCTGACAGTGTTGTTTGTGGTTTGACTGTGAATGCTCTGAAAGAGGATGGGTCCAAATCCGTAATCATATAGTCTACGGTGCTACAGCCAAGAGGTGAGCAATAGGTCGATCTTCCTAGGAGGTCTCCCATGAACCTACCATTGACAATGTACCTTTTTCACCTTTTTCACCTGTTGCCTTCCACTTGGTCCCCCCGCCAGCATGCATCCTCAGTGTGCAGCGATGTCAGAGCCTTGCCGCAATCTGGCATGCCTTTCAGCAAACCTGTCCTTTTGCTAAAGCCACTCTTCCACCTCCCTACTTTCAGATGAATCAGCACCAACTCGGGCTCAACGCACTGAAGCTGCCAGTGCCAGTGCCACCGGAGGCGAGGAGCAGGAGGACTCCGGACCAGCCGTTGCAGAATCCAGGGAGCGGACACATCTACAGACTGGGGATAGTAGTCCCCTGGAGGGGAGGGGGGGGTGCTCTGAGGATGAACCAGTTGCCGGACCAAGCGGCATGCAGCAACGCAAGGGGGATAGGCAAGTTCGGCCACCGTCTCCCCGGAGGGCAAGGCAGGTAGTCATGACTGCTGCACAGAGTGCAGATGAGGTGCGTCGCCTGGCTGAAATGAGCAAACAGGCCCGGGTCAGACACACGGAGCTGATGGCTGCAGTGGAGAAGATGCCTGAGTCAATAGATTCATTGGCTAAGAGTATGTTGGACTTCGGGGCAACAATGGAGAGGACTCTCCAGGGCTTTGGGGCAACAATGGAGAGGACTCTCCAGGTCTTCGGGGAAACAATGGACAGGTCTTTCAAGGGCTTCGGGGCAACAATGGACAGGACTATCCAGGGCTTCGGCCCAACAACGGAGAGGACTGTCCACGGCTTTCAGTCGGCTATGGAAAGGACTGTTCAGGGCTTCGGACAATCCCTGGAAAGGTCTGTCCAGGGCTTGTCCGAGGCAGTGGAGCGGTCGGCACCTGCCTTGTCCGAAGCAATGGGAAGAACTGTCCAGGGCTTCTCCGAAGCACTGGCACCTGGCACACAGGTCCTCACTGTTGCCACGCAGTCACTTGCTGGGCTCCTCCACACCCAGATTGAGGCAACGCGATCTCTCACTGCAGCCACCCTCTCTGCATCAGTTAGGATCACCCCGGGCCCTTCCAGTCCCATACAAGGCCAGGAATCAGTGGAGCATGCGATTGTGGCGGATGAGCCGAGCCGCTCCCCTCAGATAGCCAGTGTGTTGTCCGACCATGGTGCAGGTGTCCTCTCTCGGCAGGAGACCATTGCACATGCCAGTGCTGGGACGTCTGCATTGCAGCTGCCACCACCTGCAGGGCGCACTGCTTCCAGCTATGGTCACATCAAGCATCCTGCATCCGCACCCTCCAAGCCCAGAGGTCGGCCAGGCCGTACCTCAGGGGCTTCTGCGCTTCCACACAGTGAGCAGGCGTCCCCCAGCCTTGAGCCCGCCACTGGGGTCCAATTACGTAGGAGCAGCGGGGAGGGAAGGGGCCGGGCGCAAAAGAGAAGTTGTTCTCCCTCAAGGGGCCAGTTGTAGAGGGAGGTGCTGAGACGTTTCTTTGTCCAAATTCAAGGACACCCCTCACCTGTTGTTATATTTGCAGAAGGTTTGTTGAGTTTTGCGGCTTTGCCGAAGATTTCACAGTTATTTAGTAACTTATGGTTTCTGTTGACATTCCGTTGTTTTGCTGTAATGAAAGACTTTTGTGCCAATAAACAGAAGTTTCAATGTGGCATGGTGCACGTGACTACTTTCAGTGATGCTGGCATTCAGAGGCCGTCAAACATCCAAAGTGCGCAGGAGTTAAGACTCTCATCATTCCGCCACAGGGGTCTCAAAACGAGTCCTGATGAGCCTCTGACATATGGCCCTTCCACTTTCAGCAGCCCTTCCATCTTCCTCCTCCTCCTCCTCCTCCTCCTCCGCCTGCTCTTCCTCCTCCTCCTCCTCCTCCACCTGCTCTTCCTCCTCCTCCTCCACCTGCTCTTCCTTCTCCTCCTCCGCCTCCTCCTCCTCCTCCTCCGCCTGCTCTTCCTCCTCCTCCTCCTCCTCCTCCTCCGCCTGCTCTTCCTCCTCCTCCTCCTCCTCCTCCGCCTCCTCCTCCTCCGCCTGCTCTTCCTCCTCCTCCACCTGCTCTTCCTCCTCCTCCTCCTCCACCTGCTCTTCCTCCTCCTCCTCCTCCTCCTCCTCATCCTCCTCCTCCACCTGCTCTTCCTCCTCCTCCTCCTCCTCCTCCACCTGCTCTTCCTCCTCCTCCTCCTCCTCATCCTCCTCCTCCACCTGCTCTTCCTCCTCCTCCTCCTCCTCCTCCTCATCCTCCTCCTCCACCTGCTCTTCCTCCTCCTCCTCCTCCACCTGCTCTTCCTCCTCCTCCTACTCCTCATCCTCCTCCTCCACCTGCTCTTCCTCCTCCTCCTCCTCCTCATCCTCCTCCGCCTGCTCTTCCTCCTCCTCCTCCTCCTCATCCTCCTCCTCCACCTGCTCTTCCTCCTCCTCCTCCTCCTCCTCTCCACCTGCTCTTCCTCCTCCTCCTCCTCCTCCTCCTCCTCATCCTCCTCCGCCTGCTCTTCCTCCTCCTCCCCCTCCTCCTCCTCATCCTCCCCCTCCACCTGCTCTTCCTCCTCCTCCTCCTCCTCCTCCTCCACCTGCTCTTCCTCCTCCTCCTCCTCCTCCTCCTCATCCTCCTCCTCATCCTCCTCCGCCTGCTCTTCCTCCTCCTCCTCCTCCTCATCCTCCTCCTCCTCCACCTGCTCTTCCTCCTCCTCCACCTGCTCTTCCTCCACCTCCTCCTCTGCCTGCTCTTCCTCCACCTCCTCCTCCTCCTCCTCCTCCACCTGCTCTGCTGGTCATTGAGGGACAGGTGGAATTGGCTGGGTGCGTCGATTCGCCAAGTTGTGGAGCATGCAGCAGACGACGACGATGTGTCCCACTTGCTGCGGCGAGTACTGCATGGATCCCCCTGAGTGTTCCAGACATCAGAAACGCTTTTGAGAACACCAATAGTGTGCTGTTTACTGTGCCTGGTCGCCTGATGGCCGCTGCTGATCAGCTCTTCTGCTGGGGTGTCGGCCACACAGAGTGTTGTCATCAGCCATGGCCAGAGAGGATAGCCCTTGTCCCCAGTAAGCCAGCCTCGTCTTTGAGCCAGCGCCTCAAAAAGGTTACAAACTGAGGTCAACCGCAGGATAAAGGCATCGTGGCTGCACCCTGGGAAATGCGTGGTGACTGCCATGATGATTTGGCGGTGGTCACAGACCAGCTGCATGTTGAGGGAGTGGAGCCCCTTGCGGTTGCGGAAGTCCTAAGGATGATGGCATGGCGCCCTCAAAGCCACGTGTGTGCTGTCAGTCGCCTGCACCATGGGGAAGTCCGCAATAGAAGCGAGACCCTGTGCGCGCTCCGCCTGCTTGTGCAGTGTCAGAGGCAAGGTCATGAATTGATGCCTTCGCCTATAAAGGGCATCTGTAACTTGCCGGATGCAACAGTGGACTGCAACCTGAGTGACAGTTGCAATGTCCCCAATGGCTGACTGAAAGGATGCGTTGGCATAAAAATTGAGGCCATCAGTCCGTTTAGTGATCACGGACAGAGAGGTTCTGCACCGTTCACGCGGCTGCAGATCCTGACCAAGCAGGTGGCACAGATCAGTAACAATGTCCCTCCAGAATCGGAGCCTTCCCAAACACTGCTCCTCCGACATGTCAAGGCTTGTCACCTGCTGCCTAAAGACCCTCGCAGCATCCCGTCGGATTGGCCGACCTCCTTTGCCCCTCCTCCTTCTGGCAAATCCCGGCCCTCTCTCCCGCCGTCTCTCTGCCGCTTCACAGTGTTGGGTGATGAGGCCGTCGCCCTACAAAGAAGCTCCCATTCAGATGCAAGTTGGTCAAAAGGCTTTTAGGTGTAGTGCTGCAAGTGCTTCAGACAGGTTTGAAGGTCCCAAGTACTGTAAAGCTAAATTCCCAAAACTCCGCTCCACAGTAGCTCGCCAACTCTATCCAGCAGCAATCGCAATGAGCAGGCCAAGTGGCTGAGGATTCTGCACTCGAGCTGTCCCCTTTAAATAGCGCCCCCCTACTCCGAGAAGGGCCTGCTAGCCCTCCCTCGAACTGTCACTAATAGCGCTAGGCGTTAAGGCTCCGGGCGCCACCCAATATGCGCTCAGGCGCTCCTAGAAGGCGTTGCACACTGAAATGACGTCATGATCTGCTTGCGCTCGCGGGCGCACGCAAACACTTAGCGCAGGCGCTAAATGTATAGTCAATATCTGAGTTGTCGCTATCTTCATAGCGACCGCCCCAACATAGGGCATCGCCCCAAATCTAGGTCTCTTTAGGCGCTCAGCGCCGGTGCTACCAACCAAATTTCTAGGCATTGTGTCTTAATGCAAGGAGCATTCGGAACAAGATGGATGAATTAGCTGCGCAAATAGAGGTAAACGAACATGATTTGATTGGGATTACAGAAACATGGCTCCAGGATGGCCAAGGCTGGGAACTCAACATCTAGGGGTATTCAATATTTAGGAAGGATAGGCAAAAAAGAAAGGGAGGTGGGGTAGCATTGCTGGTTAAAGAGGGGATTAACACAATTGAAAGGAAGGATATCAACTCTGATGATGTGGAATCTGTATGGGTAGAACTGAGAAATATCAAGGGGCAGAAAACATTAGTGGGAGTGGTATATAGACCTCCAAACAGTAATACGGAGGTTGGGGATGGCATTAAATGGGAAATTAGAGATGCGTGCAATAAGGGCACAGCAGTCATCATGGGTGACTTTAATTTACATATAGATTGGGCTAACCAAATTAGTAAAAATACTGTGGAGGAGGAATTCCTAGAATGTTTACGGGATGGTTTTCTGGAACAATATGTCGAGGAACCAACCAGAGATCAGGCCATCTTAGACTGGGTATTATGTAATGAGAGAGGATTAATTAGCAATCTTGTTGTACAAGGCCCCTTGGGTCAGAGCGATCATAATATGATGGAATTCTTCATTAGGATGGAGAATGAAGAAGTTGACTCGGAGACTAGGGTCCTGAATTTAAATAAAGGAAACTACGATGGTATGAGGCACGAATTGGGTAGGATTGATTGGGGAATGTCACTCAAAGGGTTGATGGTGGATAGGCAATGGCAAACATTCAAAGACCGCATGGATGAACTACAGAAGTTGTTCATCCCAGTTTGGGATAAGAATAAAACAAAAAGGGTGACTCAACCGTGGCTAACAAGGGAAATTAGGGATAGCATAAGATCCAAGGAGAGGGCATATAAATTGGCCAGAAAAAGCAGTAACCCTGAGGATTGGGAGCAGTTTAGGATTCAACAAAGGAGGACAAAGGGATTAATTAAGAAGGGGAAAATAGAATATGAAAGTAAGCTTGCAGGGAACATAAAAACTGACTGTAAGAGCTTTTATAGATATGTGAAGAGAAAAAGATTAGTGAAATCAAGTATAGGTCCCTTGCAGTCAGAAGCAGGGGAAGTTATAATGGGGAACAAAGAAATGGCGGACCAATTAAATGCATATTTTGGTTTTGTCTTCACAAAGGAGGACACAAATAACCTCCCAGAGATGTTGGTGAGCATAGGGTCTGATGAGAGGGAGGAACTGAAAGAAATCAGCATTTGTAGGGAAATGGTGTTGGGAAATTGATGGGATTGAAGGCCGATAAATCCCCAGGGCCTGATAATCTACACCCTAGGGTACTTAAGGAAGTGGCCCTAGAAATAGTAGATGCATTGCTGATCATCTTCCAACATTCGCTGGAATCTGGAACTGTACCCATGGATTGGAGGGTAGCTAATGTTACCCCACTATTCAAAAAGGGTGGTAGAGAGAAAGCGGAGAATTACAGACCGGTAAGCATGACATCGGTAGTGGGGAAAATGCTAGAGTCCATTATAAAGGATGTAATAGCTGAGCACTTGGAAAACAGTGACAGGATCGGACAAAGTCAACATGGATTTACAAAAGGTAAATCGTGCTTGACTAATCTACTGGAATTTTTTGAGGATGTAACTGGGAAAATAGATAAGGGAGAACCAGTAGATGTGGTGTATTTGGACTTTCAAAAGGCTTTCGATAAGGTCCCGCATAAGAGATTAGCGTGTAAAGTTAAGGCACATGGGATTGGGGGCAAGGTTTCGACTTGGATAGAGAACTGGTTGGCAGACAGAAAGCAGAGAGTAGGAATTAACGGGTCTTTTTCCGAGTGGCAGGCAGTGACTAGTGGGGTACCGCAGGGATTGGTCCTTGAACCCCAGCTATTCACAATATACATTAATGATCTAGATAAGGCAACTAGATGTAATATCTCCAAGTTTGCAGATGACACAAAGCTGGGTGGGCGTGTGTGCTGTGAGGAGGATACTGAGAAACTCCAGGATGATTTGGACAGGTTGGGTGATTGGGCAGAAGCGTGGCAGATGCAATATAACGTGGATAAATGTGAGGTTATCCACTTTGGTGTCAAAAACAGAAAGGCAGACTATTATCTGAATGGCAATAGATTGGGAGAAGGGGAAGTGCAACGAGACCTGGGTGTCCTTGTGCAACAGTCGCTGAAGGTAAGCATGCAGGTGCAGCAGGCGGTGAAGAAGGCAAATGGTATTTTGGCCTTCATAGCAAAAGGGTTTGAGTACAGGAGCAAGGATGTCCTGCTGCAGTTGTACAGGGCCTTGGTGAGACCACACCTTGAGTACTGTGTGCAGTTTTGTTCACCTTATCTGAGGAAGGATGTTCTTGCCATGGAAGGAGTTCAGCGACGATTCACAAGGCTGATCCCTGGGATGGCAGGAATGACGTATGAGGAGAGATTGGGTCGATTGGGCTTATACTCGCTGGAGTTTAGAAGAATGAGAGGGGATCTCATCGAAACTTATAAAATTCTGACAGGTCTGGACAAACTAGATGCAGGAAGGATGTTTCCGATGGTCGGAGAGTCCAGAACCAGGGGTCATAGTCTAAGGATAAGGGGTAAGCCATTTAGGACAGAGATGAGGAGGAATTTCTTCACCCAGAGAGTGGTGAACCTGTGGAATTCTCTACCACAGAAGGTGGTTGAGGCCAAGTGTTTAAATATATTCAAGAAGGAGTTAGATATATTTCTTAGAGCTAAAGGTATCAAGGGATATGGGGAGAAGGCAGGTACGGGGTACTGAGTTTGGATGATCAGCCGTGATCTCATCGAATGGCGGAGCAGGCTCGAGGGGCCGAATGGCCTACTCCTGCTCCTATCTTCTATGTTTTCTATGTTTCTATCAGTTGGTTGGTAGGTCCTCTTCCTTCTCTACTATACCTTTACG